>NC_037594.1:13781254-14518344 GCF_003073045.1 Pomacea canaliculata | reverse complement strand
GAACTTGGCTGAACTTGCGCTGAACTTGGCTGAACTTGGCTGAACTTTGGGCTGGACTGGCTGAACTTGGCTGAACTTGGGCTGAACTTGGCTGAACTTGGCTGAACTTGGCGAACTTGCTGAACTTGGCTGAACTTGGCTGAACTTGGCTGAACTTTGGCTGACTTGGCTGAATTGGCTGAACTTGGCTGAACTTGGCTGAACTGCGCTGAACTTGGCTGAAACTTGGCTGAACTTGGCTGAACTTGGCTGATACTTGGCTGAACTTGGCCTGAACACTTTTTTTTTTTTTTTTTTTTTTTTTTTTTTTTTTTTTTTTTTCTTTGTTTTTTTTTTTTTTTTTTTTTTTTTTTTTTGGCTGGAACTTGGCTGAACTTGGCTGAACTTGCTGAATTGGCTGACTTGGCTTGAACTGTGGCTGAACTTGGCTAGAACTTGGCTGAACTGGCTGAACTTGGCTGAAACTTGGCTGAACTTGGGCCTGAACTTGGCTGAATCAACTTTGCTGTAACAACTTTGCTGAACAACTTGGTGAACCATTGGCCTGAAACAACTTGGCTGAACACTGTTGAAACCATTGGCTGAACAACTTGGCTGAAACCACTTGGCTGAACAACTTGGCTGAACACTTTGGCATTTGAACCACTTGGCTGAACCACTTGGCTGAACCCTTGGCTGACCAAACTTGGCTGAACTAACTTGGCTGAACTACTTGGCTGAACAACTTGGCTGACTACTTGGCTGAACAACTTGGAATGAACAACTTGGCTGAACAAACTTGGCTGACAGACTTGGCTGAACACTTGGCTGAACAACTTGGCCTGAACAACCTTGGCTTGAACAACTTGGCTGAACAAACTTGCTGAACAACTTGGCTGAACTACTTGGCTGAAACAAACTTGGCTGAACAACTTGGCTGAACAACTTGGCTGAAGGCATACTTGGCTGAACTACACTGGCTGAACAACTTGGCTGAACAACTTGGCTGAACAACAACTGTGAACAACTTGCTGAACTGAAAACCTTGGTCTGCTGAACAACTTGGCTGACAACTTGCTGAAACAAACTTGGCTGAACACTTGAACTTGCGCGAACAACTTGCTGGAACAAACTTGGCGAATCAACTTGCTGAACAACTTGGCTGAACAAAACTTGGCTGAACAAACTTGCTGAACAAAACTTGGCTGAACCAACTTGGCTGAACAACTTGCTGAACACTTGGCTGAACAACTTGGCCTGAACAAACTTGGCTGAACAACTTGGTATCTGAACAACTTGGACTGACAACTTGGCTGAACAACTTGGCAACTGAACACTTGACTGAACAACTTGGCTGAACAACTTGGCCCTGAACAACTTGGCCACTGAACAACTGACTTGGCTTGAGGCTGAAAACTGGTTGAACACTTGCTAAACTGGACTGAACAACTTGGCTGAAACAACTTGGCTGAACAACTTGGTGAACAACTTTGGCTGTGAACAACTGGCTGAACTGAACAACTGGACTGAACAAACCTTGGACTGAACAACTGGCTGAACAACTTGGTGAACAATTTGGCTGAACAACTGCTGAACAACTGCTGAACAACTTGGCATCTGAACACTTGCTGACAACTGGCCTGAACAACTTGGCTTGACAACTTGGCACTGAACAACTTAGGCGAACAACTTGGACTGAAACAACTTGGCTTGACCAACTGCTGAACAACTTGGCTGAACAACTTGGCTGAACAACTTGGCCTGTGAACAACTGGGCTGAACACTTGGCCCTGAGCAACTTGGCTGAACAACTTGTTCTGAACAACTTGGCTGAACCAACTTGGCTGAACAACTGACTGAACAACTTGGTGAACCAACTTGGCATGAACAAACTGCTGAACAACTGCTAACAACTTTGTCGAACACTGTGGCTGAACAACTTGGCTGAAACAATTTGGCTGAACAACTTGGCTGAACAACTTGCTGCTGGGAACAACTTGTGAACAAACTTGGCTCTGAGACAACAACTTCTGAACAACTGCTGAAACAACTTTGAACCTAACAACTTGGCCTGAAGCAACTTTTTGGCTGAACAACTTGGCTGAACAACTTTGGCTGAACAACTTGGCTGAACAATTGGCTGAACAACTTGAACAACTTGGCTGAACACTTGCTGAACAACTTGGCTGAAACAATTGCTGAAACAACTTTTGGCTGAACAATTGGCTGAACAACTTGGCTGAATAACTGGGACTTGGCTGAACCTACTTGTTAAACAACAACTTGGCTGGCTTGAGAATTTTGGAACAACTGAACCTGGCTGAACAACTTTTGCTGAACAACTTGGACTTGAACAACTTTGGTGGTGAACAACTTGGTGCCTGAACAACTTAGGCTGAACAACAACTGCTGAACAACTTTGGAACAACTGGCTGAACAACTTTGCTGAACAACTTGGCTGAACACAACTTGTGCTTGACAACTGGCTGAACACTTGCTGGGCTCTGAACTTGCTGACACAACAACTTTGGGCTGACAACTGAACAACTGGCTGAACAACATAATGGCTGAACAACTTGAACAACTTGGCTGAACAAACTTGGCTGAACCTGGCTGAACAACTTGGATGAAACAACTTGGCTGGAACAACTTGGCCTAACAAACTGGCTGAACAACTTGGCTGAACTTGCCGGAACTTGGCTGAACAACTTGCGAACACTGGCCTTGCTAACAACTGGCTGAACAATGGTTGAACAATTGGCTGAACAACCCTTGGCTGAACAACTTTGAACTTGCTGAACAACTTGGTAACAACTTGCTGGAACAACTTGGCTGAACAACTTGGCTGAACAATTGCTGCAAACAACTGCTGTTAACAACTTGGTCTTGAACAACTTGGATGAACAACTTGCTTGAACAATTGGCTGAACAACTTGGCTGGAACTTTGAAAACTTGGCTGAACAACTTGGTCTGACAACACTTGGAACAACTTTGGCTGAACAACTTTGGCTGAACAACTTTGGCTGAACAACTTGGCTGAAAACTTTTGGCTGAAAACTTTGGCTGAACAACTTTGGCTGAACAAGACTTTTGGCTGAACAAAACTTTGGCTGACAATTGGCTGAACAACTTGGATGGCTGAAGCAACTTTGGCTGAACAACTTGGCTGAACAAACTTTGGCTGAACAACTTTGACCCTTGAACAACTTGGCTGAAAACACTTTTGGAACAACAACTTTGGCTGAACAATTTGCTGAACAAACTTGGCTGAACAACTTTGAAACAACTTTGGCTGAACAACTTTGGCTGAACAACTTGGCCTGAACAACTTGGCTGAACAACTTTGAACTGAACAACTTGACTGAACACTTGGCGAACAACTTTGAACAAATGAAACAACTTTGCTGAAGCAACTTGACAACTGAACAAACTTGGCCTGAACAACAACAACTGGCTGAACACTTGGCTGAACAACTTTGGCTGAACAACTTTGAACTGAACAACTTGGCTGAACAACTTTTGGCTGAACAAACTTGGCTGAACAACTTGGCTGAACACTTTGGCTGAACAACTTGGCTGAACAACTTTGGTCTGAAAAACTTTGGCTGAACAATTTGGGCGACAACTTGCTGAACAACTTGGCCTGCGAACACTTGCTGAACACTTGAACAATTTGGATGAACTTGGCTGAACAACTTGAACAACTTGCTGAACAACTTGCTGAACAACTGGCTCTGAACAACTTGGCTGAACAAACTGGGCTGAACAACTGGTGAACAACTTGGCCCTCTGAAACTTGCAACGATGAAACAACTGGCTGAACAACTTGGTATAAACAACTTGGCTGAACAACTCTGAACTTGGCTGAAGAACTTGGCTGAAGAACTTGGCTGAAGAACTTGGCTGAAGAACTTGGCTGAAGAACTTGGCTGAAGAACTTGGCTGAAGAACTTGGCTGAACAAACTGGGCTGAGACAACTTTGAACAACTTGGCTGAACACTTTGGTGAACAACTTGGCCGAACAACTTTGGTACTGAACAACTGGCGAAACAACTGGTGAACAACTTGCTGAACAACTGGCTGAAGAACTTGGCTGAAGAACTTGGACTGAACAATTGGTGAACAAACTTGGCTGAACAACTTGGGCTGAACAACTTCGGCTGACAACTTGCTGAACAACTTGCTGAACTGACTTGGATGACACTGCTGAAAACTGGACTGAACAACTTGGCTGAACAACTTTGAACAACTTAGGCTGACAACTTGGCGCTGGGTGAACAATTTGGCTGAACAACTTGGATAAAAGAACAACTGCTGTAACCTGCCTGACAAACTTGCTGAACAACTTGAGCTGAACAAACTTGCTGAACAAACTGCTGAACAACTGGCTGAACTCGGCCGTGAAACTGGCATTGGCTGAACCAACTGGCGAACAACTTGCTGAACAACGTGAACTCTCGCTGACTTGGAAGATACTGAACAACTTGGCTGCGCTGAACAACGTTGGCTGAAAACTTGCTGAACAACTTGGCTCTGAACAAACTTTGCTGAACAACTTTGAACATTGCTGAACAACTTGTCTGAACTTGGCTGAACAACTTGAAAAAAAAAAAAAAAAAAACAACTTCGGCTGTAACTTGGAGCTCCTACTTGGCTGAACCTGCTGAAGACTTGGCTGAACTTTGAACTGGACTGTCTGAACACTTGGTCCTGAACTTGGCGTGAACAACTTGAACAACTTGCTGAACAACTGGTCGCTGACTTGGTGCTTGGAATGCTGAACAACTTGGTGAACAACTTGGCTGAACAACTTGGCTACATTTGGCTGAACAATTTTGGCTGAACAACTTTTGGTGCCATTGAACAACTTGCCTATTGGCTGAACAACTTGACCTGAACAACTTGGTGGCGAAACAATCTTGGCTGGCTGAACAACTTTGCTGAACAAACTGCTAACAACTGGCTGAACACTTTGGCACTGAATCAACTTGGACTTGAACTGAACTTGACTGAACAGCACTATGGCTGAACAACTTTGGCTTGAACAACTTGGCTGAAACAACTTGGCTGAACAACTTTGGCTGGAACACAACTTGGTCTGAACAACTGGCTGAACAACTTGGCTGAAAACTTGGCTGAACACTTTGGTGAACACTTGGTAACAAACATTGGCTGACAACTTTGGCTGACGTGAACTTAGGACTGAAACTGACGACTTGGCCTGAACAAGCTTGGCAACTTGGCTGAAACAACTTGGCTGAACATTTGGCTGAACAACTTTGGCTGAACAAGCTTGGCTGAACAACTTGGCGAACACTGGCTGAACAACTTTGGGCTGAACAACTTGGATGAACAACTTGACTGAACAACTGGAACAACTTGCGAACAACTGGTACTGAACAACTTTGGCGAACAACTTGGCTGAACTGGGGGAACTGTGAACAACTGCTATAGTCATGTGCCTTCAACCCCATTACTTTGGCTGACAAACTTTTTCTGAACAACTTGGCTGAACAACTTAGCTCCGCCGCCCAGTGCTGTTACAACCCTGTTGCGGAGTGACAACTCGTTGGGCTTGAACAACTATGGCTGACACTTGGCTGAAACTTGGACTGAACAACCTTGGAAACAACTGCCTGAAACAACTTGGCTGAACAACTTTGGCAATGAACAACTTGGGGAACAACTCGCTGACTATGGACAAGAACAACTGGTAACAAACTTGGCTGAACACTTGGTACTGAACACTTGCTGAAAATCTTGGCTGAACAACGCTGAACAACTGGCAACTGACTGACTTCAGCTGAACTTGCTGAACAACTTTGGCTTGGATAACTGCGCTGAAACGTTGGCTGAACTAGCCATGTAAAACCTTCACGAAAGGAAGACCCTGAGTGAGGCCTAACTTGGTGTGTCATCTCCCGCTGAACAATTGGTCTGAACAACTTGGCTGAACAACTTGGCTGGCTGAACAACTTTGGCTGAACAACTGGCTGAAACAACATTGGGCTGAACAACTTGGCGCTGAACCTGACTGACTGGCTTGGTCTGAAAACAACTTGGCTGAAACAAACTTTGGCCTGACAACTTGAGCGGTGAAAAGCAACTTTGGCTGAATAACTTGGTCGCTGAAACTTTGGCTGAACCAACTTGGCTGAACAACTGGAACTGAACAGCTTGACAACTTGTCTGAACAACTTGGCTGAACAACTTGGCTGAACAACTTGGCTGAACAACTTGGCGAAAATGTGAACAACTTTGGCTGGAACAACTTTGGCTGAACAATTGGACTGTGAACAAACTTGGGAGTGAAACAACTGAACAACTGCCAGTGGGCTGAACAACTTCGGATTCTGAACAACTTTGGATGACAACTTGCGAACACTGAACAACTTTCGGCAACTTGGGAAGGCCTCTCCGCAACTTTCGGCCTGAACTTAACCCTTTGGGCGCTGAACCAAACTCGGCTGAACAAACTTGCGGCTGAACAACAACTTCGGCTGAACAACTTTGGTCGGGCTGATGTAACAACTTGGCTGACAACTTGGACTTCAGAATCTTATCTTTGCTGCAACAACTTCTACCTGGAACTAGCACAACTGTACTGAACAATCGCATTAGGTTTAACGTATCGAGTACAACTTCAAACTGCACATCTGAAACAACTTCTAGGCTGACTGACAACTTGGCTGAAAACTCAACTTGGCTGAACAACTTGTCTGAACAACTGGCTGAACAACTTGGCTAACAACTGAACAACTGGCTAACAACTTGGCGAACAATGGCTGAACTGGGCTGAGACTTACTCGGCTGAACAACTTTGGGGCCTGAAACAACTTGGCTGAAACAACTTCGAAGATCTGAACGAACTTGGCTGAAACAACTCTCGGGCCTGAACAACATCGATTTGGACTAACAACTTGGCGGTGAACAACGTTGCAGCCACACTGAACTGAAGTAAACTTGCGTCTGGCTGAACAACTTGGGCTGAACAACTTGCTGGGCAACACTTGCTGAACAACTTGGATAACCCTTACTGAACAACGGCTGAACAACTTGGCCCCTGAACAATTGCTGAACAAACTTGGCTGAACACTGGCTGAAACAACTCTGGCTGAACAACTTTGGCTGAGGACTGACACAACTTTTGGCTGAAACAAACTTGGCTGAACAACTTTGGCTGAACAACTTGGCTGGCTGAACAACCTTTGGCTGACACTTTGCGACCTGAGACCCCTTGGCTGAACATCTTTGGCTGAACAACTTTGGCTGACTGAACAAATGGCTGAACGCGCCAACTGGCTGAACAACTTTGGCTGACAACTTTGCGCTCTGAATCACTTTGGCTGAACGAACTCTGGCTGAACAACTTGGCTGAACAATACAACTTTGGGCTGAACACTTGGCTGCACAACGTTTGGCTGAACAACTACTGGCCCAGAACAACTGGAGCATGAACAAACTTTGCCGTGAACATCTTTGCTGAACAAAAACCTTAGTCATGGGGCGTGTCACACAACTTTGGCAGATGAAACAACTTTTGAGCGCTGGCGAATCTTGGGCAGTGCTTGAACGATGGGTGATACTATTGAACAACTTTGCTGAACAACTCGGTGCGGCGTTCAACAACTTTGGCTGACAACTTTGGCTGAACAACTTGCATCTGTAATGTCAACTTGGCGCTGAACAACTTGGGGCTGAACAACTTTGGCCTGACGTTGAACTTGGCTGAACGTTGGCCTGAACAACTGGCTGAACAACTTAGGTCTGAACTGGACTTTAGCTGAAAACAAACCCTTCGGCTGAACGTTTCTGAATACTTGTGGGCTGAAACTTGGCGAGCAAACTTTTGGGCTGAACAACTTGTGGCCCCCATGAAACTTTGGCTGACAAACTTTGGCTGAAACAAACTTTGGCGAACAAACTTTTGGACAGTGAACAACTTGTGGCTGAACAACTTTGGCAGCTTGAACAACTCATTGCTGACAACTTAGAAGCTGTGGGCTGAACAACTTGGCTGAACTATGGCTGAACTGGCCTGAACTTGGCTGAACAATTGGCTGAACACTTGGACTCGAACAACTTGGGCTGAAACTTCGGCTGAACGAACTTGGCGAACAACTTGGGTGAACATGACTTGGCTGAATTGGCAACTGTGGGTTGAACTTGGCTGGAACAAGGCCTGAAACTGGCTGAACAACTTGGACTGACCATCTTGCTTGAACTCTGGCTGAACAATTGGCTGAACTCTGACTAAGGCTTGGCTGAACCTTCCGCGCTGAACATCCTTGGCTTGAACTTCCAACCTTGGCTGAAGATATCGGACTCGACTTGAGCTGAGTACGTAACCACTTGGGCACCGTTGAACAACTTGGGGCTGAACAACTTTGCTGAGGACAACTTGGGCTGAACAACTTGGCTCGAACTTGGCTGAACAACTGTGGCTGAACTTGGCGAACATGGATGGAACTTGTGGATCTGAAGATGGACAACTTGGCTGAACTGTGGTGTGTCCTGAACCTTGCTGCCAGGTATACTGGGCATGAACTTTACAGGCGATGGACTGAACAACTTGCGCTTGACAACTTCGCTGAACACTTTTCGCTGAGGTTACAACTGGCTGAACAACTCTTGGCTGACAACTTGGCTGAACAACTGGCTGAAACTTTGAGGCTGAACAACTTGGACTCAACTGGCTGAAACTTTGGGCTGACAACTTTGCTGAACTGGCTGAACAACTGGCTGAACAACTTGGCTGAACAACTTTGCTGAACAACTGTGCTGAACAACTTGGCTGAACAAACTGGCGAAACTTTGGCTGAACTTGGCTGAACAACTTTCTGAAGGTACAACTCTGGCTGAACAACTTGCAACAATAGGCTGAACACCGTTGGCTGAGTCGACAACTTGGCGAAAATTGGCTGAACAACTAAAGTTCGGGCCTGAAACACTTTGGCTGAACAACTTGGAACAACTTGGCTGAACAACTTGGCTGAACAACTTGGCTGAACAAACTTGGCGAACAAACTTGGCTGAACTTGGGCTGAAGGCTGAACAACTTGGTGTGGCTGAACAACCTTGGCTGAACAACTTGCTGAACCTTCTGAACTACCTTGGCTGAACTGTGGGCAACTTGGCTGAACTTGGCTGAATGCTTGGCTGGCTGAACAACTTGGAACAACTTTGGCTGAGACAACTTGGCTGAAACAACTGGCTGAACAACTTGGCTGAACAACTTTGGGCTGAACAACTTGGCTGAACAACTTGGCTGAACTTGGCTGAACAACTTGGCCTGAACTTGGCTAACTTGGCTGAACAACTTGGCTGAACTGGCTGAACTTTGGGCTGGAACTACTTGGCTTGAGGCTGAAGGCTTGGCTGAGCAACGTTGGCTGAACAACTTGGCTGAACAACTTGGCTGAAACTTGGCTGAACTGGCTGACTTGGCTGATGAATTGGCGGCGAACAACTTGGCTGAGGCTGCAACTGGCTGAACAACTTGGCTGAACTTGAACTTGGCTGAGGCTGACTTGGCTGAACTTGGATGGCTTGAACTTGGCTGACTTGGCTGAACGGCTGAACGGCTGACTTGCTGAACTTGGCTGAGCTTGGCGTGGCTGGAAGGCTGAGGCTGAATTGGCTGAACTTGGCTTTGGCTGAGTTGGCTGACTGAACTTGGCTGAACTTGGCTGAAGAACTTGGCTGAAGAACTTGGCTGAAGAACTTGGCTGAAGAACTTGGCTGAATTGGCTGAGCTTGGCTGAATTGGACTGAACTTGGCTGAACAACTTGGCTTGGCTGAACTACTTGGCTGAACTTGGCTGAACTTGGCTGAACAACTTGGCTGAACTTGGCTGAACTTGGCTGGTACTTGGCTGAAGAACTTGGCTGAAGAACTTGGCTGAAGAACTTGGCTGAAGAACTTGGCTGAAGAACTTGGCTGAAGAACTTGGCTGAAGAACTTGGCTGAAGAACTTGGCTGAAGAACTTGGCTGAAGAACTTGGCTGAAGAACTTGGCTGAAGAACTTGGCTGAAGAACTTGGCTGAACTTTGGCTGAACTTGGCTAACTTTGGCTGAACTTGGCTGAACTTGGCTGAACTTGGTGAATTGGCTGAACTTGGCTGAACTTGGCGAACTTGGCTGAACTTGGCTGAACTTGGCTGAACTTGGCTGAACTTACTTGGCTGAACTTGGCTGAACTTGGCTGAACTTGGCTGAACTTGGCTGAACTTGGCTGAACTTGGCTGAACTTGGGCTGAACTTGCTTGAACTTGGCTGAACTTGGCTGAACTTGGCTGAACTTGGCTGAACTTGGCTGAATTGGCTGGAACTTGGCTGAACTTGGCTGAACTTGGCTGAATTTGGCTGAACTTGGTGAACTTGGCTGAACTTGGCTGAACTCTGAACTACTTGCTCTGAACTTGGCTGAACTTGGCTGAACTTGGCTGACTTGGCTGAACTTGGCTGAACTTGCTGAACTTGGCTGAACTTTGGCTGAACTTGGCTGAACTTGGCTGAACTTGGCTGAACTTGGCTCTGAACTTGCTGAACTTGGCTGAACTTGGCTGAACTTGGCTGAACTTGGCTGAACTTGGCTGAACTTGGCTGAACTTGGCTGAACTTGGCTGAACTTGGCTGAACTTGGCTGAACTTGGCTGAACTTGGCTGAACTTGGCTGAACTTGGCTGAACTTGGCTGAACTTGGCTGAAACTTGGCTGAACTTGGCTGAACTTGGCTGAACTTGGCTGAACTTGGCTGAACTTTGGCTGAACTTGGCTGAACTGGCTGAACTTGGCTGAACTTGGCTGAACTTGGCTGAACTGGCTGAACTTGGCTGAACTTGGCTGAACTTGGCTGAACTGGCTGAGGCTGAACTTGGCTGAACTTTGGCTGAACTTGGCTGAACTTGGCTGAACTTGGCTGAACTGGCTGAACTTGGCTGAACTTGGCTGAACTTGGCTGAACTTGGCTGAACTTGGCTGAACTTGGCTGAACTTGGCTGAACTTGGCTGAACTTGGCTGAACTTGGCTGAACTTGGCTGAACTTGGCTGAACTTGGCGAACTTGGCTGAACTGGCTGAACTTGGCTGAAACTTGGCTGAACTTGGCTGAACTTGGCTGAACTTGGCTGAACTTGGCTGAACTTGGCTGAACTTGGCTGAACTTGGCTGAACTTGGCTGAACTTGGCTGAACTTGGCTGAACTTGGCTGAACTTGGCTGAACTTGGCTGAACTTGGCTGAACTTGGCTGAACTTGGCTGAACTTGGCTGAACTTGGCTGAACTTGGCTGAACTTGGCTGAACTTGGCTGAACTTGGCTGAACTTGGCTGAACTTGGCTGAACTTGGCTGAACTTGGCTGAACTTGGCTGAACTTGGCTGAACTTGGCTGAACTTGGCTGAACTTGGCTGAACTTGGCTGAACTTGGCTGAACTTGGCTGAACTTGGCTGAACTTGGCTGAACTTGGCTGAACTTGGCTGAACTTGGCTGAACTTGGCTGAACTTGGCTGAACTTGGCTGAACTTGGCTGAACTTGGCTGAACTTGGCTGAACTTGGCTGAACTTGGCTGAACTTGGCTGAACTTGGCTGAACTTGGCTGAACTTGGCTGAACTTGGCTGAACTTGGCTGAACTTGGCTGAACTTGGCTGAACTTGGCTGAACTTGGCTGAACTTGGCTGAACTTGGCTGAACTTGGCTGAACTTGGCTGAACTTGGCTGAACTTGGCTGAACTTGGCTGAACTTGGCTGAACTTGGCTGAACTTGGCTGAACTTGGCTGAACTTGGCTGAACTTGGCTGAACTTGGCTGAACTTGGCTGAACTTGGCTGAACTTGGCTGAACTTGGCTGAACTTGGCTGAACTTGGCTGAACTTGGCTGAACTTGGCTGAACTTGCTGAACTTGGCTGAACTTGGCTGAACTTGGCTGAACTTGGCTGAACTTGGCTGAACTTGGCTGAACTTGGCTGAACTTGGCTGAACTTGGCTGAACTTGGCTGAACTTGGCTGAACTTGGCTGAACTTGGCTGAACTTGGCTGAACTTGGCTGAACTTGGCTGAACTTGGCTGAACTTGGCTGAACTTGGCTGAACTTGGCTGAACTTGCTGAACTTGGCTGAACTTGGCTGAACTTGGCTGAACTTGGCTGAACTTGGCTGAACTTGGCTGAACTTGGCTGAACTTGGCTGAACTTGGCTGAACTTGGCTGAACTTGGCTGAACTTGGCTGAACTTGGCTGAACTTGGCTGAACTTGGCTGAACTTGGCTGAACTTGGCTGAACTTGGCTGAACTTGGCTGAACTTGGCTGAACTTGGCTGAACTTGGCTGAACTTGGCTGAACTTGGCTGAACTTGGCTGAACTTGGCTGAACTTGGCTGAACTTGGCTGAACTTGGCTGAACTTGGCTGAACTTGGCTGAACTTGGCTGAACTTGGCTGAACTTGGCTGAACTTGGCTGAACTTGGCTGAACTTGGCTGAACTTGGCTGAACTTGGCTGAACTTGGCTGAACTTGGCTGAACTTGGCTGAACTTGGCTGAACTTGGCTGAACTTGGCTGAACTTGGCTGAACTTGGCTGAACTTGGCTGAACTTGGCTGAACTTGGCTGAACTTGGCTGAACTTGGCTGAACTTGGCTGAACTTGGCTGAACTTGGCTGAACTTGGCTGAACTTGGCTGAACTTGGCTGAACTTGGCTGAACTTGGCTGAACTTGGCTGAACTTGGCTGAACTTGGCTGAACTTGGCTGAACTTGGCTGAACTTGGCTGAACTTGGCTGAACTTGGCTGAACTTGGCTGAACTTGGCTGAACTTGGCTGAACTTGGCTGAACTTGGCTGAACTTGGCTGAACTTGGCTGAACTTGGCTGAACTTGGCTGAACTTGGCTGAACTTGGCTGAACTTGGCTGAACTTGGCTGAACTTGGCTGAACTTGGCTGAACTTGGCTGAACTTGGCTGAACTTGGCTGAACTTGGCTGAACTTGGCTGAACTTGGCTGAACTTGGCTGAACTTGGCTGAACTTGGCTGAACTTGGCTGAACTTGGCTGAACTTGGCTGAACTTGGCTGAACTTGGCTGAACTTGGCTGAACTTGGCTGAACTTGGCTGAACTTGGCTGAACTTGGCTGAACTTGGCTGAACTTGGCTGAACTTGGCTGAACTTGGCTGAACTTGGCTGAACTTGGCTGAACTTGGCTGAACTTGGCTGAACTTGGCTGAACTTGGCTGAACTTGGCTGAACTTGGCTGAACTTGGCTGAACTTGGCTGAACTTGGCTGAACTTGGCTGAACTTGGCTGAACTTGGCTGAACTTGGCTGAACTTGGCTGAACTTGGCTGAACTTGGCTGAACTTGGCTGAACTTGGCTGAACTTGGCTGAACTTGGCTGAACTTGGCTGAACTTGGCTGAACTTGGCTGAACTTGGCTGAACTTGGCTGAACTTGGCTGAACTTGGCTGAACTTGGCTGAACTTGGCTGAACTTGGCTGAACTTGGCTGAACTTGGCTGAACTTGGCTGAACTTGGCTGAACTTGGCTGAACTTGGCTGAACTTGGCTGAACTTGGCTGAACTTGGCTGAACTTGGCTGAACTTGGCTGAACTTGGCTGAACTTGGCTGAACTTGGCTGAACTTGGCTGAACTTGGCTGAACTTGGCTGAACTTGGCTGAACTTGGCTGAACTTGGCTGAACTTGGCTGAACTTGGCTGAACTTGGCTGAACTTGGCTGAACTTGGCTGAACTTGGCTGAACTTGGCTGAACTTGGCTGAACTTGGCTGAACTTGGCTGAACTTGGCTGAACTTGGCTGAACTTGGCTGAACTTGGCTGAACTTGGCTGAACTTGGCTGAACTTGGCTGAACTTGGCTGAACTTGGCTGAACTTGGCTGAACTTGGCTGAACTTGGCTGAACTTGGCTGAACTTGGCTGAACTTGGCTGAACTTGGCTGAACTTGGCTGAACTTGGCTGAACTTGGCTGAACTTGGCTGAACTTGGCTGAACTTGGCTGAACTTGGCTGAACTTGGCTGAACTTGGCTGAACTTGGCTGAACTTGGCTGAACTTGGCTGAACTTGGCTGAACTTGGCTGAACTTGGCTGAACTTGGCTGAACTTGGCTGAACTTGGCTGAACTTGGCTGAACTTGGCTGAACTTGGCTGAACTTGGCTGAACTTGGCTGAACTTGGCTGAACTTGGCTGAACTTGGCTGAACTTGGCTGAACTTGGCTGAACTTGGCTGAACTTGGCTGAACTTGGCTGAACTTGGCTGAACTTGGCTGAACTTGGCTGAACTTGGCTGAACTTGGCTGAACTTGGCTGAACTTGGCTGAACTTGGCTGAACTTGGCTGAACTTGGCTGAACTTGGCTGAACTTGGCTGAACTTGGCTGAACTTGGCTGAACTTGGCTGAACTTGGCTGAACTTGGCTGAACTTGGCTGAACTTGGCTGAACTTGGCTGAACTTGGCTGAACTTGGCTGAACTTGGCTGAACTTGGCTGAACTTGGCTGAACTTGGCTGAACTTGGCTGAACTTGGCTGAACTTGGCTGAACTTGGCTGAACTTGGCTGAACTTGGCTGAACTTGGCTGAACTTGGCTGAACTTGGCTGAACTTGGCTGAACTTGGCTGAACTTGGCTGAACTTGGCTGAACTTGGCTGAACTTGGCTGAACTTGGCTGAACTTGGCTGAACTTGGCTGAACTTGGCTGAACTTGGCTGAACTTGGCTGAACTTGGCTGAACTTGGCTGAACTTGGCTGAACTTGGCTGAACTTGGCTGAACTTGGCTGAACTTGGCTGAACTTGGCTGAACTTGGCTGAACTTGGCTGAACTTGGCTGAACTTGGCTGAACTTGGCTGAACTTGGCTGAACTTGGCTGAACTTGGCTGAACTTGGCTGAACTTGGCTGAACTTGGCTGAACTTGGCTGAACTTGGCTGAACTTGGCTGAACTTGGCTGAACTTGGCTGAACTTGGCTGAACTTGGCTGAACTTGGCTGAACTTGGCTGAACTTGGCTGAACTTGGCTGAACTTGGCTGAACTTGGCTGAACTTGGCTGAACTTGGCTGAACTTGGCTGAACTTGGCTGAACTTGGCTGAACTTGGCTGAACTTGGCTGAACTTGGCTGAACTTGGCTGAACTTGGCTGAACTTGGCTGAACTTGGCTGAACTTGGCTGAACTTGGCTGAACTTGGCTGAACTTGGCTGAACTTGGCTGAACTTGGCTGAACTTGGCTGAACTTGGCTGAACTTGGCTGAACTTGGCTGAACTTGGCTGAACTTGGCTGAACTTGGCTGAACTTGGCTGAACTTGGCTGAACTTGGCTGAACTTGGCTGAACTTGGCTGAACTTGGCTGAACTTGGCTGAACTTGGCTGAACTTGGCTGAACTTGGCTGAACTTGGCTGAACTTGGCTGAACTTGGCTGAACTTGGCTGAACTTGGCTGAACTTGGCTGAACTTGGCTGAACTTGGCTGAACTTGGCTGAACTTGGCTGAACTTGGCTGAACTTGGCTGAACTTGGCTGAACTTGGCTGAACTTGGCTGAACTTGGCTGAACTTGGCTGAACTTGGCTGAACTTGGCTGAACTTGGCTGAACTTGGCTGAACTTGGCTGAACTTGGCTGAACTTGGCTGAACTTGGCTGAACTTGGCTGAACTTGGCTGAACTTGGCTGAACTTGGCTGAACTTGGCTGAACTTGGCTGAACTTGGCTGAACTTGGCTGAACTTGGCTGAACTTGGCTGAACTTGGCTGAACTTGGCTGAACTTGGCTGAACTTGGCTGAACTTGGCTGAACTTGGCTGAACTTGGCTGAACTTGGCTGAACTTGGCTGAACTTGGCTGAACTTGGCTGAACTTGGCTGAACTTGGCTGAACTTGGCTGAACTTGGCTGAACTTGGCTGAACTTGGCTGAACTTGGCTGAACTTGGCTGAACTTGGCTGAACTTGGCTGAACTTGGCTGAACTTGGCTGAACTTGGCTGAACTTGGCTGAACTTGGCTGAACTTGGCTGAACTTGGCTGAACTTGGCTGAACTTGGCTGAACTTGGCTGAACTTGGCTGAACTTGGCTGAACTTGGCTGAACTTGGCTGAACTTGGCTGAACTTGGCTGAACTTGGCTGAACTTGGCTGAACTTGGCTGAACTTGGCTGAACTTGGCTGAACTTGGCTGAACTTGGCTGAACTTGGCTGAACTTGGCTGAACTTGGCTGAACTTGGCTGAACTTGGCTGAACTTGGCTGAACTTGGCTGAACTTGGCTGAACTTGGCTGAACTTGGCTGAACTTGGCTGAACTTGGCTGAACTTGGCTGAACTTGGCTGAACTTGGCTGAACTTGGCTGAACTTGGCTGAACTTGGCTGAACTTGGCTGAACTTGGCTGAACTTGGCTGAACTTGGCTGAACTTGGCTGAACTTGGCTGAACTTGGCTGAACTTGGCTGAACTTGGCTGAACTTGGCTGAACTTGGCTGAACTTGGCTGAACTTGGCTGAACTTGGCTGAACTTGGCTGAACTTGGCTGAACTTGGCTGAACTTGGCTGAACTTGGCTGAACTTGGCTGAACTTGGCTGAACTTGGCTGAACTTGGCTGAACTTGGCTGAACTTGGCTGAACTTGGCTGAACTTGGCTGAACTTGGCTGAACTTGGCTGAACTTGGCTGAACTTGGCTGAACTTGGCTGAACTTGGCTGAACTTGGCTGAACTTGGCTGAACTTGGCTGAACTTGGCTGAACTTGGCTGAACTTGGCTGAACTTGGCTGAACTTGGCTGAACTTGGCTGAACTTGGCTGAACTTGGCTGAACTTGGCTGAACTTGGCTGAACTTGGCTGAACTTGGCTGAACTTGGCTGAACTTGGCTGAACTTGGCTGAACTTGGCTGAACTTGGCTGAACTTGGCTGAACTTGGCTGAACTTGGCTGAACTTGGCTGAACTTGGCTGAACTTGGCTGAACTTGGCTGAACTTGGCTGAACTTGGCTGAACTTGGCTGAACTTGGCTGAACTTGGCTGAACTTGGCTGAACTTGGCTGAACTTGGCTGAACTTGGCTGAACTTGGCTGAACTTGGCTGAACTTGGCTGAACTTGGCTGAACTTGGCTGAACTTGGCTGAACTTGGCTGAACTTGGCTGAACTTGGCTGAACTTGGCTGAACTTGGCTGAACTTGGCTGAACTTGGCTGAACTTGGCTGAACTTGGCTGAACTTGGCTGAACTTGGCTGAACTTGGCTGAACTTGGCTGAACTTGGCTGAACTTGGCTGAACTTGGCTGAACTTGGCTGAACTTGGCTGAACTTGGCTGAACTTGGCTGAACTTGGCTGAACTTGGCTGAACTTGGCTGAACTTGGCTGAACTTGGCTGAACTTGGCTGAACTTGGCTGAACTTGGCTGAACTTGGCTGAACTTGGCTGAACTTGGCTGAACTTGGCTGAACTTGGCTGAACTTGGCTGAACTTGGCTGAACTTGGCTGAACTTGGCTGAACTTGGCTGAACTTGGCTGAACTTGGCTGAACTTGGCTGAACTTGGCTGAACTTGGCTGAACTTGGCTGAACTTGGCTGAACTTGGCTGAACTTGGCTGAACTTGGCTGAACTTGGCTGAACTTGGCTGAACTTGGCTGAACTTGGCTGAACTTGGCTGAACTTGGCTGAACTTGGCTGAACTTGGCTGAACTTGGCTGAACTTGGCTGAACTTGGCTGAACTTGGCTGAACTTGGCTGAACTTGGCTGAACTTGGCTGAACTTGGCTGAACTTGGCTGAACTTGGCTGAACTTGGCTGAACTTGGCTGAACTTGGCTGAACTTGGCTGAACTTGGCTGAACTTGGCTGAACTTGGCTGAACTTGGCTGAACTTGGCTGAACTTGGCTGAACTTGGCTGAACTTGGCTGAACTTGGCTGAACTTGGCTGAACTTGGCTGAACTTGGCTGAACTTGGCTGAACTTGGCTGAACTTGGCTGAACTTGGCTGAACTTGGCTGAACTTGGCTGAACTTGGCTGAACTTGGCTGAACTTGGCTGAACTTGGCTGAACTTGGCTGAACTTGGCTGAACTTGGCTGAACTTGGCTGAACTTGGCTGAACTTGGCTGAACTTGGCTGAACTTGGCTGAACTTGGCTGAACTTGGCTGAACTTGGCTGAACTTGGCTGAACTTGGCTGAACTTGGCTGAACTTGGCTGAACTTGGCTGAACTTGGCTGAACTTGGCTGAACTTGGCTGAACTTGGCTGAACTTGGCTGAACTTGGCTGAACTTGGCTGAACTTGGCTGAACTTGGCTGAACTTGGCTGAACTTGGCTGAACTTGGCTGAACTTGGCTGAACTTGGCTGAACTTGGCTGAACTTGGCTGAACTTGGCTGAACTTGGCTGAACTTGGCTGAACTTGGCTGAACTTGGCTGAACTTGGCTGAACTTGGCTGAACTTGGCTGAACTTGGCTGAACTTGGCTGAACTTGGCTGAACTTGGCTGAACTTGGCTGAACTTGGCTGAACTTGGCTGAACTTGGCTGAACTTGGCTGAACTTGGCTGAACTTGGCTGAACTTGGCTGAACTTGGCTGAACTTGGCTGAACTTGGCTGAACTTGGCTGAACTTGGCTGAACTTGGCTGAACTTGGCTGAACTTGGCTGAACTTGGCTGAACTTGGCTGAACTTGGCTGAACTTGGCTGAACTTGGCTGAACTTGGCTGAACTTGGCTGAACTTGGCTGAACTTGGCTGAACTTGGCTGAACTTGGCTGAACTTGGCTGAACTTGGCTGAACTTGGCTGAACTTGGCTGAACTTGGCTGAACTTGGCTGAACTTGGCTGAACTTGGCTGAACTTGGCTGAACTTGGCTGAACTTGGCTGAACTTGGCTGAACTTGGCTGAACTTGGCTGAACTTGGCTGAACTTGGCTGAACTTGGCTGAACTTGGCTGAACTTGGCTGAACTTGGCTGAACTTGGCTGAACTTGGCTGAACTTGGCTGAACTTGGCTGAACTTGGCTGAACTTGGCTGAACTTGGCTGAACTTGGCTGAACTTGGCTGAACTTGGCTGAACTTGGCTGAACTTGGCTGAACTTGGCTGAACTTGGCTGAACTTGGCTGAACTTGGCTGAACTTGGCTGAACTTGGCTGAACTTGGCTGAACTTGGCTGAACTTGGCTGAACTTGGCTGAACTTGGCTGAACTTGGCTGAACTTGGCTGAACTTGGCTGAACTTGGCTGAACTTGGCTGAACTTGGCTGAACTTGGCTGAACTTGGCTGAACTTGGCTGAACTTGGCTGAACTTGGCTGAACTTGGCTGAACTTGGCTGAACTTGGCTGAACTTGGCTGAACTTGGCTGAACTTGGCTGAACTTGGCTGAACTTGGCTGAACTTGGCTGAACTTGGCTGAACTTGGCTGAACTTGGCTGAACTTGGCTGAACTTGGCTGAACTTGGCTGAACTTGGCTGAACTTGGCTGAACTTGGCTGAACTTGGCTGAACTTGGCTGAACTTGGCTGAACTTGGCTGAACTTGGCTGAACTTGGCTGAACTTGGCTGAACTTGGCTGAACTTGGCTGAACTTGGCTGAACTTGGCTGAACTTGGCTGAACTTGGCTGAACTTGGCTGAACTTGGCTGAACTTGGCTGAACTTGGCTGAACTTGGCTGAACTTGGCTGAACTTGGCTGAACTTGGCTGAACTTGGCTGAACTTGGCTGAACTTGGCTGAACTTGGCTGAACTTGGCTGAACTTGGCTGAACTTGGCTGAACTTGGCTGAACTTGGCTGAACTTGGCTGAACTTGGCTGAACTTGGCTGAACTTGGCTGAACTTGGCTGAACTTGGCTGAACTTGGCTGAACTTGGCTGAACTTGGCTGAACTTGGCTGAACTTGGCTGAACTTGGCTGAACTTGGCTGAACTTGGCTGAACTTGGCTGAACTTGGCTGAACTTGGCTGAACTTGGCTGAACTTGGCTGAACTTGGCTGAACTTGGCTGAACTTGGCTGAACTTGGCTGAACTTGGCTGAACTTGGCTGAACTTGGCTGAACTTGGCTGAACTTGGCTGAACTTGGCTGAACTTGGCTGAACTTGGCTGAACTTGGCTGAACTTGGCTGAACTTGGCTGAACTTGGCTGAACTTGGCTGAACTTGGCTGAACTTGGCTGAACTTGGCTGAACTTGGCTGAACTTGGCTGAACTTGGCTGAACTTGGCTGAACTTGGCTGAACTTGGCTGAACTTGGCTGAACTTGGCTGAACTTGGCTGAACTTGGCTGAACTTGGCTGAACTTGGCTGAACTTGGCTGAACTTGGCTGAACTTGGCTGAACTTGGCTGAACTTGGCTGAACTTGGCTGAACTTGGCTGAACTTGGCTGAACTTGGCTGAACTTGGCTGAACTTGGCTGAACTTGGCTGAACTTGGCTGAACTTGGCTGAACTTGGCTGAACTTGGCTGAACTTGGCTGAACTTGGCTGAACTTGGCTGAACTTGGCTGAACTTGGCTGAACTTGGCTGAACTTGGCTGAACTTGGCTGAACTTGGCTGAACTTGGCTGAACTTGGCTGAACTTGGCTGAACTTGGCTGAACTTGGCTGAACTTGGCTGAACTTGGCTGAACTTGGCTGAACTTGGCTGAACTTGGCTGAACTTGGCTGAACTTGGCTGAACTTGGCTGAACTTGGCTGAACTTGGCTGAACTTGGCTGAACTTGGCTGAACTTGGCTGAACTTGGCTGAACTTGGCTGAACTTGGCTGAACTTGGCTGAACTTGGCTGAACTTGGCTGAACTTGGCTGAACTTGGCTGAACTTGGCTGAACTTGGCTGAACTTGGCTGAACTTGGCTGAACTTGGCTGAACTTGGCTGAACTTGGCTGAACTTGGCTGAACTTGGCTGAACTTGGCTGAACTTGGCTGAACTTGGCTGAACTTGGCTGAACTTGGCTGAACTTGGCTGAACTTGGCTGAACTTGGCTGAACTTGGCTGAACTTGGCTGAACTTGGCTGAACTTGGCTGAACTTGGCTGAACTTGGCTGAACTTGGCTGAACTTGGCTGAACTTGGCTGAACTTGGCTGAACTTGGCTGAACTTGGCTGAACTTGGCTGAACTTGGCTGAACTTGGCTGAACTTGGCTGAACTTGGCTGAACTTGGCTGAACTTGGCTGAACTTGGCTGAACTTGGCTGAACTTGGCTGAACTTGGCTGAACTTGGCTGAACTTGGCTGAACTTGGCTGAACTTGGCTGAACTTGGCTGAACTTGGCTGAACTTGGCTGAACTTGGCTGAACTTGGCTGAACTTGGCTGAACTTGGCTGAACTTGGCTGAACTTGGCTGAACTTGGCTGAACTTGGCTGAACTTGGCTGAACTTGGCTGAACTTGGCTGAACTTGGAACTTGGCTGAACTTGGCTGAACTTGGCTGAACTTGGCTGAACTTGGCTGAACTTGGCTGAACTTGGCTGAACTTGGCTGAACTTGGCTGAACTTGGCTGAACTTGGCTGAACTTGGCTGAACTTGGCTGAACTTGGCTGAACTTGGCTGAACTTGGCTGAACTTGGCTGAACTTGGCTGAACTTGGCTGAACTTGGCTGAACTTGGCTGAACTTGGCTGAACTTGGCTGAACTTGGCTGAACTTGGCTGAACTTGGCTGAACTTGGCTGAACTTGGCTGAACTTGGCTGAACTTGGCTGAACTTGGCTGAACTTGGCTGAACTTGGCTGAACTTGGCTGAACTTGGCTGAACTTGGCTGAACTTGGCTGAACTTGGCTGAACTTGGCTGAACTTGGCTGAACTTGGCTGAACTTGGCTGAACTTGGCTGAACTTGGCTGAACTTGGCTGAACTTGGCTGAACTTGGCTGAACTTGGCTGAACTTGGCTGAACTTGGCTGAACTTGGCTGAACTTGGCTGAACTTGGCTGAACTTGGCTGAACTTGGCTGAACTTGGCTGAACTTGGCTGAACTTGGCTGAACTTGGCTGAACTTGGCTGAACTTGGCTGAACTTGGCTGAACTTGGCTGAACTTGGCTGAACTTGGCTGAACTTGGCTGAACTTGGCTGAACTTGGCTGAACTTGGCTGAACTTGGCTGAACTTGGCTGAACTTGGCTGAACTTGGCTGAACTTGGCTGAACTTGGCTGAACTTGGCTGAACTTGGCTGAACTTGGCTGAACTTGGCTGAACTTGGCTGAACTTGGCTGAACTTGGCTGAACTTGGCTGAACTTGGCTGAACTTGGCTGAACTTGGCTGAACTTGGCTGAACTTGGCTGAACTTGGCTGAACTTGGCTGAACTTGGCTGAACTTGGCTGAACTTGGCTGAACTTGGCTGAACTTGGCTGAACTTGGCTGAACTTGGCTGAACTTGGCTGAACTTGGCTGAACTTGGCTGAACTTGGCTGAACTTGGCTGAACTTGGCTGAACTTGGCTGAACTTGGCTGAACTTGGCTGAACTTGGCTGAACTTGGCTGAACTTGGCTGAACTTGGCTGAACTTGGCTGAACTTGGCTGAACTTGGCTGAACTTGGCTGAACTTGGCTGAACTTGGCTGAACTTGGCTGAACTTGGCTGAACTTGGCTGAACTTGGCTGAACTTGGCTGAACTTGGCTGAACTTGGCTGAACTTGGCTGAACTTGGCTGAACTTGGCTGAACTTGGCTGAACTTGGCTGAACTTGGCTGAACTTGGCTGAACTTGGCTGAACTTGGCTGAACTTGGCTGAACTTGGCTGAACTTGGCTGAACTTGGCTGAACTTGGCTGAACTTGGCTGAACTTGGCTGAACTTGGCTGAACTTGGCTGAACTTGGCTGAACTTGGCTGAACTTGGCTGAACTTGGCTGAACTTGGCTGAACTTGGCTGAACTTGGCTGAACTTGGCTGAACTTGGCTGAACTTGGCTGAACTTGGCTGAACTTGGCTGAACTTGGCTGAACTTGGCTGAACTTGGCTGAACTTGGCTGAACTTGGCTGAACTTGGCTGAACTTGGCTGAACTTGGCTGAACTTGGCTGAACTTGGCTGAACTTGGCTGAACTTGGCTGAACTTGGCTGAACTTGGCTGAACTTGGCTGAACTTGGCTGAACTTGGCTGAACTTGGCTGAACTTGGCTGAACTTGGCTGAACTTGGCTGAACTTGGCTGAACTTGGCTGAACTTGGCTGAACTTGGCTGAACTTGGCTGAACTTGGCTGAACTTGGCTGAACTTGGAAACTTGGCTGAACTTGGCTGAACTTGGCTGAACTTGGCTGAACTTGGCTGAACTTGGCTGAACTTGGCTGAACTTGGCTGAACTTGGCTGAACTTGGCTGAACTTGGCTGAACTTGGCTGAACTTGGCTGAACTTGGCTGAACTTGGCTGAACTTGGCTGAACTTGGCTGAACTTGGCTGAACTTGGCTGAACTTGGCTGAACTTGGCTGAACTTGGCTGAACTTGGCTGAACTTGGCTGAACTTGGCTGAACTTGGCTGAACTTGGCTGAACTTGGCTGAACTTGGCTGAACTTGGCTGAACTTGGCTGAACTTGGCTGAACTTGGCTGAACTTGGCTGAACTTGGCTGAACTTGGCTGAACTTGGCTGAACTTGGCTGAACTTGGCTGAACTTGGCTGAACTTGGCTGAACTTGGCTGAACTTGGCTGAACTTGGCTGAACTTGGCTGAACTTGGCTGAACTTGGCTGAACTTGGCTGAACTTGGCTGAACTTGGCTGAACTTGGCTGAACTTGGCTGAACTTGGCTGAACTTGGCTGAACTTGGCTGAACTTGGCTGAACTTGGCTGAACTTGGCTGAACTTGGCTGAACTTGGCTGAACTTGGCTGAACTTGGCTGAACTTGGCTGAACTTGGCTGAACTTGGCTGAACTTGGCTGAACTTGGCTGAACTTGGCTGAACTTGGCTGAACTTGGCTGAACTTGGCTGAACTTGGCTGAACTTGGCTGAACTTGGCTGAACTTGGCTGAACTTGGCTGAACTTGGCTGAACTTGGCTGAACTTGGCTGAACTTGGCTGAACTTGGCTGAACTTGGCTGAACTTGGCTGAACTTGGCTGAACTTGGCTGAACTTGGCTGAACTTGGCTGAACTTGGCTGAACTTGGCTGAACTTGGCTGAACTTGGCTGAACTTGGCTGAACTTGGCTGAACTTGGCTGAACTTGGCTGAACTTGGCTGAACTTGGCTGAACTTGGCTGAACTTGGCTGAACTTGGCTGAACTTGGCTGAACTTGGCTGAACTTGGCTGAACTTGGCTGAACTTGGCTGAACTTGGCTGAACTTGGCTGAACTTGGCTGAACTTGGCTGAACTTGGCTGAACTTGGCTGAACTTGGCTGAACTTGGCTGAACTTGGCTGAACTTGGCTGAACTTGGCTGAACTTGGCTGAACTTGGCTGAACTTGGCTGAACTTGGCTGAACTTGGCTGAACTTGGCTGAACTTGGCTGAACTTGGCTGAACTTGGCTGAACTTGGCTGAACTTGGCTGAACTTGGCTGAACTTGGCTGAACTTGGCTGAACTTGGCTGAACTTGGCTGAACTTGCTGAACTTGGCTGAACTTGGCTGAACTTGGCTGAACTTGGCTGAACTTGGCTGAACTTGGCTGAACTTGGCTGAACTTGGCTGAACTTGGCTGAACTTGGCTGAACTTGGCTGAACTTGGCTGAACTTGGCTGAACTTGGCTGAACTTGGCTGAACTTGGCTGAACTTGGCTGAACTTGGCTGAACTTGGCTGAACTTGGCTGAACTTGGCTGAACTTGGCTGAACTTGGCTGAACTTGGCTGAACTTGGCTGAACTTGGCTGAACTTGGCTGAACTTGGCTGAACTTGGCTGAACTTGGCTGAACTTGGCTGAACTTGGCTGAACTTGGCTGAACTTGGCTGAACTTGGCTGAACTTGGCTGAACTTGGCTGAACTTGGCTGAACTTGGCTGAACTTGGCTGAACTTGGCTGAACTTGGCTGAACTTGGCTGAACTTGGCTGAACTTGGCTGAACTTGGCTGAACTTGGCTGAACTTGGCTGAACTTGGCTGAACTTGGCTGAACTTGGCTGAACTTGGCTGAACTTGGCTGAACTTGGCTGAACTTGGCTGAACTTGGCTGAACTTGGCTGAACTTGGCTGAACTTGGCTGAACTTGGCTGAACTTGGCTGAACTTGGCTGAACTTGGCTGAACTTGGCTGAACTTGGCTGAACTTGGCTGAACTTGGCTGAACTTGGCTGAACTTGGCTGAACTTGGCTGAACTTGGCTGAACTTGGCTGAACTTGGCTGAACTTGGCTGAACTTGGCTGAACTTGGCTGAACTTGGCTGAACTTGGCTGAACTTGGCTGAACTTGGCTGAACTTGGCTGAACTTGGCTGAACTTGAATAACTTATCATCATCATCATCATCCATTACTATCATCCTCCATCATCATCTGCATCATATGCATCATCATCTATCCATCACCCATCAATAATAATTAATCATCATCATCATCATCCATTACCATCATCCTCCATCATCATCTGCATCATATGCATCATCATCTATCCATCACCCATCAATAATAATCAATCATCATCAAATCATTAATCATAATCATCGTCCATCATTCATCCATCATTTATTCAAACATAATTTATCCATCCATTCATCCATAATCCTTCCTAATCATCACCACTAATAACCATTAATAATCACCAATAATTATCAATAATCGTCATCAGTAATCATTAATCATCAATTAATCAATCATCCATCCATCATCTATTCATCATTATCCATTCAAAGATTATTTGTCCAAACATGCTTCATCCATCATTTATCTATTATCTATTCTTCAATAAAATATCGTTCCTTTATTCCATCATCAATCATTAATCATAATCATTCATTACAATAATCATTACCATCAATAATAATCAATCATCACTATCAATAATCATCAATCAATCATCCATCCTTCAATCAACCATATTTCCTTAATCAATCATAATAATTGATCATCATCAGGGCAGATGTGGTGGGCGCTCGTGTTTATTTAAGGTGGGGCAACAAAGTTTACATAACTTACATCAAGACACATAGATGACATGAATGTAATAGGATATCAATGTCGTAGATGACTTTCAACTTCTCCGTCATTCAGTTTACTTAGACAACTTATTTTAATAGTTCCCAACATTCTCACTTACGGTTCGGATTCTGTCCAGGGAGGTTCACACTAACACACACATCTACACTTCCTTAAATAATCTTTCTTGAAACTTTATTGAATATTCTTCCTTGAGAGTTCTCCTAACCATGTTGCACACAAAGATGCTAAAATAAAATCAAATTAAATTATCTCACAAATACAATCGGTATAGAAATGTAATCACAGCATCTAAAGGTGTCTTCACAATGATTCACAAAATGAAAGAAGGAATAAAAATCCGTAAGTCAAATACAGTTGTAAACACTTCAAGGTGTAAGCCCTGTTCAATCAAGGCTATTCAGGAAACAACTATACTTAATCATCAGTCAAAGCAGTGGGTGTACACACATCTTAAATCCAAAGTATACACAGTAAAGCCCACAATGGCAATTTCTCTGTAGAGATGCAATAAACACATAAGCAATCCTAACGATTAAACAAAGAGCAATCAGATTCTTTAAATGTAATAATGTGAACACTACTAATCATCAATATTTAAAGTTCAATATAGGTTTGAGGAACAACCAAAAATTTCTTTTCTTAAAACAATAGAATAAAGAACCTAATGGGAAGATAATCACACGCTCAGACACTACCAAGCTGCTTCCAATAAAAACAACACTCAGGGGTAAGATAAGGGTAGCAGGGAAAGAAAGACAGAATACAGTAGAGACAGAGGCTATGCCCTAACTACAGGTAGAACTTTACAGACCCGTAGACCCCTGGAGCTGGAGACGGGGAATGAAACGTGAAAATTAACCATAAACATCAACAGAAAACCCACTAGACTCCCCAAAGGACAATCCTTCCACACAACAACTGTTTACAAGACAGACAGTCCCGCAATCACGTCAGGGTCACCAATTGTCACGCAGATGATGGCAGAAAATGGCAGATTGCATATGTTTTTGTTTTTTTTAAGCTGGTTCAGGTCAGATCACAACAACACAAATCCTCTGCCCCAATACACGGTCAAATACCAAATAATTATCGCACAGACAAAACTCAATGCTATCTATACCATCTCGCAATTCTTAGCTCCACGCCACAAATGTCAAGTTTCTTATATTTGTCCTCACGTCTGTCTACTTTCTGATTAGAAGAATGGGATATCGCCATGGAACTATGTCCGATGACTAGTGGTCACACTGAAAAATTAGAATAAGTCAAAGATAATACTTACAGTTCCCGTCATCTGCCATCAGCCATCCCGATGTAGGATGCTCTCACCAAGCCAGCGCCAGGAATGCTCTTCCTCCACACTATCACTGCCAGGCAGGTGCGCCGACACACTAGCAACTACACTAACACGCCACTGCACATATTTCCATGAAAACACAAATGCTGGTAGACACTTCCAGAATCTTTGGTCTGGACATTCGTGGAAACGTCGACAGGATGCTTGATTCCTCGACGACCCACAAGGGAAGAAACTCCTGGGCTACCCGGATCGGTTCGAGCTACCCAGTCCTCCCTCGGTTGACAATCACCTCTGGGTGGGTCCGGTGTAGGAAGCAGGTTCTCAGGCCCTCCGATAGTTAGGGATCCGTTTCAGCAGGTCCTCCTTAACTGCTCCTCCACATTAGTTCCTGTAACTTAATGACTAATGAGACTCTACCATTCACTGCTACTATTAGTCTCCCTGAGTTAAACTCATCACGTGATTTCTTATTGACATTAATATTTTTCTCATGAAACAATTTAACATTACTTTTGCCGTGAAATCAGAATTTAGAATTCAGGACAATATAAACACATATTTGTTTACCTTTACTCGGCAAGAAGCTAAATGCACAGATTCCCCTGTCGGCATTTACACCTGTACAGGTAGGACCAACCGTCTCGGCGGCTGCGTTGGGAATGTCCCACACTGCTCACGAAGAGAAAAGCCTGGAGGTGAACTGTCGTTACTAGCGTCACGTGTCACCAGCTATGCTCCTGAAAGGGGTTTACGAAGTAGACCACCTCCCTTCTTTTTCTTTTATTCTCACGCGGTACACACTCGCGAACTACGCTTACAAGAGAAATAAGACATTTCCCTGACACATAACATTATCCTTATCTTGTAATCATCTTGTAACTAGCACTTGTTTTGCCTCGTTTATTTTTTTACCCTTTTGTTTATTTTTGTATGTGAGCACACTTGTTAGTATCTCTGCAAGATGAGCGGTCCGGTGGCGCAACGGTGAGCGCCTGTCACCAATACAGTGAAGGTTCGCTGCCCTGAGTTCATTTCTCGTCTCGGGTACACTGTTCTTTCTCTGCAAGTGGCATCTGTTTACAGGGCTGGCTGCCTTGCCGTAATATAGCCTCAGTTGCTGACACGGTGTAAAAACCCATTCCCCCCCCCCCTCATCCCTGCAAGATGAAAAGCGTTTTAAACATGTTGTCATTCCCAAATACAGCCTGAATCTGGTTTATTCTTGGTGGTTGTAGGCTCCAATTGTCTCATTCTTGTAAAGCTTTAAAGTTTATTTCTTGCTGTAGTCACTTATATCCCTGTCTTTCTCTTTCTTAAATATTAATAATCGGATTTGTAAAACAAATAATTTGTGTGGAGGTGATCCCAATGCGCCGAGCACAAACGAATAAACAGCAATAAACAATCAAATTTCGGTGTAAAGTTTATACCAGTCTCTTCGATAACGTTTTCAAAGGTCCACCTGAATTAAAATGTTGTTCGGTTACTTATTTAATCTATTAAAATAATACTCAAGCTAATAACCTGAGCATTTTGACTATGTGCATAGACGCCACACTTAGCAACTCAAACTGGCAGAGGAGAAACTAATCAAAGGGACGTAAGACACATAAAAAAAGGTTTTGCTTATTATCTCCCATTCTTCAGTGTTTTATTTGTTACCTGATCCGCACTGAAACATTATTTTTTAAAGATATATATATAATCAAGTCTTTAAAAGAAGAGAGAAAAAAATCAAAGTTTATTCCCTTACTGAAATTGTTTATTTTAATCGGTCTGTTTTTGTTTTCTTTAGCAAGATAACCCCTATGCTACGGAGACGGTGCTCGCGATGTATACTAATGTAACCTACTTGTAGTTTCAAATCAAATCAGACTTTAATGTCTATTGTCTCGGTTGTTTTGGGCCCTCGTTTATTTTACATTTACCTGTCATCAGTTTTAGGCCTTGAGTTATTTTGCATGTCACAATAAACTGTATGCAGCCCTTCATAGTGTTTAAAGTTGTTGAATTAGCGCCAGAACAAGTTTCATGGCTGGTAAAGTGTGAAGTGGAGGGTCGCTGCCAAGGTCGCTGACGTCACGCTTCCGAAGGTTTTCCCTTCACTGAGACCTTTAGAAAAAAAATCAGCGGACCGGAACGGTGCACTGATCTGTGTTACCGGGAGAGCACTCGCTGATCTCTGACGTGGTTGGAAGACTGAGCGGGAAGGACGACGGACAGTCGGACGAACACTTCGAGGAAAAGTCATCGGCGTGTCGTGACTGTCTCTCCACCTAACCACCATCGGTAACACTTAAATGTTGACTTTGGGAGTACTGCATTTATCAGAAAACAAGGGGCGAGAGTATCTCATCTTGAGACGGCCTCACTGCGGACCATACGATACAGTCATTAGCCGGAAACGAAGCGAGCGGGGTAAAACAGCTGACAATCGTGACTTGGAGTAAATATGTTCGCTATTTTTATGATAATGACTAAACATTTATTCTAGGGATGCATAATTAATTTAAGGTGATAATGCGAAAGTATTAATTACGAGAAACATAGGTCACGAAAAGGTCAGTTTTTAAACTTTATTTTTAACTGAGGGGATTGAGCTGGGGCAGGTACATGATGATACAAAATGTGAGTAAATGGAATGATATAATTTCACTAACATTGTCCCCCTAAATGTATACCTATCTCGTAATCTCTCTTCCTTCTCTAGACTGTTGCAGTCTACTCTAATTTAGATGTAATTTATAGTTTTACTTATGTCTGCAAATGATAAAAATAAAAATGCATGCTGAGTAAGAATTTCGACCACTGCGTGATGATTGATTTAAGCACACATATCCACATATATAGATACATACAGGAGAAAGTTTAATGACAACACATCAAATAAAAGAGTTCATTATATTTATTTGTAAACAAACAAATATTTACATTATAACTAGTATATGCAAAATATGACACAGTGATGATGACGATTGTCTTCTCTTAGGGTGTTGTCCAGTTAGCCATGGTCAGATGTATACCAAACCTTCAAAACAGCACACACATATATATATAACATTGTCAAGTCTATTGGAGATATTTAAATATTTAAGAATCGGTTATAAAAGCCCGAATACCACGTGGCACTGCGCACGAAAGGGAGGAAAACCCACCAATCACGATGAAAAAGTGTAAAATTTTGAAGATATCTATAATGCACACCCAAACACATATGTATGCACGACACAGGGACTAACCCTAAAGTTATTTTAATGTAAAGTAAATCAGATACTGGGCTTTGCAACATCTCAAAAAAATTTTAATTCATACAATTATGAAATGCTTATGTAGTTCCAGAGATCATCAGACAACTGTTTAGCAGATGACTGGTAGTTTCATCTTGAGAACTGGTCTCAAAGAGTGATTAAAAAAATAAGTGAACGACAGATACAACACCCAGAGACATAAATATTGGATTGTAAGTGCAGGCGCATAAATTGAGAGAACAATTTAATTATGTTAGTTACAAGTCTGTTGGTATGTGTAAGTAAATTATCTAGTTAAAATTGCAATAAAAAAATAAAAGGTTTCGAGACTTCTAAATTATGTAGTGTTTGCTCGCTCGTGTGTGTGCGTGTGGTTGCGTGTGCTAGAGACAAAATAGAAAGAAGGAAGAGTAGAACATATCAGACATACCGGCAACACATCCGGTGAGGATGCAGGCGAGGTTGGCCGCGATACCTGCTCGAATTAAATATCTGAGCACGTCCCTTGATCTAGATGGCGCCAATGCCGATAGCGTCCCCAAGGTGACGCCCATCGCTGAGAAATTTGAAAACCCACATAGGATGTAGGTAGACAGGACTAACGATCTTTCCTGTGACAAACAAGCAGCTTCAGTCATTAGTCGGGTGTGAAAGGTAAATTGTATGGGATAGCAGCGATTTTCACAACAGTTTTTAACATTCCTCTTCCGTTTTTTTTTCCATTCATTACTTGCTAAATAACTTTATAAGAAAACTTTCGTAAGAGAAATAAAAAGTTTTGATTGGATGGGGACATAGGGCTGCCAAAGCAGACTTTCCACACACACTGTCTGGTTGTACATGTATATTTATTTTATTTTCTGAGAAATTCTCCAGCACAAGAAAAGCTCGTTTGTAGGCTACCTACCGTCATGACGCCCCCAGTCAATGTCTGGTTGAAGGCGTCCAGGATGACGTCATCGCCGTTGTAATACCACGTTCCGTTTGGGTGTAGCTCTTTATATTTTGTTAGTATCAGTGTGTTGTTGGCGATCTGAGCTGCCTGCATGTAAGCCAGCTGTGTATTCGTTAGAATCTTGACTCCGATCAGTCGACCAATAACGAAGACGTCCTCAGTGTCGGTGGCAGTCAGGTAGGCCAGTGGGTAGAAGAGATAAGACAGCAGCCGCTGCAATGAGCAGGTTTACAATGACAAGAGTGTTGGAATGTTGGCATCAAATAATACAAAGCACAGAAATATGCTGTATGGGAAATAGTGTATAGGATATACAACGCCATGGCATTCGGTGTCAGACCAACATGCGCTTGTATGCAAAATAAGTACAGATTTTATAATATGATAATATGTCAAGCCCCATATTTCGTACGTTTACGGTAGTAGTGGTTTCATCTGAGCATCCAATAGGCTCAACACCGTTCTCATAATTTCTCTCACCTTGCTTGGCTCTGCCAGCAAGTTTTTCTAATACTGAATCAAAGGACACTTTTGTAGTTATTGCGAGACTTAATTATTTTTACCTATTTACTATTTCAACTTCCTTGCCTTTTATTGTACCATTTTTCTGACTTCTAAATGTCAGCCTTTAACAAAAACCATGTATTTTGCCTAGCTCTAATTTACGTCCAATGCGAGTATATCCAAATTGTTAAGAAATTCTGTAAGCCGATGAGGGTAGTGGAGATTAGGCAAATGTCGTCAGGAAACAATAAGAAACATACTTCTTGGAGTTTGAGCAGGGACTGAAAATGGTGTTTACCCTTAGTTATCAGCTACATCTATTATTATCAATTAAAAGATCAGGGGACAACACACACCCCATGAAACAGAGAAAGAGTGTGTGTGTGAGTGTGACAACGCATTTTGTTTTAATTTACGAGTGTCATAAAGAGAGTAGCATGCTTTTTCATATTTAACTCGCCTTAAAGCCCCTAGCTTGACCTACCGACAAGGTGAGATGAGGCACACCAGCCTGATCGCCGAACCACTCCACCGTGCGGTCTGCGAACTGCAGGAGCGCGATGAAGACAAGGATGTTGGCGCAGATAGTGGCGACAATTTTCACCGCCTCCACTGCCGCCCGCGACACCGCTTCCAGTGCGTTACTGTAGGCCCTGAAGGAGCAAAAATAAATGAAGACCAACTTCATAAAGCAGTAAAGGAGATACTCTGTAGCAATTCAAATCTTCTGTCAACAGCAGTGCTCAGTGAACATTAAATTTATTTAATGGCCTTTTTCGTAGCTCTTCATTGCTGTGCTGTCCGGATGAGCAGCTAGCGTAGATATATTTACCTCTGCTTTGTCCACTGTCTCTCACAAAAAGCTGAATTCATCTCTTTGGAATTTTAGAAAGGAATTAGCAATCTATGCACGTACCCAAAATCTATTTTGTAAGCACTGTCGCCGGTAAGAATCTTGTCCCCTCGTGACTGTGGACACATCAGCTTGGCCACGGCTAAGGCCGCTGGAGCTGACATCACGTTGGCTGCCAGCAGGTGATTGGCTGGAATCTTAAAACATGTTTGTTTACGTCCATTAAGACAGAAAACATTGTTTTCTTCCTAAAGCAAATGCTGAACACGAGGATTATAATTGAAACCCGTAGTTAGACGTGAGAGAAGATTTGTTCATTCTCAGGTAGATCGTCTTTTTCATAGCAACAGACAACAAACAAAAACCAACACAAAAACACGACGATTTAAAAGCAAGTGTGTCCTATCTATAGAATATAGACAGTAATGGCCTTATAAAAACGTGTTTGTAAAATATTAATACTTCAGACACATCTCCATGCTAATATAGGTAAAAAAAGAATTATGCTAAGCATACCCCTATGCTAGCCAGTGTCCCTAGCACGGATCCAGCAATGCTGGCCAGTCCTCCTGTCATGACGGCGAAGAGTTCGGACACGGTCACCTTCTCGATGAAAGGCTTGATTACAAGGGGAGCTTCGGTCTGAAAGGGTGTGGGCAAAACATTTTCTCTGAACATCGTGCAGATGCTCGTAAAAGAAAGTAAGACTAATTTAAAATAATAATGAATTGTCAAAGAGTACATTGTGTAGATGCTTGCAGCAGAAATTAAAACAAATGTAAAATTAGAATTAGTTTTCAAAAAGTATTGTAAAATAAGATGAACACACACACACACACACACACACACACACACACACACACACACACACACACACACACACACACACGCGCGCGCGCGCGCGCACACCTCCCAAAACAGGCGCACTCAAGAGGTAAATAGATGGAGACACAATTAATAAGATGAACTGTGACAAGGAGACAGAAAGTCTTACTGGGCCGAGAAAGATGTTGGCAGCAGCGTTGACGGACTCGAGGGGCGAAGTACCGAGGCACATGGCAAGGAACTTGCCGAAGGTAGCTATCACAGTCTGTATTGCACCATAGTAGTAGCCTAAAGCGATGATGGAGTTGAGGAAAATGACGGCCGGCATGTTCTGTCATCACAATCACTAGTATTCAACACTGAGTGCAACCATTAGGCGTGAAGTAAAGCTACTAGCAGACATTGTGATAAGTTTGAGCTAGGGTCAGTACCCATCCGTACCACTATTGTCTGCATCCAAAGCTAATAACGTTTGTAAAATAGCATTCACCCACACTCGGAGCTCCTTTCTCATTGCGCGCGTGCACACACACAGACAGACGTCACTGACTTCCAATGGTTTGTTCTACTACCAAACAGAAGACTCATAGTAGCCGCATTATTTAAATTAAAGAAACCCTTAAATACCTGGAAAATAAAACGGTGCATCATGAAAGCCTCGCCAAAGATGAAACGAGATCCTGAGTCCGTGTAATGAATAAACTCCATAACTCGATCGCCGATCCACTTAAACAGATCGCGACCCACCGGACTGCGTAAAAGAAAGATGGCAAAGTAGAACTGAAGCACGATCCCCCAAAACACCGCGTGCCAGTTGACCTGGTAGGAGACACACGTTTGCAAGATTGTTTATATAAGGAAATAAACGGTAATCATTGACATCTAAAGCCGCGTTTCCCAACCTTTTACTTGTGACGCCCCCCAAACGAAAACATATACATCACCTCGCCCCTCTTAGCCAAATAATTTGACTAATAACGGTGAAATATGAGAATTTTTTTAAATAAATGACTGCCTTCTCGCCCCCATTGTCAGCACGTCGCGTCCCCCAGGTTGAGAATCGCGGATCTTAAGTTTTCCAGCGTGAGGCTCTATTATTTCATCAGATATTCAACTGTTAGCCAGTTCACCTATCGTATCAGTTTTACTAAAGGCTAAAGAGAGAATTACGTTTCGCAACAAGTCACAGAGGAATCAGTAACTGTTCTTGCTGAAATGGCAATATAGAGGCAAGAAAGCTTGAAATCCTCCAGCCTTAGAGTCTTTTATTTACTTTTACTTTTCACAACGAAACTCAGAGCGAGCTACCTAGAGAGAGACTGTGTCAGTGTGTGTTCCTGTGTGCATGCATATTCCTTTGGGTGTGTTTTAATGATTGAGTGCTTTCAGGTATGTATGTGCATGCACGTAGATTGTCACAGAAAGGAGTACCATTCGATGATTGGTGGAGATTAAGAAGCCGATGATGACGATGGAGCAGATGCCTCCCAGTGCGAGAAGGTTTCGCGGCTGACGAGGTGCGATGTCGATGGCGATGTACGCCACAGCCCCTCCACATCCTGCCACATAGCACGCCCTGCACACGACCACAAACACTACTGACACTGCTGGTGGTAGTGTTGGTGGTAAAGGAAAGAAGAAAGATGTGGACGATGACTTTAGAGATAAGAGAGATACAGGATCATAATTAAAGATGTTAGTGTATAGCAGCTACGGGACAAAAGTTCCCCAACCAGATGCTTTGGAAGAATTACTTAATTAGACCTGGTGTTAGGTTTAGAATTAATGTTTAGGGTTAGGGTTGATGTACGGACTGGACAAAGCAGACGACATGGCGTCAAGCAGTCCCCTCAGATCTGCCATTTTTGTAACGGCCGCCGACGTTAGGGTTGTAGAGCGTTTTTGCCCATTTACATGTACTTCCTGACTAGTCAGTCAAATATGTAGTTCTTACTGACCATCGAAATACTTTCCGCAGAAACTTGACTCTTTGAGGCTGCACATGTACTGAGGTGACGACCCTGACCACAGGCTTCACTAAGCGGTACCCTAGGGTCAGGTACAAGACAAAACAGACCAGCAGCAGGAGTCGGTAGCCCCCTTCGCTCCCCCAGTTGCGGTACAGACAGTAGCCGGAGTATGCGAGGAACAACAGGAACACGATCACGCAGCAGATCTTTTTGACGAACTCTCTGCACGGAAAACAGATTTTGTAAAGATGGTGACAACTGGAGTGAGCTGTACTCACAGCGTCCTCTGAGACTACTTACGACACACGTATGTACTGCATGTTCATTTTCTTACACACACACATACATGCATGCATACAAATAAACTGACCTATATGCACGCATACGCACACTCCAACACACACGCATTCACAAAGATAATCGTGTATGTAGGTAAAGATGAGCACCCGCGTGCGATTTCCAACGATTTTTATGTGTTTGCTGAGAGTAGGCATTCGATCCTACGTGTAATATCACACTGAAAGACTGAGTGACCGAGAAAACGATGCGCGTAGACATCAAAAGACAGGTAGAGCGACTGAGTGAATGTGTTGGAAGAAGTGCACATAGAGAAAGACGGGTAGAGGGCGCCAACCCGTTTTACCTGTGTGTCCACATGGCGTTTTTCACAAGCTCTAACATCCTGAACACGACACACCCATCGCCTTCGTCCTCGTCATCTGTCACAACAACTGCTTCTTCTTCGCCTTCGACGTCATCTGCCTTGCCCACGATTACCTTCACGTCGTTGGAATTCTTGTCATCAGCACAGCTCATCTTTTGTTCACCAATGCTGTTCCATTTCAGTAGTTCGATGCCGTTGGAATCGTTTCCATTATCTTTGAAATTATCTCCTGTCTTTACCTGCAAAGACGAGCATGAGGACATGGCTCAGTGGTTTGGCTCTGGATGTGTTTATCGTTTGGTGTCTCTCACAGTGTGGTCAGCGCCACTAGTGTGAAAATGGCGAACATGATCAGTCTGTTAACTTCATAATTATTAAAGATTATGCGCTTATACACCTGCAATAGCTATGCATGCATGATGATGATGATGAGGAGGAGGAGGAGAAGGAGGAGCGCTATATAGTGCATTTCTACACTGACCAGCGAACTCAACGTGCTGTATGAAAGTATATAACACAGATAAAAAAAAAGTTGAAATTAAAGGTGGGATTGTTTTGTGAAGTGAAAGTGTATTAGCGGCATTCACAACCTATGAAATGCTCATGTGGTCTTTAGCTAATAGCCTACGCCTAGAAAAAAAATACTCTCATCGAAGGACCTTCCTCCGTGTACAAATAAACATAAACTCATGTATACATACATATGTATACAAGGACACGAAAACACACGCACACATAAAATTTCACACTATTTCCTCTCATCGTTGTTATAAAGAAACGCAATATCTGAGCGCGTTTCGACTAAATGATATACAATAGTTTTTGTTATAGACTGGAAATACTGGTTACACTCTGGAAATTCTTACAGTGCAATTATTTCTCGTAGAGGTTTACATAATATTTCCAATATTTCCTTTCCCTGGATCTCTTACCTTCTCCCTGCATTTCTCCTTCCGCCACTTTCGTCTCCCTTTCCTACCCCTGCCCCACCCCCTGGTTCACTCATACTCCAAAACTCACTTCTTATCACCTACCCCAACATAATTTACACACACACACTACATGCATTGAGCAATGGAGCGTGTACAGTATAAATAAAGTATTTACATCCGCTTGGAAAGCGAGGTTAGCGTAGCCCGCACACTTCGTTGTGTTTTTGTTGATGTTGTTTTCCTCTTCACTCTTTTCATTGGTGTCTTGTTCCCTTCCTGTTGCCGGGTCAGCCACCTGTTGATCTAATGCTGGGTTCGGAGGAATGCGGTCGCCAGGCACTGGGGCAGAATCTTTGTGTTCCTCCATTAGTAGTGAGCAGAGGTGATGGCGGCCAGTACAAGAGCTATAGTAACAAATAAATCAGACACAATAAGGTGAAGGATATAACTTCCCTAACATAGTCTTCCAAGTCTTCCTTCCTTCCCTCGTTACTGGCAGGGAGGTGCTTTTGCGAGTCAAGCACTCACAGGTGAGCGTGCGGACACATAAATATTTTCCTTAGTCTGTAGACTGTAGACTGTACGTTCCTTTTAAAAACAAATGGGTTAGTACATAGGACATTTTAAAGTTGGTAAAAACATAAGTAGGTTTTGTAGAATGCTGTGACACTGACTTGGTTCGGGAACAGCGCTTTATACGAGTTTCATTATTACACACAACATTTAAACACACACATACACGCACACAAACGAACACATGAAATCATTTATTCATGAAAGATTTTTAAGTTCATAACTAAATTCTAAGTAAGGGCAGATGAAAGGCAAACCATTGTGTTCTCTCCACACGTCTCAGCGAAACCTGCTAGCATTTTAATTTCCTTCTCTCTTGCAAGACTTGATGAATGACAACTGTCTAACCTTAGATACAACTCTCTTTGTTCCGTCTGCAGTGTGGAGGTCTTTGATCGCCAGCTGTTCCCATGACTTGAGACATCGAGGTCAATGACATCACCACAGTTTATCTTAAAGTCGCTCTTGTAATCGTCGCAATCATCAGAAGACAAGTAATGTATGCAAAAGCCACCGCGTAAGAGAACGTAGTGTATTAAAATACAGAGCCGAATGTATAATTGATGAATGTTTTAAAGATGCATATTTTTTGGGAGAGATTTCCTTTACAAGCGAAAGTCGGTTAACACCCATAGAATTATTCTCTCTCACACATACTTTCTCTCACACGTCTCAAACACTGTGTCTTACACACACACACGCACGCACGCACACAAGCAATCACAATCATTTAGCTATGAAACCTTCGGTCATGAATGTAATATCCTATAAACTTACTCGGCTTGCGTGTTGTAGACTGTCAAGAGGTTTTAGGAGTCTACTTAAGAATCTATAAATCACTTTTTTTTTCTCCCATTCTTTTTGGACTTGCTCGAGTGGTAAAAACGATCGTTGGGATCCTCGTGGAAAGCGATCGAACTTGTCAGTTGTAAACCTTAGTATTTGTAATTAAACATAATGTTTTGAACTTAGTTTAACACATGTTATACTAATTAAACCTTGAACTCTAGCAAAATTAACGTCTTTTTCTTCAATACATTCTGCACCTTTGTCAAATCGACCAGAGAAACTGGTTTGGTTTTTTTTGTACCTTTGAGCAACTTGCTAATTTAACATTTAACAGTCCCAATTACAACGTTTTACGTGTTTATATAGTGTAATGAGTGTCTGTATCAGTTACACCAGTTACAGCATACATAGCACCTATCTAATAAGGTGGACAAGTGCCACACTGCTGCTTTTCCAAGGCACGAGAATCACAACGATGATGAAAGTATTAAAATTTACCGAATCTAAATTACATAGATTGAGAAAAACTATTTACAACAGGTTTGCTATATCCACTGGTTTTTTTCTTGACTTTACCCAAAACGCAGAGATCAGTCATGAGCGCATTTACATGGCACAAAAATAGGCGTGGTACGTGTGCGCCTTGAATCATCCCTTGACCACAGAAGGACGTGTGCAGAAATGTTTTCAAATGCAGCATTTTCGAATTTTGATAAAGCATCTGGGATTTGACCTACTTACGGTACTACGGCTCATATTAAAGAAATAATGTTCTGGCTTGTGAAACCAAGGTGAATGTATGAAAGTTTACTTTCTTTTTATTCTACTAAATTGTCCTCCTATTCTTTTCCGCTGATCTTTTTTTGCAATTACACACAACAGTTTCCCTTTATTTTCAGTAAACTCCTGTCTCTTCCCCTTCAACCAGGATCCGAGACTTTTTAAAACTGGTTTGTTCAACAACAGCAACAACAACAAAAAAACTTAACTTTTTCTTTTCTATAAAGGTCTTTTTTTTTTTTATTTCGTAGCACAAATTTATAAGCCAATGTGCTCCGAGACCTGAATGTTCATTTTAAAAATAAGGAAATAACAAAGAAACTTTTTGCTAATGAAGAAACTCCTCTAAGAGGAGAAATTAACTTACCTGTTATGTTAGGATCAAGCAAAGACACTGCCGCAGTTTTGTGGCAGTTTCAGGAACGTGACCCCTTGTAATGTCAACAGAAGCCACTTCTTTCAACCAGTGACATGCAACGACAATATTTCCACGGTCAAGCTTTTCTTCTACATCAAGATGTATTTCTCGACGACAAGGATGTTGAGAGAGCTGTCAGGACGTTACATTTGACACTGACTTCCCGGCTGTGCCACCGGCAGTAAAAAGACACGTCACCTGCACAGGTAAAGGTGAGAGTTGAAGGGAAGGGGAAGAATGGCCTGCGCGTGCTGCTATTGTTTCTTTTCAGCCAGTCGCACGCTTTCTCGGGGACTTCCAATGTCAGGTTAACTCCGAACTTTTTGTCAGTGGAGACACAACGAGGCAGATTCATGAGAAATATAGCTGCAAAAAAAAATTAAATAAATAAATAAATTAAAAAAAAAAAATAACGAAATGGGTCAAAGGTGGAGGAAGCGTACCTGTCGCATGGGCGGGATGTAGTCGCGAACTTAAGATGTGGTGGAGACACATGTAAGCAAGTCGAAACTCATCCGGGTAGAACGTAAACACGACATGACTAACACAAAAATAAACACCGTTTCAACACAGATATTCAAACAATGTAACTGAGGCACTTCTTTTTACACAATGCAACTGAACCTAGTGTAACCTCCACAATTCGAATGAACCTAGTGTAACCTCTACAATTCCAACGCACATGTAAACAAGTTGTACTAAAACAAAAATAAACACAATATGTGCAGCAAAACAAGTACACTGGACGTAACCGAGGCACGAGTAGACACGGCTTACTGGCTAGAGGCTGACTGCTCTCCATCTCTTTATTTCATTATATTCTGCAGATCTGCAACTCGTTGATTTCTTTAATGAACAACTTCTTGAACTAGCAGTCTCTACTGCGCCATCTGCGCCATCTGCGCCATCTTGCTGATGCTTAGATTTTGGATTTGTTGTCAGCAGCATAGATTTAACTCTCATCTCTTTTTTCGAAATTGTGCATTTTCTGTACCGTAGCCTTGCCACTCATCGTTTGATTGTTCACCCCAGAACCGACAGTCTTGTACCCTGCAGTCTACCCATGAATCTGTGTAGGTTCGTGGTCTAACTTTTGGTCTAACCATGAATGTTATACACATCCGGGGTCTAACTTCTCTGTCGCCTCGTTGTCGCGTGTTGCCATATGGAGACTCAGATTGGCGAGCACTATACTTGCTCTGCACTTCCTGCCGACTCCATGTGATACATCAAAGTCACCTCCTACGTTTGCATAATCTGCCAGTCCTTTTAAACCGAACATTTTGTATCTTCCGCTGCCTCAGCATGTTTCATGTGCAGGCTTTTCTGTCTTGTGTTTGTAGTTGTTGATGTGATTCTGTCCGTTTGTTTATGTCAGCATGAGAGTGAGTGTGAGTGCGCGCGCAACAATGTTTAGTTAAAAACTTAAGTGTTTTATTCTTTATTAATGAATTCATAAATTTGTTCCTTCCAAGATAAAGACCAAAGATATAAAAATTCAGTATGTTTAGGGTGAAATGTGACCAGATCACCTGTATCGACACTACGATGCTCACTTACATACATAGAAAGGTCCTGTAAAAAAAACTCGCCACATCAATTAACGACAGAGCGCAGACATACCTCGCCAGGCAAGTAGCCGCGGCAAGTTTTCTCCTGCTACTTTATTTTTGGAGACGGGCACATTTTTCTTCAGGGAGTACAAATACACTAAGCCATGTCTTCAAGTGTCAAGCACCATGCCGTCAACAAACACTGACACCCGAAGTCAAAGCTGTGACCTTTGGGTTTTCTTTAATGGCATTTTTCCCGACTTCATCTCCTGGTGAAGTTTACTGAGGTGAACACAACCTCTTTTTTGTTTACTGTGTGCAATGGGAAAGAACACATTGTGTAATATTGTAGCATTATGGTTGTTTTTTGTTTAAACAGAACCGGATGCACAAAACGCCGTGATAAGAGTTAAAACTGATTGGCTTTTGCGAAGCAATCAATTGAAAAGGTTTGAAGAGTTATGACGATGTTCCAGAGGAATTGCAAGTGACAAATGACAAATCTTTATTTACGAGGGTAATAGAATAAGTAAAAGCTGTGCTTATTTTCTTACATCTAGCCCTCGGTCTGAGAAAAAAAGCTACTATATTAATGAAGATGACTGCATTTTATTTTTAGAATTTTGTACATGAAAAAGTAAGACATCCACTGATAATAAACCGTAGTACTTCTTTTGGAGCAGAAATTAATATTAAATCAGGTTTTGTTTTCAGAGAAACACGAAGGATAACTGTTATATACTTGAGAAGAATGCGTCGATTTTTATGTTGTGTTTAAAAATTGAGTTAGTGATTGAGGATGATTTTTACTTCATCCAAACATCGTCACAGGGATGTACGAGGGATGCTGGAAAAGCAAACTCTATGGACACCCATCCCAGCTATACAATCGCCATTAATTAAAATACTTGTTCCACTTCAGAATATAAAAAGGAGCTAAACCAATTATTTCTTTACATAATAATTTTTAATTAATAATATAATTGCCATTCATCAAAAGTAGAGAGTTTGTGACAATATGACATTAAAATATAGATCGAATGTTCAGCACATTTTGACAGTATTGTAAGGATACACAAAAACATAATTATGCAGTACCAATAAAGTCCTTTTACTTTTTGAGTAAGGACTTCATAACTCTCTATTTCTGACTTTCTCTCGCAAGATCTTCATCAGGTTGAGAAATCCTCTTTCAATTTTCATTATTTTCAATTAAATCTGGGACACTTGCTAGTTACCTTGATCGACACTGATATTTCTGCCTTTTTAAACCCTATTTGCCATTATCAGAAAGTCGTGGAAAATTAAATAAAACTATTGTTTCTTACAGAACAAAGAAAGTGACTTTTATCTTGAATTTTCGTAAGTTTATAAGATAATGAGATGTTTGAACAGCGTGCACGAGAGTTGAAGGCAATGTGTGTAGCCGTCTATAAGGTCCACATTGTCCCCAGCCAAGCACAGGGGACAGGGATTTGATTGTCCTGGTCAACATGAATGTTTTTTTTTATGTTGAAGATGTTTCGGGGTTGTTTGAATTTCTCCATCCCAGAGAAATCGCGGCACCAGCTGGGGTAAAAAGTGAAAGCAGGATGATTGAATGATTTTTGAATTATTTCTTAAACCATTTATGAGATCTGTAACCATTACCTTAAGGCGTTTCCACATGATAACAGCTGGGAAATCAGTCCAGAAGAAGTACACCACCATTGGGTATCAGGAAAGTTATCCCCTTCCTCCCACTCCACTGTCAGAAATGTATTTTATAAGTATCGCTGCTTGAACATTCTCTTTTGTTGGGTGCGGTGTTAGTATTACTGGCACTATGTGAGTACGTGTGTATGTGATTTGTGTGTGTGTGGGAGAGAGAGGGGGGAAGAGAGAAAGTGTTTTCTTGAGCATGTTTTCAATGACAGCTGCTCCCCGCTATTATTTTATTCAAGTTTATTAAGGTCCCTAATTTATAATCTTGATAGTTTTGCCACGTTCGAGACTTCCGATCCTTGGAAGGCAAAGGGACTGTACTGTAAAACTATCAAACGTACAACAAAAAAAAGAGAGTAGCGTCCCTTTAAATTCCTTCTAGTTCACACTATCATCCTCTTCGCTACCTTTATTATTTCTAAATTTTACGCTTTTGTTTCCTAAAATTTCGTATAAAAGTGTCTGCATTAAGAAATATGTAATTCTTCAAGCATATGTAAGAATAGGCCTGACAGGCTATAGTCATATCTTTCTTTCGCACACACACACAAACGTACACTACACAGACAATACGTTGCATCTCATATATGTTTTCTTTTAATAAGAATGTTTCATATTTTCTCACACAAATAAAAACAAAGACCTTCTTAACGGGACACGTAATGTTGAATTTTCAATTCGTTCACAAATTTACATACTTATAAGTGCTTAATCGGAGTGTGTATGTGTTGTGGTCTGGGTGAAGAGGCAGAGTTCAGACACAGGTATCGAGTAACATGCAGACATTTACGCTGCATCAGCGGTATTTACTGTCACTGGAGAGCTCACAACACACCTGGCGTAATAATATTTACCGGCGAGCTCACCAGGCCTCTCAGTCGCCGTGGTAGCCACGTGAGAGACGAACAGCGTGGACTTGCGCGCGATAAACTTAATTTGCCAGAAGTGCCGCTACCTTGAAGTGAACCAAGTGTTGCATAACCTTAAGGACCAGTCATGCGGCAACACCAGAGTCTCACCTGTCGCTCGCCCCAGTGGTGCAACGCAAAGCTTCGGGCATTCACAGACCGAGATGGGCTCACGATGGCGAAGCGTGTCGAAACCTGTCCCCCGTGTCTTCCAGTTCCCGTCCATTCACGGCAGGAACGCGTTGTATACAAGAGTGGTGTGCTCGGGCAGACAGTATTGACTGGTCCCCCAGCAGCAAAGGAATATTGGCTACAGGTGGGGGACATGTCTTGAGTATCCGGGGGCCATGTGGCAAAATGGCGTCCGACCCATAGCGAAAGTGAAACGGGGCCGTAACAACGGGGTCATGTCGGTTTTACCTGTGAAACAAGCGTGGGACGCTTCTCTCCCCCTTGTGACCGCTAGTCAACCCTGATGGCTCATGGGTACGTCCCATCTTTTTTTTTTTATATATCCCACTATTTATATCTTCAGATTTATTGGTATTTTTAGGGATTTCGCATATCCTGATTTACATATTTCTAAATCAAGACATGCCAAAATTCCTAAAAAATACCAATATCAAATGGATTAATAATTTGTGTATTTTGCAATAATTATATATATAAACAGCAGCAAAAGAGTGCACAAAAGTGCAAAATGTTATAAAAAAACAAACAAACATGATTTGTTATTTATTGGCGTTTATTGAGTAAAATAAGGATAAAAAGCAAACTAAAAAAATTTTTTTTAATATAAAATTTTTTTAAAGCATTGTCTCATTTGTATACATAAACAATTTATCATTTATCAAGGTAAAAATATTATCACAAATAAGGATTAAAAAGCAAAACTAATAAAAAAATAATGTTAAAAATATACAATTTTTTTTAAAGCATTGTCTCATTGTATACATAAACAATTTATCATTTATCAAGGTAAAAAATGTTTATCATAAATAAGGATAAAAAGCAAACTGATAAAAAAAAATAATTTTAAAAATATATAAATTTTTTTAAAGCATTGTCTGTTTGCATACATAAAAGATGTTTCCTCTTGATATATTAATGCAACATTCGTTATTTAATTATAAGTTGTAGAACGATGCAAAACCATGTATCCATTGACAAAACAATTTAAAATAAATTGCAGTTTCCTTAACACTAATTACATTTTCCCAAAGAAAAGGTTCAAAGATCTATGACAATATATCAAATGATAAGTATGAACTGAATTGCTGTCAAAAAGAGTGATGCTTGAATAGACATTCTAAAAATAAATCAAAGTCATGAAATTAACTATAAAAGGTTCTAGGTTGGATTGCAGCTTATGGTATTAACTACAATCTTTTAAAACAGATTAAATTTTAAATTGCACCTTTATCACTAAGAAAAGGAAACCATCAAACACATGTTTGAAACACAATTATGTTCAAGAATTTTAGAAGGTATTAGAAAAGAACTGTAAACATATAAATGATTCTGAATTTACCACAACACATCTCTTATTGGATCGGGTGAAAATATCCTCATTGATAAATTAATGGGTTAGAGTAAATAATAATCACAGCACAGTTTTATATAATTATATAAATCCAGATTAGTATATGCAGGTTTATGTACAAGAATTTTACAACTGTAGGTAGAAAGTTGCACAGCTTTACTTGTCCTCCACCCAGAACAATTAACTGACGTATAGGCTGTGCTCAACCCTTTCCCTTCTGCCATTCTGTTGATCCCTAGCACCAGCTAACCCAAGTTGATGCATGCAAGTCAGCATCCGTAGCTTCAGGATAACTTTTTCTTGCAGCATCTAAAAATAGAACAAATATAAGAATATGAGGTCTGCATAAAAAAGTAATCACTTAATTGTAGGTTACTGACCCTAAAATCCAGAAAATATAATGTGAAACAAAAAAGAGGTACAAGCAAATTATACTGATATGTAAAGTGGCATAAAAATTTAAAGCGTTTATAAACAGAAAGGAACTACAAGTGGACTGCATTTGAATTTCAGTTAGAATTTCTATAGGCAGAAAAACTCTGGAAATTCTAATTTCAAAAACAATCCCAATACATGGGAACTGTAAAAGATGTCTATAAACTGTCATTTTAATTCCTTTCTACACAGTGTTAACCAGCTGATTAAAGGACTACAGTCACTAGAAATTGTGTAAAACATGTGTCCATATTTTATTTTGGCAATGTAATTCAATCACAATAAAATGAGTAGGGACAGTTCTCCAGGCCTGATTTATCTTCCTGTCATGTTTTTTTTTTTATGACTCATGAAAATTCTTGTCTGCACCTAGCAGAGTCAAAGGTTAAGGTTCATAACTAAAAGATAAAGAAACAATCCAAAACAGTCCTATTTTATGACAGGCATGTATTAATGTACCGTATACACACACACACACAGAGTCAAATATTTAAATCCTTACCCTGAACTGTTTGTAAAATGAAGGGGTGGTTCTTGAGTCCCATTGAAGTGTGTAAGATCAGGCCAACTCAGTTGAAAATAGCCAGATAGAATGCCCCTCACTACATGCTTTAATGTGAAGCCCGACGCATCACCGAATGGCATTCCTGAAAACAGACAAAAATAAATACACATCATTTAAAAAAAATTGCAGTGGGCAACATTATAATACCTGTTATGACAACTAGTATTTAAAGACACCCCCCCCCCCAAAAAAAAGACAGCAACAATTCAGGAAGTTTCATACAACCAAGCAAAAGTGGGTACAGAAAATTTACTATCTGCTCTAATCAATGCCACCATAACAATGCCTTTATTTACTTTTTAGTACTGCAAACATGTCATTAGTTTTATACAATGAATGTATGGTATGGAAACCTTTAAAGGAATCATAAAAAGATTTGACTCCTCCTCTAACAAATCAGAATAAAGCACATACCAAGCATGTCCTTTTTTATGGGTCTGTCTTCATATCTCCCTCAAGACTCTCTACATTCTTCTGCTTGATTGTTAAGCGAGACTGGAACCCCTCTGGCAGATTTCCCGTGTCATTTGCCCTTTCCTGTTCTTGTTCCTCCATCCATGTAAACATCCTTTTAAGGTTGTTTGTATCATTTTCATCTCTTCCAGAAGAGACAGTTGTTGCATCCCAACTTTCTCTAGTTTGTTCTAACCTAAGAACACAATAGCAGAAAAACATGTAAAAATAATGATCTTTTCTAGCTTTGCTATAGTTCACAATGCCTGGAAAATACCATTAATTTTGGTTAATCTTTACCATTTGTCATATCTATCTGATATGTGATCCATATTTGTTTCAAATTTTTTCACTATGGCAAAAGGCTGGGATTTTCCGCTTCCAGTTTAACTCATAAAAGCACTGTTCATAACTCTTGGCCAAGGGTAAGAAGAAAAAAAAAGCTAAAATGATTATAAACAAAATGGCTTTAAATTACCTTCCAAGGGGTTATGGGTCTTTATGCTGGCAGGCTGAAAACCAGACAATGGAATCGGAAGGCGCTGGGGGTGTGAAGGCAAAGGTGAAACAGTCCTTTTTTGAAAGCTGCTACTTGGGGACACCCTTGAGATGGTGCCAACCACTAGTGGCAAAGAGTATGGCAATGGTGGTGGACATTGCTGCATAACTGAATGGTCAGCATATAGTGATTCCTCGGCATCCTTCTCTCCTTCGCTGTGAGCTGTGCATCCCTGTGTCAAATGAATACATTTGCATAAACTTTTTCAGCTTAGTACATTTAAAACTGTCAGCTGCTGATAGGTTGTTAAAATTTTTTTAAAGAACATTTATTGTTATTGTACAAAACTTGTTTATCACTGTATGCTATTTTACCAGAAAGAGGACACAGCCTTGTGTCCCTACATGATGTCACCAAAAAAAATTCCCTAAAATTAAGCAGAGGAAATGAAAACAGACCGAAATCTAATCGGAGTTATCCGTATCCTTTTTGGTTGAGTGGGAGCATTTTTGTCATCACTCTCCACCTCCGACATTTTTGTCCCTTGCAGATTCAGCTAGATTCTTGGTAGTTACCTGCATGGAAATAAATATAGAAGGCAAATAAGATTTCACAAATCAAGATCAAAAGTATAATAATAACACACTCTTATAGTGCAGCATCACAACAAAAGCTACACTATCTGTGGTGTAATGACTGTGTTCAAACAGTTCAGGTATTATCTTTTTCTCCTTCCTTAAATCTGCAGCACACAATAACATAGAAGTCATTTTGACCATTAATGGTCACATGCTTTCATAAATTTTCTTTCTGCACAAGGATTATGAATATTATGAATCAAAAAAGTAAATTGCACTTACTTAATGACTTGTGCAGGAGAACTGGAAGCATAGGACATGAGGAATCAGCTTTATAGCTCTAATTAATGAAGCTTGCATCTGGTTCAATAGATTGTAGTGGGAAGTTGCACACCCTGTGACCACTTTCATCTTAAAATGCCAGCAGCCAGCTATCTAGAATAACAGTAAAATAAATTATTGACCATTATGCAGTTATTATGATTTGTTGTTGAAAAAAGACCATTAAAGTTGTCTGAAATGATACTTCCAGTCACAATCAGTTGTCAATGGGCTATCTAATAAGTTTTTTTTTTGGTTCACCACTGGGAACACAATCCTTATTGCTGCTCTTTGACAAATATCTTAATTAGCTGCTGCAGTGGAAAGTTTGGTGTTTGAAAAGGTCGTTTAAGCTAGCCTAAAAAAATATAAAATTGAGAGCAGAGTTAAGAGTCCAAAGGACCAAATCTGTCAACATTATCAGCAATATGTGACAAAGCAAGTACATTTTACACCAAAAATCCTTTACCATACAAACACTGCTTCTTGAACAAATAAACATGAAAGTTATGAGCCTAATAATCAGCATAGTTCACACACAGCCCAGGACTTGCAAGACAAAAAAAAAAACAAACCCACAATAAATAAGAGAAAAAATATTATACTGCCCGAAGAAACCTGGCATTTTAACGCTATCGTACCAGTAAACAGACGGAAACTGTCGAAGCTCTGTTACGTTCCACTTTCGTAATCGCAATTTGAGGAAATTCTGACAGCTCCAAATTCTCTCCATGCTAACGGCTAAAGAATTATCAAATGCAAGCGTTCAGAACTGCTGAGCACGATTTTCTACCTCTGTCTGGAAAACTTGTGCATTTATTGCGTTAATGTGTACTCTTAATCTTTTTCTCTTAGAATGATATTCTGCATTAAATTTGGACATTTCTGTAGTTAAAATCTCAATAACTATGTTAATATAGAGTATAAAAATTATACGTACTGTTATCGAAGCGTCGAACACATGTATCAGTATAGAAATTGACCGCTTGAGAAGCTTTTCTGTTGGGAAAAGTGTAGACTCACACATTTGAAAATGGCGGCTTTGCCTGCACGCATGTGGTCGTATGTAGCACGCCATGGCGAAGAGTCATTGCCATTGTTAGGGGTCACGACCCTATATGTGGGCATGATCTCCCGCACTCTGTTTTCGCCTCGGCGAGCGTGGAGCTTGGCTTATGTGCGCATGCGCTGACAGCGCCATGCAAGACGAGTCAAGTATTGCGATAGATTGACCCCCTGTATCACAGTCGGATCAAGACAAACTTGGTGGACCCCTTGAGCTTATGGTTTCCGATGCTGCTAGGGTCTGTGCTACACAAAGCACTCTGTGTGTGTGTTTGTGCTCGTGCGTGTGTGTACTGAACGGTCTGTACACCTGGTGGGTGTGAAAATCAGTGTCATACCTGACCACGCAAGGCAGAGCCGCGATCGAATTCTAATCTGGTCATGGCGCCTTTTACAGGGCTGGCAACAATGGCCAACACCGGAGAATAAGGAGCAAGGTAGCGAGACAAGAGGAGAAGGTTAGATGATAAAGGCCACGCACAGTGACCGGGTCGGTCCCACTTCGTCCGTTCCACGAGAAACATTTCGGGCTACCTGTCTGCGTAGATTGAGTTTTTCCTCCAGGTAAGTCAGCGTTCAAAGTTAAAAATCAGTAATTATTTTCCATTCTGAAATAAGGTCCGCATTGTTATTTTTTGGGTGGCGAAGGAAAGTGCCTCATTAGACTGCATTATAAAGCAGGACAGTCGAGTTTTACTGTCAATTAATAGTCATAGAACCTCGCAATGCGTTTGAGCATGATCAGAGGCATAGACATGTTAGTCTAACTGACACCCCGGATATTTTTGTTGCTTCCGTCGTACTATGACTCGACAAGAGTACAGTCGACTCGTGGTAAATCTTTTTACATTGGCGGCCAGAGCGCAGTACGTGTCGCATTGTTGACGAGCGCCTGACAACAACAAAGCCTCCTTTTCGCCAGATATCGATAAGAGACTATTATTGCTGGTCACAGTCGTTTGATTTCGGTTTTGTCAAGATCACATTAGACGTCCCCTCTCCCCATACATCCTATACACCATGTATATAAAATAGTATAATAACAAACATACTGAACACTGATTACAGACAGTGTGTGTGTGTGTGATCGCGCGCGCTTAATAATAAATCGTCTTAGCGTTGAGATAAGGTGTAGCGAGCCTTTGTGACGTCTGCTTGCCCCCGCGATCTGAAATTTGCTCGCACTTTAAGAATGGAGGCGCGGGGATCGAGTGGGAATCGGTCACAGTTTCTATTGCTTTGTGTTGGTGACGTCTGAAGGTGCTTGGGGCATGGAGTGCGACCTGTGCGTGTGAGTGTGTGAGTCATACACTAGTACGAGTTGTTGCTGACGTACGTACGTAAAACATTAAAACTACAAAGTTTTGTTGTAGGGCATCTAATGAAAGATTTGACATTTCTGTGTAGGTAAAGATCGAGATGAATGAATTCTTTGGCTCGGGAGCAGAGAAAAGAGGACAAATAAAAGGGAAGACCGAAGACTGAAGTTTAGTTTTGCATCGTACCGACGTGGGAGCCACTATGTGTCGTCCATGCAGCATCATATGCACCGAATAAACTGCAGAATTTTGAGTGGCCATGACCTCGTCTGATGACAGCAACTTTCTCCGGTCTCCCTCACCCAGTCCGGAGTGACGACGAGGTGGTGCTCGCAAGGCCACAATGGATGATCCGTTGCTGTTAGAAGGGGAGGAAGGAGACATGGCGGACGGGACTGTGACGCTAAGTGAGATTGTGGAGGGGCGAGAGGTGAGCCTGGCGGAGGAGCAGGTGTGGGCTCTGTGTCGGGAGTGCTGTCTGACTCTGGAGTATGTCCACAATACTGAAGACCTCTTCCAGTCTTTGGTGATCACCCCGGACACGGTCGCCTTTGACCGCGAGGGAAACGTGTGCTTTTTGGACCTGGACGCAGGTAAGGACCGGCCTGCGAATGGCTTAAGGTTGTCTTTTGTAAATACCACGTTTGATTGCATTAAGTACATGTATTGCAGGTTCAGAATATATCTATATTTTATAGTCTTTTATCAGGTAAAAGATGGGTTTTGGAGGATGGGCATATTTTACTGTTTTGATCGGCAGATTGTGTCCACGCATATTTTTTTTTTAATGACGCTCCACAGAAACAAAACTGGTAGTGTTTGACCAAAGAATACACCATAAACACAGCTTCTTACATATAAAGCACTCTCTGTTTATGTTCTTGTTTATTCACATGCTGCGTGTTATTGAAGATAAGTCGTCTGGGGCGCCGCAAGACGCGTGCTTCCTTGGGCTTTTGTGCGACTAAGCAGGGCGACGAACCTCGTGTTGTTTTTTGGGAGGATCAAACGTTTGCCCAAGCATTCAGACAATACCTATAGCCTGTCCTTGGACATTGTCGTGACGACGAAAAGCTTGGCAGACGGGCATTAGAACTGAGTCTGTTTCCCTGACCCTCGCCCCCTTTGTAGATGCTTCCAGCAGATTATTGCAGATAGTTCAGGTTCACTGTGCCGGGCGGTTTTGTATGTCGTTGTCGGCTAATTGTTTGCTTGTTTGGTCTGTTCGTGAACTAGCATTCTTCTTAAAGCTGAGTGATTTCTTTAGGGATTGATGTCACATTGTTGTAAGACAATGGTCTTCGCCGTCTCACTCCCATGTTCTTCTTTCATCCGATCTGCACTGGCAAGTCGAGTAAAGTCGAGTGATCTCTGCTTTCATCCACGACAATAATGTAATGTACTGGGTCTGTCTGTCTAGTTGTATGTCATTATCACCTGTGAACTGTTGCCATTAAAAAAAAAATACAAATGAAATTGCGAGAAGATCAGGCGAAAGAGATTCCTGTCTACTCAGGATGGCTTTCAGTAAGAAGCCCGAAACAGTGGTCAGGACACAATCCTGTTTTCACCTCCCACACAATCTCCTCTAAGCGCCTTTCAAATATTGACCCATGCCCCGAAACAGGTTGACAGGAGGAGAATTATCTCACTTCACCAGCATGTCTTCATTCTTGCTGCTGTGTTTTCTTGTTTTGGGCTTGCAAACACACACTTCTTAATTCTCATTTGCAGTCTTCATCTGTCCTTCTCCCGCATCTTCGTTCTCTGCATTAATTTGCATATGGTTCTCATGCAGTTTATCTTCTCTACTTAGTCCGAGAGCTAGATGGAAAAAATTGTAACTTTTGTTTATTCTGTTACCCTCGTAAATAAATATTTTTGTCATTTATCTTCTTCGATCTACAGTCAAATCTCCCTACTATGCCACCCCTCTACTATGCCACTCTCGGTATTATGCCACTTTTGCTCGGTCCCGACTATAAATTCAATGTAAAAAAAAATTTACTATGCCACCCCTACTCTCGCTACTATGCCACTTTTGTGTGACTGTTAAAAGACACAAGTCGTGAAATTCCGCGCAGTGCTTGATTACTATACTGTATGGTAGTGTGGGACATCGCAGTTAGGTGGGACGGAACCTAGAACGCAACAGGGAGGGTGGAGGCTGGCAATGTGGGGGGGTGGTGGTCGCTGGACATCCACGTGACAGAGGAAGGTGTGAGGGGGTCGACTAGCGACAGGATGCAGGTGCCGATGTGGTTGGAAGGGGTGGAGGATGAAGAGGTGAGGGGGAGAATGAGAGGAGACAGCTAGGGAAGCCGACGATTCTTGAGAGCTTTGGACCCAGACCTGGGCAAAGGACTCCTGTCTCTGACCGGCCCGCCCGCCAGTATATATACTATACATTATTGGTAAAACTGAGTTAAACTCTATATTAGTCCGGCCTCTAAAACCATCCCAATTTCTCATGCGGCCCCTTGGGAAAATAATTGCCCACCCTGCTTTGGACTGACGGGTAACTTGAACAAATAAAGCCGTTTTTACGAATCCTGATCTCTACCATGCCACTCTCGCTACTATGCCACTTTTGCTCGGTCCCGGTAGGTGGCATAGTAGGGAGATTTGACTGTATCGATCCTTCTCGCCCTCATAATTATGGTAACGTACGTCGTTTCTCAACAAGTAAATTATTTTTCCCCAACTTTTCTCGAGCAGTGCGCTGGCCTCAGGCGGCATCTTTATCCCCTTTTAAACTGTTACCTACTCCGCTTCTGGCTACCAACCTTTAATTCTTGTTGCGAAAGGAGACATGCAGTTGCTTCGGGACACCCTTCCTCGTCCCTTTTGCCTCTTATCATGGACTGCTGACTGCCAAAAGGCTGGAAGAATCATAATGCACATCATGCACACAAAACAAGCAGCAAAAACCACGACATACAAGCCTTAGTTAAGTCTTTGAATTACCAATAGTGGTAATGGGACATAATCTCTATAAGTTACATGATCTCTGCTGTGGACCAAAGCCCAGGATCCAATGTCTGATTCTGTTTGCACTTAAAGCAGAACACCTTACCTCCAGAATTACAGTCCTTGCCACCTCTGAGCATAATCTTACTTCTTTAATTTTGCTCCAAGGTAATTTTATCTGGTTCATAGCTATGCAGCATAGATCATACATTCATTGGTTTATTTTACACTTATGTATTTTTAATGTAATGTATTTCGATTTTTTTTTTTTGTTTTTTGATTTTCTAAAAAAAAACTATAAAAGCCTTAATAGCATACCTTCTGTTTCAGACCCAGACCCTCTGTACCTTGCTCCTGATGAGGCAGAAGAAGGCATTACTTACAAGGTAAGCTGTACACAAAGGGGACAATGTTATTGGCTTCCTGTTTGTAAAAAAATTGCTTTTGTATATAATAACTATTGCCCTGCTGTGACTATTGTTATAAGGCATAAATTTTCGTTTGTGATAACCCTGCCCTTTTTTGTACCTCACAGATGTACAGGTCTTATGAAGTGTAACTGTGAGACAAACGCACATGTTAGTGTACACCACTAACAAAATAGGAAGATCAACAAGAAAAAGATAGGCATTTAAATATTGTAGGCAGCTGCTCTGTAAGGAAAACACTTCAACAGATTGAAAATACACTAACAGAACAACAAGCTCCAGCAGTACACTTCAAGCGAAAGAATTAAGGTTGGGGATGGTGAGAACAAGAAAAAGAAGGGAAGAGCTGTTTAGGGGAGGGGAGGCTGAGACTATGAAAAAAACCCACTGTGATAGCAGTGGTGGTTGAGAATTGAAAAGACATATGTAGCTGTTGAATAACAAGAAACAGACAATTGTGCATCACTGTATATATGGGTGGGTTTGTTCTTTTAGAGGGGTAGATGCATATCTGTTTTGTATGGGGATGGTGATTAAAGCACTAACATTTATTGCATCATCTCATCTGATTATTTTCATTGGCCATTTGGTCAAGTCTAACTTTTCTTTAAAAAAAAGCAAGAAAAAGCAATCTTTCCAAGTATGAAACAAAACCTGGCTATCCATAATTTAGAGAACTTTTTTATAATTGTGCTATTTTATCAGATGCCTGCTGACCCTAAGGTAAGTAGTCTTGGCACTGGGCTTTCTTGTTAACTGTAGGCAATGTTCATGTATGTATGCCTTACTAATCCTTTCGCTTGATTCCGCTACTTCAATGAAGCATTGATTATATTTTAGTGAAAAAAATGCTTTAAAAGTTGCGACTGACAATATAAAAGTATTAACACATTCGAAAAAACAGTGAATTTGAATGCAAAAGCAATTTGTGCATCAGTATTTCCTAAATATATATATATATAGTACTTGGAGATACATTCTGTGTAAAGTTTTTGAATTATTTCTTAAACCATTTATGTGATCTGTAGACTAACCATTACACCTCCATGCAGTTAACCATTTGTTGTGAGTGATATTCTGCTAAAGGCAGTGAGAAATGTAATCTTGTAAAGGGACTGGACATGATAATAAGCTTCACAAGTAACAAGGAGGCAGTTGGTTCCAGACTTGATGTGACTTACCTCTTGGGGCTTAATTGTGACTGGATGTTTTGTCTTTCTGCTCATTGAGATCTTTAGACATATCAAATGTTAGGTCTGACTTCAGCTTATTACTACTGATGAAGCAGTATCAGGGAGCTGGAGAACAGAATAAAATGTGTCCAGTTTTAACCATTTGAACTTGATAGTTTCCATTTTACCCTTTTATATTATAGAACAGCATCTATAGTAATCACCTTAGATTACTAAATAGTGTAGCAGAGCCTACACTCAGTGAAACAACATAAAAACTGAAAGCAGGTGCATGCAAATGTGTGTGTGTGTGTGTAGAGTAAAACCTGATTTTAATTGACCGCCCACAAAGCATGAACAAGCCACCTTCTAGTGATGCACAATTTAATGTGGTCACACCAAGCAAATACAATTGTGCAGTGCTAAAATGTATTAAGGCGTTACAGCCTGTCTCTAAGGTCCTAGTTGGTTTGATCTGTCAAAGAAAGGCTGTGAATAGAGATATATATCTGACCATGTTTCAGTCACATCTTTACTCACTGGGAATGACCCTACTGTTTGCTGTGGACTACATGGGCCACTCAGTGGACCTCAGGTCAGAGGTGTCAGATGATCTATACAACCTTCTGACACAGCTAACACAAGATGACCCTGGTAAACGACCAAAACTTGAAACTGTCCTGCAGCTTTGTGACCATGCCTTGCAGGATTATTCCTCACAAGAAATTTGTCAGAAGTTTGCTTGTAATAACACGGAGCAATGTTTAGAAGGTAATATTTAATATTTTCATCATTGAAAGTTTATTCAGCTTTTCCAACTTTGATACCTAATAGTATATGAAACCACTTGAAAAAGCTTTTAACTATTTTTCCAGCATAATTGTTGTCTTCTGCTTTGAAAAGTATATATATATATATCAGCTAATACTGTGTGTGTGTGTACATATATCACTAGAAAACTCCTATAAGCTTTTCTCTTGAAGAGTTATAAATCCTTCGTTATAAATATTTGTCCACAGGTGAAAACAACACCAGCCTGTTGTCAGTAACAGAGGAACTAGCTGCATATTTGCAAAACCAGACAGGACTGGTTACACCTGGTCAAGGCCAGTCCAGCAACTCTGATTCAGGAAGAGAGCACCTCAGCAGCAGCAGCAGTGTGGCAAAAATCTCCCATAATCTGTTACATGATAATCCTGACAGATGGATGGAAGTGGAGATGCTTGATGTGGATGAACAAGAGAGGGATGAGTATATGGTGAATAGCATTGCTGGTCATTCTTCACATACCTCCATCATACAGGACCAGAGTTCTACGAGCACTGACAGCATCGCATCTCCACGGAAAAAACGAAGGCAAGGTCTGCTCTTGTCTGAAATTTTAACGTTTCTGGAGCGAAACTTGCAAGAGTCTGAACTGTGGGCTTTGTGCAAAGAATGCATCATAAGTTTGCAAAGAAAAAAGAAGCATTTGCGTAAGTAATTATGCCAATGTTTCTTCTCTCTCCATATATATATATACACACATATGGTTGTTTTTGTTAGTGACATGAGTTATAGCGGGTGAGCACATGTTCAGATATGCCTGTCTTTGTGTCTGTGCAATGTTTGCTGTTATTTTAAGTGTTTACAGGGTAACGTGAATACTATGTCATATGCTTACAAATGAACACCTGTACAAAATGCATGCACGTTCTCATTTGTTTTTAAACGTATCTGTGTGAATATATAAAATTTTACCCATTTTAGACACATTTCAATAGAATACATAATATATATATATATCATGCATGCTCATTTGTGCACAGTGGCTGTGTCCATGTGAGCACTGATGTGTATATATGCGCCCATTCATTGTGGGTGTGTGCACACATGCTTACACACACAAGCACATGCTTATACATACAAACTCATGGATATACAGGCAAACACACGCCGTTTTTCACCAATGAAAATACATGTGCTTTTGTTGATGAGAAAAGGTCATGGAGTTCAAAGATTCTCAAGCTCACATGTATTTAGGAAATTATTGTGACTTTGCAGCAGCCTACATTTCACCAGATACAGTAATGGTGCAAGCTAATGGATGTGTATCATATAAAGCCATACCAGAAGACAAACCTTTGGAAATTATATTTATGGCACCTGAGCTACAGCAGAAAGGCATTGTAGATGAAAAGGTGGGAACATTAATTTTTTTGTCTTGTATTATTTTGCTAAGTGAAACATATGTAATTATGAATTCAGCATGATTTACTGTAATGTGTCACTTCAAGGCCTTTATTTTATATTTGTTCTACAACAGGCTAGATTTCAAGAAAGGCAGTTACTTTAAGAATTCATAGCATTTGTTAACAAACTGTTACACAATGAAATTATTAATATTTGAAGCAAGAGAATTGACGATTGTTATTATTTCAGTTCCCTTATGCAACATTATGATAGATGTAGTTGAAAGAAATGTGTACCTGAAGGAAAGATCTTTTCATTCTATTCTGTAGGCTTTTTTTTCAATGATATGAATTTTCAGTAGTTTCAAAATGCTATTGTCTTTTTTTTTTTTATTCTTGGTCTATTTAGCCACTGCATGCTGACATCAGATGGTCTATAGAGCTGAGAATATTGTGTTGTTTTACAGACATGCATGTTTGGGCTTGGAATTACCTTGAGCAGTGCAGCTGGCAAAAAAACGTTTTCTCCGAATGCTACAACAGTAACGGCATTTGAGGAGCTGCTTACATCACTGCTGGACTCAAGCCCTGAGTATCGCCCCACTCTTGATGTTGGACTCCTTGTTAGTACATGACCATTTTGGGGGCATTTTTGTTTCATCTAAGAATAATTAAACACCGCTTAATAAGTCATTTAAGTGTCTTATAAGTGTACTTTCTTAAAGGCAACAAATTAATTATGTGTTATGCCATATAATGTTCACATAAGAGGAGTAAGGATTGTTTAGGAGTCTTCTGAACAGGTTTGGCTAAGTTCTCTGCTACAAGCACGTACAGTTGGTTTAATTTAGTCTGCTGGACTTCATACAGTACCATAGCGGTACTGCCTAAGAGTACTGTGTTGTTTGATCATTACAAAAAATGACAAAACTAAATGTGGCTTATCACTGCAGTTCCTGCCTATAGCATGTACTAGTAGTCATAAACTTGACCTAGCTGTGACTAAGGATCCCATATAGCAAATATAAGGGTTGTATTTTGTTGATGTAAACAGTGTTGGCTTTTGCTTTGAACAGGCATGCGATGAATATGAAAAGCAGACCAGCATTGACTCAAGAGCTCTTTGTCAAAAACTCTTCCTGAACTCTTTTGCTTTAAAGGTGAGGTTGAGTAAGTTGCATCAAATTATAATCATACGTTCAAGAACAAGTGTAACCAGGTAACCTGCTACACAGCACACTTTGTGAAGATGATGCTCAGGGCATAGTCGTAGGCTGTTGGTATCTTTTATTACGATGACTGCTTGGTGGCCACCTGCAGATACCTCTGCTACCAACACGAAACAGGGCAAACTCTATAGAAAACATTATATGAAATACCCAACTGGACTACTTTAGATGATGATCTGTTAGCAGTGTAAAAGTGTAAAATTAAGGAATTTTTTTTTTTACCTGACTTTGTTTAAGTTGCTTTTGTTTTTATGCTACAGATGAGCCATGAAAAGGAAACAACGAATTTAGCATCTGCAGACTATCAGAAGCATGGTTTGCCCCAACAACAGCTGAGATTAAAGTAACTAAACCTGATACTCTTACATAATATATTAGTAATTATGGTCAAATATATGTAAAGATAGTTAATATATATTTTAACAGATAAGCTACATGTCTATACCATACTGCCAATTAGTATGCTTGTTGTTGGTATTCACACTGTGAGGATTTGTGAGGGACTGGCAAGAATTGTTTTTATTGAATGAATGTGCGAAAGGATCTTTGACAACAGTCATTAATGCCCTTTCTCTGGCTGTTTGGACAGAATGCTGGAGCTACTGATTTAAAGCATTACGAAGTCATGTTCTCTGAAGATGATATGGAGGAAAATGAACTGGCCTCTGTATCCCAGCCATCAGCATTCAGACACTTATCTCAAGAAGTAGCCATCAGGGTCTGCTTTCAGGCTGGTGCCAGTCCAAAAGCTCCAGAAGCGTCTTGAAGAGAGGCATGGAGAACAGCTAAGAATTCCTAATGCCTTTTCATCAGCTGCAACTCACTTCAAGCCCATCATATTACACAGTTCCACTGCATCTGAGGTAACAAGTAAAGCTCAGATCTTAGAGCATGCTGAGGGGGAAGAGAAGAAGACTGTGGTGAACAAGCTGAAGGAGCTTAAGGAAAGCATGCAGAAGTCCAGGCAAGGACTGAGTATGTCCAAAGACACAGACTGTGATCACAGTAAGCCAGAAACTTCAGATTCAGGAAAGACACAGACGCCTGGAGGATCTGGCAACAGTTCAAGGAATCTAAAAAGTGAACAAGTGGAGGAAACATCTGTGACTCTAGAGTCAGTCCTGCAGGAGTTTCAAAGTTCAGGTCAAGTTGACACTCAGAGCCTGGCATTAGCCATTGCTGAGCACTTGAAGGTCCATCTAAGTGGAAAGGAAACAGGTGATAGGACTAGCACCATCAGGAAGAAAAAGTCTCCAGGACATAGGACATCTACAGAAATTTCTGGTGACCTGGATCAGCCGTCTGCACAATTCCAGCCACAGCAAGTGCAACAACATGGGCAATCTCTGTGTGTTACAGTCACTTGCCAGTTTTACCTGTACAGCCGCAAGAATCAGTACAGACACTTTACCAACAAGCTACTGGGACACTTTCAAGCTCAAACGTGGGGATTTCTCCGTTAACCCCACATCAGGCTTCATAGGTCAGCCCATGCCATTTTCCTTTGTGCAATACCCTGGTGGTTTGATCCCTGGTGCTCCTGTACAGTTTCATATGCAGCAGGACCCCCGCACAGGTCTGGTGCAGCTTGTACCCATCAGTGTCATGTCACACAGCTGCTCTCACTCTCAACCAACAACTCCATGCAGTGCATGCACACCTAACTCTGAGTCAGGTTTGGTACAGGGATTACAACATCAATTTTTCCATGTTAGTCCTAACACAGTGCCTTTATTGGATGCCCCTTCTGTGGATCTTTCTGGTCAGGATTCTGGAAAGGGCAAGGATGAAGTGTCTTCCAACAGATTCATGACCACAAACAGTCGCAGTGCTAAGGGTCTTGTACACAAGACAGCGGCACAGCATACCAAACATTGTGCCAGTGGGTTAGCAACTTCATTGAACTCCATTTCTAATGTGAATCAAAACATATTCAAATTCTCCAGAGCCTCATTGCACAACTGACTTTCTGGATAAGGAAAGCTTTGCCATCAGTGACTCTCCTACTGGGTTTGGGATAGGCCATGGAAGAGTTAACAACTCGGGGTCTGGTGTGCCATCTAGAAACTCAGGCTCATACACTGTCCAGGATCAGGGTAGCAGGGGAAGTAGTAGACAGATGTATGTTCATGATGAGGCCATTGTCAGGAGTCATCATGATAGCGACAGGGCGCAAGATGATGGTAAACCACAGCACACTAGTTCCCACTTGCAACCATTGACACCTCCACTAAAAGGTGGTGATGTCAGCTCCCCAGATAAACTGACAACTTTCCAAGGTGCTGAGGTGGGCCTAATGGATGGGATGCAATATGGTAATAATCTCCAGCACAATGCAGCGTATACACAGGTGCAGCAAACTCTGCAGGATGGAGGCATCATTGTTGGCCCTGTACCTGATAAAGAGGTTATGAGTAAGCGATATTTATTGTTGTAACCTTTTGTCTTTTGCTGATATTCATAGCCCAAGTACACAGTTGAAGGTATACATCCCAGCAGGCAGTGAAACTGTTACAAGTTACTGATCTTGCTTGCTGTAGAAAACCCATAAATTAAAGGGATCATTTGAAGAATACAATCATAATACTTGTATGTGATGTGTCTTCGAAAAAGACAACAAAAGTACAAATCCACTTAATTTTTTTCTGCAGTGGTGTCTTACCTTAAGTGCCTTGCTATCTCTTTTTTCCCGTTTTCCTAGAGACATAGAATTGTTTGTTGAATTCTAAAATATTACTGCTAACATTATGATAAAGGTTTGTTGTGGTGAGGTGAAAATTTTTTTTCTTTCCAGCTGATTATGTTCTTTCTCTGGCTCATCTTACATGGGAAACGTTCAAAAATGCTGTATTGGAAAAGTACCCCCACATACAGTGGCAAAACAATTTGCTTGCCAGGCTTTTCCACGTTGTAAATGGTGACTGGCCTCCAGCTGACAGGTACATTTTCTTTTCCTATATTCTTGTTAAAGAAAAAAAATTCACAAGGAAATAGCTAAATTATCACATTGAAGTTCATAGAACTATTATTCATGTCACATTATACTGTGTTTATATTTTGAAAACTTAGTAGTAGCCTATTTCAAAATGCTTAGGAATGAGAAGATTTTTTTCTTGTTTTGTGCCTCACTGATTTTTTTTTACATTTTAGAGATCCTGCAAAGACCCTACCTGTTGAAGGGAGAAAGGCTTTCATTAATGAGGAACAAAATACATTGGGAAAAAAGACAAAACTCTATAGTGGACAGTTAGATTCTTTGCCTTCTGCTCCCAAAGGAAAACGATCCTAAGGAGGAAACGCATCACTCACATGTGAGACCAGAGCAGTTTTCACAAGCTGTAGAAAAAGAACCACAGATGCGAACAAAGACTGATATTGATGACAAAGAGAATCTTGTTAAAGATAGTGGTATCAGAACTGCAGGATTCAGCAATTCTCTTGTCCGTGTTCTCCCCAGTGGGAGGTATGGCAGTGGTCCTAGTGAAACTTCGGACTCAACTGACAGTGAAGACCAGGGCACAAAGATGCGTGCAAAAAAACGGTTAGACAGCTATAAAAGTAACTCGCTTCACAACCTGCAAGGTAGCACAACTCCAAACAATCCCATTAGCCTGGGATCATTCAAGAACATCCTGGGTACTTCAGTCAATAAAAGCATGGATAGTAGTAATGTGGCACAGTCAAAAGAAAGAAACTGTCAGAAAGACCATCTCAAGGCCAGTACAAAGAAAAGCAAGAGACAGGAAACTCCAGTCACGATGTTGATGGTTATAGCTCAGGCTCACAAAGCCCCAGTTCCTATATTCCTTCTAGTTACCATAGTCTGCCCAGGCCTCAGCATTCTTCCCATGCAAAGGCAATGCATTTTTATTCCACTGACGATTGGAAAGGCAGCAAGAATCTTCAACTCTGTGACAGGCCATCACAGTCTGCAAGCAAAGTGTCAATGCCAAGGCACTACCATCACCCCGACGGCAATCCAAATAGTGTTTCTATAGACTTTAAGAAACTTTACAAACATGAGCGTGGTGTTTTCAGCCAACAGTCTGTTGAGGAACAGAAAGTACTTTACTCATCCAGAACCAATAGCAGCCTATATTGCAGCAGCCCCTCATCCTTTACTGGTCACATAGCAAAAGCAGGGACAGGCCTCACTGGCAGCAACAAGGTGTTTACTCAAGCATCCAAACAGATGCTAAATCAGCAGGAAGTGAATAACAATTCTTGTTATCGCATAAAGCCTAGTGTGCCGGACTTGGTCAGACCAAGTGGGAATCATTCAAGCAGCAGTTCCAGCTGTAAGCTTCCTCAGACCCAGCATGCTCCAAAGCTAGCTTGGGGCCATGAACTTGGGGAATATTATAAAAAAGGTCAGGTTGTCTACCACTGTGCTATGCTTCATTTTAACATGACAGAAGAGATGGACCGCTTCATCCATGGCATTGTAAGTATGGATCTTCAGAATCGAATTTATGTCTGTGATCATTCTGGGTTTCAGGGTATTGGAAACAAATTAATTTTTTTAAGGCTTAAAATGTCAATTGGAACTGAGGCAAGACATTGAAACTATCCAAAATTTTCTTTTACTATTAATAATAACATTGAAAATTCCCTCATTTATTCTGTCAGCATGAAATAAAGTAGAAAAAAAAAAGAAAAACAGAAGTCCTAGGTAAAGCTAATTCTATAATAGATTTTATTGGTTTATCATTTTGTAGCTGGAGAAAGAGAAAAAGTCAGGAATAGAAGCAAGCCTTGCAAACATTGAACAAGAGATTGCCATGCACAGGAAACAGCGTCGCAAATGCCAGGGATTTTACAAGAAACTTACTGACCCTGGTGCCAAACACAGCAAAGGTTTCCTCTTTAATATTGTGCTTCTTCATGAAATTAATGATGATTTGGAGAACAATAAGACATTTGGACTAAAGATTACATTATTTTTTAATTTAAACACGAATATGATGTGTGACTGCACACACATGCACTCACAGTGAATTTCAAGCAAAAGCCTTATTACTCACTATTATTTCAAGAATTGATTTGAATTCAATATATATATTTTTTTAATTTTAAGACTTCTAATCTGAATTGTCATTGTCTCCATTAGCTGTATTATCTTTGTCAGGTGATAGGAAAGCTGTGGTGAGCCAGGTTTTAAAGGACATGTCTGAAATGACAAAGAAGCTTCATTTCTTGGATTTATGCCAAACACACCTTCAAGTCAGTATAATTAGTCCTTGTTTATGAAAGCAGTAACCTAACAACCTCTAAAGACTTTTCCTTTTTAGTTTCATAAACTGTTTTATTACAAATTAATCCCTGCTTCCTTCATTTATCTTTTAAATGTCACATGGCTATTATTTATTCTTCATGCTGCTGAAGTTTTATTAAATCCCATTTTTTTCCCATCAAACATTAAGTGTTTTGGTCTCTTTTATTTCAACATCTGCTCACATGTGGATCCATTCATAGGTCACTTCTTTTATCAACGATGTTTTCTTCCTCTCTATCTTTTGCATAAAACTTGCCTAAAGTGGGAAAACCAAGAATGCAAAAAAAAAAAAAAAAGTTTAATGTTAGATCACATAAACATATATCCTCATACAGTTATTTGCAAAACTGATTTCAAAATTATCATTTTACATTAAAAGTATACTTTGTTCAGCTATTTTTACATCCAAATGCTCTAGCAACATGTTTCTATATGCAGATGCTGTTGGCTGAGCTGTATGGACTGGATTTTTGTTTTCTTCACACCCTGGTCGCCAGTGGTGGCAGTGCAGGGGTAGGCGATCCTCCTGCTCTAGTGCTGCAACCTTACTTGGAGAATCACTTGTTGCAATTTCAGACAGTCCGAGAACCCACAACAGGTTGTGACATGCAAGTTCTGCAAGCAGGCCATCCTAAAGGTTTACTGGCCTATCTCTTTCACTCGGTGAGACCCCGTTATCATTTTCCTTCCATCACTTTCCTGTTGATTCTTGCTTTCAAATAAATTGTCAAGGAGACAAAGTCATTTTGAGTACACTATCTAAACTGAAGATCAAGAAAGGAACATCTCACCTGCTAAGGATGGGAAAAAATAACATTTGTTAATCTTTTTGTCAACCCAAAATTTTTTAAAGGAAAGCACAAGGTGATAATTGCAATTGCTTATTTGAGCAACTTATCAAATCTGCAGCATCATAACAAATATTCTGTGAACATAACTTGCAGGTCGGCCTTAAGTGAGGGCTTTATCCACCAGTTTCTGTTCTGCTTTCGTTACTTCCTGAGAGCAGAGGAAGTTTTTGATTTCATTGTCCAGAAGTACTTGGCTGCTGCAAAGTGAGTAAATAGCTGACCACTTATGCTGTATTTATTTTAATTCAGTCATTTATTTATTAACTATATATGTGGTAGAGGCTGGAAGTACTGGTCAGTAGTGCTTTTTGGTGTGCAAGTTTGTGTTGTCCAGAGGGTATGGAGGAAGCTGTATGGTAGAGGAGGGGGTTGCATCCAGTCTCCACTAGGTTAACCCCAGCAGCACAATCAGCACTATCCTCCAATACCGCTGGACACCAATGGCATATTAACCCTTCTGGAGAGTATATTAGGGAGGAAGATATGTGGTGTAACATGAGTCAGAGAGAGGAGCTTGGAGAGAGCAAGACACAAGTTGAAGCATGGTACCATCTCAAGCAGCCCAGCTGGGGACTTAGCAGAAAATTTGCCGAGAGTTTGCTCTGTTAGGCAGTAGTAGTAAAGGTTGCCAGCTGCAGGTGGCCAGCAAAACAGTTGCCATAATAAAAGATACCAACAACTTACGGCTATGCGTTGAACATTACCTTCACAAGAGTGTGTGCAAGAGTGTGCCATGTGGTAGGTTAGCTGGTGACATATATATTTGCCCAAATTTTTTATTTACACATGGTTCCAGAATTTTTATACGATAATTTAAAATTTACAGTTCATTTGCATTTGTTAACAGATGTAAAACCAAATGAAAACAAAAACAAGGAAGTGACAGAAAAAACCTTCCTTCGATGCATGATCTGATTGAAGGTGTATCTCAAGTTGTAATTCCAGTAAATATCAGTTGGTCAAAGCAGTGGCCCAGCAGTTATTTATTTTCTGAGATGAGATTTAGTAAAGTTTATACTTGCATGAATGACTTTTTTTTTAGAGGGAACCAGAAAGATGCCAACATGGTTCGAGTACAGCAGCGTGCCATGGACCTTCTCCAGTACTGGCTGGAGGGTTATTACAGTGTTGACTTTGAACGCAATGAATCTCTCAGGACCATCTTGAAAAGTTTGTGACCCAGCGGGTTGGTACATAGCACTTTATAGTGTGTAGCATGCATCAGGAATATAAGGGAAGATCTTGGCAAAAGAAATATTCCTGCTCATTAATGTATACTTACATTAATGTTATTTTGAAGCTACATTATATCATGTGCAGGTGGAAAGTGGAGTGGAAGGAGCTCAAAATCTTCTCAATCTTTTGTATGCCTGTCATTTGGGGGAAAATGTGGAACTCACTGGACCCTCAAATCCTATGGATTACCAGGATGAAGTGTACTATCTCCATTTGGCCTCACCTAAGCGGGTAAATTCTTACACTTGGCATCTTGTGCAGTATCTGAAAATAGTAATTTATGTAGCATCCAATTTTGATAGAAAGAACAATGCTGAGGGTAAACATTTTGTTTTCTCAGACATTTTAAACAGTTGGCAAACTATATTTGTTCAAGATGCATTGTTAACACCAACATTTGCCCATGTACATTGAGCTCCCATAAGTTAACATAATACAGTTCTATAATACACTCTGAGTCTCTGGCATTAAGGAAGTTGCAAAGAGGGATTCAAATTTGCATTTCTAAAGTTTTGGGCTTTTTTCTACTTTTTCTGCAAGTTATATTTCATTATGTTGATAATATTATTTTGTCACTGCCAATTTTATATACATATATTAAGAACTTGCCAACTGATATCTTTCAGTTTCCAGTGCTTGTTATATTGCATCAACTATCATTCTAAGCCAGTAAAATTGTAAACATGCATCAATCAGCGTATTTTATACCTCAGTGTTTTCAAATGGTCATCAAGATTTCTCTCATCTCCGTGAATATGCATTGAGACAAAATGAAGAGTTAGTAAAGTGAAGATCGTCCAATGGAAATGACAAATGTTTTTAAAGAAGAAAAAGCATTGAAAATGTAACTTGTTATAGAGCTGTGAAAATTTTAGATTTTGGCAGTAATCAATAATAAACAATTTTTCAATTCTTCCTTATTTGTGACTGTGCATGTGTATATGAATGGGAGTGATGGCCCTCTTTTATAATCAATAATGTATTGTCTTATTAGAGAACATGTTTGCTAGAGACTGTTGTAATTTATTTCATACTGTGCATGCTGCCCATGTCTCTTTTTCATCTTATTTGTTTTATTCTAGCAAACAAAAGCAGAGCGACTAATGGAGGTAATTTCACAGAAGTACCACAAACCAAAAGAACAAAAAGCACTGCTTTTTCATGATAATTCTTCCAAAGCTTTGCGGTCACATGTAACTTGCACTGATTTAGAGTAATATTTTACCTTTTTTAGTACTTTATCCCATAATTACTTTTTTCTGTCACAGCACTGGTTATGGGTTACTTTCCTTATAGTGGCTCAGTGCATAGCCATAGCACTATGGTTGAATGCTATTTGGAGTTACCTGTGAAAGACACACAAATTGTTCAGCAACATATGCTTGTATGCAGTAGATACACAATTTTTCATGATAGTCTACATATCTTGTGCTGGCATAGAATTAATTCGCAAAACTAATACACTTTATCACTTTAGATAGATTTATATTTTTCAAAGCTCTTGGTTAATTGGGTGATATGATTGTCACTTGTAGAATTTAGCTAAAATCCTTAACCTTTGTTTCACTTAATCTAAATATAAAGAATGTAACTGCAGTCTATTTCACATATTGGTAATGAAAGTGGTAATATAGATTCCATTGGCAAATACTGGGAGTAATGATTTAGCCTCAGATACTCTGCTTTCTGCTTTTACAATTTCTGTACGCTTATAGTCATCTTTTGATCATGTGTATAACTGCCTGCATTAGAAAGCAGCTGTTAACTTTGTAAACAACCAGTTCTTATGTTACTATCATTCCATTACCAAGTCTTAGTACTTCTATATTCCATGCAACAGATACACTTCTATGGTTTTTTTTTTTAACAATATGAGCACAATTTATTTCAGTCTCAGCTCCAATTTTCAGTATTGTTAATGAGAAATGGTAATTACTCATGTTACAAAGCTACCAGAAGACATAGTGCTTAAAAAGTCACAGACTTAAACAATTTATTCTGAAAAGGGACAGAGTGAGTTTCCAGAAGCTAGGAAACCCCAACACTGAACACTGTGTTGATTTTCAGTGGGAATCATTCAGCTCATTGCTGGGACGCAAGAAAACAAACCATGGAGAACCTGGAGGAGGAACAGGAATGCCATTCAAGGGAGATGGAGGACTGATGATAGAGAGGCGGCCAGCAAGCAGGGCAGAGGATGGAACCATGTTGTCAGTGTCTAAGCGCAGAGATGCAATGCAATTGATGGACTATGCTGCTCATCGCCTAGCTGAACAGCTAACCCTCATGGAACAGGTGTGTTTCAGTGGTTATGTGGTGTGCTTGTGTCCATGACCAATGGTGAGCATACCAACTAAAGGATTAATAGTATGCCTGGCTCACCCTCTGAAGATATATGTTGGCTAAAATGTTAGAATTGAAGAATCCTACTTATCAAGATGACATCTAAGGCAGTGTTTATAGGAAGGACCAAAAAAATCTCCCCACCCCATCCCACACAAAATAAGGAGGAATAAAACATCAAACATCAAAAATTGGATAACTCTGCCCTTTGCCAAATTTTAATGGACAACTGAGAAGGCTGAGAATGTGAACCACATCATCATCTGCCCACAAAGCTAGAATTAAACGAAAATGCTATGAATGGTTAAAGGATTGAAATGACTTATTACAGGAGAAAAACATGATTTCAATAAAGACTTGAAGAAGGATATGGTAGTCTGGCAATTAAAATGGATGTGTAAAAACAAACTGCATTTGTTGCACAAGTCCTTAGTATGCTGCTAATGTAAACCCCCAACCCAACCAGGATTGCTTGTTTCAAATGTTCTAAAAATATATTTTCCACTCATGTTAAAAAAAGTAGGATTTGTTGTGACAGAGAATTACCATTGAATTCATGTGCATTTGCAGGAATTATTTCAGCGCACTCATCCTGTTCATTACCTTGACTCCAAAGCCAAGGGTATTGGGGTAGATCTCTCCATTCCTACACTTCTTACTCCATCTGTGACTAGGTGAGGCTTGAAAAGTATTCTTGTTACCATTTTAGGAAAACGTGATACAGCCTATATGGCGGTAAGCATATTAAACTTTTTTTTACCCAAAATACTTGTATGTCCAAATACTTGTTTGTCAGCCAGAAGATCCCATAAACATAGGTCAGCTTATCCAGATGTTGATTTGAAAAACAAATTGTACACGCTATAATTTCAACCTTGGTACATCTAAAGTTATGGACAAATAAATGTACATGATTTAATGAACATTTCATTTAATTTAAATAGTTCAGCATGATTGCAGTGCAGACGAAGGCATTAAATATCCAAACTAAGCTCATCAAGTACAGAAATAAATATGCTATAGTGCATTGCCTATCAAGAGGATAATATTTAAAAAATTTACTTGACTATTGGCAGCAAGGGGAAAATTTTCAGTTATTTTACTTTTAGGAAAGCTACCAAAAGTGGACAGTCAAGTCTCTTCGTGAGCACGCAATACTTTGAATCAAGAGTGGATGACATGATCGCACATGCAAAGGAGATCACACATTGGGTCTCAGCAGAAGTGCTTGCTTGTGGCTCACAGAAGGTTGGTGGTCATAAAACATTTTTCGAACAGCCTCTGTCAAAATTTCATCTCTTGAGGGTTCAGATGACAGAAATTAGAAGTGATAAACTTACCAAGAGATTACTGAGAAAAGGGTTTTGATGACTATGATGATAGTGATGATGATGACAACAATGACAATCACAATGATGATAGTGGTGGTAGAATATAGTATTTCTTCACCTGCTAATTTTCATTATATGAAGACATCAGAGACTGAGTATTTATCCCAATCTGTTAATTTATCTGTTAATATTTTGCGCTTAGTTATTATCCAGATTTAATTAAGATGAGTAAAAATTGTGTCATACTTTTATTGTTCTCTGCACCTCAGGGTCAGGAAACTGTCTTGCTCAAGTTTCTGAAAACAGCACACCTTTGCATAGAGATTCACAACTATGCTACAGCACTAGCCATCTTTGCTGGACTGGACAACTTGCTGGTGCGGCAGTTGCCTACATGGAGATTTCTTTCTGCTAAGTCTGCTGCAGTCATGGAGGAACTTGAGCAGCTACAGGTGTGTTTTGTCTGTGCCAGTGTGTGAGTGTAAGTGCATGCAAATGTGTTATGCGCACATAAATTGTTTGCACATGCATAATGAATGAAAATACATGTGTGACAGGCAGTTTCATTAAAAAAATTATTTATGATGTAGAACAGTTTCATATAGAATTTTGCTTAAGTTATATACTAGGTCTCATGGCATTTTATATTACTTTTTTGTTGACCTCTTCATTACCAATTTTCCCTTACATAGACTCACTGTTTTTGATCAGGTGAAAATGAAAGGTGATTCCATGGCACTGATGAATGAAAAGAACAGCCACACATACCCGACAATTCCTTGCATCCTTTTCTTTGTCCTGCATCTACAGCAGTTAGAAATTGGAGGATTTAGATTGGCCAATGGCATGTACAAGTGGTCAAAGATGAGGTAAGCAAGTAGACCTTACCTAGTTTTTTTATTACTGTCACATAGTAACATGCTTACAACAAAGATCATGGAACTCCTACATGATTAGACTTCTTACCAGATTCCTGGCTGTCATGCATTTAAGTTGGTTTTCTTGTTACAGGTCTATTTGCCAGTTTGTGGATCAGATACGCATTTTTCGTGAGCATGAATATGGATTTGAACCTGATTATGAACTGCAGTCACTGATCCGCAGGCGCCTTCATGAGCTCAGCACCAAAGACTTGCACACAGTTGCTGCAACATATGGTGACAGCTTTCGCCGCCAGATGTCTACTGCAGCTGGTCTCCAGAGTACTTTCCGTCGTGTTTTGGCTAAGCTACAAAACAAATCAAAGTGACTTGAAAGGAAGAACATCAGCATTCATTTTGACAGGAATTTTATTAAATTGCAAAGAGAAGAGGAGATTATTACTTAAAGTTGCAATCTTTTCTTACATGCATAAAATCTTCCATTATTTAAAGAAAACAAGGAACTGTTTTGTTTTCATGTTTCCAGTAAGGACATTGGTTGAAAACAGATCCTGCCAAAATCATTCTAACCAAAGAAATACAAAGCATCATCAGAGCTGGACTGTTTCGCAATTGTGAAGTTGGAAAGATTTGTTTGTACTAAGCTTGATAAGCTGTGAAGTTTCTACTGAAGACATTTTTGTATTTTCTCTTTCATGGACATTGTCAGTTAACACAATTATAGGGCATCATCATCTTGCAACATTATAACAAATATGGTACCAAAAAATATTGATGGCATAAGATCATCATTGTGGTGCAGAGCAGCCATCTGAATTGTGCAAAATAAGAGGTTGCTGATAAAAGCATGATTGTGAATAACTAATTTTGTATACATGCAAAAATTTCATCGTGCATCTGAAGTGGAAATATAATTTTGAACAAGTGCTCTGGGGTCACTTCTAGAGATATTTGCTTTACCCCTTTATGTACATTTAACATCAAAAGTATGTGCTTCAAGTATGAGGCCACCTAGCAATCTGACTCAGAGCAACATTAATATGACATGCATATAGGCTGTAAGATTTACTAAATAGCCACTCTAAGTGATGCAATATTAGCAGAATCAATGATATATAACCTCTTCTGTGAAGTGTTTAAGATTAAGATGTTTCAAGTATTAACCTGCTTGACTAAAATATGAAAAAATTCAGGAATGGGTATATGATTGACATTATCTTTTATTTAAAATAATCACTTATGCTAGAACCATTTCTTTCTAGCCAAGTTCAGCTACATTTATGATAATTGCATATTATTGCATTCAGTTGTGATCAGTGCAAATTAATATCTATACATGTGGTAAATGCCAAATACCTAAACAGCAAACTGTGATATATTACTCGTAACAGTCATTTTCTAGATCCTCTCTAATGAAACCCTTTACCTCACAAACACTCATGCCTACACCTTGTGTCTGCATGTGGTTCTAAATTTACTCATCATATTTCATGCTGCTTTAAGGCTGCGAAGTATTTTGTAAGCTGAATGTGTCCATTATCAAGCACCAAGTTGGAAATTATCTTATCTATATAGTCTTAGCTGTTGGGTTCTGATACCATTTGGTTTTTAATACACTTGGTTGACAAGGGTGTTTACAGATCTTTAACATCTCTCTGTCTTCTATTATAAGCTACCTCAATTTTCCCCTTCGTTTAGCATGTCATATAAATGTCCACTTTTATTTCTGTGATTTTTTTACACGTTCTAATTAATTGTTTTACTTAAAGTACAACATTTTTTTGTGCTGAAGTATTATGTGTTAAATGCTTCTTTTAGTTTTAGTTGAACCAGATTTGCAGACACTAGTTTCGCAATGTTTCATAGCAGTTGCCTTTTATTCTAGGTTAAGAAATATACTTCCAAAGATTTGAAAATTTTTTTTGCTTTGATTTATAACAAGCAATTAAAATTTACTGGCCTTCAAGTCTTGTTGCAATGTTTGGCTTTAAGATTCCTTGCTCTGTAGCCACTGATTCAATGACCTCTGGGGCATTGTTCACTGCTGCAGAGACAACTAGGGAGAGAAAGAGAGAGAAGGCATACAATGCTTTGCCCCTCATTGTGATGCATCCATGGGAAGTAAATGACAGCTGTCAGCAGCAGAAATCAAGTTTGTCTGTCTTGTACTACTCAGCCTTATTGACATCTTCGATGCCTGCTTTCTCATTATTCTTGCACTATATGCATAACACGGAGGACATGGATTTAATTCTGTATTAATTCTTGAGTGTAAAACATGTTCTGCAAATTCATATCTGTGATAATATGTACAGTAAGGCTCTTTATGTTCTTTCTAGTCTTAGTTTGATCTGAACTGATACATATGCACATTGCACTACTGGTTCATTTAAAAACCTGAATCATTAAATTCTTAATTAGCTCATGTCAAGGTGCTTATGTGTGTGTGTGTGTGCACATGTGTGTGAATGCCTGTGCATGGGCCCATGAACTGGCAGTCTTTTCCTACCTACCTCTAGATTCAAATCTCAACACAAGATTACTGTAAGTTTGGCCACTGCATCATGTAACTGCAGGTTTTCCAAAAAAAATCTGCTCTAGTAAAATACTCGCTCTTTTTTTTTTTTGTAGTTGTCCTATAGTGCAAAAAGCATGATACTTGGAATTTACAAAAATACTGGATATATAGGTTGTGACAGACCTTGTCCAGTCTATAGCTATTGCTTATGCCAACTGCAAAAAATGAAGCTAACACCCAACTAAAATTGATACCTATTTGTTCCAGCCTCGCGTGCTATCAAAGTAATACGTTTATACTAAACTCGCTTATAATCGCTATCATTCTTTAGAGTAAAAAATTTGCAAATATTTCCCTCCTAATTTAATTTTTTTTCTATTCTACAGTAGAATGATTACTAAGAACTAATGTAATTTAATAGACCAGCGTGGATAAGCCAACAATAAGGGAAGCTACTCTGCTGTGCCAAGGACAAGCTATAGAGTTATCTTTGCTTGTAAACAAAGGCAGGTGAGACTGCGTTTCACCACGGACGGGGATACAAGTTCGTGGTTGCAAAGCTTCACATTTAAAAGAATGGCGAAGGCGGGGTCATGTTTATTTCAAATAGGGTAAACTTATATAGTTTTTGCTTCCCAGCAATCTGCAGGAAGATTTTAATCAATATGATTTGCCGATGAAGCACTTCTGTGCGCCTATTCTGCATTTCTAATCACAAAAGTGTGAACATGTACTACGTGAATAAAGCAGCCCTTTATTGTATATATATATAAAAAAAAACACTAACAGAATGTTGGCTTTCAGATACTTCTTGTACACACGCACAAGAATTGGATACTATTACCATAGGCGAGATATTGCGAAAGCTCAAGAAAAACTCGGTGGAGGAAGCCACTCAGAGTTAACTCTTTTCAGCTTTGGAGGTACGATCTTATCTACATGCCTGCTTTTTAATGCAGAAAATATTTGTAAATATCCTTTATATGTCGTGTAATATTTTATATACATGTGCATTATTCAAGGTTTTGCGACACCATGCTGCCATCGTGAGCAGAGAGAAAGTTATGGAAAGGGGATCGGTTACAATTCCCTTCAACACATTAGCTGAGCAGATTGAACATAGGGGAGCAAAATATTTAATGAACTGAATGATAGAGTTGTTGTTTTTGTTGTTGTTGCTGCTTTGATCAGTTAAACTTTGCCTGGGCCATCCTAAAGTACAGCTTAGTCCAATCGATTTGAGACATGATGTCTAGCTCCACCCTACTTCCTATGCTCATGAAGTCATGGTCTCCGTGCTCTCAAGTAATGCATTAGCTGCATATTTTATTGTGTACCTACCTTTTTCAAACTTTCCTAGTTTGCATCTAAGTCACTAAGACAATCTTTGGTGAAAAAAGTCAGAGATTGGATCAGCATAATTCTTCCAGCTATCTTTTGATACTCATTTACTTCATGACATAGTAAACTGATTTGAATTTTCTAATAGGAGAGATTCAGATTATAAATGGGCTGTTTTTCTTGATAGTGGGAAAGAAATTCAATTGATTCATGAGAAAGAGTTGTTGGTGAGATCAGTATAATGCACTATTATAAATGTAGTCAGTTATATGCTGTTGTGATTATCTTGTAGCTTACTGATCAGTTTAAAAATGTGGCCTTCATTACAGACCTTCAGATCCTACCCATCCCCATGATGATGGACAATTATGCTTATTTGGTGACGGACACAACAAGTAACACATCAGTTGTTGTTGACCCAGGACATGCTGAACCAGTTCAGGTTAATATCTAGCTGTCTAAAAAAAGAACCTATTAAGATAATGTATTTTCTTGTTTTACTATGAGATAAATTTACAATTTGAACAGTCTGCTGCATAGTATTTTTCCAAATGTTACTATTTAAATAAGGAGGATAAAGGTAGTCTCATGAGCTTTTGGTTGTCACCTTTTCCAACCCTGTCCAGGGTCAGTTATCCATTCAGCAGCTGAGTCATCTGGGAAAAGAATGCTGTGTCACACGAAAATTAAACTTTTTAGATTGTGTATCACTGATCCTGGATACTGTTGTTTCAACTAGTGTTGTCTGTTGTCTAAAGATGCTGATAATTATTGCCTGATGGATCTAAAGAATTTTTTCTTTTCCTGTTTGATGTAGACCTGTGTTGAAAACTTGAGCACATTGTGAACTGGCATAGTTAATGAAATTTATGACTCACTAGCTGGAGCACTTTCTCTGTCCTTAGCAGTTTAAAGGGTTAGCAAATATTTTTTCTAGGGTAGGCAGAGATAGTTTACTTGGGGTCAAGTGCTTTATCAATAGTTGTATTTGTGGTGTATGGTGTTGGCTGTTACGTGGTTTGCAAATACACCCTTTTGGGAGACATGTCTTGAGGTAATATTACTGGTCTTGTAGAAATGGAAAATTTATGGTGCACAAGTGAAAAGTTGTGCATCTAAGAGAGCCACTTAAAAACCTTGGTGTTAACCTAAAGGTTTATGAATTTTATGTAAAAACAGTTAACCCCAAATGGGATCCAGGCTTAATGCTACATCTAGGTAAAAGTAAGGTTCCCCCAAGTGATGCTCAAAGTTAATTGTTTTTAAATAAAATTCTGACCTAAGTAAACCTTAGCATTAATGGTTAAGTATGTGGCCCACTGAGTAGGTCAGAAAAATGTTAGGAAAGATATTTTTGGCGCAGAGCTCTAAATGTAGTTCTATAATATAATCTACATATTTAGGGTTGTAAGCATGATGCAAATGTGACTAAAGCTAGTAAGCTCAAGTAAAGGTTAAAAATGAAACAGAACAATTTCATGAGCCAAAATTTTCATAATATACATCTGTGGCTAAGTTAGAAGACCAGGAAATTCGGTCTGGTGTATACATATTCTAACTTTAGGAATTACCTTTGTAAATAAAAGCATATGAAAAATTCACTTAATGATTTACGGTATATTCTTAATTTGTTTAATATGTATCATATGTATTGTTTCGTATGCTTTATCAGTTGCAGCTTAGTGAAAGGAACATTATGCCAGAAGCCATCCTAATTACCCACAAGCACTGGTTGGTAACTCAGTCTATTTTTGATTAAAAAAATTGGCATAGCTAGTAGTGACAGCTTATAGAAAAAGCAACTTTGCCAAAACATTTACTAACTTTAATTGGTGGAAGGATAATTATAACTGTAAATGATCAAGAAAGAACCACTAGCATATGTCTAGTTAGACTGACAATATCCTGTCACTTTAACAATAGCATGTGTCAGATTGTTGATAATTTTAACAACCATGATGCTTTCCAGGGACCACAGTGGAGGAAACACAGACATGCAGCAACACTATCCTGGCATCAAGATATATGGAAATGTTGTTGACCATGTACAAAATATCACAAAGTGTGTAAATCCATGGCTTTTATACTGTAAAATACTGTCTACTCATTTTTAAATTAGCAGCAAGTATTGCCTTAATCGATTAAAGTTCTCTTTCACTTTTATTTTAAAAATGAACAAGCTTTTTAGCTAATGATAAATGCTAGGAGTTGGATGGAGCTTGCTTTTCTTGCCCTGTATTGAAATAAAGCCCACATTAATGCCTCACTTTGTTGGGTTTGTTGTATGTATTGTGAAGATCTTAAGACTAAGTTAATTGTAGGACTTTACCTTGCGCATTGACAGGGTGCTGTGTTATTAAATTTAATATGCAGATTACTGATTTCCACTTGAATCACATTAGTTAAAGGTTATTAAAGAATGTTGGTCATGAAAAACAAAGCCTGATTTTTGATGATAATGACACTTGTTTTTCTAAAGTGCAGTAACAGATGCTGAAGTTCTCAAATTTGGTGGGCTTAAGTTCCAAGTGATGATGACTCCAGGTCACACCATTGGCCATGTTGTTTATGTCCTTGAAGGAGGATCTTTTGGTGCCCCAGACTGTGTTTTCTCTGGGGACTTGCTTTTCCTGTCTGGCTGTGGTTAGTTCTATTAAAGTTTTGAAATGTTATGAATTTGAAGTTTGTGGAGTAAAGTGCATTTAAATAATGTACATTTATTTTCTTGCTAATTCTTGATTTTTTAGGGGGTATATCATATAAGACTGATATTGAACTTTTTTTTTTTTTAAAATGCAGTATAATCGATAATATAATCTGAAAGTGTACCTGTTTCAAAAGTACTACATTTAAATGTAACACAATTTGGCATCATTTTGTTTGAATGAAAAGAACATTAAAAAACATGAAAATCTATTTTGATGTGCTTTTAACTGTGAGTTAAACATGAAACATATATCATTATGGTTATGGGACTTCAGGTCGCATGTTTGAGGGCTCTTCTACTGTTATGCTGAAGTCTCTGGATAGGATCTGTTCTCTACCAGACTCTTGTCTTATATGGCCAGGTTGGTACATTACTATGTGGAATTTTTTAAGTCAAATGAAGCCGTCAAAACCATCGCTTCCCTCAAAAAGAAAAAAAACAAACAAAAGAAAAAAATTCTCACACCCGAAAGAAATACCCTAAATCCAAGGAAAATAAAATCAAAAGCTGAACTTCAGATGATAGTTATAGCAAACTATCTTAATATGTGATGATAAATTTCCATAAGAAGCTGATATCGTTAACTGCGTTTATGATTACAAATTTTTGTCATTGTGTGATATCATCTAAAGACAAATTTCATGCTACAGTCTTCTCATTGATGTAATTTATCTTACTTTACTATATTATTTGCCATCTTTTTCATTTGTTTACAAATGATTTAGGAATTTGTTTTGTTTCAGGGCATGAATATGCCAAAGAGAACTTGGAATTCACGTGTCACCTTGACACTGGAAACAGTACAGCCAAGGTAAGCAGACTATGGGCATTCCAACCATGATTCCAAGAATAACTATTGACAGATTATTTAAATAGATTAGTTAAGCAGTGTTGTGCAATTTGAGGAGCTTGGAGAGTTTAAACTGGCAGTGTCACTCAGAAAGAAATTCATGATAACAAGAATCTGTTTGAAGCAAGACCTGAACATCCTTTTTAAAGCTAACAGTATGTAGATATCATGTATAACTCTTTGACTTTATTTTTATTTTTTATTCTTTTTTGCTTGATAGGAAAAACTAGAGTGGGTGAAGTCACAGAGAGAGAAGAAGCTTTGTACAGTGAGTGCAGTGATTTTTTTTCAAATCCTTAGTATAAAACTTCTGTATTTGTACATGTATCTTGTATGTGTTTTAAAGGGAAGAGATCACTATATGAAATTTGTTGTGCAGTTTGTGTTTGTTCCACTTCTGTTAATTTGAAGATTTTGGTTATGTAAAATATTTTTAATCTTAAATATGGAATTGTTACAAAAAAATGTCCTATGAGTTACATACATGTTGATGGCTTGATATTTTTTTTACTTATGGCATATTACAAATATAATGATAATGAGTGAAATTAATCCAGTACAATAGCATTGCAAGGTGATTATTGTAGTTTGTTTATTTATTTAAATCATGCATCAATTTTCACCTTTCTGCAGTGCCCATCAACTTTGCTTGAAGAAAAACAGTACAACCCCTTTATTAGAACAGCAGAGGAATCCATTGTACGAGCTTTAGGTCTGGTTAGTGATGACAGTTTTAAAGAGCCTAGTGATCAGCAAAGAGCCTGCATACTGGAAGAGATAAGAGAGCGCAAGGATCAGTTCAAATACAAGCTCTAATTTACCATACCTTCATTATAAATACCTCTGAGCAATTTAAAGACAAAATGTTATTTTTTTAGAATTATCTTTCAGAATCTAGCATTGTTATGGCAGCACCAGGACTCGGATCACTGTTCAATATGATGCTAATCAGTTGTTCTCCTGATGTCACCTGAGTACACCATTTTCTATATATTTTTCTTTTAACATTTTCGTCTGAGACTAAAAGCTTAACATCTCACATTCATACTCTTCAAAGATTTTGATCTTGCCTTTAGAAATGGAAGAGGTAATGTGGAAGGAGTGAGTGTTAAATACTTTCAGTTTGTGTGTAGTTCCAGTATAATAAACTTTGTGGAAATTCTGTATCCATTTACAGCGTTTATGATCTCTTTGTAACATTTTCTGGTGGTTCATCTCTCAGAAGCCATATGGTAATGTCCTAAAGCAATGCCTTACATAAATTATTTCTTAATGAAGCTGAGTTATTTGTGTGAAAAGAAATATAGGTTAAAAATCACAATTTCGTCATCTTAAATATTCATCAAAATTTAAGTGCATGTCAGTAAAACTAAAACAAGACATTGCTCATGTTGTCTGGGCATACACATATGCATGAATGGTGTCCAGTCACTTAATCCCCAGACACTTCGTCCCCGACACTTCATCCCCTAGACTTTTAATCCCCAAGCACTTAATCCCCGACACTTCATCCCCGACACTTCATCCCCAGACACTTAATCCTTTATAAAGCATTATGGAATGCTTCTGTCAAAGCATTGAATTAGAATACGTCATCCCCACACTGTATAGAGCAATGTGTGATGTGTGATTTCTAATCACTGATTCTTCTATAAAGCATTGTTTAATGCCTCTATAAAAGTGTTGGGTAAGTAAGATATTTTTATTCTTCGTTGAACGACAGTTCTGTGAGCTTGAAATATAACCGTAAGAGAAATGCCTCTGGAGTTCATAATAAGTGGTAAAGGTAGATCTATACTAGTTCATGATGGATATGAATTCTGGCTCAAGAAGAAGGCGCTAAACGGAAACATGAAAGAAGGATTGTCAGCTACACAAGGTGTCTGTTCTACAATCATGCACCGGCACAGAGAAACGTCCAAAGAGGAAATACGCGGAATTAGCCAGGAGAACTAGCAACATTGTAGAGAGATATGAGTCAATGGATCGTCTTCTGTACCTCCGATCATTAGCTTACCTTTCATATTGATTAACAGCAACTACCTCGCGAACACTCAAGAACAATTTTCATATCATATTGTTGAAGAACATTAAATTTACTAGCTTATATGAACTTTAACTAATGTTGTAGATTGTTAAATGACGTTGAAGTTAATAGCATGATTTGAATTTGAATTATTTGAATTTCAGTTAAATTTTTTGCTGACTTCATAATTTTTATAGTTAAGGATTTAGTTTAGGGATGAAGTGTCTGGGGATTAAGTGCTTAGGGATTAAAAGTCTATGGGATGAAGTGTCGGGGATGAAGTGTCTGGGGATTAAGTGACTGGGAACCGCATGAATATTTGTGTGCAAGTTGTATACAGAATTTACATGTGTTTTATGCATGTAAGTGTATGTGGATATAGATATATGTTTATTAGTACATGCAGATATGTGATACTTACATGGGTCTTCTTTCTGTTGTGCCTATGGGGGAATTTTTAGACTGAAAACCATTTTGACAGGTCAGATTTGAGCATCAGTGTTCAGCTGGCTCTGTCTTTGAATCAAATGTCATGATATGTAAATTTGGTATGCGTATGCAGAGTTCTTTCGTATATTGCATATATATAGAGAGAGAATCAAATAACACTGCCTATGGTTCTGTTCCTATCTTGTCTGATGTATTTTTTGTATTAATTGATAAAATATCATTCTAGCTTACCCATTTTCATGGACGAAATTGTGAGAGCCAGGGCATCTTTTTGTCCCTATTGTTACAACATGCATTCATTTTTCTATATACTTTTTCTATCATGTACTATGTAGAAATGGATTGTAAATATTCGTCCAGTTCTTGGGTGATAGCTTACACATATATGCATGAACATACACAGGAACACAACACACATGACAGCATACATGGGAACACACAACAGCATACACAAGAGTACAACATTTACACAACATACACATGAACACAACAGCATGCATAGGAATACACACCATGCACAGAAACATTCAACACACACACAACAGTATACAAAGAAACACAACATCATGCGTACACACACTTTAATCTCTTTAATGAATTTATCCACAGGGTGTGTTTTCTAGACAGAGTTTGTTTTTTTGTAACATTAAAAGCTATTTGATATTAAATTTTTACATGAATTATTTCGTCATTTTTTTCCAGGTTTTTTTTGGCAGATGGGAGCTAGAAGATCAGCAAGGAGTGTACGTAGCTCTTTATGTAGGCGTGAAATGTCTGCATTATTTTTCATTGCGTAGTATAAAATCGTGTATCAGTTGCAAATCAACACCCTTGAAATTAGATGCATTTAGTCTTTGTCAGTCCACATTTCCGCGTGTCTTCTTCTCTCTCTCTTTCCCTCACACTTCACTTTCTTTTAGTCCTTTGCGCTCTATCCACAGGCAGGTATATATATATATGCACATACATAAAGCAACTGTCTGTGAAGTGAAGCATCATCCATCTATGTCATTAGGTTGGTAACAAAGTCCACACGATAAATGCGATTAAGATAGAAAAAAAGACGGTCACTGTATAACACACATACACACGTGCTTGCGAGCTTCAGAGCAAGAGGCGGTAAGAAACGCATACCTGAGGATCTGACCTCATTGACAACCCGTGGAAAGTTCGAAATGCACTTTCGTAACCATTAGTCAGCTACATATACATTCATTCGTTTATCTCTTGACTGATATCAGCTGAATGCAGTTATACCATGAACTTGTATTACTGGACTGCTGGCAGACGATTTTTTTTCCCCAGTTAACCGCTAAAACGAGGCAAGAGACGACAAAGCTTCCGGTTTATTCACATTCTTTGTTTAGACTCGCCGAGACTAACACTTCGCAAGAGGCTATATATTGGTCTTGGCAGACAGCAATCCACCTATACACGTCCATAGTTATGCTGGTCGTTGGGATGAGTGGTGGCGGGGAGGGGCACAACTGGACAGAGGCAGGGGCTGACAATAATGGGCTAGTTACTGCCGATAAATTAAATTTGGATTCATATATGAAGCATTCAAAGGCCGTAGATTTGACTAGTGACTATTACTGATTCAAATTTCAAACTGGAAAGAAGTTTAAGGCATCAAGCATACACGTACTGCTTGTCAACACAGTTTAACGACCGTGAATCTATTAACATTACTTTTTTTTCATTAAATACAGAAGTGTTTTCAACGTGGATCTTTAAATGAAATGACCATGTGTGTTTGCCCAGTCTGGAACGTCTTGGATAATGTGAAAGGTGTGAATGCCCTCAGATTGTTTGTCATGGCTCGGGGTGGCCTCAAGGCACTAACGATACTGACCCTGATTTCGTGCTTTTCAGGTCAGCATACAGTGCTGCTGACATCATACCTGAGTTGTTATCATCTCTTCTGAGGGCGGTGTACATATCTGTTGACAGCGCGTCTTATCGTGCCCACAGTTACCACCGTGCCTACAAACATTCTGGCTTAGAGGTGCTCATGAGAGATGCTCTACCTGGTACTTTTAACACAATGCACCGCTTTTGGTGACACAATGCGACCCAGTTTATCTGCACTTTCTCAACACCCTCCCTTTCATCCCACGAATGTATGTATACACTGGCAAACCCAGAATGATTCTCTAGTTTTACAAAGGCTAAGGGATCCAATGTGGTGACTACTGAATGCAGTACATCTGAGGAAAGTAAACACGACCTATACCTTCTCAACCCATTCACCCCTACCCCCACCTCTCCCATAAGAAGCAACAATAAAAGAGGAAGCAGAAGAAGGGCTAGGAAAGGTAAAAACTTTTTAAGATATGTAGAAATGTTGTGATAGATGTACTTGCCAGAGCTAGGCTCGATCGCTCATCGCTAGCAGGCAGTGGGTGGGATTTTAACAGTGAGAGTGGCAGACGCACTGAACTAACCGGATCCTCTTTCATCTCTCAACTAGCCAGCGCACGCTGTGTTCTTCACCCTAATAACATGCAGTGCGTACCTGGCAAGCCCCCGACAGTTACAGGTGTTGGCTGCTAATGGGCGGTTGTCCTTTCTGCTCGTCAGACGACGCACCACACTGAGCTCTGTACGTAGAGGGAGGTAGAGGAATCTCACGTCAACTTATAACCTGTATGCGACGTAGTGTTACGTCACCTGAACCTTATGCGACGTTGTGTTACGTCAGTGTCACGTCTACGCACCTGTACGCACTTTTGAGCAGCTCCTTCTCCAGGTCCGTGTACTCAAGTTGTTTGGTGTGAGCACTGCCACTGCCAGGGTCAAGGGAAGCAGAGACTGGACTGGTAAGACCTTTAGTGTCGCACAGTAACGCACGGCGCGAGAGAAAGACATTACATACATGTTACATAGCTTCACAAGTTTTCTTTCCACAGCAAACAAGTAACAGCAAGCTGTGTGTTGATATGTTGCACAAACGCTTCGTTTTTGTGTGTAGAAAGATGGGATAGTCCATGTGACCGCACTAACGGTCGTGCTGTTCATGCTAATTTGCTGCTTTTACTCTGTGAGCTCCATGCACACACAGGACACAGAGCTATAGTTAGGTCAACGATCCCACATTTCTGTGTTGAATGTCTCCATTGTCGTTTAAAAATGGAAGCAAAGCGTTAGTGGGAAGGCATAAAATATAAAAATGCCATACATCATTGTGAGCAAAATCCTTAAAGTTCTTTTATGTGTTCAATGGGGAAGATGGATTACTCAACATGCATGCATTTGCACAAGGAATATACGCTCTCTACTGGCAGCAAACACATTTACGCTGTAACAAATATAGATATTAGTTAAAAGAGTAGACTAAAACTATTTTGCTTTGGAAGTGAAATAAAACAATCAAAAACTGGGTAGCAAAATTAACTGATAACCAAACTCATCACTTAACATTTTTAACACCATTTTTATTTGTTCTAACACCTATGAACACAAATGCTAGCTATAGCGGTTAGACTGGGGCGATTCTCTTTTAACGTGGACGAAGTTCGTCATCGGACCTTTCGCGAGGTTAGATGAGGGGAAACCGGGACTCGAAGATACGAATGAGTCTGCGGCTCACAGAGAACTAAAACGTATATATTTTAAGGATATTAATAACAAGAAGGAAGAGACGAACAAATATCGGTAAGACTTATTGCTACTACAGTTGATATCTAATCCTTATCACATCTCGCGAATCCATCGTGAAGGTACATGCAAACTCGATCACACCTGATCACACCAATGACGTGTATAGGTGTCTGTCTGCCGAGACCAACGCTTAGCCTCTTGCGAAGTTAGTCTCGGCGAGTCGTAACAAAGAATGCGACTAAACAGGAAGCTTTGTAGTATCATGCTTCGTATTATACGCAATGCTATATATTGACACTAACTTTGTGATAGCAGAAAAGTAGCATTCTTTGAAGTGTAGGACTATTGTGTCCAAGAGCAGCCTATCGTCTTTGTCTTTGCCCGAGTATTTTCTAATCTCCACTTCCTGAGAGTGGATGGCCGGCTGTTATCTGAACCTGTCAATTTTTTCACGTGTGCACAAGATCTTGTGAGTTCAGCCTCACGGTATTATCAGCAAACCCAGAGCGCTATCACACGAACTGGGAGTAGAATGCAGGTGGACGAACAAATACGAGCAGTTTCGACAAAATTTGGTCACATCTTCGCTGCACGTTTGGGTTTTAGCCTGAAAGCCTTACCACTTAAATGTTTGGTGCAGACGGTGGGACACTGCTTTGACCGCTTTACCGCGATGACAAATCGTGTTTACACGGAGCAGATGTGTGTTTGTTTTTATTTGCACCTAGATGACCTGGCGTGACTCCTTATTTCATTTCGTTTCTTAACATAGTTTAAAAGCACTTGAGTTTTATGATTAGGAAGGTTTGTGGGAGGATGGGGGTCAGGTACAGGTAATGGACATAGGGACTATTTTAAGCAGTATTTTACAATTAAATTAGAAAGTGGCATAGCGATCCGTTCCAATGTTTTTATTGCTTAATGCAATGCCTGCCACAGTGACCTTTGTTGGAGTTGCAAATCATTGTGGTTAAACAATGGATTAAATTCAAAAGTGCAGTGGATTAAGCAGTTTGCGGTGGTCATGCACGTGTTTTGACCAGAACAGAAATAGTGGAGGCTGAACAAATCGAGCAAATAATAATCTGAAAAGTTTTGCTGAATGCAAAAGTGAAATTCTCTGTATTGCTTTGCCTGGAATAATTTGCATTTTTCTTTTGTTTTCTTCTTTTTTTAACCTCAAGTACGCCTTGAACTACTTTCCGTGGATGTGTCTGACGAGGCTCGCTGCTGTCAACAACTTCTGTCTCGTATACAGATAGGAAGCTGTCAGGTGGTGTTAATAATGCCTACACCACAGCAGTTTGGGCAAACAGAACAGACCTTTGCCGGCTTTGCGACCCACTTTCCGTCCGTTCTGCTGTGTGTCCAACGGTATCCGTGTTTGTCAGCTTGCCTCACGCAAGAGACATTACAGGCAAACGTTTGTAATAATATAATGACTTCTCTGTGAAGAGCCACTCGCTAGCAAAGCCAAGTGTGGCTTGAAGGAAGGACTTTGAGTGCGAACGAAGCATCTATGACAAGAGAAGAGAGCACGTTTTTACAGAGGCTGACTTTTAGACAAGATTCTTAGCTTAGACAACATTTTCATCAGGGAAAATAAAGGACTGTAAAAATGCAAGCGAAGAAAAAAAAGTGTGATCTACAATGGTGGGCTGGGTCTCTAGGACGTGGTAAAGCTCGGTCATGAAATGGGCTTATTTAAAACCTGGACCAGAATTCGGAATCAACCAGTGATTCAGATTGTTTCCAGGCTGTGATGCTACGACGACATTCAGAGAAACATTTGCGAACATCTGGATGAAGTTTACAGAAACGTGATGCTAGACGATCATCTGACCACGAGAGCGTTGCGTAACATTGTTACAGGAGTTTTTTTGCAAACCGTGGACAGCTCCCCAAAATAGTTTCAAATGAAGCCAAACATCTAACATGACATGTCAATAAAAGGCATACACGAAGGATGTGTTCAGGACATCTGACACAGGAATGTCAACGACATTCTACACGACCTTACCGACCCCTCATGTCTGCACCTCAGAATCAACTTTATGGTTTGAGGGCGTTATCAGGGCGACAGTAATACATCATATATTGTTGAGAGGTGGAGAAGAACAGGTTGGATATCTTTCTATAGCGTTTTACAGCTAAACTCTGCAGTTGGAAGCCCTTAGACAGTTTAATAATATCGTAGTTAGCTTGATGACATTGTAAAAATGTACTTTATTACCAGTATAACAAAAATGGTGATAATATCTTTTCCAAATAATATTACACGACAGCGTATTATAAGAATCCAAATAATATTGCACAGCGCTGCATGTGTGAGCTTCTGATTATTTTCTCATGACCGTAGGTCTAACTTTTACTTCTGGCATTGGTTGCACAGCCATTTACTATGTTCTTTGCGACAAACCTGTTGCATTCATTACAGATGAATTTAGTTTTCTTGTACTTCAAGATTGTTTGTCGTTTGTCGTTCTTATGTTGTCGAACATTGGGCATATTTTCAGTAAAAATAACAAACGCAAACATTGAAATAAGGGAAAAACCTCTATTATATAGAAAGTACCATGGGGTCCACTTGGACCCAAACGAAAATACATATAAATACAAAATAAGCAGAAAGAACCTGAAACTAACAAACGTGTGTTGCATATTCAGGAAGGTCATGCGAAATTAAAAGACCATTAAAGTCAGTGACTAATCGTGATAGCATAAGAGAAAAAAAAAAACAAAAAAAAAAAGCACGGGCTAGAGAAGGCTGGGGTCACAAAGGTCACAGCAGGGTTAACCTGACAGAGGGCACTTTTAGATAATTTATGAACAGTGAAAGCTGTGGCTGGAAACACAGGGGATAACCATCCACAGCTCTAGCACTTGCAGACCCACTCACTAGAATAATTTTGAGGGGTCCGGCTACCTGCTCATAATCTCTACCTGTCCTAGATCCCCGGTCATTCCTAGTGACGAAATACACCCTTGAGAAAATTTACTACCTCAACGCACCTGACCCAGCATGCCATCCGACTGTTGTGTTGAACCACTCATACGTGCATTGAATGAATTGTTGCTCACCTTGTGAAACATTGTTTAACAGACTGATGAGCAGATGGGACAAATGTAAGACAAAGATATTTTCGATTTGTAAAAACAAGTGTAAGGCACTGCCCATTAGCAAAGACCTTACTGATGTCGTAGTTCGTACCTTTTTGTGTCTCTCTCTGGGTGTGACACCTGTTTACTGGGCTGACCATCGGTGGTTTCTCCAGGTACTCCGGTTTCCTTCACTCTCTCTCTCTGGCTCTGTCTATGTATGCATTTGTGTATATATGTGTTCAGCTGATGTGTTGGTGCGCCTGTATCAATGTCAAGCGTTTTGAGTCCGGGTGATGGTAGTGATATATACTCTGTATGCGCGTTTATTATTATAATAGAGATTAAAAGTTGAAGGTACACACAATCATACACGTAAAACCAGCCTCGCAGGTTCCCCATGAAACAGAAATGTAAAATTATATTGACAAACATTACCGAATTTATTCGGGTTTGCACGAGTCTTTTCTAATTTGTATAAGGATACTTTCTTCTTTGTTACCAAGTTTAATGCCTTACTTTTAAATCTGCGTACCCGCTATCACATCGAGTGTTTTTTGTCACACTATAGGAGGGTTGACAAATCTTACTTTCAGATCCGCGAACTTGAAGCACCCATGTCTCGTAAAGTTCGAGTCAGATTTGTAGCAAAGCAATAAAAAAAGTTAAGTGGGTATGTGGGAAGGTGCTTGTGTCTTGGGTTTATTTTAAGTGAAGACCCTTCCAAACTGTTTATGGACCATGAAAGGAGGGGACTGGGGAGATCTGGGTGCAAAATGTGACACGAACGATGTCTGTTAATTATACCAGGATACTATCTTTTAACGTATGTATTATGTGATTACTATGTGAAACTCAGTTCACAGACTGCTAGTGTAAGGTATGCAGAAAAATTATTAGGTATTGTTAACTACTTTTTTTAAAATCACCTTGTAGGGTCTGCCTGTCATGTGGTTGAGCGCAATGCCGGCTTTTATGAGTGCTTGTGCTGTTTGCAATATGCAAGACAAATAATAAATCCTAGTGTTACTGGTGAGATTTAGTGTGGTAAACTCTTTATAAATTCAAATTTCCAAAGAATATTGCGGACATCCAAAATAATGGTTTGTTCGTTTGCTGTGTAGGCGCTATCTCTCTTTCTCGTCTGTATAGCCCCATTTATTTCGGACGGTGAAAATGGCGTACAGACTTCTTTACTTTGGGAAATGTCTCAGATATCTTTCTGTCAGTCTAAGCGAAAACACTTTAGATGCGAGTTCATATAGCAGGACTGCAAATAAAAGTTGCCTGGCGTTTCATTTTTAATAGGATCTTTTTGTAACTTGTGCAAACTGGTAGCATTCAAACTTTCTTAACAAAACGATTTTTTTGTTTGCTTTTTATAATGTCTTCTGACCTTTGTTATCTTGAATTATTCTTCAAGCAGTTAGCCGGAAAGCGAAATAACTGAACAAACGTTAAAAAAAATAAATAAATAAAAAATGGTGCGAATAAATAACGCGAGGCGAAGTCCATGCATGTAGATGACACGTCAACCAGAAGGTACGATAACCAGTCCCTAAGATACTTTTATAACATCGCGCTAAGGAGAAACGTGTTTTGCTTTGCTTTGCATTAAGTAAACGGTTGCTTTGTACGTGATATTCTGTCTAAATAAATCGCAGGTAAACAAACAAATCAACAAACAGCAGTCTTAAAGCTTGTTATCAGACTTCGGTTTTTTCCTAAATGATCATGTCACTTAATAATTAAAAAAATAACAAATTCGTCATGTTTATAGTGATCGCAATGGTGCACTTTTGACAGGTGTTATATCTGACCACGCATTCACTCGACTGTAGTTTTTGAAGAGGTCGTGCATCAATGGAAAGAATGACATAAAGGAACCATCACCAGTTTTACAAGAGTTTCTCTTCTTCTTTGACAGATAGACATTGAGAGTAGTCACTGAGTGAGGTAATCGTGTAACGTGTTCCGCTTCCCTTTTTGCCATGATATAGCCTTAGTTGCTGGCATGGCATAAAACACCAATAAACAAATTCCGTTTCCCTTTCATCTTTTGTTTCAGCGTCCCTCCAAATCTGAAATATCACACTTTATAATAATAATAATAATAATAATAATAATAATAATAATAATAATAATAATAATAATAATAATAATAATAATAATAGAAACACGATGCATACAAATCCACCTGTCTCATTAGACTTCATTATTAAATACAGTGTTAGTGTACGTACGTATGTGATCATGAGGACATGCGCACTTCTTGTATTTGTGATTTCGTCGTGCCTGCCTGCAGCATTTCATGCTTTAATGCACCAAGTATATATTTTTTAAAAGTTTACTTGAATAAATCGGCCGTTACACTTTTGAGAGAGTATAAGATAAGCTGAGGCTCATGTAGCCCAGCAGGGACCGTATTTGCGTAGTATTTCTCTGTAAAGCTTTATCCAAGAAATGGGGCTTGAACTTCGGTAGGTTTTCTGTGGGTGGAAGACTCGCCTACATTGACAGTATTTCCGCACCAATGGGTTTATTCAGCTCTCGAACATTTGTGAGTCTCGCTATGTCATTAAAATGCACGAATTCCTGTAAGTGAAACCAGAATTTCTGCATCAAGCCCTCGGCGTATTTGAGAAAAGCTAGGCAATACCGAGGTGATATCAAGTGATGAGCCACTCCCAAAGTCTTTCATATGCTCTGCCCTGATCTTGTTTAATCTGTGTCACATTTTGTATAGAAGGCGAGATGAGCACCAGTTTTCACTTTTGCGATACCGAAGTATATTTATCTTTAGAACAAAGAGTTGCCATTAAAATATGAGACGCTCGTACCACCTGTGAACAGTCTTCTGTTGCAACTACTACCTATGTGCTTTCGACTCCTAGAAAATGATCCACCTTTCTTGTCCGGCGAGACTTCATTTCCGAGTTTGTTAAGTAACTGTATTTAACTGTAATGATATTTGTAATGCAGTTGGTGAAACCAGTGAGCTTAACACAATGAATACGCTTTAATCAGATTTTTCCCTAGAAAAAATAGTGATAAAACCTGGTTTGTGTCATTTATGCCACTGCCTGAAGGGTTTTCAGGTAATCGAAGCTAAGGAAGCGTCACGCATGATGTCTTTCTTCCGCAACAAGCCAATCAAGACACAGCTGACCACCTTCCAACTCTACTTCCGCGCAGAATTTTTTTTTTTCATGACTGGGTAAACACCATGCAAGATACTTTTTTTCCCCTATTTGGGTGAATGTATCACTTCTATTCTCAAGAAACACTCAAACAAAACATTGCCATCCACATGTCATGAACCAGCCGGGTTCAAGGCCAGAAAAACAGGGCCCAAGAGTAATACAAACATTAGCGAGAGGCAGTGTTCGCCCTGGGGCAATACCAGGCTTTGAGTGGACAAAGGGGTACGAATGTTTATCTCCCTGGCATTAACTGAGCCTGGGAATCGGGTGGCTGACGTAAGGGGGACCGCCATCATGATGCCAGGGTTACGGTATACTTAGCCCTGAGAACAGCGCTTGTTTTTGTTGCCATCGACTGGACACCGATGGTGAATGAGGAAGGTAGACAGGTGTCGCGACAGTCGGAGGCCGGTGTGCCGACCGTGACATAGAGGGGCGGTAGTCCGAAGTCCTGGTGGGCCCGCGCTAGGGAAGGTAGGGAGTACACGTGATGCTGACAGCCAGCGGTCACTTGCCTGTGATGTCCACCCCGCCTTTTGTCCGGGTAGTAATTGGAGACGACTGGCCGCAGTCCGCACCGCGTGTACTCCTACCTTCCCTCGCACGGGCGATACCACTCCATTTTGCCTGCACAGGAGACTTCGATAGTGTCAAGTTCGATGTAGTTCACAGGGGCCACGTGGTCCAGTGGTGTATAGGCTGGACGGAGCTGTAGTCAAGGCTTTTTCCTAGTTTTCCATCTGAGACGTGATTTTCAGGCAGCAGGTCTGAGACCTGGAAGCCCCTTCCATTAGAACGTAAGACTACCTACTGGCACGTGGTCTGGTTGTATAGAGAGGAGAGTGTATGGTACAAATCAAAGGCTGATTCTCACAAACGACAAGAGAAGGATCCAACTGTGTTCCGGCAACAAGAAGTGCGAGGCAGCGGCTGGTAGACCCACCGTGAATCGTAGGTCAGGAAAGGACCGCGTGTCCGGACATATGAGCAGATATTGACGTAAGACCTAGTTATCTTCTAAATCCATTATTCTGTAGCTATGAGTTCATGTCAACCTAATTTTGTTTTCTTATTTTAATCGTTAATAATAATTGTATACATTGTACAACTGTTTGGTCGGCTGTGTTTGCACACGCGGGTGAAAGTGTTTACCAGTGGGTACGCGGGTGGACGTGCGAGAGGCGGACGAGTGGGTGTGTGAGGGTGAAAGACGGGTGAGCGAGCCAGTTGGTGACCCCTTTCCCCTCGGGCGAGTTATGCCATCCTTCTCCCCGCCTCGTTCGTCACACCACAGAAAGAGGTCAACAAAACAGACCTGCTGTAAAGGCCTCAACCTACTGGGAATATATGTTAATTAGTCCTATTATAACATATTTCTGAATGGTGATGTATAAATTTGGGTTATTACTTTTACACTGTCTCCGTCTTTTGCACTCTCTGTGCACATTAATTGTGATGGATAAGAAACATAGCCTAAACTGACTGAAAGACACGGTAGAGTACGTTTTTGTTCCATCAGTCCTGGTCATTTTTATTTTGTAAACGAAGGGAATTTATATTATATTTTTTTATTTTGATCTTCTGCACAGACGTTTGAAGAGCCGCTTGCAATGGCCGTGGAGCTGAAGAATATATCGGCTCTCCGCAATGGCGTCGACAATCCGAGCTTTGATACAACTGGGGTAAGTTATCTCACTCGTCTGTACAATGTGTACACACACGTATTTATGTGTGTATATATTCTTACTTGCGTGTGTATGCATGTAGGTGTACTTATGAGTTGACAATGATAACGACCAATTTACTAACCCCAGTGGGCAGTTATACTCTAGGAGTGTGCTTAGTTACAAAAGTAGACAAAAAATGTGCTGGTAACAAAATACAGATAAGAACAAGATAAAGATTGTGCATCAAAGAAAACTTAGAAACCTGCAGTCTTACATCTAGACCATTTTTAAGACACACCTAACCTACATCATCGCACACCCATGTACACACACTCAACTGTCAACAGAGGACGATTCATCTCTGGTTGAGCAGCTGGACTGCTGAGGGAACAAATGATTTTAAGTCCCTGCTGCTTGTGTACACAGGGTTAGCATGATGCTTACATGAGCTCAACAAATCAAGTTCTCATGCTAGTACGTGTTCTGGTATAGACAAAATGCAGGATGAATCTACTTCTTCATCTTTGAGTAAAACTTTCCTTTCAGTTTTCTTCGTCTTCCGAGAAAATTCGTCTGTTTGTGCTTGCGTTCAGCTAGCTAGTAATCTACTCACTTATTCATTTATATGAATTGTTTGTTTAACTATGCGTATATGTGTATAGATGTGTGTTAGTATGTGTGTGTGTGCGCGCGTAAGGTTTTTCACAATTCTGAATCAGTGAAGCATTGCAAATTTTTTTTCTAACCAAGCATCTTCTCCCTTTAGGCTTCATCAAGCGCACATAAAGCCGCAGGATAGGCAAAAGATTTACACATATCCGTCCCAGCAGTCGTAAACTTTATTTTTAGGTGCAGCATATGTCCTGGCTTAAACTTCTGTCTTCGTTTTAAGATAAAGATCTGCCTTTGTCACTATGACCAGCTTAAGATTTGCTAAGTTGAAGGGACGTTATAAATAAACTTTTCCATGATAACAGATTGTTCGATAAAGGTCATCCGATCGTCTACGATGACGCTTGTATTATTAAAACTAGGGAAATTAACAAACTGTTTGATGAGAACGAGATGTTTGAATGCTGTTTGTGGGCCCTGCCAGTAAAGTTTGCCATAACTCGAGTCAGAAAGGGACTCTCACTTTCCCTGCATGAAAATAATAAAAAAAAGCCTACAGGAACATTTAATGGCCTTAACACAAATGGAGTGTTTGCGCACCTCAAGCGTCTCCTAGCTTCGGTGGCCGGGTACCACACCAGTGTGACACCATTATCTTTGGGTTATGACGGCATTTTATACGATATCCCTGTTCTATTGAGTAGAGCGGGGTGCACGCATTCCTGTTAAAAAAACATCACAGGGCACTAGGAAGGCCGAAAAGGAAAGAAGAGGCGAGGAGACCTCACTTTTCTCATGGCTATGTATGTGTGGTGAGGGGGATGTCCATCTCCTCTCCCTCTCACTGCTTTACCTTTCACCCACCCTCTAAGGCAGAAACTCTCAACCTTTTTTCGCGACTGTTCCACCAAAGGGTGAAAGCGGGCACCTCTCGCGCATAAAGTATAAAAGTACTTAATTTAATCATGGCGTGTGCTTCTTTATGTCGTTGGGTACCCCTGCATAACCCTTGCCGTTCAAGAGCTTGTGGCTTATACAGATGTCAGGCAATTTAGTTGTCATTATCAACACAAGTAATACTGCATAAGGTAATAGCAGGACCATGAGGACTTATTGGACGAGCCTGTGCTGCAGCTATGTGTTGGCCGGGTTCTCTTGTACGTCTGCTGACTTTTTTCTTTGCTTGGCAGGATCATTCAGATGGCATCATGTTCAAGATCGACGACACGAACGCAAACAAAATGCCCAAAAAACCTGAGGAAGAAGCGAGCAACATCAGGATCCAAGAGTACGAGGAGATTGAAAACGATGAAAATGACGAAGACCAAGGTGATGATGGACCTTGCTCGCGGGCAGTTGGACGTACCCAGGACGCTGTGATAAAATTTTACAGCACCCACAAAAGGATAATTGTGAATGTGTTTCTTGCTGTCCTGTTTCTGGTGTACATGACATATTTCGCTTACTGCATGTGGTACAGTTTTGGTGACGAGGGCTCCATTCGGCTGCTTGTCGGCACCATCCTGGGTGTTTTTCTAATCGCGCTTCATTACTTGGGCGACTATTTCAACCTTTCGAAGGCATTGAATGGCACTGTGAGAGTCAAGAATAAAGCAAAGCTTCGAAAAATCATAAGATGGTAAGTATTCCATTTCCATAAATGCTTCTGGTCCAGTTGTGCGGCACTCTAAGTAACACAAAAGCAAATTAGCGGAAGATCCAAAGAAATTATATTACATGCCCATAATGAAAAACAAAACAAAACAAAACAACTCGCAAGTTAAGATGAATTCAGTTTTCTATACCTGTAAAGCAGGATTCTCAAATAAACGAAAAATGTCCATCTGGTGCGTGAAATGATACAAAGCAAACACATATCACTGACGTGTTGAGGCTGATCTTATAACACCCTATGCAAAAAGGGAAGAAATTGGGAGGTCTAACTGTTCGTTGTATTTTCTTGTCATGGACACTCACGCAGTATGCAAACTGTTGACGCATTTTACGATGTATGATTTGAACAAGCATGCACGAACACGTGTACAAAGACCACAGACTGACCTTCTTGTACAGATGTACTATTAGTGTAGTAAGGATGGACGGAATATGTCTTCGTAGGGTCCTGTACGTCATCAGTGCAGTCGCCATGGTTACGGTGCTGATAGTACTGGTGGCCATACGAACACCCAGCAACCTCGTCTCACTGGGTGGCCTCGCTGCCTTCATACTACTCTCCTACATAACGTCCTTTAATCCTGCAAAGGTAAGATAATAATAACCGCCTCAGGAAAAGCACTTTTAAACTTGGACTAGTTAGCTTGGATCTAGATATAGATATGTACTGTGTCTGTGTCTCGAACACTTTCAGCTAAGACAACTACAAAGGGGTAGGGGTTGTAGGACAGTCTGTAGTAAAATGTCACAACTAACTAAGATGTGCTCAGAGATAAACCCATCAGCTGTTTGTTTTTATTTTCCAATACTTTAGATGTAATTTTTATGCGGAGAAGAAAATATAAGAAAGAATTAGTCGCAAAAACACACACCAGTATGATCATGTAAGCTAATACCCAAAGAAGTGTGTGGGTATGATTAGCCTGTATGGAAAAATAATTTGTTTCTCAACAGGTGAACTGGCATCCTGTTTATTGGGGATTTTGTGTGCAATTCCTCTTTGCGGGTATCATTTTGCGTACACGTGTAGGGTACCAAATATTTGATTGGCTGGGAAGCCGGGTCACCGAGTTCTTGAACTATGCGTCTGCAGGCGCCATCTTTGTCTTCGGGGATGTTTATCAGGAGCATTTCTTTGCTTTTGCGGTAAGTTACATTATATTTGTAGTCAAATCCACTGTCCGTACAATTTCAACTTTATGAAGACCTTTGCTTTCAGAAACTCAATATTTTTTAAAAACTCTATTTGAAGGCATCTTGTTCTGATGATAAGTAATTGACGAAGACACCTGTAAAAGGTAAGAGCGTCATCTGATGAAGTGTTGAGAGCTAGCTCAGCATAAACCCTATAGACTTTACTATCTCGCTCTATACAGTTTGCAGCAAGAACTATGCCAACGTTTAGAAGATAGCGAAACTGAATGTGTTGTCTGTGTTATGACTTCTTATTATCTGTCTTGAAGTGAAAAAAAACCCCTCAGACGTAGATCCATTTATTCTTTTATTTTAGCACTCATACATAATCCATACTTTAATCTCTAAAATTTTGGTGGTTTTTAGGACTTTTCCAGCATTGGACATTCAACGAAGAGGGAAAATCGATTTTAACATAATAAAATTGTCGCTTTTGTTAAAATTGAGAAAGTTCATTGTCTTTCGTCACAAATTCCAGATTATGCAAATTATCTAATGATTAATTCTTTAAAAAAAATGCTTATGATTATAGATACCGCTTCAAATTATATGATGTTTTTGTGTAGATTTTGCCAGTCATCGTTTTCTTCAGCGCTGCAATCTCCACCCTGTACTTTCTTGGTGTCATGCAAGGGATCGTCAAAGTGCTCGGCAGATTTCTGTCTTTTTGTCTCGGAACCACACCTGCCGAGTCCCTCAACGCTGCTGCCAACATCTTTGTGGGCATGGTATGTCTTTGTGGGCATGGTATGTCTTTGTGGGCATGGTATGTCTTTGTGGGCAGGACTAGGTTTTTGTGTACGTCATAAGACATTTCCCTCTCTACACATATTTTTTAGCTTGTTTTAAAACTTGAAATACTTTATTCACTTCATAGGTGAATCCACTGTAAAATTCGCGTCGCATTCTGCACCTTCAGTAGCGACATCATCACCGTGGAAAGAGACATGCACTAATTTATCTGCTTCTGTTTGTTATTCCTCCAAGAGGCTGCCTGCTTCTGTCTTTCCCTACTTTTGTGTCTCATTTTATTGCACATTTTTTTTCTGCTTCATTTTTCATCTTTTTGATCATAAGATTTGTAAAATCGTATTGATTAGGGTAAAGGACAGTTGTTTGTTATATTTCAGACTGAGGCTCCCCTGATGATTCGCCCTTTCATAAGTCGCATGACCAAGTCCGAGCTCCATGCAGTGATGACGGGAGGTTTCGCCACCATTGCCGGCTCTGTCCTCGGCGCCTACATCGGTTTCGGAGTGAGCGTAGTTTTATATTAAAGGATATATTTTCTTCATTAACGTCAAAGAGGAATGATGTTTGTAATATTTGACAACTAATATAAGAAGATGGTAGGTCAGCACTAGGAACACTGTAAACCAGAAATAGCTTTTAATTGACGGAGTGGATTTGAAATGATATGAAATCGACACAAAGGTTAATAAGGTTATTGCAGATAGCAATCAAACATATGAAAATCTTGCTAAGAGCAAGAGAAAATCTACAAAGACCACCAACCAGGTAAAAAAAAAAAAAAAGAAACAAAAAACCCACAAACATAAGGATTGTACACGAATACGTTTACGTTTTGAAGACCCCACTAATGAATAGGTCTGGGACCTCACTCAACTTTCGGGAAACAGTTTCTTGCACTGAGGTTTACGCAAACATTAGAAAATGTATTTAAAATCTTTAACAATGTGAAAAGTCTCTCAGTTACTATAAAGGAAGGGATGGTAGATTGATGAGTGCATTTCCTCTGCAATCTTCTAAGAACATCTGACACAAAGAAGTTGAGATGCTGCAGTGTGCGGTTTCAGGTGCCCGCTGACCATCTGCTCTCAGCTTCTGTCATGTCGGCGCCCGCAGCTCTGGCCATTTCTAAACTCACCTACCCGGAGACGGAGGTACCCCAGATGTCAGATGAAGACTACTCCAAAATGGAAGACATGTGAGGAAACTGGCTGTGCCTTGCGAGTAGACAGTTCGGACAAAGTCATTGAGACGGCTACCTTGTTCCTCTTATTTATCAAAGGATACGACCAAAAGTTTAAAAGGACGAACTAAAATGAAAAAAAGCAAACATAATAAATATTTTAAGAGACAGTTCACTTTTATTTAAATCGTAAATGTTTTTGCTATGAAGGTTTTTTTACTTTTACCTATTAAAGAGATTTAAGGATCAACATTTACAGAAAAAATGTTTTACAAAGGTTTAACCAAAGCAGGGAGAGTGTATGTTAATGTATTTGAAATATATAAAAGTTATATTTTCAAACAAATTATTGTTTACTTTGATTGCTTGTCGCACAAACTTTTACTTTAAATCAACTTTTTTCTTAAAAGAATTACTAAAAGATCACAAATCATTCCGACGAATCCTTCTATGCAACGTTTAAACATAGGTGTCTTGAATAGCTTGTCTATCAAAAGGAGCTCCCTTTCCTTCTAGAATATACAACGTAACTTGTGGGCTGTAAAACAACATGCGAGTGCCAGTTCACATTCTTCTTGTTTTCATTCATGTCGCACACCAATTTATAGAAGGTAATTCGTTTTTTGATTCACTCAGGCCAGAAAAGAACCTGATTGAAGCCGCCAGCAGCGGTGCCTCAGCCTCCATCCAGCTGGTGGCCAACGTAGCGGTCAACGTCATGGCCTTCTTGTCCATCCTCGCCTTCGTCAACGCTACATTGAACTGGTTCGGCGAACGGGCAGGTGTTGCAGGAGTTAGCTTTCAGGTGAGATGAACACTCCATCATCAACACCAGCACCATGATGGAAAATAACAACAATAATAACAGTAACTAGAACAAATTTATAACGCTCATCATTATCTTTTTTTTTTACTATTACTCCTTGAAGTAAATCGTTTGATCAGGTTCTCTTCTCACTTTCTTTGTTTCTTCTTGTCACGGCAGTTTATATGTTCATACGTCCTGTACCCGGTGGCGCTGTTCATGGGCACGGAGCTTGCGGACTGCCGACGGATCGCCGAGCTGGTGGGCATCAAGACCTTCACAAACGAGTTCATCGCCTACGCCAGCCTCCGAGACCTCATCGCCAACCACAAGACGTGGACGAACTACACCAGTATATACGACCCTCACACTGCTGGAAATGTGCAGTACATAAGCGACGACATCTTCCTGACGCACTGGAACATGACGCTGACCAAGGGCATCATCTCGGTGAGTGCGGGCGTGGGTGGGGCCATCAGACTTTGTGTTGCTTGTGCATCATGCGTCGCTGCTCATCATAAAAGATAATCCAGTAGTAATTCATGATTATTGTCATTATAGCGTGTGGTTGTATAACTGTTGCCATAATCGCACTTGTAGTGAGTTGTGGTAGTCGTGTATTGTTTGTGTACAAATGATGTCTTGTGGCTGACGTCTTGTGTGCGTCATTTGTTCCACGTCACTTGAAGCAGAAAATGACGTCATATATAAGAGAAGCAGTCGCTCTCAAAATGGCCGAGTGAGCGGGAAAAACAACAGTCTTCTCCGCCATCTTCTTTATAACTCTCTCAGTGACATTCCTCTGAACTTGTGCCTCTTCGATTCATCTACAAATCTCTCCATCCTCATCGTCATCTGAAGGGTGCTCGTCGAGCGTTGTCTTGTGTTGTTTGTGTGTAATACGTTGTACATTTGCAAGGTAAGTGTACGTTCATCCTACTACAATACTAATTACTGGGCAAGTCTCTGATCTCCAATGAAGACGGAATATACATTGTAGGAATATTTCTTTTAAGCGTTCTTACATTAGTAATATGTTTTGGACTTGTATTATATTAACTTCTCCTGATTTTATCCATAACCTTGTAAATTTGATCTGTTTGCTGCACGAGTACGAACACACACACACACTGTTTGTGTAGCATGGTACAATGCTCTCACAGGCCATTCCAATTTAGAGATTTATTGCTGAATGCGTTTTCAACGGTTGGCTTTAGATGTTGAATGCTAGTGAATGTAACAATCAGAAAGCTTAACCAATCTGACATTCAACTAATTTTCTCTAATGATACAATCCCGTGTCCTTGGCTGCCCTTGCGTGGAGCCAACGTGGGATTTGACAAGTGTTAGGGACTCCATGTTCGCTGTGGATCAACGACATTTTTAAACTTTCAAAACTAAACGGTTTAGAAAAAGGTATTACGTTAATCATCGGAAAAGATTTAGGCTTCGCCTTGTATTTGCAATCATAGGTAAGTTGATATTTTCTAAAGTAAAGTTGACTTAAAAGCAAATTCTGAGCTTGCTATAAAAAAGTGGTTATTTATATACAGTGGAGATCTCTGAAGGCAGGATCCGTCAATCCATCGTTATGACTATCTGCGAATGCCACTTTCCCTTTAATCTAACCTGAAAAGGTCCTAATCTTCAGAATATAACCGTTCCTACAGTCAAAAATAGAAACTTTCTTCGTTTTCAGAGGCGCTCAGAGATCATAGCGACCTACGCTTTGTGCGGTTTCTCCAACTTTGGCTCCATGGGAATCATGCTTGGAGCCCTGACAGGTATGGCGCCCGATCGAAAGAAAGACCTGGCATCTATCGTTCTACGAGCTATGATCGCTGGCAACATCGCTTGTTTCTTCACGGCCTGCATCGCTGGTGAGTTGATGGTCACGTGATCTGTTCTCGCTGACTGCAAAAGCAGCTTTGTTCCTGCGTTTTGTGTGATGTGCCCCCTTCCCATAATTCCTCATCTTTGTATGTGAACGGACAGCCTCCTATTGGTCAAAACAATCTCATTAAAACAGACATTCAAGAAATAGTGTTACTGCTGGAAAAGCGTGGATAAAATATACCATCATGCTCACAGTAGGAAAGGTTGCGCTGCAAAGAAATCTTCAGCTGAAAATGTGTGGCATACCTATGGTAGTAATGTGGATTTTAGACAGTACAAGCCCCTGTCACACCGGAACTCAGTTGATTTGCACAGACACACAATCATACACATACTCGCACAAAGACGCACATTGCCTACCACGCCCACTCACACAAACACTCAAAAATGGATTCCACTGCATACACTCACTGACTCCCTCCCTGAAATCCGTGTGAGAAAGTCCAGACATAAGCTTTGCTGTAAATTATTCACACATATACCCTTCATCTTCAATGTCAGCTTTTGTTTAATCTATGTCTAATAGGAGACAGTATTTACCAACTTAAAAGTAGATGAGGGTCAGGTGTATCACATTACAAAACCAAATCACCAATTCTCGTGGGAGAAGTATGGGTGCGACGCATTTCGAGACATCGCTTTCAAGATATGCAAAATAGCAGGGTTAGAGGGGTTAAGCTTACCAGATTAATCAAACTGCGAATAGAGTTTTGCATTGCGCAAAGTAAGGAGCTTGGGAAAAAATTAGCACAGTGAAACGGGTGGCCTACTCATAGACATGTCACGCCTTGTGTCTGAAGGGTAGGCGACAACAAAGAATAGACACACATGATGATGATGATGATGTAGTTTTATAACGCGCTAGTATCCGCATCACAAAGATGCGCTCAATGCGCGGTGATCCCAGCAGCCACCAAGCAGTTCACACACACCGTGAACAAGTGAGAAAACAATTCCCTCCCACTTTTCTTTCTCGCAATGTGGGCCAGGCAAATCCTGTTTTGATCTCAAAGGTTAACACAGTCCAGGGTTTCCTATCGAAATGCTCAAGGTGCAGGTGCGAGATGTTTGTGCGGTTTTTTTCTCCCTTTATTTAGTGAAAAGTGCTGATAACTCTGACTCGGTTATTGTCAGTGAACCGTATGACCTTTATGACGTCATGGATAGATTTTGTGTAAGGCGCTAGTTGTTTACACAGCAATCCTACTCTTCTTGTTTATGAATGTTTGCCCCGTGGGATCTTAGCGCTAGGATTATCCGAATTACGTGGTTGGGGATAAGGGTTAGTACTGTCATCGATCATCGATGTATCCTGATGAAAGCACATATCCTTAACCATGTACGTCGTGCGTTTTGTTTCAAAAAACGTATAATAAAATTTAGATCTTTTGCTATTCAGACAGAGATAATAGTGGCAATAATGCTTAAAATAAAACTGTGATTTTCTATTCGGTTGCAGGTCTATTTTTCGAGGATTACAAGTGATCATCATGTAACGAAATGTTTGTTTCTGAATTCTCTGCAAGTTTACCAGGCTTTCCATTCGACACGATAGACCAGCGAGATAATTAACAGTCTTTCAAAAGTTGACTTTACCATTGCTTCTTGTGAAGTGGTTTACACAAAAGTGACAATAATTTAGAGATATAGAACGACTTAACCTTGCTAGACATCCGCACGTCTTCGAGATTTTGTTCTTTACGTATAAAGCATGGCAAGGTCGGCATGCAAACACTGCCGACATCATTTCTGCAAAGTTTAAGGACCGTTGTTCATCACATTCCTGAAAAATAGTCTCGTTTCGTCTCACATCCTGTCTTACAGGATATTCATCTACGAGGACTTGATGAATTCTGCGTGGACAAGGAATGAGCAGGCGACTTGTCTCTTCTTTAGGGCACGTATACTGTTTCATGCTGTACAAATAATTATTATAATGGGACAAATTTCATTACACGAGCCTTGGCACAGTACTTTATATCTGGCATCGCATAAACTAATGTAGAAAAGAGCATCCCTTTTCTTCTGTGTACAAGTGTAGTTGTGGCTATTCACGATGCCAGAAAATCTCTTCATCTGAAAAGAAATGCGAGAAATAACAATGGAACACATATTGTGTATTAGTCATTCTCACCGGCATGTGTTGATAACTTTCAAGCCACTCAGTGACCTCGAAGTTCGTTTAAGAGGATCCAGCAGTCATATGCTCGGGATCTTCATTTATTCTCTTTGTTTTTTGATGATGTTGATACAATGGGATAATAGTCACAGTGAGTGTCTAGAACAAATATTTCGGGTTTTGTTGCAACTTTTATAAAACTTTTATAAAACCAAAAGAAATTAACAACTCCTAGATATTGTTTTACTCTTTAACTGCATTTACTTTCAGAAATTTTTAATGACTTTTTTAATTACTTTTGTACATTTTTATCATACTAGTAAGAGTGCACAATCAAAGCAGAGAGTATGGTAGAAAACTCGGATAGAATTGCTGAACAATTTGCTCGCACGTTGTAGTACTTAACTTTGTACATCCTCTAGTATTATGTAGAGTTGAACGGGTGATGCTAGACAGTCGTTCTTGAGGCAGCAACGTGTTGTTTTTGTCATACTGAGTTGTACAGTATCGTAATCACTTCTGTTGATAAGCAAAGTTTATATGTTAACACGAGAAGATTTATAGCAATCTACTTTTTCACAGCTGTGCAGAATGCGGTAAAAATTATTACAGTGAAATAAAAAAAAAACAACAAACAATTTATGTAATAATGCCACCTTAACTTCAATCGTAAAAGAGTAAGCTCGGGCTGTTATCGCTAGAGCTGTTGAACTTTGACTTATCACACACTATCACACACCACAATGTGTTGCAGATTAAAAAAATGTCGGATAGGGGGGTGTCAGTTTTTTCATACTCACATTTTATAGCTGATGTCTGCCATAGAAAACCTTTGACTATAAGTTACAAGGAGTTTCAGATATTCAGTCTAGCCGACATGGCGTCATTTTTTGGTAACTGGAAAGCCGGCTGATGTTGCAATAACTAAATGTTTAACGGAAACACTCATTTTCTGCGTCTTCTTGATGTGTGATGGAGAAACTGTGGCTGAAGTCAGTCTTACGAGAAGAGTCGCCCCAGCATTCAAAGAGGCAGATTCTCATTCCACATCCAGCATCTTATATAACATTTTGCTAAACGCACTCTAACAACGGACTGCAATTCGTTTGTCTTATCAAGCCAAAATATTTGTGACTTAAAGAAACTTACTGTATAGTAACTTTCATTTGGATGGTGCAAATAAATATATACTGGTCGCTCTATTTGTAAATAATTTTGTAGGCATTTTTGTACAATATTTGTACAGCTACTCGTTGCATTTTACATTTTGTAATATTTTTATGGGTTGCACCTTTTTCAACAATCCTTAAGCACGAAATTCGTCGTCAATGTTCAGTTAAAATGTTATGTCTTATATTATCAAGAAAAAGAAATAAAAAGAACTCGTAAATGCAAAAATAAGTATGTCCTTCCTTTGTACCTTGCAGCAAGAATCGAGTAGAGGGGAAATTTATCGAGAAATTTCGTACATAAATTGCCTTTTTTAGATGGAATGACAACAGGATTTTTATCCTCAGCATTTGAGTTCTCTAATATAACACACACACACACAATGATAACAGCAACACACTCACAGTGATAATACAACGGAAGTAGATAAGAGACGTCAGCTCCGTTTGACATCATATGTAAAGGTGACAAGGATAGCGTATCTATAACGAAAAACGCACAAAATTCAGAGGAAAGTAAACTGTTGTGACAAGTTCTCTTCATAAATGTGCCTCCTTGATTCGTCTGAAGTCACCGTATGTAGAACAAGTGTCAGAGTGAGAGAGAGAGAGCATGCATAGGTGTTTGTTTATGTTTATGCCCGCAAATTGTGGCGGAATTCAAATGTGCATGTGATGTATAGTGCAAGCATGCGTCTGCTTGTGTGTGTGTTGTCGTGCCAGAGGGGTTAGAAATTTTATTGCACATAGGTATGGATATAATAGCGATGTAATGGCTACTAAAAATGTATGATCATTGAGAAATTATCAAAAATTCTCAATTTCTCATCCCCTTTCCCCCGTTAATACATGCTCCTCCTGAACGTCATTTGACAAACTGAACAAATTCTTAATTGTTCTTAATTCTTAAATCCGTTCAAGAATAGCGCCGTGTGATTTGCAAGAGAATTCAAAGACTAATTTGTAAATTAATATGAATGAATATTAATTAAGTAATATTACATAGTGTTGAACTAAAAGCGTGGATAAGATGACTGAATGGAAGGGGCTGGCATTGAGCCAGGTTTACTGGATGGTTTTGGTTCTTCTGACTCAATTTCAGACAGCATCACTTTCAGGGTCGATAACATGAATACTGACGACACAGGAAAAACGATGAAAATAACGCCTTTAGACCCAAATAGCGACATCAGGATCGAAGAGGCCGTGGCGATGGAAGACAAGGAAAAGGACGAAGTCCAAGATGACGCTGGGCCCTGCTCGCGGGCAATACAGAGAGCCCAGGACACTGTGGTGAAGTTTTACAACACCTACAAGAAGCTTATTGTACATGTGATTCTTGCTGTCCTGTTGTTTTTGTACATGGCCTACTTCGTCTGCTGCATGTGGTACAGATTTGGGGACGAGGGCTCCATTCGGCTGCTCGTCGGCACCATCCTGGGCGTTTTGCTAATCGCTCTTCATTACGTGGGCGACTATTTCGACCTTTCAAATGCGCTGAAGGGAATTGTGAGAGTCAAGGATAAAGCAAAGCTTCGAAAAATCATAAGATGGTAAGTATTCCATTTCCATAACCGCTTTGGGTACAATTATGAAGCACACAGAAACAAATTAGCGGAAGATTCAAAGAAAATGTATCACATGCCCATAATGAATTAAAGCTGGGATGAATTCAGTTTCACTCACTCCCTGCATATCTTCAAAGCAGGATTCTGTTTGCTTGCTAGATTCTAAAAAATAACGAAAAAAACGTGTATCTGGTATGTGCAATGAAACAAAAAAGCACAAATCAAGATATTGACGTGATGGGATTCATCCTATAACAGTCAAAGTAACACCCTTTATCAAAAGGAAAGAGGTGGGGGTATGGTTGCGTTCGTAATGTTTTCCAACAAAAATCATGTCACACATGCAGCGAATGCAAACTGTTGATTCGTCTTACTATGTCTGATTTTAACAAGCATGCACGAACACGTGTACAAAGACCACAGACTGACCTTCTTGTACAGATGTACTATTAGTGTAGTAAGGATGGACGGAATATGTTTTTGCAGGGCCCTGTACGTGATCAGTGCAGTCGCCATGGTTACGGTGCTGATCGCACTGGTGGCCATACGAACACCCAACAACCTCGTCTCACTGGGTGGCCTCGCTGCCTTCATACTACTCTCTTACATAACGTCCTTTAATCCTGCAAAGGTAAGATAAAAATTGTCTCAGTAAAGACGCTTATAAATTTGGACTAGTTAGCTTGGATCTAGATATATTTATATACTGTGCGACTGTTTCGAAACAGTTTAGCTACGACAACATTGATGGGTGGGAGGGGATGGTCTGTGTTTACATTTCCCAACTAACCAAGATACATTCAGGAAAACTCCTAATAGCTAGTAAGCACCTGCCCAGAGGAATGTGTTGGTATGACCAGCCTGTGTAGGAATAAACTTTCTGTCAACAGGTGAACTGGCATCCTGTGTACTGGGGGTTCTGCGTGCAGTTCTTCTTCGCGGGTATCATTCTGCGCACGCGTGCTGGATACGAAACATTTGATTGGCTGGGAGACCGGGTCACCGAATTCTTGAACTTTGCGTCTGAAGGCGCCATGTTTGTCTTTGGGAAATGTTATAGACCATTTCTTTGCTTTTGGGTAAGTTACACCGTATTTGTCAAATCCATATTCGTTTATTATCTCAAGTTTGTGAAAACCTTTGCTTTAAAAAACGCACTTTTTAACTTTATTTGAAGGTGCCTGCTTCTGATTAAGTTAAGTCGTTATTTACGTATATGCTGTTCCTGTAAAAGGGACATCTTTTCTTTATTAATCCAGTGATGTTTTCAGAGCTAAATAACTATAAGCCCTTTAGAGATTCTTTTTCTTCTCGTAGAATCCAGCAGCTTGAGATATGTCATGATTAGAAGTTAGCGAGCCCAATCCGTTATCTTTGTCATGACTTATCTTCCGAACATCTTACTCTTAAAGTTAAAAAAAAAAAAAGCAAACCCACACATCGATTCCAGTTCTTTTTTTTTAACACTCATAGATATCGACCCTTTAACTTTTAAAATTATTATCTGGTAGCTTTTCCAGCAGTAAGCATTCGGCGAAGAGTAAAGGTCTAGGAAACTCTTAAGATATAATGAAATTATCTTTTTTGGGATGGGGGGAATCAGGAAATTAAAAATTGTCTTTCGTCACGAATTCCGGATTGTGTAAATTGTTTAATAATAAATTCTTCCAAGAATACATGGATTGTAGTTGCAGGCTTCATATATATGATGTTAAATAAGAGGACAGAAACTGTTTTTGTATAGATTTTGCCAGTCATCGTGTTCTTCAGCTCCGCCATCTCCGTCCTGTACTTTCTTGGTGTCATGCAAGCGATCGTGAGAGTACTGGGACGTTTTCTGTCTTTTTGTCTCGGTACCACACCTGCCGAGTCCCTCAACGCTGCTGCCAACATCTTTGTGGGCATGGTATGTCTTTGTGGGCATGGTATGTCTAAAGCATGTCTTTGTTTTTTTTCTATTTTTTTGGCATTATTTTTATCTTTATTTTAATCTTTGTAAAATTGCATTGATTAGGGTTTGCTACATTTCAGACTGAGGCCCCCTTGATGATTCGCCCTTTCATAAGTCGCATGACCAAGTCCGAGCTCCATGCAGTGATGACGGGAGGTTTCGCCACCATTGCCGGCTCTGTCCTCGGCGCCTACATCGGTTTCGGAGTGAGCGTAGTTTGATATTAAAGGACATATTTCCTCATTAACACGTGTCAGAGGGCGCAAATGTTTATAATATTTCACAACTAATATAAGAAGATGGTAGGTAAGGACTAGGAACACTGTAAACCAGAAATAGCATTTGATTGATGGAAGATGATTTTCTGCAGTGGATTTGAAAAGATATGAAATCTAAACAAAGGTTTAAGATAGGAATCAAACATCTGAAAATCTTGTTAAAAACAAATAAAATCTACAAAGACCACAAAACCCCACAAACATGATGATGAACATGGATACGTTTACGCTCTGAAGACCCCAGTAATGAGTAAGTCTGGGACCTCATTCAAATTTCGGGAAACAGTTTTTGCACTGAGGTTTACGCAAACATTAGAAAATTTATTTGCAATCTACTAGTTCTTTAACGGTGTGAAAAGTTTCACAGTTACTATAAAGGAAGGGATGGTAGATGGCTGAGTGCATTTCCTCGCCAATCTTCTAAGAACATCTAACACGAAGAAGTTGAGATGTAACAGTGTGCGGTTTCAGGTGCCCGCTGACCATCTGCTCTCAGCTTCTGTCATGTCGGCGCCTGCAGCTCTGGCCATTTCTAAACTCACGTACCCGGAGACGGAGGTACCCCAGATGTCAGATGAAGACTACTCCAAAATGGAAGACATGTGAGGAAACTGGCTGTGCTTTGCGAGTAGATAGTTCGGAAAATTAAAAAAAATTAAGAAAGTGAAAAAGCAAAAAAGAAAATAAAGGTATTGTATGATTCAGATCACTTTTTTTTAAGATGTCTTCCAAAAGTGATCAAGCAGATGAAATTTCATCCGGTTTATTTTCCGATGAAGCCTTCCGTGGAACGTTTACCGAACCGTATCTTTATATGTTTTTTATGACATTCATTCATTCAGGCCAGAAAAGAACCTTATTGAAGCCGCCAGCAGCGGTGCCTCAGCCTCCATCCAGCTGGTGGCCAACGTAGCGGTCAACGTCATGGCCTTCCTGTGCATCCTCGCCTTCGTCAACTCTGCCTTGAATTGGTTCGGTGAGCGAGCAGGCGTTGAAGGGGTTAGTTTTCAGGTGAGAGAGAGACTCTATCATCATAAACACTTAAAAAACCACGAACAATGAATCTTTAAGGCGAAATATTTAACAAAAATGTTTGCCAAGTGACCCAAATCCAATCATTTTAAACAGGGCAGTTAGCAGTAAAACAGAATAATAGAAACAGCTTCACATAGAAAGCATAGAAAAGTAATAACTCAAAAAGACACCCGATTCCAGAAATAATTTTCGGCCATACGTTTAAACAAACAAAAAAAGTCATTTACCTAGCCTTCACTAAGACAATTATTTCAGAAACATGCATCAAATAAGCATTGCTGTCAGATAAAGAGTAAGAAAAATACGGGAAAGAGTTAATCTTTTAGGACTTAACACATAATCGGTATTCATCACTGAAATCATCCACGTCCTGTTTTTGCTCTTGTCCACACCCTTCCTCATTTTGTCTAGCCTCTCCTTCCATAACTAGCATTAGTATCGTTTGATCAACTATTGAAATATTCTCCTCTCACTTTTTTGTTTCTTCTTGTCACGGCAGTTTATATGTTCATACGTCCTGTACCCGGTGGCGCTGTTCATGGGCACGGAGCTTGCGGACTGCCGACGGATCGCCGAGCTGGTGGGCATCAAGACCTTCACAAACGAGTTTATCGCCTACGCCAGCCTACGAGACCTCATGGCCAACCATCAGGCGTGGAGGAACTATACCAGTATATACGACCCACACACTCCTGGAAATGTCCAGTACATAAGCGACGACATCGTCCTGACACACTGGAACATGACGCTGACCAAGGGCATCATCTCGGTGAGTTGGGTTTCCTAGTTGGGTTCATTACTTTTCCAAAATTTTCTGTTTGGTGGAAGGACAAGCGCATACCCTCCGTGGGGGCAGGGGAGAATATATATATGTACAGTACATGCCGTTCGTTGTTGGGATTTATTTCTGCATGAGTTTGTAATGGTTGGCTTTAGAAGTTAAAAGTTATTGAAGATGATGACGGAAAAGATGAACCAGTCTGACGTTCTGTTGACTTACTCTAGCGATATGACCCCATGTTCTGCGTTGTCCTTGTGTGTAGCCCATGAGAGATTTGACAAGTGTTAGGGAATCAACAACATTTTTAAACTTTTCAAACTAAAACGTTCATTAATCATACGAAAAGATTTAGGCTCTACCTTGTATTTACAATCATAGGTAAGTTGATATTCTTATCTAATGCGATATTTAAGAGTAAATTCTGACTTTTGTATGAAAAAGTGTTATTTGTAATACAGTCTACATTCTTGAGGGGTAGACAAGGATGCATCGATACATCGTTATGACTATCTGTAAATACCACTTTCCCCTCGAAATCTTGTAAACTCCAGACTAACCCTTCTTCCTTAATTTTTGCTTCGTTTCAGAGGCGGTCAGAGATCATAGCGACCTACGCTTTGTGTGGTTTCTCCAACTTTGGCTCCATGGGAATCATGCTTGGAGGTCTGACAGGTATGGCACCCAGAACGAAAGAGAGACCTGGCATCTATCGTACTGAGAGCTATGATCGCTGGCAACATCGCTTGTTTCTTCACGGCCTGCATCGCTGGTGAGTTGATGGTCACGTGACGTGTTTTCGCAGATTTTGGAAAAGATCAACTTTGTTTCTAAATTTTCTAATGAGCCCCTGCGCATAATTTCGCATCTCTGTATGTGAATAGACGGCTTTCCATTGTTCAAAACAATCCAGTTAAAACAAATGTTCAAGATCACTGTATTTACAATTTTAGAGATAGCTGAACTGATTTTTGTAGAAATGTGTGGTATAGATATGATAGGAATATGGATTATAGACATTGCAAAACCCAACCTACCCTCGCACACCGGAGCTCAAAGCGTCTTATACTCATCCACCCTCCTCTCTCTCTCTCTGGGGGAACACTATTCTTTCTCTGCATGTGGCATCTGTTTACAGGGCTGGCTGCCTTGCCATGATATACCTTTGTTGCTTGCTCGGCGTAAAACAAGAATTCCCTCCTCTCTTTCTTCATACATGTTCCTTCGTTCGTTCTCTCTTATATACATCCATACACCCCGTACTCACACGCACACATACTAAATTGCACACACATTCCATCCCACACCCACTCACACAAACACAGAGAACAAGTTTTTTACAGAGCATACCGACCTTGTTTATACATCTTTATAATTGCTCTAATCATGTATATCGCATCCTTCAACCTGGCTGAATTCATGGCCAACACTACAATGCCAGTCCCGTTGTTCTCGCTACCCGAGAGCGTGGGCAATGATGTTTCTCTGACATTAGTAATCTATATTTTTTGGTCAGGATGCACACCGCACGAAAAATGAAATGCAAGATTCTACGAGAGCAGCATACAAATAACTGACCAGGTTTCGTGCCAGGGTGTCGCCACCGCTTATATTTAAAAACTTTACGTTTAACAGAGTTAGGGCGCTTGGCACACTGATTGCTGTTTTTGTCTCTTCGGTTATTAAAAGCCTTATCATGCATGCATTCAGACAGTCAGACGCCACAATGTTTAAAATAAAGCTGTGATTTTGTTTCTGTTTCAGGTCTATTTTTTGAAGATTTCAACTAATCATCAAGAGAATGACACTTCCTTTTTTTTTTCTTTCGTCCGAATATTTTGCAGATCCTTCATTTAGGAAAAGTCCTCATTCGACACGACAGACCGGCGAGTCGGTTAAAAGTCTTTAAAAAATAACTGTACCATCACTCCGTGTGAAGTGGGATACGAAAAAAAAAACCCAACAAAAAACAAACAAAAAAACAAGACAGTTTAACTCAATTAGAGAAATCCGCACGTCTTCCAGAATTTTGTTCTTAACGTATAAATTATGGCCACGTCACCATGCAAGCTGCCGAAATCATATACGCAAGGTGTGCTTAATGATCGTTGATCATTATTTTCATGAATAATAGTCTCGTTACCGGAAATTCGTCTCACATCCTGTTTTGCATGGTCCTGACGCACCGGAATACAACGATGACGGAGTGGCTCGAGAGCGTCACGTGTGGGTGACAACAACGACACAAGAAAACAACGCCCCCAGGATTTTGTTTCTCCAAGTATTCGCTAGGCACGTCTTGTTGGGGTCTCAGTGGTGAAGATACAGGATTTTCTACCGGAAATACTTAAGGTGCACCTTCGTGATGTCTTCTCCCTGTAGCCGACGAAAGGCGCTCCTACGTAATTCTGACGTTGCAGTACAGCCGCTACTCAAATAAACCCGGATGTACTCAGTGATGCGTACACACCTCCACGACGGTCAGGAAGTGTTTTGTATAAGGGTACAAGTTGTTTATAAATGCTTTTCCCGCGTAGGATCGTCCGAATCACATGGTAAGGATAAGGTCTACTTTAGTTTGTCATAGATGGCTTCAAATGTAAATCCTCAGTTTATCCGATTGTAGGCACATGTCCTTGAAGACTTTATATAAGAACAAAGTCACAAATCTGTGTGTAATGTAAAAGGAACTATATCCAATATCTGGGACTATTTTAGGGTTTCTAAAGAATGTCTACCCGGAATGATCCTACTGTTAAATCCCTCACCCTGTCACTACATAAATAACTCACAAGCACGGACGCGCGCTCGCGGACACACATGCACACACTCTCTCATCACTTGTACAGATTCCGTAGATGTCTTCCCCACTTTCATGTATGCCCAAAAGCAGTATATCGTCTCTTCATGAGTATATATTTTTTTTCCAACTAAATTCTTAGTGAATATTAGTCTCTATGTTTGATCTCATAATAGGATCGGTGGTTGTCTGGGTCCTGATGCTCAATACAGGTGCTGTGCTGAGTTCGCTGACTAAAGAGATGTAGTTTCGACCGCTTTTTTTGTTGATTTTAGGCATAAAATATTGCATCTTTATATTCATCGTAGGGAGCTTTACAGGATGAACCAGTCAAATATATCAGATCATTTAAATGTCAAGAGTAATTACCAAGAGACTGCTATGGGAGTGCCAGCTAATGAAATTAGGTCTATCTCACCTTCCCTTGAAGCGAACAAGGATCGATCAATCAATCAATCAATCAATCAATCAATTAATCAATCAATCAGTCGCTATCACTCACATTCTATTGTTCTCGATTACTTTGCGTTTGCATGTCACTATAGATATTAAAGGTCACTCGCATTGCTAGTAGTCAATCTTGATAAGGGAGGTAATCAGCATTTACGAAATTTTACCATTTGGAGCACGGAGCTACCTCCCTTGAAACACGTTTAATGTAGCAGGCATCATGATGTTGGGTCGCTCGTCCATTGAGGCAAGACTTTCCAACTAGTGACAAGTAGATGTGATTAAGCTCTCGTTACTTCTGGTCTTATAAGAGAAACGAGGGCCTGTAAATTATGAATTAATTTTGCAGAGTGTATTTTCACCCTCATCCTCCCAAGAAATCCAACAAAATATGCCAAGGTCATGTACTACATCATAAAGCTGCTGTGTCCTATTCTGCTCCAGGTCTCTTTTTCGAGGGCTAAAGATTACATATGGAACGTGACCCCCTTGACGTCGTTAACGTATTTTGCAAGTCCACCATTTTGTTAAAAGAAGAAATTCAAGCGGATAGACGGAAAATACTTGTCATGAGTCACAATAATATAATGAAATTTAACGGTCTGTGAAATATTTGTAATAATCAACTATTAATATTTTCCCCAGCTACATTGATTGTGTGTTTTGGTAAACACGTTTATGTGACAAACTGTAATTTTTTTTTTGCTTTGTTTACTGAACTAGAGTATTTGTCTCTTAAAGAAACTGTACTATGTACTATCCTTGGCACTAGTCATGTCGCGTCCTAAATTTTGGATACCTTTTTGTATAATCTTCATACCACGCTCGTGAGGTGTTTTGCAAATGATTTATCCATCCTATAGTAATTTTGTAATATTTTTGCTTAGGTCGCGTTTTTTACAAGTTGTACTTATACAGTATTTGTGAATGGTTTATTAAAATAATTTAATAATTTAATAATTTCATTCCTTTTTAATTGTGTGCCCCTCGCAGTAAGAATTTAACAAATGTTTAGAAATAAATTCTCTTTGTTCGAAAATTACCAAACGGCATGACTATCGAAGTTTTGTCCATATTTTACTTCGTCAGCCGCTAAGCTCTTTGTACTTCAGCTTGCTGGGTCATAGGTTACGATTTCTCTTTCTAGCATGCGCTGCTAGAGATGAAACGAACGATAAGAAAGGTATTAAAACTCATTTGGTCATGTGTCATACGATAACTGGCTCCCTCCACGAGTCGAGCGGACGCACTAGTATACAGACTGTCATAAGGTGGGAACGGGTAACTGTGGGGATGAGTTAGTGGTTGGGGTGGCGCTACGTCGGCAACGCAGTAGTCGGCCTTTGACAATAGGCCCAGAAGTCCCATCGCCGCTTATCTCCCTTGGAATCAGTCGGCCTGTGAACCGCGGACCGCTTACGTCACGACGGACATAACGCAGGGTTCGGAGTTTTTTCTTTAACGCTGTGATGCCATCAGGAGGTTCTCTCTCTCTCTGTATATATATATAGTGAAGACCATTTTCCTGGACTGATGATTTAAATTCCAAGCCTTCAGATTTGTCCTACAAACGTAAAGACAACAATTCTCTGTGTGTGCATTCCTGTTTTACTTCTTCCCCCACCCCCAAAACACCCCCCACACACACACAAAGACTTTCTCTCTGCACTTGAACATATTTCGTAGTTGTTTTCCCCACTTTCCTGTATACCAAAATGCAGTAACTGCATGTCTCTTCGTGAGTTGTTTTTCTTTTTCTTTGAGAACAATTGTCTAGGGTTGATCTACAAATGTTCATACTGGGAACTGTGGTTGCCTGGTTCCTGTGTGTGTTTTACACAGGTTAGCTGAGTTTGCTGACAAAAGAGATGTAGTTTCGAACACTTTTTGTTTATTTTATGAAGAAAATTATATATTTTTACATTCATCGTAGGAAGCTGAACACACAAACACATTTACCTTGCGACACCGACATCTCTTAATTAAGAATCACTTGAAAACAGTCTCTAGCTTATTATTAAATATAATAATGTCATTGTCTTACAACATTAAATGTTATTTAAAATATGATAAACTCTGATGATTCAAAATATTGACTCTCACCTTTCTGAACTCTGCTTTGAAAATAAAACGAGATGCAACAAAACCGCGTTATACATTTATTAATTTAACATTCCATTTTGAGAACAAAACAGTAAGAATAAAATAAAGGTGGGAGGGAAGTATAAATAATGCTTACTATAAACCATCTTCACTCAAAATTATACACTTCATGAAACACTAGAACAAACAAGTAATGTAACAAAAGCAGAACTATTTTAAACATTATCTTATTTCAAATACTAGTGACAACCATGTACCATTAAAAATGAAGTACTCTCGACAAAATGTTGTAATGAAATATAAGAGAAAAGCAAGTTGTAAACGACATCTATAGCTGTAAATGGGACTTTCGCACATACCAAAATTACAACTTGAGAAATGTTAACACAGACCAAGATGGACAGTAGGCGGTAAACCTTTTGAATAATTTATGAGAAAAATGTGTTGTACACGCACCTAAGTCTTGACATGAAGAATATCTCTACTTAGCTGACTAAAACAAATATGTCAACACAATTTTACTGTAGATTATTTATAGTTCAACGGATGTAACAACAAAACAGCAAAGAGAGAGATGAAGTGGTGGATGTAAACAGCTACTACACATTGTGCACATGATCATTGTTTTTACATAAATAAATTTAATCTTACCACTCCAAATATCTTTAGCCGTCTTTTATCTGCAAACATCAAATCTTGGTGGCACAGTGGCAAAAGGCCAGCAGCTTGAGTCTTTCAGAGCTCGAACCAGGGCCTAAATATCTTTTTCTGGATTAGACACATCATCTCATGACCACTGGAATTTTACTTCAGGTACTTCATCTTCCTCCTGCTTACTAAAAAAGTCCTTTCTTCAACAATTCAAAATCACGACTTTAAGAAAATAAACCAACAAATCAACCATCCATCAACATAAATCGTGATGAAATACTGTTGTGAAAACGATGACAATATATTTCAATACTGTCGGATAACAATCCATATAGTGTCAGTAGATCTTTGTTGTGTTCCTTAATACATTAAAAAAGCATTTAAATATTGTGAAATTGACATACACTGTTGACAAATGAGTGTCATCGTAAACACATGAAGGGACGTCGATTAAATATACAAACAGCTTGAAGTCAAATGCGCACGAATGTTCAGGAAATATTCCTATGGACAACAGCATCACTGACACCAACAAATGACCACACGTGTCTCTGAACAATGCAGGGGAATCACAAACAGTGCTTTTAAGCGGAGCCTTGTGGTCCTCGATTTATATCTTCAAAGCATTTTGTCTTATGTGTAGTTGTATAGGTGATAATGTCAGGTAAATATCGAATGCAGGAAATGCATTTAAAGTCGGGGTGCCACGCAGTCCAGTGAAATATTATTTCAGGTTTGAGTAGGCAGAAGCTGGTTGCAAAGACTTTGTTATGAAGCTATCAGTTAGCTAAAACGTTGACTGGCGCGAAGACACCAATCTGCAGAAAGAAGCTTGGAAAACTCTTCCTCTCATGGTATTCATGAAAAGGCAGACAAGAGGGGTAGGGCAAACCTCTCCCTTCCTTCTTCCTCCTTCACACTGTAAGAAAATTGCAGCTTTCTCACGTGAGAGCAAGTCTGCACACACTGAACATAATCTTACTTAGTACAACTTCTGTTCTGTCAAAATGAAGACATTTTAACGGTCTTTGACTACACTACTGTTTATAGTGTATCTTCAGGTACATTTCGTTTCAGATGTGACTTTTTGATGCGTGAATAATTTATTGGACAAAAACTTCTCAAAATACTTTACTTGTTTGACGTGCACATGCTATTCATAACAAGATCATAGAACGGCGCGCAGACGGATTAAGCGACAAGCCTTCTCGTCAATTTAATCAGATTCTGGTCTTGTGAACCCAGATGGTTCTTGAACTGACAGCGTTATCACCGGGCGAACGGTGAGTTATCCCCCTTCAGAACAAGTGCGCAGCCGGAAGAACACACAACGGAAAGCGCAAGACGTCACAGGGAGTGTGCCGAGGCAATATGAGTGGCCTCCTCTTCAAGACGGATCACGACTATAGTTAACTATGCCCCACCCCACCCCCCCACCCCCAACTTTCCCCACCCGTCCAGCCGGCCCCGGACATGACGTCACTAATGGTGTTCATAACATATGCTCTGCTGCCTCTTCCGGGGACGCGAACACCTCGGAGGTTTCGCTGTTGCAGTGCTTGCTGCGGGCGGGCTGCGACTGGCGGCCATTGCATGTCGTCATGGATAAGGCGTGGAAGCTGGATCGTCCAGGTGAGCCGACGAACGACGACTTGGTGTAGCGCGTGAAGAGACCGCGGTTATCCTGGATGTTAGAAAGTTTTTTTCGCAACACAGCCTGCACCTGCAAAAGAAAAAGAATTTATGAAGACAGATATACAGAGTTTTGGAAAAAGGTATGGGAAATTGAAAAAAACCCCAGTTTATTACATAAATGAGATCATTTAAATTAACTCTTATAGTGTCCACGAGTCTTCGTGTGACAGAAGTAAGTCCATTAAAAAAGAAACAAGCAAAATCATTTGAGACGAACATTGTTAGTAAGGTACCAAAAATGAAATGATAATGTATGGGAAAAAAGACTATTAATATGCATCCACTCCTAAAAAAATGGCGATGATTACTAACTCACCTCTCCGTTGAGAAAGCAAAAGAATATGGCCACAACGAGACCCTGAAAACGAAATTCAAATCATGTTATTTAGCTTCCTGCAGATCTTCAAAGACATTCTAGTGATCTCTAGGGGCAAAACGTTTTTGAACTGATGCTGACTAAATGGAAATTGAAAAAAGTACAAGGACGCCATGCAACATCAGGTTCTATTTTTTGCCTGGGTAATCATGCCCCTGGTGTTCTTGCAGCTTCATCTCATTGAAACCTGCAGGCTCTAAATGTTCGCTGGCAATAGGCAATCAGCGTGAGAGGGTTAAAACAAAATGAAATAAAGAAAAAATGTAAAACAAACATAAAATAAGACGAGCTTAAGCACCAAAGAAATCCTTAGGAAGCTCTTCGTGTGAAGTTTCAATGGGTAGAAGGATTCTCTGTTTCTCCAGCTACCGTCTACAAGGACTTGGACCATTAGCACATATAATCAGCTACAAGAAGCTATGTTGACAACGTGTACAATACACTGATCTATCGGATACACAAGGAAAAACCCCTTTCATTTCCAACAACAACAACAACAACAACAACAACAACAACAATGTAAAGATGTATTAAAGACCTGGATAAAGTGCTAAAACTGAAAACTTTTGTTTTTTTAAATTTTTTAACAAGTTTCGGTGGAAACGGTGAAGACAGAAAGGAGAAAGAAACCCGAAATGACATAAAAAAAAATACGAACAAAGCCTACAGTAATTTTAAGTCTGTTATCTTTCATTTATCATAATTGGCCTGCGCAGAGAGTGCTGTCTTGGTCTGGATGCTGCGCATTATAAACATCCATTTTTATTCTTATTCTTGAATGCCTTGTTTTGCTTCTAAAGTTACGTGAAAAAAGTAGCAACAGCAATGATCTCTCCCAACTCATTTTTGTGTCCACTGCAAACTCTCTCTCTCTCTCTCTCTCTCACACACACAGTTTTTAACGAGTTCAAGCAGCACTAAAGGAGACAGAAAAACGTTCATCCCCAAGAGGTACAACGCCGCCTGCCGACCGCAATAATTGCCAGAGATCCCGGAAACCACCTGTGCATACAGCAGCACAAGCGATTGCAATTTCAATCCGGAAAAACCCAAGGGAATTATTAATTTTTGTTTACAAGAAAGAACCAAGAGCTAATTTCGCAAAAAAGTTAAACTATCTAAAAGGTTTTGTTCAAATAATATTTTTATAAACGTAATGTGCGGTCGCGTATATGTAATGTAGTAGTTAGTAGCTGTAGTGGTATTGGTAGAAGTAGTGACTGTAATTGTTTAAAAACCTTTCGTTTCCTTGTAGTAGCAAAATCTTTATAGAAAAACAATCAAACAGCTTTAGAACTATAAAATTGGATCATATCGGCAAAAAGAACAACACTCAAGCTAATTAGCTGTTTAACATGGATCACACATATATGTAATGGTGTTTACTATACTAGTCAGCTGTAAAAAAAAAGAAGAAAGAAAAAAAGTCAAACACTAAAGTGGGTTGGTCAAGCTTCTGGCTTCAGAGTTTACTCCCGTCGTGCACTCACCTGCAGCGAGTGGAGCGCTGCATTGACGAAGGCGGTGACATGGTACAGGTGTCTGTGAGAGGTAGGAATGTAGAAGAAGAGCAGGTAGGTCAATCCCAGCAGAGGAAACAACACCACCGTCGCGCGAACAGCTTTTCTACAAAAAGAAAGGCAGACAGACAACTCATTCTTCTAACACCAACACCGTTCATCATTGAATGACACTGCATTCTGCTGCATGCCACTACCATCCACTGTTGGTTTGTAATCTCTCGAGCTTGTCGGGATCTTAGCAAAGTGCACACAATTTTATTTTTTATTTGTCCAGCTGTTTTACGACAATATAATGAAAGTAAACTCTCTTTGTCGATTTCCTGTTTGAAAGAAGAAATGTTTCATAGCCCTATATAATGTAGCACAGGTCTTTCCTACCTGTACTGGCGGGTTTCTAGACTGTTGGATGCTCTCAGTTTGGTAACAAGAACCCAGATGATCGTTGCCAGAAAGAACACATTGCACTGTAAAAAAAGAAAAAAAAGATCATTTTAATCAAGTGAAACGTATTCACTATTTAAGACTTTGTAACCCGTTGTGCTTTGTCTTTCTCATCATCCTCTTGTCGCCTTCACATCCACAAATAAGCAAAGCCATTACCACCACAAATAACAAATGAGACTGTCAAGGGCGGTCACGCATGACGGGGGACCATGTCCTCATTTTGCTTTGTTCTGGAGAGGTATAATGGTTCATTGAGATAATGAAGTTGATCATATGTCATTTTTCCCCAATTTTGTCCTGCACAGTGTCATTTCATCATTTATTATAACCATTACCCATTTTTCAGAATCGACCATTACATACTCACGCTCTCCCTTCGGTCTCTCGGAGTGAATATCGTGTCATTCCCCCCTCCCAGTTAAATTATTTTTACATCTCAGTCTTTGAGCGGAGCTCTAATATACCCTCTAGTCCTGGACCCATTAAAGCTGCCGCAGAAAACTGAAGAGAAAGAAATCGACAATCTAAACATCAAAAGAAGAGAGCGCAGGCGGCATGATGCGTGTGAAGTGCGACATACCAACAGGACGATGCAGATGGGGATGTGGATGATGTAGTCCAGCACGGCGTCACTGTGAGGCAGCCAGCACCTTCAACAAATATTTTATTCATGATGCTAGATATCGGAAATAAACACTGCCCACCAGCATCTCAAATAGCTCGAACCCACACAGTTAGCCGGGAGATCAAATATTTGAGGAGAATTTCTTGGCTGCACATTATGTTCTCGTTTTAGAGCAGGCACTCGTGTCACGCATGACTGGCCTGGCCCTATCGTAGTTATGATCTTTAAGCAAGTTTCGATTTTTATTTCGAAATTTTCCTATTAAATTTTAATGGATATTCGTATTAAATTATCTGATACACTCTCTGAGAACCTTTCTTTGCCTGGACAAGAATTCTGCAATTCTTTGCAGTCTGCGACAGAGGTAGTACAACCAGAATCTCTACAAGCTGCGTAGACAACTTTTCAAAGTGCACACTCGATTTGCAGCCTGTCCTGACAAATTAAAACCTACTATCATAAGGAGCTGTGCTCACCAACTTGACAAAATTCTATGTATTGCTTTTACATTTTCTCTTGAAACAGTTCTGTTTGTTTTCAATGTCTGAGAGTTTATGCACACCTGGAGAACCCCAAAAAGCTGTTTTCCTATAATGTGTTTCTTTACTTCTGCAGTGCTTTGAATACAATGTAATATAATTTGGCTGTTCAAAAACTAATTTGAATCAATGTTGTTACCAGATCTTTATGGATCTTATACTTGCCAGTGATGTGATTCCGATACTCTGTGCACCAATACTTTTCTTATTTACCCTGTACATAGCGGAGTGTAGACACACGAATGACAACTGTCCTATAGTTAAGTTTAGAGTTACACATTAAGAAAATAAAAGAAATGATTGTAGATTGTTTTTAATCAACGACGAGGCGAGGTAGTAAGAAGAGTAGACAGTTAAAAATATTTTGATATAACTATCGATGATAAAAATCATCTGGAAAGCTCATGTTGATAGCGTTGTCAAGCGAAGTTGGTGAGCAAAGTTTCAAAGAAAATTGCTTTTGTGTCTTTGTATTCTACGAAGTTTTCAATCAAAAACAAGTTATCTTTAATTTAGTTTGGGTTCAGGAGTACTTTACACAGACAAAATGGTTTTCTATTGACCTACCTGCTCCCTACTAATGAGGTATTTCCAGTTGTCTAGTAAAGATAGCCGCCTACACTTTGAACTGAAGCTAGAATTTTCTAGAAACGTGTCGTTAATGTTACCTTTAAGACCGACAGTAATACGATGAAAAACTTTACTGCAGACAGCATCTGATTTTACATGGACATTGATTAATAGAGAGCATATCATTCGGAGACAATTTAGTTAACAATCAGTTGTTTCCTTTGTTATTTTCGTCTCGATCTACCTTTGATCATTTGGCAATTATTTTGCCGTCTGCTCTGCCATTCTAATAATATGCTGGTCTATACTCGGTATAGGTCAATGGATCATAGGATTTTCCTCTCTCCCACCCCTACACCGCCACCCATTGGTTTCATGACGAAGACAAGTAGTCGGGTACACAGAGGACTACTGGGTGGATCGTGTCCACAGATCAAAAGACTCCAGCTGCTGTGTACATTTGTAAAGAGAGTTCCTGATCGGTTTTTTGACATTTGATATATTTTAAGGACGATAGGCAGCTGGTGTAAGCTGGTAATATCTATGACAGTCGCCCAAAATCCATATTTTACCCCAGCTGTATGACCATATTACACCTGCTTCTAGTTTTCTTTGTTCTTCCTAGACTGTCACATTTTTAAGTTTTAATGACATCAAAAAATAAGCGATTGAAAAGGAGTATAAAGAATCAATTCTCATGACAATGACTTCATAGACAGAAAGACAAAAGGGAACACCGGTAGCCAGGGGAATAAGAAGATGCGAATATCACTTAAACAAATCTAGTAGGTAAAGAAAATAAGTTTGTCAGATGATGAAAAGAAAACCATTGCTCTTGGAATTGTTTACATCGCATCTCTAAAAACTGCAGGAAATATATAAATTTTATACCTGTATTCTAGCTCTAGATTGATTAATGAATTGATAAATTGATTTTTTTTACTAGCGTCCGTGTTCAAATTACTATCTCATCCAGAAAGTATAAGGTGTTGACAAATATTTGCTCGCTCTGCTGTCAAGAACCATTCTTTCATAGATCAAGATGTTTAAGAATCAAGAAACTTTGAAAAGTCGAACGTTTCCAAACAATGTGCTGTTTATTTGTCTCTACTATGCCCATGCTCGCCTATTTCACTTTCATACTGTGTCATATGAATTAATTTCATATGCAGGCATCTTAATTTTATATTTTTGGTCATTGTAATTTTGCGAACATTACTATTCCATTCAACATTTTTCAATAACTTGAAGTCCACAAATTTTGTTTGCGGTTTTTGTGTTAACATAATAAAATATTAAATTTCTATGAGAGCAGATTATTTTGTTTGCATAGTAATGGTCATACGTTTCATTTGTTAAATTTAGCTTATTTGTGCCAATGTATTTTTATATAGATTGTACAAATTTAGTAAACGAAACAACGGTACATTTGTCATCATAGTATCTACCAGTTTTCATACCTTTGATTTAATGTTTTAAATTATAATAATCTGGACGAAAATTTAAAATTTACCTCAAATTTCCTTTAAAGCTTCTGAAGCAGTGAATAAAAATGTGGACCATCTTTATCTGTTTCATAAATACCAGCAACTACAAAAGCTTTAAGTAAATGTTATCATGTAATCCCTTTTTGGGGCTCTTTGTACACATTTTATGGAGAAATCCAACTCATTGTAAAATAAGATCGCACTCAGCAGGAAGTACAGCTGCACAATAAAACACAATTCTGCGGTGATGAATTGTCTCCAATTATGACAAAACTGTTCTGCTATAACAAATAGACCGAACGACCTTTGCTTCTTGAGTGATGGACAACATTTTTTCTTTTTATATCTTTCAGATCCTTAGAGTTCACAGACGCAAAAGTAAGAGGGGAACTGGTTAACATTATTAAAAAATTATAGTATAAACTATAATATAAAATGTAATATAAAATATAAAAGTTTCTGGTAGACTCAATGAACATAAAAGTTTGAAGTGAAGCTTTCTGCTAATTCAACTTTCATCGTATTTTTAAAGGGACAAATAGTGAAAGCGTGAAAGGAACGGCCAAAAATACATCCGCACAATTTTGGTGGCAACTATCCTAAAGTACTCCAAAATATATTGCTTGTATTTTGGTAATGAGACTATCTCGTACATTGATGGCACTGTAGAATCATTATAGTGTTTTAGAACAGCCTAAAGAAAAGTCTTATTTCACAATTACAAATTAAACAAATAGAGAGACAAGTAGCATGAGAACACTGACAAACTGATGCACTTACAAACTTGTATCATCATACAGAAGCTTCAAGATGACCCAGACCGCGACAAATACCACAGGCAGCACTGAAACCATAAACAGACTGACTATAAATAATAATGACAATAAATACTCTATTGATGAGAAAGCAGCAAATATTAGATTCCGTTAGTTGGAAAGGTTAAATGAACTTTTTTATCTTTCTTCTACAAAAATATGCTCACATAAAAATAACGAGACCTGTTATGTTTGTTATGTATAAAGTAAAGTAATGAGCGCCTTTCTACACTTTCTTTCTTAAAATGACTTTAGCAGATACCCTGGAAATGTTTGAATTTCAACAGTCTTTTCACAGCTTAAGATATGAGGTGTTTACATTCAATTTACTGCAAGGAAAAACATTCGTCGTGGTGAGCTGACGGCAAGGTTAACGACGGGGAATCACGACGACGAGCACTATGAAAAACGAGTTTTAAACATCATCTGCCAAGTAACTTAACGGTATAATGAAACATCTGTAATTATTCTATAATCGTCAGAGGAAGATAAAGCAAGATTAAGCAAGAAACGAAACGTACTCCATCCGACGATGATGTAATGCCAATGTTTGATCTTGCTTGCCGAGAAGGCCCAGACGATCATAGAGAAGAGGTACAAGCCCTCGACGAACATCCAGAAGAAGTTGGTGGCGGTGAGGTATCGGTAGAGAGTCACCTTCAGCTTGCACAGCCACTGCCACAATCACCAGCAGTTAGTTTTGCGCACCCAGCATGCAATACATTCTAGAAGAGGCAACTCCAATGTTTCTTACAGATGTCTGTGAAGCAAATTGCGACATTTAGCACAAAGAACAGATGTGACGACTATCAAATGAACGATTGAACGACGTTTGAAGCACATTTAACTACTTCACTGCCAACATGATCTCGTTTGAGAGAAAAGACAGCTAAAAACTTACACCTTATAATAATAATAAAAAAATAAATAAATTGTGATGCTGATCGATAAAAGAGGTTATAATGTAAAGCTATACTATTCAGCAGTAAAAAATATTTTCTGCCTTTTTAGTTCTAAGATCAGGTTCACACACAACAACAACAACAACTCCACAAACACACACATGCACATACACACTCACAAATATCGAATAATCATATTTAAGCCCAACATTTTATTTCTAGTCCGTTGAATGATACGTTCTTGCTTAGGCCTGTTCGCGAGCGTTGATCGCATTTTAAATTTCATGGATAAAACTGTCGTTAAAATATCGATAGTGTTGAACAAGATGTAAATCTGAAAATGATCCCCCACTCCCAGGCTAGAGATCGTTACATAATAATTGTCTGGTGCTTATCTATGTCAGATAAATGGTGCATAGGCTGAATCATTTGTACAATCACGGACCAGTCCGTGACTCCTGTGTTTTTAGGAGTGTTTAACCCTTCGGTGGCTCAGGGACCAAACGTGTATGTCGAATGTATGAAAATATTAGGAAAGGGTTAAATGTGACAGAAAGTATGTAGTGAACACTGTTCACCAGTAGGTTTTGGCCGAAAGCGTAGTGGAAAGTTTCTCATGCCCGGGATACCGAAAGAGGAAGACGTGCGTGAGTCACGAGTTGACATCTCCAGGTGAGATTGTTGTGGAGCAGAGGGTAGCCGCCATCGACGCTGGATGCGGCGCGGTACTCACCCGTTGTTGGATTAACCTCGCCTAGACGAGGTAGGACATCTTTTTATGTATTACTTATGGGATTGTATTAATGACATCTTTTGTGAAATGGTAATGGAACTTATGTAGATTGCGAAGCTGTAAACATATGAGAGAAAGATGGGTGAACTGAAGTTTAGAAATTGTACTAAAGTATAACCTCGAGTTACAGGTTTTAATTGTATGGACTGAAAGAGTTGGAACTCTACTGGATATCGAAGAATCGTCTCCCAGGACCATTCCGGGATCAACGTGTTTTGGTCCAGCTACCAGCAGCACGTGGGCTAGGAACTCCGTGACGTCACCGCGGATTACCTCCCCTGTGACCCTGGGAACCGCCTGACCGACACGGCCAGTGTGTCCGGCCGTCGTGTGGGTGTGTGTAGTCGTGTTATTTGATTATAGTTGGCGGGACATGTGGAGAGATTGCCAATGACTCTAGGAGGGACGAGAAACTGCAAGTGAAGTACTCAACTATTGCTGGTGCGGTTATAGACTAGATAATAGAACTGGAACTTTTGTTGACGAGCAGAACTGTGTGAGGCGTGTGATTTTACCCGGAGCAAGCTCTAGATACTGCAGCTCTGAGCCTCCAGCAATGGCTGTCTGTGTAGTGAGCCAGCTGGCCAGACTGATGGTAGGGCCTTCTGTGTGTATTGTCCATTTACACAGCAATCCCTGGTGTGTCACACTGACTAGACGCAATGATCACTGAGTTATCTGAAGTATCTGGTCATGGGTGATGCAAACAAATGTTTGACTGTCCCCTTCAAAACCAGGCAGCTCTTGCATGCTCATGGATGCCAATTCCATTTTTAATAATACAAAGTGAGCACCAGAGCATGTCACAAGCTGTCCTTGGCCTTGGCGTTCCATAGCAACCACACACATCTCCACAATGGGACCCAGATTGACAAAGATTTCCACACACTCGCCACTTATCTCTTTACACAAAGTCTCTTGTCACGTGAGGGCCTTCCGTTGTTGCTGACGTCCGAGAATCCGTGGTAGTATCCTCCGTCGATCGTAGTGGACTCCTTCACGAGCGCAGAGACTCACACACTCTGTCATTCCGTTACTTAGCTATGACCAATCACACCCTAGCCAGTAACCAATCGCGCATCAATGCTAGAAAGAAACTACGGCCACCCAAGTTCTAGAAGACCTTCTTTACCCTAGATTCACTTACTTGTGTTGCCCACCATTTCTAAAGAGTTGTCACCCGTCTACCCTCCACTGATAGATCCACGTTGAGCAGGCTACTGCCCCTCAATTACATGGCATCAATCCCCCTCCCATCCCCCATCTCTACCCGGGTACCTGGGGTAGGTGACCCGAGTGACCTGTCCTCTCCGGCAATATTTGATCCGGGCCCACTCAGCATTCAGGTGAGTCCATCGCCGCTCTCCCCCCTTTGGCGATCCGACACCAGCCGTCCTTCTCTCTCGCTGGACACAAGGAAGGGCCGCCATTCAGCTACTGTATCTGATCTACCCTGCGCTTGTCCGTCGGCCTGCGTGTCTGCTCGACTTGCGGGAAAGCAAGAGTGCAACACCAACACTACAGCCCTAATCTAGCTATCACATGACAGTCTGCCAATACGATCCTCAACATTGCCATGAGCTCGTGTTATAATCTGAGTACATCTGTTTCTTGTCGTCCACCTGGGAGCCGTTAGTCGCAGTACAAGGTAGTTTTAAGCAAGGGAAATTTATAGTGCTGCTATTCTCTGAATATGAAATGGAAAAAATATATCTCAGTCTAAAACAACTTCCAGTCCTGGTATGACAGTAGAAGTCTTTAAATGACCAGCTACTATTATGTCTCTTCCTCAAATTTCTTTCTCCAGCGCAACTCTCTCTCCACTCTTCCGACATTTGACCCCGCAGTCTTCCATCCTTCACGAGTATCCATTGTTTTTATCCTAGACGCTACCACAAAAATAAAAGTTTTGTTGATAATTTTTGGCTTTTGTTTTAGACTGAGTGAGAACTATCAACTTTTTTTTTAAGAAAAAGAGCGGAAGGGCTGCCGACTCCAGCTGGTGTGAAAGAGTTACATTCAGCTTTCGAGTGCAGTTTCACTTTCAGACAAGTGAGGCTGATCCTTGATGCATCCTTAGATGTTGCTTGGCATCAGAGGAAGGGGCTAACATTACTGCTTTCACGATGAGAGCTCCCACTGTGAACCAGGTCTGCACGCAACCCTTTAACTGTTTAAGAAACGGCCTCCGAGAGTGATCTCATCGCGCGATGCGTTGTCGCACGAGCCAGAGGGACTCTGGGTGACAGATGGCTCCCGAGATGCTCGAGAGGGCGGACGAGTTCAGAAAACGGCAAGAGTCCGGAAAATTTGTTACGCAGCTTCCTGCCAAACAACAGGATATTTCTGGACCACCCTGCCAGGTTTGCTTTTTGGTAATCTTAGCCCTAACATATTTGTTTGCACCGCTGCTTCCACGAACATCTACTGAACAGACAGAGGAGGACTTACGATTGTTAACCCGAATTTTGTTGATATTGCTAAGCAAGCATTTAATCAGGCATTAATTTTATGTTACTGTATGATTTGGTAAAATTTTTTTAAAGAAACATTCAGTAAAACACAAAGGTAACTTTTTATGTGGAAGATTTGGCTGAAATATCAAACAATGAAGTACTGAGTGATGTATTAGTTACCCTGTATGACACAACTCACCTGTAAGCCTGATCTGTGTTCCGCTATCAGAGCATTGTTCATGATGAGCCAGGTAATGTTGCTGAGGGTAAAAGAGACGATGAGGTGGCAATGGATGATGTTTCGCAGGCACCGAAGACTCCTGCACATTAAAACCGACAGAAATGAGTGAGGACCAGAAAAGCCATATTACAGACACGTGGCAGGGCTTGATGTGATCCCGTTAATTATATTTCAAAAGTTCATGAAGAGCACAGCCTTAATTTTGCTTGGAACTGAACGTGCCCACTGGTCTTGTAATTGACCTGTCAGTCAAACGGTCCGTTCACCGCTACACGCTGTAATTTTGAAACAGAAAATTGCATTGACAAAGGACAATCTGTTAGACAGAGCTAGATGGTGTGTCTGATGACACTTGGCTAGGTGTCGGTGGTGGAGAACATTCCCTGAGCTTACGTGTGATATCGTTTCACCTGTTTCAGCGCATAAAGAAGTCAACAAAACTTGATTTTACATAAATACTTGTACATGGTCAAAGGTTTAACCAACAAGAACGCTTAAACCACGTGATAATTTGGTGCATCTGTTGGAAAACAAAAGGTAACAAAATTGACCTTTTCGTGCATCGTGATGTTTGTAGGCGTGTACTTCGAGAACGAGATTATTTTAAACAAAATTTTAAAAAATAGTATATTCGCACTGAAGTTTAGCCATTCAGTAGTATATTTTGCACAGTGAGCACTGTTTACTCTCACTGACAACTCCGAACATTTGGCCGGTAGACCGTTGTTTCTCCTGCATCGTTTTGTACACGATTTAAGACTATAACCCAATATTGTCGAGTGGCTTTCATTCTCCTTGCAGCATTGGAGGTAGGAAATTAAGGTATTTGCAAGCATTTATTCTAGAACACCACTCACGCCGATTGGCATGGAAGTGAAAAATGTTGCAGCCACAGCGGGGATGAGAAAAAAAAGAAGGCTGCCTTTCTGTGACCGGTTCACACTCATCGGTATCCGTCAGGAGCTCTGGTTTTTATGTCACACACTTTATTATCTGACTGGGATTTACCATGAGAAAGTAAAATTTAGCGAATTATAATAATTTTGAAGAGAGAATCTATCACTTATCATATTTATATACAGTTAAATTGTTTTACAGTGAGCAAAAAAAAAAAATATAAATAAAATAAAATAAAATATTTTAGAAAATACTTGACTGTCAGTAAGTGTTTTGTGAAGTTTTCCAGGGTGAGGTGACATATTTCTGGGTAGCACAATGGCATAATAAAGTTATTACATCGGAATAAACCCTGGTCCATAAATTTCAGTTAATGTTAATGTTCTTCGAGACTAAGCTCCTTTCGGACTCGTCGCCCAATTTTTTTTTTCTTCAGGAACATCTTTGGAAGCCCTCACACAGACTGGGATCTTCAAAAACCTATCTCCCACGGCGCCATGGCTAAAACTGTTTTTTCATGCAAATGTCGTTAGATGGCTTCAGCGGTAAGGGCCATCAACTTCAGGCTTGATAAACGTGCTTTTGAAATCTTCGACGGTCGTCAAATAAATGTCTTTTTCCAGTAAAGAGTAAAATCTGTGTTTAGTGTGTGTGTGGTGTATGTATTTAAATAGCAGAATGAAAATTCATAAAGGACAAATGAAAACAAATGTTCTATTGAATTTTACTATTCACCCATTTCCAGTCGTTATGGCTTGCTCACATATTTGTGTACACCATTTTGAAAGTCGTGAAAAATCAATCCTTAAAAAAGGAGATGGAAATACATTTTGACAAATAGAGAAGAATAGAGGAAATCATTCTCCGCGATGAGCCACACACACAAAAAAGAATGAAAGATATGTGTGGTGACAAACAGGAAGGAAATGGTGTCATCAAAACACATCAAAGTCTGTGCGCTCACCGAAGACACTCGCCCTAAAACAAGACAAGTGAAGATTACTGATCGGTCCGACATCCCAGCGGAGATACCGATGTGGCAACCACAACCAGTGGCCAGATGAATTGGGAGTGGTTGGCGGGTTTGCGTTGCAGAGATCACCGCTGGGAACGGCTGGCTGGAAGGATGAAGATGTAGGACTGGGGAGAGAATCTAATTCTTCGGTCAAAATTTGTGCACGGTTTTCTCCGCGAATCCGACACTTAATAACCCGGGACTTGGGAACACATAAAAACCAAAGCTCGCCATTTCCCGGTCTACACACAAAATAGTCCAGTTTTTGTACGTCCATACATCTAAATACAGCAAATAATTTTCAGACATCTGCTGGTAATAATCGTGTAATAAGGCTAATAAGGCTGATCTCCACCTAAAATCTAAGTAGCGGAATATTTAAAAAAAAGAAAGAAAACCTCATATTTTCCAATATATGCAAAAGGGTAGTTATCCGGGAGGTGAGGGGTGATTGCTGCGAGGCAGTGGGATCACGGATGTGTTCTGCTGGATGAAGTACCAGGCAACCTGTTGCCCATGTCACCAGCAGAATCAAAGGCTTATCATGGGATGCATGCATAATCAAGGAACACCTCGTTGACAAGGTTCTACAGGATGGTCGAGGTGTAAAGATTTGCGCGATGTAGTGCCCGTTAAGACGACAAACAGACACAAAGGACATCGAACACGCGGAAAGGTTTTTTTTTACGACAAGTACTGAAATGACCATCAAGGGACTCTCCTCAGAATGCAAAAAAGAAAGGTTCCAAGCAAAGAGCAATCAATTTTACTACTTCTGGCACAAGTGGCGGAGAAGCCGAGAAGTCAAGAGCAGTATTTTCGCTTTAAAGAAAAGAAAGACACTTTGAAAGGATTCGAGGCGGAGGACGCTGAGTCGGCAGTGAAGGAAGTGTTAATGACAGATATTGGATGTAACCATGGAGAAGCCGGACTTTGCCACGCCCAGCCAACAGGATTCAAGCTTCAATGATTAAGTGGTGCATGTGGAACTGAACGCAGGCCTGCACTCCACCTTATTGGCAAAACATTCGTCAGTGTCACTGCCGTGTGCTAGTGAAACCATCGAGAACGAGAACAACCTTACTTAACTTCACAGACAGGAGGCGCACTCGCCAAGAACATTGACGATACCTGTCCAACAACCGCCGCTGTTTAGCTCACAACAGAATATGCTCAGTCCATGAAGCTGAGTCCTCTCAACTGTTTGAATGGCCATTTAATGAGTGTGATCAGAACAAAATTCTGTGGAGACCAACAAAGGAAGAGTGTGCAAAGGAAAGAACGAAAGACTGATGTTGTAGCAGGGACATTGAAAGTGTTTGACCGCATTTGAAAGATGAACCTGAAATCTTGAACTTTGCTACTGCCTCCATCTGTGTCACGTAGATGGTGTTCTCCAATCATAAGACTTTGAGATTTTCGAACCGGCTAGAGGTTGAGTACATTTTTAACAAGGGTAAACAACTTCCAATGAATTCTTTAAGCTATTCGTTTTACGGAAAAAGAACCGCAGCCTTCAAGATTTTAATAAGTTATAACTTTCTATAATCAACTCGAATGCAGCATTGAAAAGGATGCATTAAAATTAGCAAATGAAAACACGTGAAGACCTTATGCCTTTTTAATGCAATCAGTTCGGAATACACTAGATACAGAAAGAAGAAATACCACACAGATGACATGAAAACTGAAACGCCATACAGCCTTAGGTGTTCTTTTTATTATTTTGAACGCCTCTATTGTGTTTGTTATTTACATTTGATCACGAAACAGATGTTTCATGATTTTACAAGAATAGGTTTAGATAAATAGGATGAAATAAAATAGACTTTGCATCAGCTAAATATCCACATTTTTATAAAATTTGTATTACACTAACGGCAACCGATTATAACTGATCTTAAGGTACATAGTGATTAGTTCAAATGTGTATTGTTATCAACATCAATACCCACCTGAAACTAAGAAAAATGGTGAGTGCCACAAACAGAGCCAGCGTGGACAAGCTAAATCCCACAAGAAACAGAACCTGGAGGGCTGGGCTATCTTCCACCCCTCCCTGCAAATGGACACAGATAAATACATATACAGATATCGGTATATATATACAGTTATACCAAATATTACCCCGAATAATCAGTTATACAATAACGAATTTCAGAAATATAATGCCATTGCGCTAATAAGAAAATAACAACAATCGGAGATGCAGATGACGTTTGATATAAGCCAAAGGTTTGTTACTAACGAGATTTCAGCAAATAAATAAATAAAGCCGAAAAAGCCTGAGAAATAATTACAATGTGTTTTGATGAAAGGCTACATTGACTCTGTCGTACTTACCGTGCATATGCATATTCACAATTAACACGGTGTCATTAAGCAATAAAATTACAATCAAATTTGTAAAGCGCATTTCTCCGCAAGGATGCGAGCTCAGTGCGCTGCACGGGAAAGACAACAAACAAACCGACAGTCAAGCACACAAGAAACACGCATCAGTACATGGATGACATCATGGTAAACATGATCTAAGTGCATGGATGAAGATGAAGAACAATAATAAACTAACATGTGTCAGCCAGTCATGCCACATTGTCACTTGCCTACTCCGTGCTTTCAGATTTCAAAAGTGTTTAAATTTTGAATTTCTTTTGAAATTAGTACCAAGCTTAATTACAATTTTATTTTTTATAATCAACTTAATGCTAATAGATCATTAGACAAGAATACTTTACGCATATCTGTACAGCAAACGCTATCTGATGATAAGTTACAGGAGGAGACATGGCTAAACAAAAATGACTAAAGAAACCTTGTTATAGCTCGATATCTTTCTCCCTCCCACGCACCTCTTTAGGGATCACACGAGCACTCACGCAAACGCACATGCATATGCACACCCACTCGCGTGCATTCCGAAAAAAAGTGACACGCAGGTGTTCTCACACTCACGCAAGAGGAAGACAGCCCCGACATCAATCCTTTAGACTTCTTATGGACATCCTCCTTCTAAAGTTACAATTAATTCAATTAACACGATGGCGGCTGGAGTGAGAGTGTAAATGGGTGGGTGGGCACTTTGAGGCGTCTGACGACACTTTAAGCATCCCATATCTCATCATCTTCAGACAATCAGTTCACTTGACTGCATTAACCCAAGCTGGGTGCGCAGTTAGTCCACGTCCAGCGTTTGCAAGATCGATAATCACGGCGCAGAGGCGTTACAAGAGTTACCCCGCCTGACGCTTCACGCGACATCAGGCTAGCTTGAAAAGCCATTATAGATTATAATGGATCACACATAAAACAAGTTTTCTGTATTCGTTTTGTTACAAGAGAAGGCCTCCATTGTTTTTTTTTTTTTCAACCCAGGCTGTAACACTCAGAAAAAAAACAAGAGACGGCTTAGCTCTACAAATCCGATTTTCAGCAGACATATTTACTTGTCATTGCCCTTGTTATCTAGAAATTATGTTCATAAACTTTGGAAAAAACCTATAGTAAGACAAGATTTTATCATATTGTGTCGGAAATTCGCAAGTTTTTTAATTTTTATTATATTATTTGCGACTAAAACTTCTACATAAAGTAATGGACAAAGGAAATGCTGGATGGCTCGAATTTTTTTCCGTTTGATCAACTTAGCTCAGGTAAAAAGTGAAGGTCGTTCCATGACCTTTTTTCAGGTCATAAGTGATTGAGGTGTTCGAGACCTCACTTTTCTCGGAGCCAGCTTTACGTGATCTTCATTGATCTTTTAGATACTACACGTGCCATCTTCAAAACTCGTTAGCAGCATCTTTACAAAGACAGAAGTAGACTCACACGTGTTGAATCTTAATGTCAATTCCTTTGTCGCGCGTCTGGTTATTTGAGAATTTTTATTTAAAAAAACTCCTAACATTTAAATAAATAAACAGACAAAATATAAAAAATATCAACTTTAAGATTTTAAGTTTTTATTGCAACTTACAAGAATGCCCAAAGAGGAGGAGAAAGAGTCCGAGAAAGACATGAAGGGAAAGAGGTAAAGATGGCGAAAGAGTGAGTAGCGTACAGAGAAGAATGTACAGTTACAAAGACGAAGCCAAATAAAATGAGTCATTGGTACAAAGGGAAATAGCTCGCATGGAAAAAAGGAAAAAAAAAAAACAGGGACCAGGTGGTAAGAACAAATGAAACAAATCACAAACAACAATGAAGGAAGGAGAAAAAATAACGTTAATGTGAGCCACGAATGTCGGTAGACATATATTGTAGAAATACCACGTGAAGTTAAGGGGAGGGGAGAGATCAAAGGCTCATTTATTTTAGGAGCACCTAATTTACTCTGTTGAAGGAGAAATCTCAATGACCATCGTCAGGCCTTGCAGGACAGAAAAACGAAGTTCTCATTACTCGATGCTTGAAACATTGCGTTTCATGTCGCACTCCGTCGTCATGAATCACTGCTTTTTTATCACTGATCATTTCATTTGGTTAAAAATAACGGTTTCTTGTCCAAGTTTCTAAGCACTGTCTTAGCAAACAACGAAATCAGAAAGCAGTTGGCACTAAGGAATCAGGAAGGCTGTCATGGTTACAATAACAAACCCTTAGTAATCATGAACAGTCTAAATTTTGTTGTGCCGGTTAATCGTTTACCAAACAATCGTACTTAAATCACAGCTTTAGGCCAACTCACGAAGGCCGCCATATTTGCATACTCTTACATGACAGCAGCTGACTATAAGCTTCTAAACCGCGGAGGTGCTGACCGTTAGAAATTGTTTCGCCAAGTAAAAGAATTCAAATTCTTTATTTCTATTATGTATGTGTAGTGTCTTTGTAGGTATGTACTAATATGTAGCATGAACCGACAAAGAATATTGATACAATGCAGAGCATTGCGGTTCCAGTCTCGGGTCAGTCTAGCTAATCATGAGTCCACCAGGAGGGGGGACGTTCATTGAGCCAGAACGGATCAACAATGTACCAACATCTTGCCAATATTGAATCCTTAATGGATCCAATCTTACCAACACTGGGTCCATATCCAATGAATAGATTATTTACTTCCAGTATTTATCCAGTATAGTTGGACCAGATTATATCAAGATGGAAGACAATTATTAGGCTAGCATGGTCTAACATAGCACCACCATCTTGCCAATGTTCACGCCTCCATATATCTAACTTTCCGCCAGTGTTAGTCTAATGTAAATTGACTTTGGATTTCCAGTCATGTTCCAGGACCGGTCATCAATGTAAGGCCATGATGGCAACATGTTTGTGCTATTAGAAACTCTCCAGTACAGACCCACGCAATCACACACACACACACGCTCGTACACACACTCGCTTTCTTACATCTATACCCCTAGAAGGAAATTCTAGTTCTAAATGTTGGTCTGTTTAGTAAGCTAATTGACAAAAAGGACAGAGTCCTTTGATTAGCCTTTACAGGCCGGCACAGCGTATCTAAGAGCCCAGACCGTGGGGGCGGAAACTCACTTATGGGAGGGACGTGTCGAGGACTGAGGACGCCTGCTGCGTTTTTAATAGCTCACTTCTCGCAGACAGAAGCCAGGTCTCTCTGTCACAGAGCGAGAGCTTACGTAGAAAAACTGTAAGCAGTTCTTGTCCTGGAATGAGAGATTACTGAGCCAGAAAATGAAAGAGAAAGCGCGAAGATGCTCTTTGAGGATGCTCTTTGCTGAGAAAGTAGAAATGACATGACAGATGGAAATAAGTGAGAGACGAACAGAAGTGCCTTTACGATTTTAGTCACGTGTACTGGGGTGCTCATTAAAACAACACTCAAGTACTTCTGTCAGCTTTCAGCGTATCACACTCGGTACAGCAACTCTCAAGTCAGAAACTGTCTAGTTATCGCTAAGCTAAGATACAAACTTGTCATTTATTGCTGATGTAGACTCTTTTCACCAAATTTTCAATGTCTTCTGGAGAATGTCCCAAAAAAGATGGGCATCCTTGATATTGAAAATTTAAGTTTACATTGCAATCCTTGCTTTTTTAGGACTAAAAAAGCACTGGTGGGCCCAGAGTTAACGAAATAAACAAATAAGAATGACAAGCTGGGTTAGTTCTCTGAATGTTTTATGAACTGACATCTAGGAGAGTAAGTGTGACACTAGCGAGCAGTAGTCTACAGAAGATGTTTAAAGGCCACTAAAAACTGAGTGGCCACTCACTGTCAGGCGGACACAAGCACACATTAGATGTTGACAGCGCCATTGATTAGAAGACACAGCTTTTGATGTCGACATTTCTGTATTTGTGGACCAAAAGCTGTGGCAGCTCCTCTGTAGTTTCTTCACCAAGAGCGTGCCATGAACAAAAGACTTTTTCTCCGATAACACTAACGGTCAGTGCTCTAGAAAGGAACAACACAAACGAATTCTTCGTCGAAATGTTCTTTAAAAAATGGGGGCGAACGTGACGAAGACTCCGATGCAGTCACGCAAGCCTGAATGGATGCACGTTTGCATGTCCTTCTCTCTCTCTCCCCTCTCCCCCCTCCAGTTCTTTGAAGCACGTGAGTTTAATTGATGTGATGGACGAGGCTGGACTAAATGTCTTGCAACGGTGTTGTTTTAGAGCAAAGTCTTTTTAACATGAAGAACTTGTCTTCTCTGTGAACATGCATGCTGAATAAATGGTTCCCAGTACTTACCTCTTCTGAGCCAGTACATGTTGTATAATTGGTCCATGAATCCCACGATCCATTGGAGAAGCACATGCGGCTAGAGTTGTCTGTGACATAAAATATTTCTCAACACCATGCTCTACCGCGGTCACACAGATATGAATCACAAAGGGCAGAAAACTAGTCCTTCTTAAAGAGAAAACAAGTCATTACACGACGGAAAAGGTATTTCTTTCTTCTTGTTGTTCCTAATCACCCCCAGTGGAGCATAAGGCCACAGACGGAAAAGATATACCCTCTGAAAATTCTTTCGTAAGCCCCTAAAGATGAATTTCTGTGTTGATAAATCAGTATTATATAATTCAGGAAAAATTCTGATTCTGATATTTTCCGATAGTTCAAAAACAATGCATTATTGATCATTGCTTCATCCGCAATCCATTAGAGACAGCGTGGGTGAAGCTTCTAGAAATGGTATTGTACCAATATCTGTAGAGAACTATTTGCAAGGGAAGGAAAAACGGAGACAGGGATTACTAAACGAGTTCTCTGTTGTCTCTCACTTAAGAATTCCCTACATGACGGGGCTGGCACTGCCAGGGGTTCAGAAGGTCGCTCACCTGTTTCACTGGTGTAAGCAGACTTGGGGCAGGGATGCACAGCCAGAGTGTTGGCCTCGGTCACAGGCCAGCAGATGAAGCCATCGAAGCTGGTGTTACAGTACACAACTCCCTCTTCTGCAACAGTCAAACACCCGGGTGTGTGAAAAGCACGTCCTCATTATGTCCACAAGTGTTTGGAAAATAGCATTGTCACAGACATGAAGCATAGTTTTAATTGTCATGTAAACATTATTATCTAACCCTCTGAAGCGGTTCTGACTGAGGGTTGTCAGCCAGTATTTCTGCCTTCTGAGTCTATACCGAGCTGCTTTTGTGGGTGCTAAAACATTTTAAACTGGTGATTGATGTCTGGGGTAGGACGTGACACATTGAAGTTGATTTTTCTAAGAGAAATTTTCAATACAAAAGAAACTAAGAAAGAATAGGCATATACAAATTAACTTTCCACAAGTATCTAGGATATGCTATTTTCATTTCTCAAAATGTACAGAAACGCCATTCCAACTGCAGTTAGAGGTTAATGTGTGTGTGAATTATGTTAAAAGGAGAGTACACAATTAATTTTACCTTTTCCCATCAACTAAATATTAATTTTTCTAGTGAAGCGTTCAGATCCTAGTAACACGCGTGGAGTCCGAGAGATGATGATGATGCTTTATTATTATTATCGCTGTCTCATGTTGAACGAACGTCTGTACATGAAACCATATGAAACAGACGACTAATGATGATCGATGACAGAGGTTAAGGATGATTTATTGTCTAGGATAGACAGCTGATAGTGATCATCAATAATTTTATGACATTTTGGAGGCAGACGACGACAAAGACGTTTATCACTGTAATAACGATGACATAAAAATATTTCGCCTTTGTTTAACACATGAAGGTGGCTGTCTCAGTATCCTTCTGATTTGTTGTAAATTTCTAACAGACGATAACTGTGAATACTGTACATAACATAATAACATATTTAAACAAATCGGGTATTGAAACAATAAATATGAACTATTCCAAATGCAGTAATAGATATATATCACACACACAAACACACTCATACATTTACTCTCACATACACTAACTAGCTCCCACGCAATACATAAGTTTATACATTTACAGAATACACGTTTACATCACTCATAAAAAAATTCACGTGTATACAAAAGTGTTCGAGCCTTTATAGACGAGCAAAATGTTCCGAAGGTAGAGTATTCGATTCTCCTAGTGCCGTAGTACCATAACTGTTTGAGTTCAATCCTGGAACTTGCACGGAGTTGATTTAGTTCTTCACTGGCTTGGGCTGAGCAAAGACAAAAATGCTTCAAGCGCCGACTCATTCCATGAGACCAACATCACTGACCTCATCAACACTGGTGTGAACGATGTTGGGATGGCAAAAAGCAAACTGCACACTCTAGCATTTCAATGCTAGTAGAGATGAAAGCAAACAAACTTCATGTAAAAACACCATCGTAGACCTCTTCTGCAAATCAGTACAAAACAAAACATAAACCTTAAATTGCGAACCGCTTCAACGTCCGTCTAATCCAAACAGTAGCAGCCATTAACGGATGGAACTCGCATCTCAGCCTGGTCAGACAAAGTTGGAGGAAAAATACTTTGAATCAGCAGGTTTTAGAGGGCAGAACAGAGCTAATAGCCATCAACCATTGTTCCCCCGCCACCACTAACGACTTAAAAACTCGAGTTTCAGTCAGGTTCAGACAGACTATATAAGATCTTATTTAAAAGACAGGAACTTAGAAAATGAACGATGTGCTGAGCTATACTTGAAAACAATCTTTTTTAGCACCGACGTGGTTTACGCCCAAGTAGAAGCACACGAACCCATGAAAATCCCTCGCATAAGCTCATTACATCAGATGATGTCCTGTTTTGATTGATCTTTGGGAGAGACTAGGACCGACAAAAAAGTATGGCTTTTGCTCAAACAACAATACCACAGCCTGGACACGATGAACTATTACGGTAGCAGTCGACATTGTAATTCTTTCTGCGATTCCCCAGTGAAGCTGTGTTATTTATCTCGCTAAGGAGGTGTTTGCTGTATATGCTAGTCATGTATATCTTCTTCAGGTCTTCAGCGGTTCAGAGACATTTTGTGTTTTCGGTCCTCATGGAACTTTACCAGACTCCTACATCCGGATAAAATCATTCGTCGCCTGTCACTCGTTACAGCAGAACTGCTCCCAGATTCATTGAAAACAGCACAGTTTGGCCCCAGGGCCGAGGCATTCATGTCTCCCTTTGGCACAAGAAATTGCTATAACTGTCTCAAACAGCGGGGCATAAGTCAACTCTGATTTGAATAAACACGAGGGCATGGGCTGTTTCTCGGACTTAAATGCTACAAAAATGTCAATGAAAAGAGGACAAAAATAAAAGAAAAAGAAAAAAAAACACCAAGAGAAGAAATATTGCAAGGTTGCCCTCACTGCTGTTTTGAGGTACACACCCAGTCTCCCCGTGAAGTACAATACCCTTTCGCCTCGAAATGCTGAAGTCTAATCTCCATGGTCGCAGTGTTCAGACGCGAGAATTATGAGAAAGACTAGGTAGTGACATCCTATTCATGTATATAAGCTATGCAGCTATAAGTTACAGGCAAAGTTTCTGTACATATACATTGTATAGACTCAGTCAGGCTTAGTTATTTAAAAAAAAAATAACAAGGCGAAAATCATAAACACAAAAAATTCCGTTCGACTCAAATACTCGTCTGTACAGTCATTAATTAGTGACTGAAATTAAGTTCATAAATTTGATACAGGAACAAAACGAGCGCGTGTTTAATAGTGATTTCGGCTATTTTTAGCATCACGCGAACCGTTAAATTTTCACGACCAAACCACGTTCGCAGGACATTTGCGCCCCACATGCTCAGAGAACCGGGGGATGCCTCACAGAAGAAACAAAATTGGAAATCGATACGATGTCTTCCTTCTTCTACAGGGGTCCAGCTCGCTTTACACTTGACTAGAACATAAAGCTCATTGTAGTCAGTCTGATTGGCCAAACGAGATTTCCAACCAACCTAGTGTCAAAGTCCTTTACTGCCTGTAGGCTTCTAGGTCGATTCAAGTGTGAAAAAAAAATCAGAAAAGGAATTCACGTGGGAAAAAACTTCAAGTTTCGTATGAAACCATAATTTTTCTCGTGTCTAAAAGATATTTTTACTGGATTTGATAGGATTAAAGGGGAGGTAATTTATGACATTGTAGGCCGCCAGGGGAGCAGCTGATCCTGTCAGTTAGATTACAGTCTTTACAAAAAAGCTGATTCCTGAGCCTCACCCCTTGAAAACGACTAATCAAAAATTGCTGAAGCTCAGATGAAGGTGAATAAGTTCATGAAATGAAAAGGAAGTTGTCGAAAATTTTTTTCCAATCAGTATCAAGATAAAAAAAAAAAAAGGCTTACCACGCAATTGAAGCCCTTTGGTTATAAGTATATAAGTTGTCCCCCTTTGATAATGTGATAGAACACTTCAAACGAAATGCCGGCATAAACTTGAGAGAATGATGTTCTGTAAACTATTTTAAGATATAAAATATAGATCGTTCTTATTATATTTTTTGCTGTCATCTGTAAACCTAAAGTTATAACTTATTTGGATAGCCGGCGGCTAGAATTCTTACCTAACAGAAGGGAATTCAAAAGGAGGATTCAGTTTACCATGTGGTTTATTCGCATCCTCCTCCAATGTACTGCAGTCGAGGACGCTTTCTAAACTAAGGAAAGAGCTGATAAAACTAAGCAACATCGTGTGTGTGTGCGTGTGTGTGTGTGGCAGAGTAGACTCGATCTGAACATATCAGTCCGATACAAGCACGTCTGTAGAACGCTTGAAATCCGTTTGATAAAATCTTTATGGTATGATTCACATTGCATTGAAGATTTTACAGTGTCGCACAGCATTTGTCTATTAACTAACCAACCAAACAACCAACCAAACAACCAACCAACCAATATCAACAAACAAATAAATCAAATTTTCTGTTAACCCTTACAGCGCCTGCCCCGAACACCGCCATTCAGCAGGTCAACAAGTTCTCGGGACTTATGAAGGTAGAAGTCTGACACAAGCAGTTTCTAATACACTGTGTAGCGGCAAAATGCAAGAGAGAAAGGGAGGATAGAGAGAGAGGAAGAGAGAGAGAAAGAGAAGGGTGCGGCTCCCAGAATGCCGTGAAGGTTGAGGTGCTTAGAGCTGTCACAGGACTCAGATCCGCTGTAGGAGGCGTGCGTGGACTGCGTGCCCAAAGCTCTTCACCGCTGCTCCCATGCACTATCCTCCTTAAACCATGCACTGATGGCAACAATAAACATACGCCTATCACGCGTGAACACACGTTTATCACATGTAAACACTGAAATTAAGCATGAGAAACGTGCGGCCCATATCGGCTGCACGTGGAAGCTGCATGGCCAGTGATTCACAATACAGTTTAGAAATGCTTCTTTTCGTAGATGTCAGTTTAAAACAGCTCCGTTGATGAACCCAGCCCTTATCTTCCCCTCATTATTTGCTTTCGCGTATCGTTAAAAAGTGTCTTTATTTCATTTGAAGCAGGAATCGGCGAGCCTCAAGAACACGGTGGTATTAAACAGGGAAATGATTATCCCACTCGACTACATCTGCACTACGATCTTCTGTAAACATATATTTCCGACACAGCAGCGGTTTTATTTTCTTATTTCATGGCAGCTATGGAAAGTGTCACGTGTGCCCCTCCGTGTCCACTTTCACTCACGCGAAGCAAGGTTTGATTTCCTAACATCTCTAAAAAATAAAAAAATGTGAGCAAAGCATCGTAGGATTTTTCGTGGCCATCAGAATCCAAAAGCTGACAACAGGCGCCTCGTGTGTAAACACAGCTTACAAAAACAATTCTGCGCTCAACTATGTAACCCGACAGCAAACTGCCATCTTTCCAGACTGGCTTAAGAATCTGGAAATGTTAGTAGCCGCAGCGTGTATTAAACAGAGAAGGGACTCCTTGATAAAGTTTTTCCAAGTCTTCAAAAAAAAACTTTATTAATACTTTCTGTAAATCTCTTTCGGGTGACGGAATAAAAAAAAAAAGAGAACGAGAGTGAAGACTTCGATAGCAATTTCCTCTTGCTCGGAAATCGATTACGACCACGAGTTGTTTTCGGCGGCTGAAGCCAGACCAGGCGCCATTTGTCTCTCAGTTCAAAGACTGATTGCAGTTACCAGCAGCATTAAGTGGCTAAAAAGATATCGTTTGCACTTGGCATACCAAAATAATCATTTATCTTCATGGAATAAAACAAACAGCACCTACCCACAATGGTTTTGTAGCAAGCCAAAGCAGACAGAAATAGATGACTGACACCGGGCTGATTAATAACTCAAACTTGGACTATCCAAACTTTCTTTTAGCTAAAGGTGAAATCTTGGTCACAAATCTCAGATGAGATGGAAGGGGAAGTGTTCCTCTGGTCTTGCTGCTCTAAGAGTGCTGCCTGTGTGAGAAGTTAGTGGCTTGAAGACGCATTACAAAGCTATCTCCTTAGCCTCCTGCAACTACAGTTTACCTTTTATCCTAATTATTCCCTGCTAATTACCGTTATTATCTGAAGACAACAAAGTGTGAGTAGTTTAGTAACATACGAATAATATAACCTGTTTCTGTTTTCTCTGAATGTTCAATTGCATATTTAAAATCATTTCTTGATGATCTGAGGATTCTGACATAAAAGTGTCTTAATTTCATGGTCTTCTGGTCCTATCACTCTTCCATCAGAGAAAAAACTGTTTTAACATCTTGAGATCAATAACATGCTGATATTATTTCACTCATACTATTCTTCTAGCAGAAAAAAAATCACATCAACAGAGCCATAACGACGCTAAGGGAGCTAATGCTGGTGTAAAATTTGCCGGACGCCATTCATTTGTCTTCGGGGTTACAATCAATCCATATACAACGCATGCGCACTTGTCATTCTGAGCACGCACTACGACTCATGACACTCAGCGGATTACATCCCTTGAAATAACTCTCGCCGCAGGGTTAAGCTCGGGTCGCCAGGATTTTTTCCCTTCCGTTTGCCACTCTAAAAATGTGGATTGAAGAATTAGTTTCTTAATTTTATTTCACCACCAGAACTGATGTGATGAAACAAAATATAAACAGGAACTTTTCTGTGCGGAGAAAAAAAACTTAAAATATTTCGAAGAAGCACAAGATCAAATTCCTTTCATCAAAAAGAGGATCGCAATGTTCTGCATTTTAAAGCACATTTTCGTCAGCCTGCCATAAAGGTAATGCAATTTCCTGGTCGGTGAATTGCGCTCCTAATTCTGTTTCTCAATGAGAAATAATATGATGAGATACCGAAAGAAAAAGTGTGAAAAGCTATTGAGAAAATTTATTTTGAAACAAAATGAGTCAATTGGATGAAAGAGAGCAAGACTTGATCAGATTTGTTTCCACAATAACATTTCGGGAACATTTTATTTCTCCACATCGGTCTTCTTCCCTTATAAAAGCGTATGCGTATGTCTTCAGGGACAATAACTCGCGCTTTTGCTTGCATTGTAATGTTTCACGTGTTCGCTTCCGCACCTTACAGACGACAGTTTACGGTCCACTTCCTCGCGGTCTGTGCTTTTGAATGCCCGGTCGCAGCTGTCGTCTGCGGTTCGCAAGACTTGGGTCTGGCCGGATGTTTCAAAATGAGGCTCCCACACGTGGACCGCCGGAAGAGCTGAGGGGAGGGGTTAGGTTTGATTAGACAGGAGGTTTGATTAATTGAGACTTGATGTTGACGCCATCAGCAGCCGTGGGTATCACACACGCAAGGTCAGAGGCAAACTGTCATGCGCATTTAAAGCTTTCTTTTTGCATGGAAAGGTGTTACCCGGCGATAATGACCTGTTTTTAGAAGTGTTACTTTGCGGTGAAAAGTCTTGCTGAAAAATAACCCACCGGGCTTATAACAAACAAAGCAAAAGTAAAAATAAAATCCCTCCAAAATAAACAGAGGTGCTAATGAGCATCCCTTCGTGGGGAAAATGGAGAAATATATCAGGTCAAGTAAAGTTGGTAACTGTCACTAGTTTGTTACAAAACTGGATTGAGAAATTCTCATTCGATTTTAGAAAAGAGACCTAAGGACCGAAATGTTAGCTTCTGATGTCAGTGAAAACTGAAGCCCGTTGTGACAGCTTTGAAGGAATGACCAAACGAAGCGGTTACTTTTGTAGCCTCACAGGTCAGGAGGTTTTGCCCTCTGTCCTAAGCTATACAGTTCAAAGCTTCAATCTCGAAGACGAAACAATCTCTTGTTCAAAGCTTGAGATTTATTAGTCTTACACAAAAATAAAGCCCATTCATTTGAAATTGTGCTCGGGTTCGCTTTAAGACGAAGCTGGTTGATGAGACTCAGTCACGTGACTGGAGAAATCCTTCGATGGCAAAGCGAAGGTCAGGTCAGAAAAACTCGGACCTCTGTATTAGAAATGAATTCAAACTAGCGGAAATTGATGTTTCTGTCTTGACGAGGGTCCATACATCACCCGTCAGACTGCTCATCCTGCACGATCTCGGAGCAACAGACGATGCTATCTCTCGGGAACGCGAGTAAACAGGCAGAGAAAGGTTGGGTAGCCAGCCTGCGTTGATTAAAAAACCCCAAATATTCATCTTAAAATATTATGGTAAAATTGCAGTTGAAATCTATGGCATGGTTGCAACACTGGGGTGATGAGACTGGTCTCTTGAATATCACGAATTAAAACACTTATCCTAGAAAAGGGCTGCGGGTAGGCGGATGGTTGAAGGGCAGAACGAGCTGCTGTGGGGGTTGAGTGAAGAGTGGGTGAGAGTTCATGCAAAAATTATTGTAGGATGAATGGTCACGATTTTGAAATCAGTGGCGATTCTTAATTTCCGGTCACAGCATGCATCTGTGGAGTTTTTACACCGCACAGCATTTAGAAGACCTTTCTCACAGACAAAAATGTGACAAGTCGACAAGTCTCGACTAGAACATTTGGAAAAGACCTCTCAAACCTAGGAATATATATATAAAAAAAATTTAACAATATTTTTTAGGCTTCCAAGATCTACAACACTTGTCTGATAATTATCCCATGCTGCTTTACAAGCAAACTCGTGAGACTGCTGACATATCGTCACGTTTTGCATGGAAGGGTGAGTTGTCTTTCCAATAATGTAACTTCCTGTGACTCTGTCGATGGACAAATACTGCAATTAGGCGCTTTTTCTATTCCACTGAATCGTTTTGAGTGGTTTGCGAGTTTAAACCTGCAGAAATGTTTTTGCTACATTGACCACCAGAACACGCCTGGCTTCACAAAGCATCAGCTCACACGACAAAGAGCGCTCTAACGACATCTAAGTATAGTAAGTAAGAACAGAACAAATAACAAAAACTCCACAGAGACCTTATTAAAGAACAGAAATGAGAATAGGATTAGCCACTTGTGGAACAGAGGCTGATGAAACAAAAGTCTGTGTGCGTGTGCTCCATCCATCCAGCCATTGACTCTCTCGCTTACTTGCCCCTTCATTCCATGATTCAGGCACTCCCTGACCACTTCCATATCTTCCTTCACTGTCCCATCGACCTACCCACCGACCCGCCTTGTCCACCCGAACTCATTTGTACGATCACTGCCGTCTCCCCGTCCCCTCTAGCCAATCATTTAATTTGGTTCTAAAAAGTAGTTACCAGCTCGTGTCAAAATCTGGCAGAGACAGACGGCTGAAGGAAGGTTTCCGAGTACTGGAGGCCAGTACCCAGTGCTGCACGTGCAATATGGCGCCCTCACACGCACGTTGCCTTTCATCCTCTGCAGCGCCAATTTCATTAGCGAACAACAGGCTTTGCTGCAATCAGCATCTCTGAGCACTAACCTTAATGAGCAAGGCCTCGTTCTGTACAGCTAATCACGACAAAATCCTCTTTTTATCTTGTCGAGGGAGAGAGGAACAGCGAGGTCTGGTTCACGCACAATCAACCTGTGCCCCTTATTCGTCAGGCTATAGTCGTTCGCGCCTACGCTAAATGCAGGTGATTGAGTGCTGTAAGCCAGTGCCCGGCTGCATGGCAAGCTCCGCGGTTAACTGGTTCCTGTTCTCGTAGAACGTAATGTCATTGGAAGATTGTGACCTCGCATGATGAGCTTGCGATTGGGGTCATCGACTGAATGAACGAGTGAAGAGAAGGAGGAATAAAACACGATAAAGTCTTGGCATCGATAATTTCTGGATGTCACAGAAGGGTTTTAAAACTAAAATGCATTTTTAACAAAGGGGTAAAGCGATACACTGATTACATATTCATTTTAGGCAAGAATCAAGGAGTCGGGTAAACTAAAACATTTACATCCGCTTCGCCATGTCAACACGAAATCTTCAAACATGCAAGAAGAAAATTTAAAGGCATATGGATGAAAAGTTTAAGAAATAATTTTCTCTGTTTTTACCTCTCTTAGATTATCAGGTACTTACAAAAACAAGATTCATTTGCTGACGATCATTGCTAGTCATTTTAAACATCGTTGCTACTCCTGTCAAAATTGTCCATCCGCTTTAATACAGCAATTTTCTCCGGGGAAAAAAAAAACATCTAGAAAACCAGTTTTCAGTAATGTTTTGTTTAGTTTCAGGAACCTGCGTTTAAACTATAAAATGTCAAATGCACAGCCCGATACGAGGTGCCATGCAGCTGGATGATTCGCACTTTTAAACAATCTTGTTATCTCCGAGTTGGCCACCAAACGCCGCAAGATATGTCAATGTTCTGAGTCTTGTTATCTGAGTCGTCAGTCTTTGTTACTTGAGCATCTTGTTTTTCTCTTCCAACGCTTGTTGTCATGCATCTCGTGGAACGCCCGCTTTAAAAAAGAAAAACCGTTATTAGAGCGGTCATGTTCCTTGGATTAAGTCTCCTGATCAGCTGTTATTACCTCTTTTTACCTTAAAGGAGCTTCCCCTTTTCTACAGCCATGGAAATCTCGCGGTCGTGACAACTACGAGACATCACGTGATTGGGAAACGATTTTGCGTGGGAGGATATCGCATTCCACCGTGAGAACCGAGCTGATTATGCTCACCCAAGCATGACCGTACTCCGCTTTAATAGGAAGAGCTGGTCAGTCTGAATCAACGATGAGAATCAGCATGCCAGCGCCATCTACAGTCATTTACTGTGAGGTGGAACAACTTCCTATTCCAGTATAATTACTGTAGCGATAAATAATATTTACCAACTTGCGGAGCGGAAATAATAATAATGCAGCCAGCAACATTCCCTTCAATCTATGTGCCTCACTAACATCAGCAGAGCTTCATAAAGTAACTAGACATTAAAAAGCCTGGAATTTTTTTTAATCAAAGCTGGATACAAAACAAGAAAAAGAAAATTACACAAAACCCCTATAATGTCCCTATAACTCAGTTCATTAAAAGCAGCACACATTGCCATACAAAACTCCTTTTTCCGATCTGCTTAGTTTCACTGCCCTGTGTTAATTAAATGGCATTGTACTTGATACCCATGTTCAGGTATATAGTTTTTATAACTCATCTTTTCTGCAACATCATATCAACACCTCACAAATACTAAAATAAATAAGAATATTCACGAATAAATGATCTCATCGCACTTTCACCAAAGTGAACCTCTAAGAAGGGAACATGCCACTTACATACAATTTGCTTTTTCAGAATTCGTTGACAGCTTCATCTTCGACGATAGCAAACAAACTTTATATTATTACATTCACTCCATACCAATATAGAAGTAGCTGAATTACTAAAACATCCGCACTGGACAGTGGATACTTGTGTAGTGCACCCGTTATCGTATTTCTTTAATAGCTCCGCCCAACATAGCTACCCATGTATAAGATAAAAACACCTCCTGCTGGTGGCTTTCCCATTTTTTATAATAATAATAATAATAATAATAATAATAATAATAATAATCTTTATTATAAAAAATCCAAGTTTCTTGAATTTAAAAAATCCGCTTGACAAGCAACAGTAAAAAATTGGATACAATAGATATCTTTATGTAGCGTTGATTTATAAATAAAAACAAACCGCTTACACCAACATTGTTTAGCACTGCGCATGAAAGTTATAGCAGAAGCTACAATGAATTTAAAAGTTGTAGAAAGCCCATAAATGCACAGGTAGGTTAACGGGTATATTCAATAAAAATCTTGAGAACAAAATGTAGGAAGCAGGACGAAAACTAGGGAGACAACCGGGCAGGCGAGTAAAGGTGGAGGAAGAGGAAACAGGCAAGCAAGCGAGAGAGAGAGAGATGAGGCGGAGAAAAACAAAATAATTGCTAAACCACATATATCTTCACCACGACTTTTAAAGTGCGTCTTCAAATTACAAAAGTTGGGTACATAAATCAGTGATACCTAAAGTCAGCTTTACTAATAACACTTTTAAGTTTTAATAAAACATAGAAATACTACAATTACATAGCTCTGTAATCAGTAGCAACCAAAAAAATGCATCGCTGAGCTCCCCTTGCCCGAGGACGAAGGAAGGGTATGAGGCTATGGTCACTAGCCGAAGCTCAAGGCATGTTTTGGTGAACCATTCCTTTCATCACCATAAAAATGGACGAAATTTGCAGTTTGTTATAGTGAGACCAATTCAGATGACAAAAATAGTATACCAATCTTCACATTTCCCCCAAAATACCGCTAATATTTTAGAATAAAAAAAGTAATACATGTATAAGCCACAATTAATTTGCGTTTATTTTTCATTAATATTTTCGCATCCTTTTAAAACTTGTGTTGTAGTTTATTTTTGTAACAAACTGTTTACTAAAAACACTCGTAAGTACTAAGGGGTTTGAGTGAAAACAGACTAATATGATTTTTATTTTGATGAAATTTTTTAGGCCTGATTAGAAACTGATACATCTTACCAACAAAGGTGGAATGGAAATGGTGGGGAGTTGGAGAAAGTCCATCATTAACCCTCTACAGAATCTACACCTACCGGCAATGACCAGCAGGTGCTATCTAGATGCGAAAGCCACTCAATTATTTTACCAACAAGAATGAGCGACACGTTTTTTTTTCCTAAGATACTTTTAATGATTTCTTTAAGAAGAGAGGATGAAGGAGTAGATTACACTAATCAAAGGAACATTTCATTTAGTTTTAAACTATTATCTTAGCATATGTGAAGAGAAATGTAAAGGGGTGTGTATATGTAGAAGGGGAGAGTTGTACAAGAAACACTAAAACTTGCAAACAAGCTTACAAAACAGAAACACATTACATGAAAACAAAAAACATGTTCTGAATGTGAAAAAGTTATTTTTATGTTTCTTCGAAGAGATTCAGACAAATGGACGGCACTAGGTCTTGCGTTCGTCTTTACCATAATACTATGTGTGTGATGTGGCCTTGCTCTGTGTGTGTTCCTGCCTTCATTTATATCACAGACTTTTTGTTTTTCTCTCCAAACGCTTTCGTCAGAAGGTTTACTTTTAATATGTACCTACTGATTTTCGCTGCCATTGGGTATAATCGCTGGAACTAAGCCCTGGCACAAGCAGTCGTGGGAGTGATCTCCCCTGGCCGAAGTTCAAGATGCGTGTTACGGAAGGCGGGGGGATAAACAACTCGAGCATCAATACTCTCCAGCAGTTCGTACTGCAAGACGCGAGGTCCATCGATTCTGGTGAAATGATGGCTAATTCTGTTTGCGTGTTCGCGTGCTTTATAATCCGATTTTCAGGCTGTCATCTGCTTCGACAAGTTTTATCGATCAACGCACCTTTTGTTACCGACCTGCTGTGTTTACTCTTGCACATGCTCTTCATGATGTCGAGACCCTATCATCTTCTGGAAATAGTCCGCATTGACTTTCTCGCACCTTTTTTCGCATCTTCAATTTACGAGAATGGTCTTGGTGGTCCCAGGAGCCGTCTTGGGAGAATAGGTGTTTGGCTATGAGATGAGGGTGCCACTGCTTACAGGTCGTAGAGACAGTAAACTATAAACGAATTACCATTTCTTTGGCACGGTATGTAGAAGGAATTTCTGAAAAGACTACTTTCGCAGCCTTCAGTTGTATACACATAGAGGGCTTATAGAAAACGAGTTTAGTGTTGGTTTTGACCTAAAAAAAAAGTTTTTGGACTTAACTTTCAAAAATCTTTGATGTGTGGTCGAAAAAGTCTATTTGTCACTTGAGACCAACTACTACTCATTTTCAAGACCTCACGTGCGCACAAACCAACGGACAGTTTGGAAGTTAAGTGGACAGACTTAGGCTTACGACCTCATGTTAAACCAACCCCAGGCGAGAATCAGAATATGTGACCTTCAGCAGTCAAACAAACATCTATTACTCTGCCTGAAACTATCTGAAAAATAATTAATGTACATGTATTTTGGATGTGCGCTAAACAAATGAATAAAAAAGTTTCAGTCTTATATTCCTAAAAAATGTCTTTCATCCTCATTCCCTCTATTGCTATATATATATATCATAAAATGAATGCCTGACGGCGTTGAATTTCCATAATATCCAGTAAAAGATTTGCTATTAAAACATCCTGTCAGACAGCATGGCAGTACTGCATTGCAGATCAGACAATGGAGACCACAATGGCCACGACAACACGCAATGCAGCTGCAGAGTCCAATACTGCAGCTGCAAGTATTTATCCGCCAAAGGTCCTCGCTTGAGCAATGTTTTGCTTAATGTTCTGACTGAAAAATTGCTCATTAAATCATCTGCAAAAGGAAAAGATAAATCAAGCTTTCTTGTGCTGTTAAACATCTCAAAAAGACATTACCAAGTCGTCTGACTAAAGATGTCTGGGTTCAACCCAGAAAAGGACTAGAAACAATGTGTTAGTGGCTTTATGATCTGGAATTTGGATGTGATCCACGTTGTTTGGTCAACATCAGGCCGACATATTTCGTGGTCAGAGATGGTTTAAAGTAGTCGATGACTTATGATCTACATTGTCATTTTCGTCTTTCATGTTCCAACCTTTGTGTTGAAATGGACAGGCAGACTGACATAAATGTAGAGACAGAATTCGAGAGGTAGAGCATAAGTAACGATGAACTACAATGGTTCATCGGGTGTAGCCCACGGCGAGCAAAATGTAAAGACCAAATTTCTTTGCGGCCGCTTTTAGCTTTCAGTGACACATCAGCTAACCACTGGCAACTGGATGGTCGGAAGCAATTCGGAAATAACTGGTGCAAGCTTAATGCTAATTTGCAACCTTTGGTTTGATCAGGAATATGGAACATCTCTAAGATCGACACATACTGTGATGCATATTTAGACTGGTTAAAGCACCTACTAACAGAAGATGTTTCTTATATACTTATACTGAAACGAAGGAAAGAAAAGCGCTCATAGGTCAGTGATGGGGGAAAAGAAAATGTTTGTAGGTGCCACATTTTGGACAGTCGTGTATGACAACCTCAGCTATACAAATTTACTAATTTTTTTCTTCAGGGTTCTCTTCATCTACACAATCATGAAAGGACTTGAGAGCATCATTAAAAAATTTATCCAGACCCAAAACGTGTATTTCTCTTGGAATAAAACCCAGCATCAAAGCTAATCTAAGCAAAATTATAAATCCTCTTTTCATTTGAGAAAACATGTTGTTTAGTTTATAATCATGCAGGCGAAAGCGGAACATAGGATTTTACGATTTCTCCAGACTACAAAAGAACCTTTGCGCAAGATTCTATCCAAACTGCTGAATTTTTCAGTTGTTCTCTACAGTCTTTATAAACCCTCGTCAAAGTATTGGTTACAAGCGTCGATAGGCAGCTGATCCTATTGCAATCACACAAAGAATGATTTTTCCTCTACTCATCAGAAACTGAACAAAAACGCGCAGTTCTTGTTTGCGATGAAATTAAGCAAAGTCCATGAGGCTGAAAGATTGACAGGTGAGCATGACAATGACGGCCTCATCCTCATTCGTTACTCAACCATGGCGTCAGTTTTTGTACAAGTTATTTTATCTCCTTTCTTCGTCGATCATTCAAGAAAAACAACGCTTTTTCTATTAATCTCCAGCCTCCACACTCTAGTTCACAAAAAGGTCCGAGAATAGCCGGTTCTGTTTAGCCATGTTCTAGGACTAATCTGCTTAGCGTTGACTGAATTCTACCAGTAAAGAAATTTGTTTTTCAATTTTATTGCTTTTGAGACATTTCTATTGGAGACTTTTATTGTTTATTAGACAACTATAAATTCTGCGTACACGCCACCCACTAAAGACACACCGAATCTACCCGGGACCTCTAAAAAAGAAGACATTGTGGGCCGTTGACTGCAATTCCCCCTACAAACATGAATGATATAAAGATACCTTTTGGTAATGTTGCTGCCTGCTATTCGGTATTCTGGTCTTGTTTGTCAACAGCAAGACCTAGGCCATGAAAGCATTGTCTTAAAACAGGTGGTGACATCCAAAAGTTGTCAACTAGAATTATACTTGAAGTATAAAGATGTTTGGATAAAGAAACGGCTATTTATAATACTTTCCATTTAGTCTACAGAAGAACATTATCAGAGTACAGAAAAGGGTTCTTCACCTTTACCTATTGCTATCAGTGTTCTTTTACATTTTGTTTAAAGCTCTGTTTATCTCAATCACCACCGTCTTCGCCTGACTTGCCTCTATTTGAGTCTTTCATTTACCACACACCACACAGCCCATGCTATCTCTTGCTATCCCATGCTATCTCTTGCAATTTTACTATCAGTGTTGTTGTACCCCGAGAGTTCGTGTCTCAGCATGGTAACCATTGGCGCAGGAGCATAAATCCCTAACTCTGACAAAATGAGGACGCAGCCAGGATAGAATTTCATCTCCTCAGAAAAGAGATTCATCCATTTCCTAACAGCGTTTATGGAAGCACGAAGTACCAAAGACTACATGAAAGAAGGCTGGATGAAGAGCACGGCAAGAAAAACAGTCAAATGACTCTTTGGACATCATGTGGCTACTTCCAGACCATCGTCATCCGCAGACAACAAAAGGAGACGCGCTGATTAATTAAACAAGGGACATAAACAGGATGGATAAGAAAGAACGGTATGGCCAGCGACGATAAGAAAAACTAATTTAGAGAAAAAGCGAGAGCCTAAAGAGACTTGCCCTATACCGCTAGACGGCGCCAGAAAAGCACCGTAGCAAGCCTCGGTCATTTGTCATTGTGAGACAAAGTTGGGTCTGGCGGACTACTGACAACCAACCGCTGATTTGGACGCACATCCTGAAGAGCTGAGCGATTGCTTTTAACACAGACATCCAGCCAGAAGGTAGTGCTGTGGTAGGAGAGTGGTACTGGTCAGAGCTTTCTTTAAATATGCATGTCAGAAATGTCTAGACTAAGAACAATAATAAAATCCACCAAGAGTGAAACTTTTATTTTAACACCTTTGTCCTTATTCAACTCCTTTATGGCAACAGGCTGGAGGAAGGCGTTAGAGACTAGTAAGGCAGCGGGAAAAGGGATTTAACGCTCGGATTCATGTGGGTCTGGTGCTGGCATTGGTGTAGATATCCAGATGCTGACGGAAAGAAAAAAGAGGACGAAACGGATAAGCCAGACAGGATGAGACAGGGGTATAAAGAACAGAACTGATCTGATTGGATACTTCAACGACCCTTTCCAATCCCACTAGACAAAAATATGTAGTGGTTTCATCACACAGGGAGAGGATGAGAGATTAAACCGTAAAACGATGCAGCAATTTTTTAATACATAATTATGTTTATAAAGTATTTTAACTAGTCAAATGATTTTATACTCAACTTTTTTGTCTCTTGTATATTTATTGTGTGTTTCTTGATCACACATTTAAGTGGCTTGGTGTGTTTAATGTTTTATAGTGTGCCATTGTTAACTAGTCGGAAGACCTGAGGTCAAAGTGTTTTAAGAATGAGTAAAACGGTTCAGAAAGGTGTATTTTAAGACATCATCAACTGCTCTAACGCTCCCCGTGACTTTTTGTCGATTGTAATGTCACCTGAGTTTCCGTTTCGCCGCCTCCTTCATATCAAGTTTGTTTTTAAATTTGCACCAGCTTTTCTCTACAACCATATCTCTTCCGTCTTCAGTTTTAATATGGTCTTATCTGCCGACCTGCTGCTTGCTCACTACATTCTCTACCTTTTAAGATTCTAGGTCTACAAGTGTGGACAGAGTAGGATGTAACACTGTCATCTCTTGTGTAATGTTCTGTACCGATGGACCATCTATACTATTGAGCTGTTTGTACGCCAAAGATGGACAACCATGAACCTCAGTGTCTGCTTGTCTCCGTCGATGTGAGGACATAGTATCTTCTCTTGCCCTGGGAGAATTAATTTTTGCGTATTTTGACTGCTTTGATTGGTGTTTAGTTGTCCACTATAGATGATGATGATGATGATGCTAGACCCTGTCTTGTTTTCAGCAAAATTCATTTCCTGTCTGTGATAAGACCGAGTTCAAACAGTGCTGAAACGGTAAAAATTTACAGTTCACAGAAGCGACATACATTAAGTGCGAGAGAAAACGGAGAAGTAAATGCTCTGAAGTAAAGGTTCTGTAATGGGAAGCCGCAGTACAAGCAGCTGAGCTGCTCAGACAATGGAGCACTTTATTCACAACAAAGTTACAAAAGCCGCGCGCAGCGAGGCAAACAACACAAGAGCCGTAGAGTTATCTCCCCTGTTTAATTAACCCAACTCCGCTGTTTACGAAGGGGCTAAAACCAGGCCGGTGCTTTTATGGCTCAGTAATTTACGGTCTCAGACACAGGATTCTGGTGACAGACGGCTGGAAACTTCCACCTTCTGGAATAGATTTTTCGGACTAGATTAAAGCGATATGGGTTGAGTGGATGGGTGGGTAAGGGTATCTATAAACAAATAGAATTGTGCAAAACTGTATTTTTAAAGCGGTGCTGACATTTATAATATATGAATAATAGAAAAGAAATATAATGCAAGGAATAGTATTTTTTATACACAACTTACTGGATATATAAGATTGCGAAATATTGCGATAATCTCAGACTAAATGTGATATTGTCAAAGTCCTCACCACCAACAGCTCACTCGGCAGGTATGAACAAAGCGGATATTTTTCAGTCTTTGGCCGACAGGTAAAATAAACATCAGTTTGTATTGTATACGCAGCGCGTTTCCCTTTAACAGCAAGCCTTTGACAATTGCCTTTTAAAACATAATCTTGATCACCGGAAGTTCACGACGCATGAAATGACCAGAAGCAACAGAATTTCGGAGCATAAACAAGTATCTTAAAATTCCCAGTCTGCATTGGCTTTAGAAAATAATACCTGGCGGATAAATAGATTACATCGCCGAATTCATAATAATGCAAGACGATGTGAATAATACATAAAAAGTAAACAACTATTTGCTCACTTGTAGACCTTCATGTCTTTACCATGTCTTTACTCTGTGGATTTGTTTGTGTCTATCTAGGTGTGTGTTTATGTAATTATAATACAAGTTTGTTATTGATATTTTGTATTCTGAGTAACTTTAAGATAGTTGCAATCGACATTCCATGCTCTACCATCCATAAAAGTTACAAACCCTGAACATAAAATCTGACATAATCCCACAAAATCTCGAATGCTGTTATTTCACAAAAATAATCACTGGACATGAAACTCTGCTGCTGTCAACACACAGCTGAAATAGTATAAAAATATCAGAATACATCCGTGGAATCTCCCTCTTGTCCTTCCCAGTCACATGGAATATATTGTAAGAAGAATATGCTTCGGCAAGCGAAACCTACATTAATTAACCATCTACACACACACATACACACATACACACAGATACAAGGGGAAGGTGTATCGAGTAGACAGTACAGCTCACCTCTCACGCTAAACAACTCCGGGTCTTCGCAGAGTTGTCTCGCCAGGTGTGTGTCAAAAAAATCAAAAGTTTCCTCTTCTTGTGTGTCCATGGCCGCCGTACAGACTCTTTTTGCAGTCCTGTAGGTGATATTTGAGGAGTCAGGCCAGGGACAAAATGAGAATCAGGTTAGAGAGAGTGGAAGGGAGGCTGGGTGGGAGAAGGGAAATCAAGGGGTAAGAACTGCTGTCGCTGGGCTGTGTGTTTACTAATAAAATCCTAGTGAGCGCCGATTGCAGCCAGCGCAGCTGTGGCCAGGCTTGATCAAGCGGCAGAAGCAGGCAAGCGGAGACGACTGAGGTTTGTGTGCCGACGGTTACCGCCCGTGGAATGTCACGTGTCTCCTCGCGCAGTGAGAGCCTCCTAGGCGAGCTCAAGCAGCTTTATACAGCCTTGGAACTAACCTATGCACATATATTAATGGAAAATAAACGATTCGTGATTCCTGTCGTGGTGGAAGTCACCTGCAAGCCTTAAGCTCTTCTCGGACAGAGAGATGAAGGACAGCAGTAGCTGTTGATACGACGCATGAAGCTTCCACTTATAAGGCACAAAGGAGTTTGTTTTACTGTCAGCCAACACAGTAGAAATGAGATATCTCTTACTGTCGTCTGTATTGGAACAATTTAAAAACATGTCATTGATAACTATGGAAGTTCAACGACCTTTTGGGAAAAGGAAAATCGGTGTCAGATTCCCGTACAAACGGAGATAGTGAGAGAGAAATACAGGTTAGATATGAAGCTTGGTCGGATACTGACCGGATGTCAAGAGCTGTAGTGATGAATTCTTTGGCAGGACCACTCCCTTACTACTACCCATAGTACCAACTTCTAGTTACGTCCTGTGAATCTTCTACAGTACGTGGCTGACCTTTCAAGTGTATCCCACCCATCCGCCAGAGTTCCCAGTTTTTATTGACTGTACAAAGTTTTGTCGAATGGTCTTCCGGTCTCTTTTAAAGACGACTTTAAATGTAATATGGCGTCCAGAATTATTGCCTTCATCCTAAAAAGACACCTGCTACTAGTACTTACAAACTGGAAAAGTTCTGTTGGTCATTGTCTGCAAAATGAGTGCAAAAGATTGGATTTTCCCCCGTTTGTAAATAAAAGATCTGTCTATGTTACCTTTTGTATAGTTTGGTAGTTTTTTATAGTTTAGTAAGCCAAACATTTTTCGCTTAGAACAAAATTCTGGTGTTAAATGTACGTGGAAGCTAGAGAGAGGAGAAGGGTTAGGGTTATACAGAAGACATAAAAAACAAATTTTTTTGTAAATGAAAATAAATACGCAATCTGGCGGGAACCTTTGCTTTTCAGTGTACGGTATTTTTGAAGGCTCTTTTCTCTTGCATGAATAGTAACCAGTTGGATACCAAGTTGACCCAGCTGTAGAGATGGTATCTGACCACGTAGAGTCACAAAAACTGACACCGAGATAAGTGAGGGCGCTAACAGCTCACTCCCCTACAACCCTTTCTTTTCTGGACCCTATTCTGGTCCCTTTGTCTCGCCCTTCCCCCCCCCCCCAAAAAAAAAAAGCAAATATTTAGATTGATAAATGTGAAACATATATTTTAAAGGAAAAAAACCAACCCTCCATGACTTTTTCCTCTGCCCTTGTGGGTTGTGGACATAGGCCAGTGGTGTGTCTGTGTGTCAAAGCAAAAATAACGCTCTCCCGCTTTCCTGTCATGGCTGCCGCTTACTTACTGCAGACGCCGGTGTAATCCTCAGTGGACACGACATCACCCAATAAATCAGAGACCAGCAGGAGTGCTGTACTGTGCACTCCATCCTTTGCTATGGACTGGTGGCAGACGAAAGCTTAATTCTCACCATGCCCATCCACCCTGCATCCTTTTCCTCTACCCCTCTGTTGTGGTTGAATTAACCTCAGACTTGTACATCCGTCTGTTTACTTGTTAGTTTCTCTATTTTTAAATCCATACTAAGAGAGACAGAAACACCCACTTACAAAACACACACACACACCATTCTGAAAGCTTCCTGTGGGATATTCTACCTCAACAAAATGGAAAGCTTCTCACGAAAAGCCAGCATCTACCTTCAGTCTCCAGTTTGGCATGTGACATAAGATTAACAGTGTCAGATGTTCGATGCCGAAGCAGAGGGCATTATCATCTCAACTATACTCGCAGTATCAGATGAAGGCGTTTCACCATCACATCTTCTTTCACCAGCCACCTTCACCAGTCATTATTCCCACTCACCATCACCAGCTTTCCCCTCAGTCTTATTGACTCATAAATCATTATTGATTTACATTAGTACCCTCAGTAATTTACACTTACTACCACAGTAATTTATACTGACAGTAACTTAAAGCCACAGTAGCTTACTGGCTTAGTTTACTCCTTGTTACTCCTTGGGGAGCATAGGGTGGCAACAACACCTCGCCAGCGGACCAGATGTTGGGCAGCACCCTTCAGTTAGGTCCATGGCCTCGCTCTCTACTGTTCTTCATTAACTTCTACTGGCAGCCAAAATAATTTCGTTCCTTTTGCGCACCAACAAAAAAAATAATAACAATTTAAATAAATAAAAATAAATAAATAAAAAAATGCCGAACCTTACGTTTGACAAAATACACTTCGCTCAGAACTTTCTAGAAAATAATAGTAAATATTAGAGAGTCTGTATGTTATGTTATACTATCCCAACATTAGTTCGAGCCGAAAGGTTGCATGCATAGTCGGTAGGTGATAATAGAGTGTAAGCCGTGTTTGTCACTCCTCATTATCTCATAGTAGGCTGCAGTGAAACATGGAGAAAACAAAAGGAAGGACTGATAAAAGAGAAGCCAAGCCAAACCTGCCACATTTTCCGAGATCGTGACACTACCTGCGATTACTGTGATGTGTAGCCATAGCAAAAAGTCAGGCTTAGTAATCACTGTAGTCTGAAAATAAATAATTAGAATCAAATACACGACAAGCCAGGGTAATATTCCTTATTTGCACTGCGCACAGCCAGGTGCAATAATAGGTAAACTTTTCAATATTTTCCCCGGTAACTCGAGGAGTTTCAACGTCAACAAGCATATCAGTAAAGATTAAAAAAGACTAAAAAACAAAAGTTCTGTAAATATTAATTAGATGGAGTAATTTTCAGAAAAGCGGTCGAATTTTAGACAGCAGGGGTTCTCAGTGAAATCTGCTGAAATGAGGCGAAGAAAACATGGATAGAAAAGGATACACTTGCAATTGCCTTCCACGAAAGCATAGGTTTCCTTCACATTTTTAACGATTTCAGCAAACTCATCAAACAATTTTTTGATGGTTCAGGGTTCAGTGTGAAACAAGAAATATTCCAGTGTAACACAGCTGATAGTTTTGCTTCCCCATCAAAGTTGCACGCCATGTTGCAAACTGCAAGCAGAAATCTTAGACAAGAATAAGTCACAGGAGTCAGAAAAAGGAGACGAGTAAAGTGGGAAAGTAGGCGGACGAGAAGCCATAAAAAGGAAATCTAAGACGACAGAAAAACATCGATGAAGAGAGATAGAAAAGAGAGAAAGAGAGAAAGAGAGAAAGGAGGGGGGGGGGAGGAAAGGAACGACGGAGGTTGAGGATCTCATCATGCTTTCCTATCAACGGACCGGCAGGCCTGAAGTAATAATGTACAAGTATATGAGGATTCGACGCGCCTGAGCCCTGCAAACTGGATATTTAGTTTCTCTGGCTGTGTCCTCACAAGACACTTGCCAACCACGGAGGCTTCAAGCACTGGCAACCACTGGTGTTCTGGACGCAGTGCATCCCTGAGGAAAACGTATGCTGTGTTCCTTCGTCGGATAAAGTATAAAAAAGTATAATATGAAACAGTTCAATCTGTCTCCGAAACGCTGAAGCGGTTTAGTCTTTCAATGCAAGTACACCCACGTCTTCCTCCACGTGCGGACAATTACAAAACATTATGAAGCATGTGAACATGTCTGCCTTATAAATCCAACAGAGACTCGTTACTAGGCAACTGCGAGTTAACATTTCAAGATAAAATCAACGATTATCTATCGATTACCCTAACATCCTTAAGCCGTAAATATTTTTTTCAATATCGTTAATTTTCTTTTTCTTCAAGGGATACAAGCGCAAAAGAGTTGCAGTAGAAATGAGGAATGCAACTGATATTTCTTCAGATGTGCATAACATCGTCTCAAATTTATTAAAACGAAACAATCAAGCATCTCAATTTCAACACACTAAACAGCGCTTTTTAAAAAAATGCACCAAATAAAGTCGTAAATAAAATGGAACAAACAATGTTACAAATAAAATAAATTAGACATCTCCTTGGCTAAGATATACCAAGTATTATCTCGAGTGAAAAGACCCAAAACTCAAAGGCAAAACATTGAACAGCCAGCAACTGAGTGTTGGCATGTTGACTTCCAATGTGTAAAGAAGCTTTTAGAGGCTTTAACATCCTTAGCTTGGAGCAGGCTCGGCTTTCACTTGCTTTCTCTCGATGTTTCTAGGCGGTAAGCGCTCCTTGCGTCCTGCCCACATGCTTTAAAGGGAAAAGCAAGTCAAATAGTACAATGGGATAAAATCATAGAGCTAGTGCAGTGAAATTTCGAATTAAAGCCCAATGCTGAACAGCTATGAGAATTGAATCGAACTGGTGTGACAGAGGATATTGCTACAAACAGTCACATGGTTGCTATGTTGCTGCTGGAAGAAGTTGTGGAACCAGTGTGGTTTATGTATCAAAAATAGAATAGTGCCATTGCAACACGGAATGAAAGTTCACCGGTTTCGATTGCGTGTACTCTGTCTACATTTTCTTGGACACAAACAAAAACAGTATTTGGCACTAAACCAGCATCGCTAAATATTTTCTTGTCCAGCTGTCCGCCTTCGTCAATCTCTTTTTTTTTTCTTAAAAGAATCCGCAAACATGGCAAACCATGATTTGGCCTGATACTGTATTTTGAACATACGATGTGAGTCAACTTTCATTTTGCAACTCAAAATGTCTGATCGGACATTATTTATTCGGAACGTGAGCATCTACCCTTTAGCCCAACTTTCGATTTGACTTACTTTTCCATTTAAGGCTGGCGACAAGAGCGGGGCGCCATCTGTTGGAGATGAGAGCGGAGCGGGGAGACAAACGACGAACGACAGCGCCAGCAACAAACTGATTTTCATCCAACAAGGCTTTTGGCAAAATCTTTTATTAGCGCAAGCCGCGACGGCAACAAAGCAGTTGCTTCGGCAACACCAGGGACAGAAAAGGTTTTTCCCAAAGGACACAATTCAGATGGAATATGATGATAAATAAATTTATAAATTTGTATTTAACAACCAAAAAACAAGAAACCATCCCCAAAACGTTTGGCAGCATTAATCACAACAATTAGGTTTAAGCTCTAGGGAGCAATACCACCCAAAATAGCTACCAAGGTAAAATTGAGTTGTCTATATGACATAGTCATCAAAGTTTCGTTTTCATTTCTATGTTTAGTCTTATTTTGTCATGATCAGTGATTTGTATTCTGCTGATGAGCAGGTTCTAACTGAATGCTACCCGTCATCACATATTCACCAGAATAATAGCTGTGTCAACAAGTCAGTATAATGATATTTTGTCACATAGTCAGCATCGTAGTAGCTGTGTCCCACAAAATGTCTGCTTCTCGTTACAATGTTTCTTGCTGAAGAAGCTCAGGCGGGATTTAAGTTTAGCCAATATAGATAACGGTCACGACATAGGTAGGACTGGGTAGGAACTCTGCTTTTAGCAAGATTAAAACACACTCACTAACTTTGGAGAAGATTATGAAGTATGCCACAAGTATTTGGGCTAGTCATGTGTCCCTCAACTCCCAAAATCCAAGTCTTGCTTATTATCAGCGGGAAATATCATACTTAATCAATAAAAAACCGCCCTCAAGCTTCCTAATATATACATAGAGTAATATACATCCAGGTCAAAGATATTCTAAGCTATCGGCTTCTAACACTGATATAGATACTGTCACTGCGTGCCGACTAAAATTGTCTACATTATGTCATGGCCTCCTACGTCGCGTCTGTTTCTAATAATAGAATGGCTTCCGCTACACATTTTGCGCCACCTCGGCTTAGCTCTCTGATCTTCCTGATATTCTATGTGTGAAACTATACACTGGCACATATCCATAATTTGTTCATAGATTTCTCCAGTGATTACCGCATTTTCATCTTTTCTCTATTCCATGTCCTGGTATCGCTGGAACTGCAGCGCATAGCCCGGAGGACACAGTGTTTTTCCTCCTCGACCCATCTTCCGACGACCTAGTTGTACTTGTCACAAGATGTCAAGCCTTATTTGATTATTTTGTTCCACTGATGTAGGATAGGGTTTAATAAATGAATTAAAAGTGAAGTGCGGGTGCGCTATCAAATACTGCGAGGTGGACAGCTGCAGGGGCTGAGGCCAGACGCTCAGACAACGAGAGAAACTTGTGTGGAAGACGAATAAATGACTACAGTGCTAGGGTTTCAGATTTTACAGTAATTACATTTGATCGAACGCGCCTGTGTAATTGAAAAAGGCAACGTACTGATTAACCTTTGAGTTTCAAGCAATCATTTTGTAAGATGGAAACTAAATTATCATAGCTTGTATATTTGTCTGGATGGTCTCACTTGCGCTTTAAACTAAAAAACTCCTCAAATGCGTAGAATAGTGAAATATCATTCTGCACTCAACTTTACATGCCTAAAATATAAGCAACATATGAAGACGTGAACAAAAGATAAAAGAGACAAAAAAGCATGCAGTTCTTCAGAACAGAGGTGTTATGTGATCAGATCACATAACACAAATACCTGAAACGTGTCAGATTCCTGAAGAAGGATGAAGTCCTCATACAACGCATATCAAAACTATGTGCCGGTCTTGCAAATACCCCGCACTTTCCACCTAGTGAGGTGTTTTTGTCTTTCTTCTCCTTTTTCTTTCTTTCTGTTTTACTATTTCTGTATTTATTTCCAAACCACTTCTTTTATTCTTATATTGTTCGTGTTGAGAATGATAGAAGAATCATGCAATAGCAACGCAAATGAGGCCTACATTAAGCTGTCTAGACGATTCTTTAGCTGAACACAAACTTTTAGTCTATTTGTAGATGTGTCAATAAAAAGATTGGAAAACAAACGACAAAAGCACAGAGAGGAAACAAAGAAAGTGAATATTTCCGAATGAATTTACACGTACAATTTCCTGGTTATTTTCTTGCTTTAGCGCACAATGGCTTACGAAAATTGTAGATTTTGCTGACCATGCCAATATTAACCTTCAGCTGTTAAAAAAAAACAACAACCCGACTGTTAAGACAGTATCACAACTGCTCACCAAAGTTCATTTAGTAATGTTCACAAAGTTGTCAAAAGCAATATTCCTTACTAGCAAATGGAGTTCTCAAAGACTGAATGAAACCATCTCAATCCAGATCATTGGTTGTGTACACCGAGTACTGAGAAACACGATACATGTTGAGCACATTTTGGGGACTTTACGTGTCATTGTACATCAGGAGGTTAACAGACACATTATCTTGTTACTTGAGAAGCTTAAACGGCTTTCAGGAAGATCAGATGACAGTGGTCTGATATTAGCTTCAATAAGTCTTTTTACTGTTATCTCTCTAGCTTACAAAATATATTGTCTTATATAATTTTAATTTTTTTATGCACTCTTGAGTTAGGTAGAGATTAATGTCAAAGAATAGCTTACACAATCGCTGACATTTTTAAACTGACAAACAATTAGTAGTTTCTGTAAAAATAAGTGGTATGCAAAATGTAAAAGAGCTACTTCAACAATAAATCCTCTTTAAAGTGCATTTTTTTTTAAAGGAGGACATTTGCTGTGATTAATACATTTCTACAACCGAAGTTACATGAAGAGCTCTTTTATGATTTCATTTTTTTTAATGACAGCGTTTTTTTCTGTTTTCTTTTATACAGGTGCGCATGCGTCCACAGGCACACGCAATTCAAACGAAAAGGTTATGTGGAAATGAGTTGAAGAAAGAAAATCAGACAGAATAACTTTTCAGCCAGAAAAGCTAGCTGTTAGTGAAAACTTCAGACATTTTATGTGCCATTTCTGGAAGCTCCTGCGCACGAATGGCGGGAAACAATGGAAGCATGAAAAGGAGAAAAAAATGGCGCGGAGGCCGCTGCTGGCACTGTCATTAAGGCGCAGTCAGTCTGCGATCTATATCCATGAAGTCCCTATCAACCAGTAACTAATTTTTGCCAGAGGTCACATATTCCACGCCGAAGTAATTTTGGGTTTTAATTTTCCGGTGTAAATTTCTTGTCACGCGGAGCTATGGCGTCTTCAGACCGGAAGCAAATCTGCTAACTGTTTGTGAGTTGTCTTCCTTGTTTTGCGTGAAGCTGGCCGGGCGCTGCTGGCGATGTCAATTAGACGGAACCGCCGGCTGTGCTATCGTGCGCACGCTACCCGGCATAGAAACAGCCGCGGATCCAACCTTAATCAGCGTTTTACGATCCAATAAATGCAAACAGGAAAGTATTTAGCTGCAGCCTCGGGCGTTCTTGCCATCCTTTTGGCGCCAAGAACCATTTTGTCATGGATTTCTCTAAGCGATGTCTTACGGCGAGGACCAGTCTCCACTGAAGGAAGTGTTAATGAGAAGTCTATTTCCTCTTGGTGCTGGAGGACCCTCAATACATAAAATCATTTACAAAATGTCGAGGAGGAGGAGAGTAAGGAGATGAAACTAGAGAGGGAGACAGACGGGGAGGCGCAGACGAAATTGGAAAGGGAGGCACACATTCAAAAAGGGTTTATGAGGATTATTTGGAAAACAATGATGTGAATAAATCTAATATTGTCGATTTGCTTACTGCCTTTACAACCAGGCTATTGGGGAAAACAAACAAGAAAGAACGATGTCTTAAAAAATAAACCCTCTGGGTGACAAACATTCATGCGATGACATGTCTCGTCCCCAGCAGGCTGTATAGAAGGATTTTTAACAAATTATCAATTGATGTCTAAATACTAAGAAAATGAGACTCGATGTAGAGGAGGTTTACCACGTAGACAAATTGCTGCATTAGTAAGTTGTAACAAGGTAATCCATCACAGCCACACTCTTTTAAGTGAACGAAATTGCACGAGCTACAAGCGTACGGGACGCAATTTTCCGGACGGTTTTCTGTTTCAATACAGCCGGTCTGTGGGCAATAACACCAGCCTTGTCACCAGGCCATTTCTCTTGCCTAGTAGGGACACTGAGTATTCTGTCCTAGACTGGGTAACATAGGGATTGATTAATACAGATCTTAATTCATGCGTGTCTGGGGAAGTAGAGGGTGTTTCCACGTATGGAGAAATGGACGAACACAGCTGCATTGCTGTATTCACCACAGTCTTTGGTCAATGACCTGAGAAAGATAGCAGATGTTTGGTTTGTGTGTTTGCATGCATGTACGTGTGCACAATAATCCTATAGGTGGGGTGCCGAAAGTATTTCTTCAGAAATTTTTTCCACTTTTGATGACTGCTGAAATTAAAGCTCAGTTACAGCTTTCACTTATACTTAGTTATCTACTCTGCACTCCCATCCCTAACACATTTTTTTGTCGTCTTTCACTCTTCTGGACTGTCTCTGTGGTGTGATTAGTGATCACTGTAAGGTGTCGACCAACGATATATTTGGTCGATACGACCATTCCTCTCTCCAGACACCAGACGAAAACAGCATATTTTCTGCTTCCCTAACTTTCATTAAGATTTACTGCGAGATAATGACAGCGATTTACGGTGATTTTCTGTCGCAGATAAGCACCTACTGTGGGTTGTATGTGTGTTTGTGTGTATGTGTGTGTGCATACGCAAGCAAGCTCTCAGACAAATTTGTCGTTTTCAAGTGACATCCTCTGTTTCTTGCACATGGCTTGAGCGACCATCCTGCGATAGTTGAACATCTTTGGTGGTCAATGATGGATCATTACTAGAATGAAAAGAATCTTGTTGTAAACGAAATGTTCCTTCATATGCGTCTTTCCAGAGGACGCTCCAGACTGAGGACCAAGAAACTGAATGCTTTCAGAAGACCGACATCGTCTGTGGAAGGCAGGTGTGTACAGAGAGGAGTCACAAAGGAAGATCAATGGGAGAAAACATGAGTTTGATCGAAGCACTTTGTTTACAGTAAGCAATCAAACGCTTTGCAATGGTACTGAGGCCTGATACATTGTTCTCTATGCCATACACTGAGCAAAAAAGGCTTCTGCAGTGTTGGTTAGTGACAATGTTAGAAACGAATGACAATGAACTTACTTTCATCAGGCATGGCTGTGGAGACAGATACACTCTAGATTCGTGGCATCCTATATTTTGTGTCAGCTATAGTCATATGTTTCAGACATGTGTCTGGTTTATTGATGTCTTTGCTGCTTTTCGTCACTAATCAGCGCCCCAAAGATGTAATTCATGAGACTTTGTGTTCTTAGTTCCAGTAAAGCAGCCTGTGTAAATTTGCAGTACATCCATTTCTTGCTTCCTTTTCTTGTTATCTGGGATATGACCGATAGAGAACGTGCTCAATCCTGAGAGAGGCACCTGAGACTTTTATTTCGCAAAAAAGTATATATGTCATTAATCTCCGTGCTGCCATCAAGAAATGAAAAGTCAAGCAGAAATGCAACAAACCAAGAAGTCGGTGTGAAAATGACACGTTAACTGCAAAAAAGATATAAATCTAGACAGCAAACACAGCATCATGGATTATTCATGCTAAGACAAACATGACATTTGAAAAGAATCATGCCGCATGATGAAGCCACTTTCTAAACACAGAAACAGACATATTTCCCTTAGTCAAAAACAAATGCATGCTGAAGATGAATCTAGAGTTTCATTTAATCATGTGTTCGTCTGTGTTAATAGCAAAACTTGTCTTTAGAATTGCTGTCATGGCTCTAGCCCATGCTTTGTCCAACGAGCAACAGTTTCATTGTGTCTGGTAAAGATCAGGTGGAACTAACACTTCAGGTTACAGCATACCGTCTAAAAGTGTTTGAGTCTTGACATGCTTGTGGAACAGTTTTGTTTCTCCCAGATTGTCTTCAAGAAAATTAAAATTTGTTTTTTGCAATTGTAAATTGTCTGTTTCAACGTGCTTCAGAGAAAACTTCCATGATAAGGTTGCTGTGATTGTTGACTGCTTCGAACTTGAAGCACAGAAGCCATATGGCCAAGTTCATTCCAAGTCCAAATTTGCATTTGGTGGCAGAGTATCAGACAAACAAATTAAAAATACATTTTTTGTTCTCCAACTTGTTACTGGGTGACATAATTATTGTTGACGCAAGTTTCTCAAGTTAATTTTTTATCAAATATAATTATGGATTGCAGATTTTAATAAAAGAAAAGTGCACATGCTGCCCCCTGCAATTTGAAACAGAAGAAAAATAGCCTCGGTAAGAATAAATTTGGAAAGAGTTAAAAGCTTTATTTTCCGAAGGTTTGGTATTCCAGAGTCCAAAGTCCCCACTGATTCAACGGTCCAATAAAAAAAAATAGTTCAGATTTGATGCTATTTTGCGAATTTGAGTAAATACATAGTGCCTTTTGATTATCAACAGTGATATTCTTGTGCTTTTACTTTCAAGATGCATGCATACGATATACAGTTTTATCGTATACGAATATGTGGTTGACTGTTTCGCTTTTTGAATCCTGACCTCTTGTCCAATGCTCTGGAAGAAGCAAAATGCAAGTATTGGTTCCCTCTACCACTCTGAAACAAATCTGACAATAAAGCCAATTGTGATCCTCCTGCTTACAAAGTTTATTCACCACACACACACTCCAGATGTCTGACAGGAGATCACTGCAGCGCCAAGTGCCCCACGAAGATATTTCCAGATGTCAAATGCAAAACATAGAACATAATTTGCTCATTATACAGTCTTTTGCGCTTTATTGACAATAGTATTGTGTCATACTGGTTGGAAAAGGGACTTGGTAGGCCTAAATAAAATAATAGAATAAAAGACAATTACCAGAATAATATTCATTCAATGTTTTGTTTTGTATGTTGGTGATATAAAGTGATGACTGTTTCTATTGCTATGAAGAGAGAGAGCATAATATCGTTAACAAGCATGCGGTGTTTGAAATTCATTTACTGCAACGAAAACAATTTATTTTAAGAACAAGTCACTTACATCCCACTTTGAATTGGCAACAGTTGCAACATAAGCCGGTAGACTGCTTTCAGTGTTACACAAATAACTTAAGACGAGACTTTATTTATCCAAGAGTGCAATTCAGTGCAGCTCGATATGAAAGCACTAAATAATGCCGAGACCTATCGCCAGACTCGTGCACTCATGTTTCACACAGCTGCATTTATTTATGATTACTTTTTATTTTATAATGGCTATTTAAGTTACTATTTACCTAGTCTTGAATTTCTCTTCTTTGCAAAGCGCAGTGAGCCTGTGATAAAGCACTAGTATTATTAGCACTATAAAACATTATTATTATTATAATTGTCGATGATCAACTTACCTGCAAAGCTCATGTAGGTAAAGTTATTAAGAAAGTGCATGGCACTAGGGTTAGGAACGTACTGACATTCTTAATCACCCTTTGGTGAGGCAGCGCCACCCAGAAACAGAAAGTCCGAGTGGACCGGGTAGTGCAGGCTTCTACAAGAACTATTTGCTGTGATGTACCCCATATAGACACAATCGACCCCCGCTACGGTTTGATCATGCCTTTTTTGTGGCAAGCCCTATAGGGTCAGGTATAGACATGTCCAGGACACAGCAACCCGCCTGAGAAATAGCTTCTTTGCCTCAGTTGCTTCCCTAAACTCCGCCGTGGCACGAGTAGTGGTGTCATTGTGTGTGTCTGTGTGATTGTTGTGTGTGTGTGAGCGTGTGATTGGTATTTGAGACCGTGAGTGTGCCTGGGTTGTATTTGTTGAGCAAAAGGCGGCCATCAATGCATATTTCTTTGAGTCGTCTAAGGGCAATAACTCCTGAAACTTATTTCAGCTTAAGGAAGAAATTCCCTCCCTTCAAACAAAACTTGTTTTTTTTTTTTTTTTTTTCAAAGGCCATTACACATTCACGTTTGCTGTTAGCGGCATTGTGTAGAAATGCGCCCTCAAAAAATAGAGATAAGAGGCAAAGTGTTTTCTAAAAATTTATTACAAACCTCTTCTTTAATTTAACGCATTTCGGGTTCTACGTTGTCACTGGAAGGAGTGTCAAAGATCGATGCTGGATGCAAATAATTCGCTTTTAGCAGACAGCATCAACAGCAGCCAGTGCTAAGCCTCTGACACGACCCGGAAACACGTGGGATGAGGTAAGAGAAACGCTAATGGATGTTCATTGTTACCAACATTATAATTCAGGGTTGTGATGTAGCACTGACTTGCCTTTGAGGCAGGCAGGAAACCATTTAGTTAGCGAGCCAGCCAGAGTGGCAGCCAGCCAGACAGATATGCATAGACAGAAAGACGCAGGTACAAACAGAAGGGATTTAAGACAAAGGAAGAGAAACCATGGGAAATATGACGAAGTTATCTACTCTTTAGCAATAACAAGCAATACTTTGTTTAAGCGTTACATGGTATTTATGATATTACCACCTGTACTTAAAAACTCACTTTAAGACATGTTTAAATTTCTGCAGACTGAAATATACACTGACATATAAAAAAAGCTTTTTAATTACACAGAATATGTTGAGAGAAGAAGTAAAATAAAGTAGAAATGTCCTCATTAAAAACAAGTACCCATATTTCTAGAAATTGTTAACACATCACAAACTGCAGGTTATTCCAAGATATCTGTATGCATTAAGGATCTCAAAAACTAAAAACTATTTATCACTCTCTCTTGGCCAAATGACCACCATTTCTATAAACAACTATATTAGATTAATATAAATTGACAAGGAGGGATGAGAAGAAGAGAGAAGAAGAAGAGTGTTTTGTGGGGTATGGATGCTCGGTCTCCTCTCTCGCTAGATATTTCAGGTCACGACACGAATGACAAATTTCTTTCTCTTAAGCACGCGCTGCAGTCAGAAGGATCAGCTATAAGTCTTCAGCAAGCAGTCTTGGCTAAAATTAATTTAATTTACTTATTCTCTCATACACCATACTCCAGCGTTCTAGCACCTTTCTACAAGATATTTGCAAACTGTGCATTCAAAATAGTTGCGAAGTTTGTCTCGTGGCGAAATAAAAAGTTCTCTTCCGAAGCGGAGATTCGAAATAAAAAAAGGCATTTCCGGTTCCGTTAATGACAACATTTTAGTCGTTCTGATTTCACGGGATGGCACAGGTCGTAAAGACCCGCAAAATGGAACAACAGATTGGGTTAAAACATAGTGAACTTTAAAAAGAAACCGAAACCACAATATTTCACGAGAAATTTCTCCTGTTAATTGTTTTTTAAATTTTCGTCGTTTGGCAAGGTGGCCCGATAGGAATATGCATCAACTCTGTGGAAGCTGCGGGGGGGCTGCTTATGGGGCGCTCGTGCTGAATATTAATGCACTTGCCAGGCCTCTAGAGGAGATCGATTGAGCGCCAAGTACACGGGTGGGGTGGTAACTGATGGCGGCTTCTGACTTATGGCTGACGGGTGGGGACATTAAAAGGATGGAGCAACGAAAAGATTATTCACCGCACTAATTAACGGAAAGGTCACACACACACACACAAACGCGTGCGCAAACTAACTCTCGAACGCTTTATTTAATATACGGAGTTCTGTCCCTTCGCCTAACAGGCTGAGGGTATCGTCTCTCCTTCATTCTGTTGCTGTGTTGTGGTCATGCTTTGATTTGAATAAAAGCATTGGACCTTTATGTTGACATGTGCTTCTGCTGATTTTTCTCCCCTCTTCTGCTGATTTGTGTTTAATGTTATTTTGAAGTGCGAACTGTTTGGCAGATTCCACTCCGCCCTGCATCTCTCACCATGGCAGCGACTTGAGTCGCAGTGCATGAAATGAAGCGGTGATCACCTTCTTGCAGTTTCAAATGATAACCCTTCCTAACATTTTCAAAATTTCTTAATATATTTTAAATATTCTCCTGCGGTCACTAAACCTCTGGAGTCGTTATCGTTAATCTGCAATTATCGCCCTTTGCTGCCGGAAAGAAGCGTCTCCACATTGTACTTCGTTCTGCATCTTTCTATTTCGTGATCTGACAGCATAGTAAGCTTGCCTCTGCCTGAGTTACTATAAATATTCCCACTTTTTACTAATATTATATATTAGAGCCGGTGTGATGTGCTTAACAGACACTTAAAGCCACATTTCCAGGTTAAACGCGACATCTTTAATGTAAGTATAACAGGATCGGTGAACTTCATTTACATTTACATTCTAAACTAGATAACCGAAGTTTTGTTTCGTGCTCCTGTTTATTGTTCTAATCACATCTTCATGCCGGTACGATGGGCTAAAGGTCACGCTCGCCCTTCGTGACACCCTTGAACTTTGATGTCTCCGTTTGTTTTCAAACTTCTGTCATTCACATTTTTTAAACAATCAAAAAAGAAAACTCCGAACGATTAGTTCTTATAGAAGCACGAAAAAACTAGAAGGTCAAATCCAGCGTGGGCATTTGTTTAGATTGGTTTGGTTTCCAATTGCAAAGTTCAATCAGCATTTAGCACTTTTCCTAGTACCGCGCACAAATCGGAATTTCAGGTGTTACAGATTTTTTCTGACAGCGCCTATTCCAAGCCACACGATTACAACTTTATTGACACAGCGATATGAATCAGATAAGTTTAAGAAAAAACATTCTCTTTCACAGATGCTGGTATTGTCGAATATTAGATAGTGGGCAGTAGAAACAAAGTCAAACGACAGAAGTGAAGAGCACTTAGACTGCTCAACACGAAGCAGGGTCTGTGTCTGGCTTTTCTACCTTCGTGCACTGACGGAGAGAATATTTATCAGGCCCTATTATAGTCGACACCTTCCTCAGAGAATCTGTTTACAGGGCTGCTATTTACTCTCTGCGTATGTGTGTGGGTGATTGTATGTGAGTGGGTGGGGGAGGGAATCAAAATTTTAATAAATTTGCTGCTATTTTTAGACTAAACAAACTCCTCCAAGTGACTATTTGGCAAACACATCACGGTGACATTTAAAGGAGTATTCAAAAAATTGCAAGGCACATATATTTTGCTTGTTCTAGAACTGTCATTGTGCGACAGTTCTGTGATATTTATTAACCTACGTACGTCCTGCAGTAGGGTAATCTGAACACTTGTAAGACCCTCTCCACCGAGTGTTTTAGAATCGATGCCTGATGCTGCAACACCCATCTCCCGCTCTATTTTCTCCAAGCCATTCAACTATTGCTTGTCACTGTGATGCTTACTTTTTTCCCAGACTTTCATACCCAAGATATTAGGATCCAGCTGATTGAACTTAGGTCATTTTACTAAAATCCTGGCACGAAATTTCGATCTTGACGAAATAGCTTGTCAGCCTATCGGGTTCAAAGGTGAGGAAACGTGGTCACGACATCTGTGCTAGACCCTGGCCAAACCTACTTCCTCCGCCAGACCCAGGAAATAATGAGCTTCTGACAGAAACTCGTGTCGAGTCTTGCGAGAGAGAGAGAGCAAATGGGAGGGGAAGATTCAACTGGTTTCCCCAAGTTGTTTTTAAAAACTTAGTAGAGGTAAGGCGCATATGATATTGGTGTCTGCGCTGCGCACGCTAAGGTTTGAATTTCCATTATCCTTGCCCACAACAGTTTTCAGATGGTTGCTAATCCCGGCAAGCATGTTCAACGTAGTGGAAAAAACTGTCCACGATGTTGAAAACAGCGGTGATTGGTTGATAGGGTTTTCCTGTAGGGCACCTGCCGGATGAAGACATGCGTGACTGCATAAGCAAGATTCACTGACGGCGTAATTGGAAATAATCTTTGTTAATATCAAACATTCTTTGTGGGACATAAAAGAACATGCAGTAAAATGTTCTAACGACGAGAGGAAAAGAAAACAGCGATTTTATACCTTCGCATGAGCGAGCTTCTTAAGCTGAAATGGAGCTACCTTTACAGGCTTCCTCGTGTGCGTTACCTTCTGTTCTCCCCACACTCTTTCCCTCTCTGCTCTTTTCAGCGTCCAACTCATGATATGGACAAAAAGAAAGTGAGGAGAAAAAACAGCGAAGTGAGTCACTCTCATGGGCTTTCTCGACTGTCTCACCTTCTAACCCCCTTCGCTTACTAGCCTCTTCCTCTTTCTATTGTTTTCAACCTCCCACTCAAAACACGAGCAAATGGAAAGAGAAAAAAAAAAGAATTCAAAAAAAAAAAAATGAAAAGGGAAATAGGATCTTGCTGACAGTTAATCTCCATAGTGTTAAAATATCCAAAAAGCTTTTCCTCCCATGAGGAAATGTTTACAATTCTTCTACAAGCCACAGTTAAGTTTGTTCCTTTTGCAGGTTAGGAAGCTGACATGTGTTTTGGTTACTTTATCCTCAAGTGTTATGGTCAGCTTAGACTTAAAACCATGCTAGCATGCTAGCAATAGACGGATAAAACATAATATTCATGCTGAAATAATTTCTCTCTCACACACAAACACACACAAACACACACTCAGTAACAGTTGGTGACCTTAAGTCATCTCAGACTAGTACAAGATGGCGGCCAGTAGAGTATAACAAGTGAATGGCACGTGGCATAAATGTGTTGCGGTGACGATTGGTTCTGCATAAAGACATTGAGCACCTACAGCCAGACCGCAAGAGAGAAAATTCACATGCCAGCACATGATCAGAAAAAGATTTGATGCGGGATACCTTCCCAAGGATTTGCTGGTCCTTGGAACACATATTAACAAGGGAGACAATACTGTTCCTACTCGCTATCGAGAGGTTCTGGAATCAAGAGATGAAAGAAAAAGTGATGAGACTTTCAATGAAGGACTGATAGAACTGAGTAAGAATGACAGAGCTGACAGAGAAAGATCGGAGTTTCCGTAGGAGGCAATGCAGCTCTTCCGGAGGATCATGTCAGTGTTGACATCCCATTTAAGCTTGTTATCGAAAATAGCCCCTCGTTATTTATGAGTCGACTATTTCGATGACATCATCATCGATAGTACTGCATCAGGATTGTTAGTCAGAAAGTCAAACATCATTTCTTAGTCTTTCAGGCATTCAAGACAAGGAAATTTGGTATACTATGTTTCCATGTTAGGACACATTTCAACACTCCAAACCTTAAAATGAATCAGAAACAAGTGTGCAAGAATGGAGCACTTGATCTTTTAGAGTGTACTGCTACGGTCAGTTCATCCCAGTGTGTCAGAAACTGACTGGTGTACCTGTTCATGGACGCGTTCTCAAATTTCGGACTTTATTGACTCTCCGAAAAAAAAAGCCCACAAAAATCACGCGCGTGAAGTCACGCACACATTTTCAGATAAAAGTTTAAAAGTCGAGGTTTTCTCGTCCTCCATCGCCACCCTTCCTCCTCATCTCTGCTTGCTGGCGTGCGTGTGTGTGCGTGACGCGCGTGCGTGCGCGTGGGTTGTCGCTAATTTTAGTGGCAGCGTGACACAATTATGTGTTCAGTCTGAACCTCACCTTCCCGCCATTAAGGCCCGCGTCAACCTCTCACCCGGCTTTCTCGCATTTTTATGGACTATCAAAAGGTTGGTGGACGGCCATTACCGGCGAGAGGGCCAATGAGAGGCGAATGGTTTGAGCCAGGCACTGAATATCCTTCTGTATCACTTCCTATCTTCCTGCTTTTAAACTTTAAGACATCTATTTGTTAGTTTGTTCTCAACCACTGAATGTAAACGCTATCAATTCTTTAATGTTGCTTATATAATGTCCAGAAAATAGTTTAAAGAGTTCTCTTTTACTGATCAGTGTACCTGAGCAGGTGACGACAACAAAGTAGATAACTGGTGTATTTATTATGGTGCAGTGTAGCTGACATGAGCAAAGATATTTCATAAAGATCGTTTGCTCGAGCGATTTCCTTCATTAAATACTAAGTTAATGCAAGCAGTCATCTCCCTTAGCTCCTCCATGCTCGAGTCGCACTTTTACTACTAGTGGTCTTCACAGCTCACACTGTTTCATGCAAGAGTATATATTAATTATCATACAATTTGTGTTGTTTTTTCGGTATGTACATTTCTTGTTTGATACTTTTCTACATCTTTTCTCCTGGTTTACCTAAGGAAATAACTTAGTCACACTTTAAAAAATTAACTTTGCTTTGGCGTTTTTTTACATTTGTTCTTGTTAGCTTAATATTTTTATATTTGTGTACTGTAATACCTACACAAAAAACAAGATTGAAAGCTGAGGAAATAAACACACTGCTGAAGTGTGAATATATCAGTCAAATAGCAAGGACAAATTTCATGCAATGTGAAATTAGATAAATACTACACATAAAAATCCCATGCACGTACAAAATGATCAAAGATGTCTTGAAGGACTTCAGTCATTAAGAGTATAAATATCTACTAATATATCTGAACACAAACAAAGAACACAAAAAGAATACTGTATATTTTAATTGTACTATTATTTTCGATACCATCTTAAGAGTTTTCAACCTATCGTCTCATCCACGTTTATGGTCAGGTTTGCACACATCGAATAAATTAAAATATTGCATTGTTGAAATCTATAAATACAATATTACTCACCTTTCCTCGTCAGGAAAAAATCTGAAAAATGATAGTTCTTTGCAGGTTTCTTTCTGGAGGGCATTTGTGCAGTTAATTGCACTGCAAAAACCGCCACCAGGCTTTCTCTTAGCCTCGAGATTGAAAAAAGTAGCATGGAGGAGCAATGGGACTGAACTCTGATCTCGTGCTTACGGAATTCCATAAACAGGGTGATCTTATTATAGAAAGTCTTTGCCCGAAGGAAGGTAATCAGGGTCACGGTTACCTAATCCTCCCAATCCACCCCATTCCCGCACTTTAATATTAACAGCATCATCTTCATCGCTGTTACCGTCACTGCCAAGTTCACAAAAAGGGGTGAAAATATCCAACCATTTTTTCTTCTGCCTCAATTTTCTACTGGCATAAGTTTTCTGAAGAGAAAGGTAGATATGGTATAGAGGAGTTTCAGTAGAACATGACGCCATGCTGGTGATACATCTTTGTATTTGATTCATATGATTATCATCTGATGTGTTTACAGCTTTCCAATGGGGTTTATTAGGAATAAAAAGTGTTTACAGCTTTACACCTAGTAGGCCTCTACTCTTACTGGTCAAAGTCATTAGTAATAAAGCAATGAGTATCAGAAAAGTAATGTCATTACAGAAAAGTCGGCTAATTAAATAAACGACTACAACTATGAAGAAGCCTCTTACAGTGACGGTTACAGTATACAGTACAGTGTACTAAGTCTCGGTAAACCAACACTAAACTGAGCTGTTACAGGTCTATTTTTTATTTTTTTTGTCTCTACGACTTATCCATCTATGAGAAGACACCTGTAAACAGACAGACAGCAGTTTACCGTCTTACCTGCTGTGAAGTTGTTCAGCCTCGCGTGCTGGTCGCACTTCCTCTTGAGGATCAGGTGTCGAGGTCTCATTTGTGATACGTTCATCTTGGTCAGATTTGGTTTGCACAAACCGTCATCAAAATTCTGCTCACATAGCTCTGGAGGTTGAGTCCCAGAATACAGGAATCTCCACACACAACTGCGGCGACATCCTTACAACTCTTGAAGTCAACTTTTTCTGAGCCACAGAAGCAGCACACGTGAGTAACCTCTCAGCGCTCTGGAAAAAACAAATTTTTAAAAATTATTCGTGGTGTATAAGACACATTCGGTTGTATCTCTAGTCGGAAGTTTTAAACGCGGTCTGCCAAAGACAAGGCATTAGGGGTCTTAGAGTTTGATTAATAACTGGTGTCATTAAAGATTGCAGCTTAGTTAATCCCACGGCAAACATTTTAAGTTGAAAAGAAGAGAGTGTCCAGTGAAAGGGAAGTAAGCTTCGACGAAATCGAACTCATTAGGACAGAACAGCTGACATTAGATGAAAAAACCAGAGTTTGCTTCATTTACATACTGACGAGATACAAATGAGTTCCTTTCATCTAGACTTAGTGAAGACTTTGGAATGTTATTGGAGGAGGGTTACAGGCCAAAGGTCATCGCCGTTTAGTGCAGAAAGCTTAAGTTTTCTCCTCTGACAGCAAGACAACCTACAATTAATCTGAGGTGTGACACGATCCCCTTGTGGCTATAAGTTACCGAGTTGCCTCCCCTGGCGCCAGACTTTCAACTGACAAAACGAACTCGAGAGATGATTACATCTGAACAGCGATTTGTCTCCTCCCTTCTAGCATGTTCCGATTAGGACGTAGATACCTCTTATCTCCCTTTGGCCAATCAGCCATAATCCGAGAGAGACTTTTCATGGTCTTCCGCCTGCTACGTCCAGAGGATTTTTATTGTTGCAAGAGGAAATGATTCGTCTTCTTGGTGTATGCTGGGGAGGGGTGAGTGCGAGAGAGAGGAAAACTGTTTTCATCAAAAAACAGTTCGAGTGTACTTTCATGTTTATGTGCAGAAAGATCGTTGAATGTCAGTAAGTTAAACACACATCTGCCAAACTCTTTTCACTGAAAGAGTACTTCAACTGTCATATGAAATATTTGCCCAGTAGGTTTGACTGGCATTTCAATCTCAAAGCCATTTTAGTCTACTTCAACGTCTTCTCAACAACAAATTAAACCAGCTACGGACCCGTCGAGACTAAAAGAATCAAAATATTTATATCTGTTCAAGAAATGTGTAAAGTAATATTCGAAATAATATTTTCAAAAAACAGGAATAACCGGACACCTTTATTTGAATGGTCAAGTTCCATACGCACACGTTCATAGATTTTATGTTTCTTTTAAACGCTCGGCTATAAACTGCAAAAGTTGTTAATCATCGTCAATGATGGGGATAAAAGGAAGGACATAAAATCGAGTGGGATCGCCGAGCAACGCTGTCTGGATGCCACTCGCTTTCAATAGCCGAGTAAGATGGATGATAAGGTGGACAAAAAACGGCAATGGGATTTTTCCCACAATAATCAGGAGATTGTTGCCTCGGTGCAGACAGAGCGAGTTTTATTCCTCTCATCTTCGGGCGCGTGTGACGTATAGGAGAGGTTTGCACCTGCTGTACCTGCGGTCGGCGGCGAGCTGGCTGCCTCAATATGTCGATGGCGGGCTTCTGCCTTTCGTCCACTTCAATAACTTTTGCTATTCTACCTTGCCACTTCTCGCTCTCCCGCCAAGCCTCGGGGATTCACAAAAACAGGGATACAGGATGTTGTGTAAAAAATTAATATTTCATTATTCATGGACACAGCTGGTGACAAGAAGGCTCTGTATGCTTGACGTCCATTCGTTAGACTGAATTAAGTAACATCTAAGTGAAGTTGAATTTAAAGTCCTAAAATCCGTAAAATTATGAATAAAATCCCTCGACGGAAAACTAAAAACTTGAAACGGCCTTTATATTCTTCGGGCAATGTCGAGTGACATTTTAATACTGCATTATAAATATTTAAAGAGAGGGAGAGTTTATGTAAAAATAGGAAATAGAAAACGATAAAGACTGTAAGATTTAAAGCAGAGTAGGTCCTTCAAACTACAACTACTACTCAGTTCTTAATGCATCATTCACACTCAACAAAGCCAAGTAGTAAATGACTGATGAAAGTTCACCATAATTATTGCGTCTTAAACGCAAAAGTCGAGAAACATATTCTTTCCAATTTTCAACCGGGAGGTCCCAAGATTAAGTTTTCCGTTTCGAAATGTATTGTAGTTTATTCTACTTAAAGAATAATACTTAGTGTTTTCATTCTACATACTGATAAAGTTAAACAATTAGGTAATAACAGGTTAGCAATGGTAAAATTGAATGTAGCAAGAAAAAACTACAAGAAGAGATTCAAAAGATCTGCCCAACTCATTCATGACGCCAAAGAGATTTCACTGAGCATTAAAAATAAACAAAATTCAAAAATTATCTCTGTATCTGCTAGTAATTTGATTCTCCTCCGGCCATCGCTTTAAAAGACATCTGGCAGCGCCAGGTCCGAAGACTGAGTGAGGTACAACAGCGGCTTTGTTGAATGCTTGCACTAGAGTAAACATTTTTAATTGCTACAAAACGGATTTCAACAAACACATCTGGAAATATTTCCTACCTACTGTCTCCACTTTTAGTACGGCACGCTTGTCTACCATTACTTCTAGTCTGAAAATAAAGTATTAAGTGGGGTTAAACTTAAGGAACTGCCGATGTACAAGTATTAGGTAAACATCTAAACATCTAAACAGACTTTGTCTTGTCTTGATCCTCTCTCTCTCTCTCGCCATACCCCTCATCAGACCTTCAGAACGATAACTGATTTACACTGTGAGCTTATTGTGCATGTTCACTTAAATCATTTCCCCCCTTACACAGGCGACAGATGTCTGACGCGGTGGATGGTATTATTGTTTATGATGGATTGTAAATTCAAATAAAAAGACATCATCTTTTGACACGATGTTTATTTGTGAAACTGTTGCTCTTAAGTACTACACTAAGCAAGCTGTATTCCCCCAAAATACAGAATTTGTTAAAAAGAAAAAGTGTCGAATCAATAACAGTCTCGACTGTTACTTAGCGGAAGCCTGTATGTGTTTACGTGTTTGCATCTGTGTATATGTGTGTTTACACACACATAGGTCTGTAATGTCTAAACAAGAGAAAATTGAAAAAAGTTATTGTATTGAGTAAGCTTTCGGCCCATGTGTTGAGAGAGAAAGAAAGAGAGAGGGACAGAAGAAAGAATGAGACTGAGAAATGGGGAGAGAAAGACAGATGGGACATGGGCAAGAACTGCAGGTCACAGCAGGACGAGATCTTCGATTTATTCAATCTTGATGTCGCTCTCACCGGAATAACTGTCAAATAAAGCTCCGGGGCATAGTTCTGCACCTCGGCTGTGTCATTTCATACCCAACACTGGAAATTCTGTTAAAATCAAGGCCGGCAGGAAAGCTAAAGCCTACAGCAAGCAGCATGGCTGAAACCTTCCAGCACACAGTAAGATGGCCAGGTCCTCCCCTAGACACTAGACCTAGGAGATATACTAGAAGTCCTCTGACTGTATTGACTGGCTTTATTTTCTCCCATTTGTACCGTCGGAATGTACGAACGTCAATGACATCAACAATGATAATGATTATGAATATGATACAAAGTGGGACAAATACAAACACTTTCCCCTTTATTCAATAAAAGGCACAAAATGTTTCCCTGGCTTCATGGACTAAAAGCTAATAATGCCTCGCCACTCAGACGTTTTCGCTGTGAAGAAAACCTGGCGGAAGGAACGAGTTTTGTTCCCTTCAGCCAATCGCTGGGCGCCTTTCTGTTCGTCACGCAGGAAAGTTCAGTATCTGATTCTCCCATTGGACAGCGTCGAGATCAACGATCAGATTTGTTTGCTCCTAAATTTTTGCAGACAAATCTTTTAATTCGTTACTATTTGTGTCAGTCTTTAGAGAGACTGAAAATACGGACTCGAGGCTCTCTGGTAAGGTATAAAACAACAGAGCTCTGACAGGGAACTGGTACAGAACTAGCGTTTGAATTTTGCCATTTTCCTGTGGAAATCGTGACGGGTCACCTTGGGGTACCTCGATTAAAATGTATTTTAGGACAAACCTATCAGTGTATTGTCCTGTTAGTTTAATATCCAAGGAATCTATTTGTAAAGAAAACTCAAACTGCGCACTTGACCCTCGTAACCTTCTGGGGCCTCTAGTAAGAAATTGCTCTGAGCGACTCATTTGGTTGCGGCGGGTCATTATATATATATGCGTGTGTTTACATGCCAGTGTTTTTTATTCGTTACATAAATCCTTCCTTGCCGGCAATAAAACGCTTCGTAAAAATACATTATGCTATTGAACGTCTTGAACACAAGGACGAAGCTGGCTCACCAGCCCTCCCGTCGCGCGCTAACGTATTTATGGTCTCGGCACACGCCTCGGCCCTGTGGTTACAATCGCTCCTTGCCAGGAGGCAAGCATCCAGGCCTCGTAGACTGCCCCAGCGCCATTTTCGTTTCATGTCACCACCTCCTTTTATGTTGTCCACAGCTGCTCCTATCGTTGCCGGGCAGATCAAAGGAGGCTGCCAGGGCGAGAAGGACAGGTACCAGTTACTGGCTGCCGAAAGGCTGTTGTTTACGCATCGACGTCCCCAACCTTGAGTCTGTTAATGTGCTCGCATCTACCAGTTTCATGGCTGTCGCGCAGCGGTATCGACGCGAGGGGGATTGAAGCAGCTAACGCGATGTCAGGAGCGACATCGTTATCTCCTGCATCTTTCTAGCTGCTGGCCTTGGCTCCCTTCTGGCCCTATCGGCCAACACCTTTAATTTGACTCGGCGCTGCGGTTTCTTTGAAAGTTTGAACGTGGGCCCCTAGGGCCTGCGCCGTCCAGGCGAACATGATGACGAGCGCACTTTGTGGCTTCTGAAAAGCTGTGGCGCTTCAAAGCTTTGCAGGGGCAGGCCTAAGCTTATTTGTTCTCCCTCAGAGTAATTGAACGAAACAGTTTGAAGAAGCCTGAGAAAGCAGCGTATTTTAGTTTTGAGATATCGGATGTTTTATTACAGCCCAGAATTATTTTTTTATATCCAATGTGACATTACAGCGTGCGATTTTGTTATGTCCTTTATATTTCTCATAAAAATGTATAGAGTTCATAATACCTTTTTTTCTAACATGCAACCTTTCAAAGTTCATTCATGTCTTACTTTGACAGGCCACCACATACGCAATCCTCCCATCTCTCACACACACAACAATTTTACTAGAAAGCTTGACACCCAGACACTTATTAACTTATTAAAAAGTAGCCGAAAATATGAAAGAGAAAAAATAGTAACACCAGCTGCCCGGGACAGTGAACAATAATAGTGAAATAGTTCGACTTCTCACTTTATCCATCCTTTATCCCTCAGCTCGCCAAATTATTGTACACATGAAAGGCTAAAAGGTTACCTAACATGCGAGGTTTATTTAAGGCACTGACACAAGAAGGGACACGAACTTCGCAAGCACTTGTTAATCACCGTCTCCGGAAAAATAAAATCTCATAAAATAACAATTAAGAGGACACCACCGCAACCAAAAGTGTCACAAGGACGACGAAGCAGCCCATGATGACGAACGAGGACCTAGATACGAGGGCAATGATACAACGATAACCTGAAATATGTTCTCCATGACAGCACTTCCTCGGGAAGTCAGAAGGACAGGCTGTCGCATTCAATTGCAAGAGGCTTCATGAGAAAGAGAAACGAAGCGAATAGGAAGAAGAATGGTGTGGGAGAGAGGTAAAGTAGTGGAGGCTGGGAGAGGAGGCTAACAAGGGGCTGGTGCAGTTACAGTGTAATACAAGCTTTACAATTTCAGCGGTTTTTAACATTACCAAAATTCACCATTTTCAATAAATGGCGATGTGATATCACTGGCAGGAAGCTTAGGTAATTTTTGTCAGTACAATGCTATAGAAGTTACATTCGTCTGGGGTTTCAATGCAGTCTGGGCGTGAACCAGCAAGGCATCTTGGAAAATTTCAATAGAAGTGATCCTTTTGGTCTCAAAGTTCCACATCCCTGTAATTTTTTTTGCAGTAGGGTTACTACTTTTCAAGACAAGCCCCCACCCGAAGTGTCTTGAATTATTATTTTTTGCTCTTATTTAATGATGGGAAAGATTTGCCGACAAATATGCTGAGCAGTGGAAAAACAGTTAAAAAAATTATATAGAAAATGTCATCCTCAAAGACAAATGTCTTTAATCTTTTACGTCAAGTTCACGAATCGAATCAGATGTTGCTAACAAAGAGGAAGTTGATTACAAGCAGTCCAGCATTTGGCAGAACAATGACAGCACTGTGATCAGCATTGGCATCGAACCCACAGGCCCCCGCTAAAGACCGAAAATGAAGCCGGATTTTCTAGACGAAAACAGGGCCAGACAATAACGACTGATAATAAACCCATTCACCACAGTGAGGCAAAGACCCTCGGTCTCTTGGAGCTCTGTGGGATTGTGGTCATGGGGTCGAAGCCACAGTAACCATTACATCCACAGTCTCAGCCTCAGAACTCGAGAGGGATGCAGTTTCTCCCCAGGATTTTTGGCGGCGCAACATTGACATGAAGGCTTAGAGACTACAACAGTTCGGCAAACATTAGGACCCCTCTCCTCTTCTACTTTCACTAGCTCATTCATCGCACTGCTCCAAATTGTCTTTTTTCCCTTCCATGCTAGAGTCGATGAATGAAACTCTAGTATTAGTAATATCATCAAGAACACTTTCAGGGAATACCGTCGCTCACTAGGGTATCTCTAATGGTCATTAAAACCGAAGCCATCCCACAGTATCTCATTCATCCACTGAAACCTCATCAGTTCTTCCTTCCATCTCGTTGGCCCAGTTCTCGAAGTTTTTGTGTTAATTTAATCTTCTAGCAGAATATGACACTGCTCTCAAAGTCTTTCTACCTTTAGGCTGTAGTTGAAAAAAAAAACTACAGAAAATCGGTTTTGTCGTAAATAATGAACGTGGGCTCCAGACGGCATTATCCGATACCAATAAGCAGTCGTTAATAATAGGCGAAATAGAGAATAAGATGAAAACCACGGTCCTTGCGTCTTATATACATGTTGTTATACATTACTGTTGTCATTATAGATGGCATCCTACACCAGTCAGAAAGCCTCCATTTGAGTTCCATGCTGACAGCCATTACATGACACTAACAGTGCGCTTGTTCTGATCTCGGGTGAAGGTGGATGGCATGCACTTCACGCATGCGAATCGCACGGACACACATCAAAGCTGACTGCTCTCACCACCAAACAGAAACTAATCTCCGTCTACTGACTTAAACATGGAAGAAAAACACAATGAGCCCACGGGGGAAAAGTTCACCCTTAAGAACGAAAACAAACCAGGCGGCTGAACGGCTGGAGTTGAAATCCTGCTAACACCACCACAGATGTTGCTCAATCACAGTGATGCACGCATGAGTTGGCAAAAGGAAAAGGTGACAGGCGAAGCGTGCCTTTAGACGAAAGGTAAATATCGGTTGGTGTGGGTGCTGGACGGTGGGAGGTTGGTGAAGCTGTTGTTGCACGGGCCAAGGCATTACAACTGCTGCAGTCCCGTGATGGTGGTCGCCTCTTGGCCGCCACTTGCTGCATGCGGCGCCTGCGTCCCACTTGTGATTGTAATCCAGTCTAGTCACATGTTTCCTCTCGAATACTGCCAAGTCTTTTGTTCCTCTTTAATCCTGTCATTTTCTCGGTCGAATGGGAGTGGTTCTGCACGTGTAGGCACGTGTGGGTGTATGAGAGTGTATTATGAATGTGGGACATGCTGCTTTCTCTTTCTCTGTGTATGTGTGTGTGAGTGTTGCCTGAGTTACAGAGCTAGTGTTGCATGCTTGGTGTGAAAGTGTAAACGCACATTCAATAGGTGTCAGTCCAAAGACCTCCATCGACCGTGAGTAATGAAGCCCACCACATCCAACATGCAGCAATATTGAGCCATCACGCAACCCTTCTAGCTGCGCATGACCAAATATCCACTTCCTTTTTCTGTGTATTTTTTTCAGGTGACTTTCAACTTACCCAAGAGCACTGAAAACTTGGGGTTTTTTTTTCAGAGCTTAGCCATTCAGTGCCGTGCAGAGCCTGATAAATGTTTTCTGCGTTTATTTTGATGCCAAGGCACATCATGGAAATACATTCGTTAATCGTTTGTAAATGTATGCAAAAGAGCTCGGCTTTCAGGCTTCTGGTGAACTGCTGTGAGTGATCGCATCAACTGGCCGCAAAAAATGGAATTCTTTCCGATTTTCTGGAGGAGGCGAGCCTTCTTCTCGCGTGTTGCCGTGTACTAAGGACTTTAACATTAAAATGTCGCGGGTCTTCTGACAGCAATGGTGGGCTTCTAAAGGAACACTTTGTCAGATGTGAAAAAGACCTAGGTACCCAGAAAAGTTGTGAGTGGGGTGACAAGAAACTAAGCTTCTCATCACTCCTTCATTTAAAGCGTTGAAACAATGATAGTGTTCTGTGGAAAAATTTCAGTCTTTACCCCATCAAAAGCGCCCGCAGAAAATAACGAAGAAAAACCTTTAAAAGTTCAATGAAGTGCATTTTTTTAGTGACTGGCTGCAAGATACAATCCCTCCCCTCAGCCAAATAAAGACAAATACCCCTTTCCGAGACACATACACACATGCAAATCAGCCACAGGTTAAGGATAACCACACAAACATCATATATATATATGGCTGTGTAGTGAAGGCTCCAGCCAATGGGAGAGTTGAGGATAACTGTTAATTAGAAATGTGTACAAACGTGACGTCTACAGTTTGACATACTTCAGTGTTTAGCTGTGTATCTTGAGAAATCACTCAGATCTTTAGACAAGCTCTTAAAAAGATGTTTAAATCAGTTTAAAGAAGTAATTCGAATGTAACGCGTTCAAATTACGGAGAAAAAGTACTTTACATTCTTGTTCCCCTCACCCTCTCCACTATCTTGTCTGAGGCTAATCTTAGTTTTCACTGTCTTCAGCACAATGCACACCTCGGAAAACCTAAGCTAGTTTTAAATGCACACTCGGAAAAAAAAGACTTCCCTAAATCCTGTTTTGTGAGTTTGCACTGCCATGACAAGCTCAAAGTAATATGCAAAGTTTTATTGCCGCGAGTAACATGGCTTATTCGGGGACTGAGAGTCATCAAAATTGTTAATAAAGTTATTGACTGAATTATCGTGATGTTGATCGAAGCGAGAAGAAGATAATGTATAATCATATTTTTATGTTTCCTTACTTCTCCTCGAGTATCCATTGTCCTACGCAATGGCACATTCCCTCACTCATGGAATACTGACCACTGTGTTTATAACCACGCAGCGTCCTAAGCGTGGTACCGGTGTTTTATAGAAGCTACAATTTATTTGTTTAATTATATGCCCTTAATTCCTTTAGTGTGTTACTGCAATACGATTGACACTAATCGTAAAAATAAACCTCTCTTACACGCACATAGACATACAAACACACTCGCGCACAAACAAACATTAACATTCATTTATAATGTCTTCTAACCGTTGCGTTGATGCTTGATCGCTATACTCACTCGCGGGTTCTTGTCTTTTGATGATCGGGATCAGCGCAAGAAATTATTTCCCCAATTCTGGGGAATATTTCCTTTCTGTCCACGACATACCGATACATGCCAACAAACATCACCACGGACAGAAAGCGGCCAAAATCGTGAGGTCACGCTTGTACACAGACACGCATAATCAACATATGTTTCCAGCTCTCCCATTGGCTGAGGCGTATGTGTGCACAGTTCTGACGACTGTTGACCTCTGTCACTGCTCAACTACCATCTGGGTTACACCTGTCATCACCACTTCTGCCCTACAATCAAAATTCGTGCAAACATGTGACCTGCATATTTCATTCCTCGTATGATGTGAGTTGTTCTACGGAACAATTGCAGGATATCTGTAACAGGCAAATAAGTTCCTACTATCAAGACACAGTGGAAATCCAGAAACAGCAGAGTAGAAAAACAAGATGGAACACTTGCTGTGAGGTGATGTTGACAGGAACACTAGCTACCTCCTCAGTCAGTGTCTCTCTTCGTTCTTATTTCTGTACCTAATTAACTCAAATCCCGAATAACACAATTTTTATCAATCTTTTTGCAAAGGAAGAGTGTAACGGATATAAATACAACCACAGATCAAAGTCTTAAACGCAAATAGTTATATACACTATTAAGTATGGTAATCGATGGTCTCCTTTTCTGAAAAAAAAATCTTTTTTTTTTTTTTAAAATAATTTTTGCTTTTCACGACAGGTAATGGCTTTAAAACTGGAGAAGTTTGGTTACTTACCTTGATCATAAAGAATCCGACTTTTCATACAGAAAACGATACATGTTTTCAGACACAAGCCATAGAGAAATCACAATGGTTTGGCAGTCATTTGTCCCCACGTTTCGTCAGTCCTCACCCTTTGTCCTCTCTGTACAATACTGTATCAAGCGAATGTGCCCAGCATCCACAGCGAGGCAGCCCATGTGCAGTGAGCTAATCAGATGAAACCGGTTTCAGTTCCGCACGTCCCGCTGCGGGCGTTGCAAGTTAACGGTCGCATAAATGCGTCAGCTTACTTCCCCTGCTTTCGTCTGGTTTCAAGTCTCAAGTGGTTTACACCTTTTTTTTTCAAAACAAAAAAATGCCTGCTGTGTTTGGCAGCAGTCAAGGCTTAGTGGTTTTGACAAGCGATATGCTCACCTTGATGTGAGGTTTCGATTGTCTGGACAGAGATGATCGGCACCATACTCCGTGCGATATAAAGGTGCACAGCATGAAATTTATAAATATATATCCGGACCTCTCACTTCGTCGCATGTTATATCACAGGCGCATTCTGGGCGTAAAATTATCTTACAAAACCACTTCACAGTTCATAGAGGTGAACTGAAGAAGAAAGTGACTCTTCTGTGCTGCACACATCACAATTTTCATAAACAGTGCAAAGGCAAACTCTTCCTATCCCTATCTGGCTTTTTGTGCATGATTTGTGATTTTGCACGGTATTTTTTCTCGTTTAAAACATCTAATATTTTTACTGAGTTTTGAGCTTCCACCATCACAATTAGCGGTAGCGACGAACAAGAACAAATGATCAAGCTCTCACACACATCTATGTGTTGCATACATTGTGCTAATAACATAGTGAGATACAGTCTGTAATATGGTTTGGAAAGTAATCCATCGATAAAAGATGCTAATTCTTGAACCCAAGCAATCACACGAGAACATGATTTAAGAGGCAACTCATACAAAACCACCATTTATCTCGACCTAGCAATGTGTTATCTCCAAGAGGTGCTTGGATGCTCTGTACATCTGCACATAAATACAAATGCATTATCATAGGTGGGTCTATCTGTTTCAAAAACCTCGTTAAAGAATGACATTTGAAGCCTCTGTAACTTTTACAACTCTATTACTTCTTGGTGGTCCTTTCCATAATGCATTTGGAAAGAAGTTTTTTTTTTTTGGCACCAAGATTTTCACAATTTAACTTTTCAGGAGTTTCGGAGGAATCCCTTGGTGTCTGTAACAAATGATGGCACCTCTTGAATAGAAAAGAGTTCTATTTGTTCATGATACAATTATTTAAGAGCGAAATCAGTATTTGCCTCCGACACTCTGTCGCACCCATCCTACCCTCTCTTTCACTCTCTCTCTCTCACACACACAAACCTGACATGAAATCTTACAAATCACTCCTTTTTCTATAACCGTACACAGTTCCTGCCAGCCTGTACAAGTGAACTAATTTCGCACATAATTGCTTATTGTGTTACCATTCATTTTTTCCCCTTAAGCACTTCTTAATCTTCTATATTTTGTGAGAGTGAAGCACTTGCATCTGCCAACCCCTCAATTCACCAAACACCAGCGCGATCCGCCATTATCTTTTAAAATGTTCTCGATTTGTTTCATTATCGAAACCATTTAGTAGATGTAGCTCGCTCAGTGGGGACATGATAAATGTGAATAGAACACCGGCTTCGCAGACGAACCGGAAGAGGCTTCGACAAATTTGTAACCAAAATTGCGAGTTCGGGAGAGTCACGTGATCAGAGGTCCAGATATCCGCCTTTTCGTAATTAGGTGCGCAAAAAAAAAAAAAAAAAAAATGCGCAGAAAACCACCCGGTTCGATTTGTCAGGTTCAGGAATTGGTAGTATGACGGAGATACACATGTCGGCGCCCTGTCGAAATTTATGTGTTCGAAAATATTTCATGCAGATATTATTTCGCCGAGATATATATTCAGCGTGAGTAGTAAATAGATACACTGTGTATTCTGGGGAAATGTGTGATTGTTATAAGCTTTTTATCTTAATGTACCACTGACTAAATTAGTATCATTACCATATTTGCAAAAATAACTACTTTTACATTAGAACTGCTTTCTATGCATGCATAGTTCTCTGAAATCGTCCAGAAGGTGGGCGGAGAAATCCTGCAACACTCATCAATGCACGAAGACAGCCAGGTGATGGGATGGTGTCTAGGACACACACGCACTTCTATTTATGTGTGCCAGGTGTTAACAGGACTGGCCTTTGGGACTCGGGGAAATAAAACTGGGTACTCCGGCTGGTTTCCTCCAGCACTTTACTGCAAACATGTGAGGTTGACGGCAGGTAAAGTGTAATTTATATTGTTCCGTGTGTAACCACAATTCAGACATCAACTAATTCAATGTGCAGACGGCGCAAGCACACACATGAAAGAACAGACAGGAGTCACCCATGTAACGAAGTGCTTGCTAGTACAATTTTATAACCGTTTCTACTAAAACAATGGTAAATAGTAATTGTTAATAAGCTAGACACCATGTGGCTGACTATCTTTTGATAAATATTGTAATTTTTGTACATGTCTTTAACAATAGCAGTAATAACGGCTTAAAAACAGTTTTCAAACGACGGGTGTGTGAACTAATGTTCTTGAAGATTTTCTCAGTCTAGATTATGTACACTCACAAACCTCCGTTTTCTAACAAGGTTCTACACAAATGTTCGACATTTACAATTTAAGAGGACATGACCGTTCCGCCCCAGCACTCGCGAAGAGAACATTTCCAGGTCGCTGATATGAACTTTAAAGACATCATCGAGCGCATAGCTATTCAGTGCCTATTCTTGGCAAGAAAAAAGTAAAAGAAATAAATCAATGGTAGTTTTGACAATCAGAAACTCATTTGGAATGTTTTGTTATAGCCTCACTGTACTGTTAAGAAGAACAAATTATTTGTAAAATAACATTACGATAAAACATTTTAGTGACAGTTGCCACAAATCTCGACAAATATCTCACTTTCTCTCTCTCACACACATACACAGAGAGAGAAGTATTCTGTATTTTAAGTCGGGGGTACACTTGCCCTAAGAAGTTTAGACCAAGAAACAGAATTCTCCAGACATCTTAATTATGTTTTCTAAAAGCGTTCGATCGTTCCTTTCAACGACACAGCAACAGGCTGGAGGCTTCAACAAAATCAGCAAAGTATTTGTCAACTGGTTTGTCAGCTGCAAGAATATTCACTTACCTACCGCTGTCTGGTATTAACTCCCACTTTCTGTCCACAGAAATCAAGCCGCGCTGTGAAGAATGTGACACACAAGGGAATACTTCATGCTCATGATTTAACTAACTTCCAAGTCCACAAAATGGGTGAGTGAGTGATTCCTGCCCGATCCTCCCGGTCCATTAAATACTTCGAGCGACACGCTGCCTTTCACCAGGAGTCGTCTAGAGTCTCACTCACTCTCCTACATTTTTTTCTTTTAAATAATGCACCGTAAGTTTAACAGTTCGCTTCTTCCTTCACACCGACGCACGGAGGTGTACAGCTTGCTCAGTCAGTTGTCAGGCAAAGTTCATGACACAACAGCTGCGGAGGAATTTCCAGTAGTAAAGCGGTCAGGGGACGCAAATGTGAACACCCACGGAGTCGCAGTCAAGAATGCAAGTGTGCGGGGGAGACAATAAGAGATGGAATATGTGAAATAGTTAAAATGTCACACGCCACAGTCTCGCCGCCTGATGTCGTACATGACGAAGGGGACTGAGTGAGACAGAGATGCACAGGGGCGAGCGGCTGACAGGTTGCAACAACCGCGCATCAATACAAGAGTCCGGCTGTGATAAACTCCGTGGGTATGAAAAGGGTCTGGCTTTTATTTATATTACACTACGCACGCATGCACGTACAGACTCGCATAAATGTAACACACACACCTACACACACACACCTACACACACACACACACACCTACACACCTACACACACATTTTATATCATGGGCAGCGACGAAACCGGTTTTGACAACAAAGGGGAAGCTGTTCTCTCTTTAGAATCGATTGGTGATCACTAGTGTTGATGGCCCTCATGGGGGGAAGCTAGAACAGGGAAGACTGCTGTAGGTTGTGGGGTATGTTGGGATACGACAGTTCTTTTTCTTTTTCTTCCTTTTCTCTTCCTTGTTTCCAAGCGCGGCTGTAAAGCTTAATGAAATGGGCTTACGGACAAATCCTTACCCTAATGCATAAAATAATACAAGAAACAACGAACTGCATTGTCGGACTGGGCAATAAAGATAAAACCAATGTACTAAATGGCGGCAAGTATGTAGACAAATGCATGTTCTGCTGATCACACAAGATACGTGACAGTCTCGACGATAGAGTGTTTATGTGGTAATAGAGCAACATGAACATCTAAGCAGAACAAAAAAAAAAAAGAAAGAAAGAAAATAAAATGAAGAGGTAACCGGAAGTACATAATTTAAGACATACACAAAACTAAAACACTTTTTATAGGCGGTCATTGAACAAGGTATCTGACGCTAGACTCCATGTCACCAACTTCTTCTTTAGTCTTTACCCCTTTTTATACTTATTTATTTAGAGCACATCCAAATATATTTTACAGGCTGCAAAAGCATTAATCCCAGAAAGAAGAATTCTACGGTCACTAGGCGGACAAGCAGGTTATTGGAAGGAAACCGTTTAGTCAAGAGGTTAGGTGGTCAGCGGGTCAAGAAGTCAGCTCGACAGCGGGTGATAACACACGACCTTTACTTAGTCATCGAAAAAGATGGATGCATGTAGAAAAACTTATAAGAATAGCACATAAATCTGAAAATGAAAAAGAACTGATGTAAGACATTTGAGAGCCATCATCACGAAATTAGCATCGTAAAAAGCTTGCCTGCTTGCAAAATTATTGTTTTAAATTAAGTGGTTGAAATGGTTGAATTATTAAAAAATATTAATTACCCCAATCTGAAAGCAATACTTTTTCTGTTCACCAGGTACAAGATTCTGAATACTACATTTTGAAACCTAGTTTAGGAAGGAGTTCTTGACACAATTTCCAGCGCCTTTACAAAGCAGGTTAGCTGAGTGGGCCATCTTTTTTTTCAGTGCGGTAGTTCAATCCACACGTGCATAAAAATATTTAAAAACAACAATTCACAGCGGATTGTAAAAATACAAAAAACTTCACAGCGCTTGTTTTTCTTTCTTCTTTTTGTTGTCATGCCAGCAACTTGGAGCTTAATTTGACTAGAGCTACATTTTGAAATATTGACGGTAGCCTGCGAAATCTCTCGGGCCATGCCGGAAGTCATCAATCTGGAATCTCGCCGTTTGATCACGTGGCAGAGCCAGTGGGAGCTTTTTCAGTTGTGAATTCTTTACTGAGACTGCGACAAGACGGCTCTGTAAGCTTCACATTTAACACTAGATAAATCAAGCTGATAGCCTATCTCGGGCTGTCAGCCTGCGGTGGTTTGCGGAGCTTGTTGTCGAGCTGTCAGGCTCAGTGTGAAGAGTTTTTGCCAGCTCAGACACTCGGCAGCCAGCAACGGCAAGATAAACGGTCATTGTGCCTCATCTGCCTTTGTGGGCTGTAGCCGAATACACAGAAAGGTGTAATGTATACCGATAGAAAGTAATCAGTTATGTAATATAAGGTGCGGTTCTTCTGTTACTTGCACGCTACCTTTAGAAGATGTAAAAATAATTCCCTTTAAAAAAACATTACAGCTGAATCTGTTGAAAAAAAATGAGAAGCATGTAAACTTTTTATAGAACAAAATACTGCAAATAGGATGAAAAAAAAATTTGCTAGTAGTATGCGGCCTCGTAAATGTCTTTTGACAGGACCGATCCATCGTTTTCCGACTTAACCAGTCCTGGGTTCTCGACATTCCCGGTCATGCGCTTTACGACATTCCTAGCCTTACGATTTCCAACAGTATTTCTTTGTTACCGCTTTAACCTGCTCTAGGTTTGGTTCATACCGCTATACCCTTAATATAAACATGCACGAATGTGTACATGCATATACAGAGTTGTACCTATATACACATGTATATATATATACCCTATTTAAATCCTTGTATGTTAAGAAGCACACAAATTACAATCTAAGAAGGTTGAATACAACGATTGAAGTGTAACTGGCCGACCTCTGTGGTGTGGAAAGTGTTCTAGAAACCGCATACACATTTTTATTGACAGCAAGATAATTACTGCTTTAGAAAGGCTAGTGAACTCTTAATGATAACCATAGTCATCATCATCGTCGTCGTTGTCGTCGTCACTGCTTCTTTATGACTTGTATTTATATATGATTAAGATTGAAAGTAGTTCGCACGGATTTTAACAATCAAGGCCAAACAGACTGGTCAGAACTGGGGTGAAAGTCAAGCTGAAAATAATTCTTAAAAAACGTGCGCACGTGACCCGGAAGTGAGTCAACCAGCCGCGCAAGTACTGCGCATCGTTCTGCCAGAGTTCAAGAAGTTGACTTCAAGCCTCACAATTTGGTTTTTTTTCCGAATACAACAAAAACAACTGCAACAACAAAATAAGTTTGTAGATCTCCAGGGCAATCGAATGAATATTTTATTTCTGTCTACAGGAAACACTTGATACACGTGTAAATGCATCGGTATTCACGCGGGAGAGAAGAAATTCCGGGTGGTTTCTTAATTAAAGACTATTTAAAAAACCACGGCATAAGTATTGCAGGCTTATCAGCCAACAGACAAGTGCATCGCACTGCACCCACGTCACGTGACACAAGCCAGCTGAAAGGGTGTGTGATAGTGGCAGGAGGGAGTTTCGAGAGTTGCGATTTGGAGCCAGCGGCAACAATATGGCAATTGGGCAAATAAATAAAAAAAAAATAAACAAACTAAGGACAACTCCTGAAGATACTGAAGTTAAACAACATTAGGGGAAAAAAGCAAAGAATGCTAATTATGACCGACATTTGAGATTTCTTCTCCAGGGCGATCGGTTCTCCTGTCTAACAGCAAACAACAGGGTCTGTGGCATTTGAAGACATGAGCGGACATGCACGCACGAGGCCGGGACACGCACGCGAACACTGCCCTTCCCCCCCACACTGAAGAGTTCCGCGCTGGCGCAGTGTGTGTGTCGAGACCTACGCCTGTTGTTTGCGTGATAGCCATGTCTTTCCTTCCTTCCCATGTAAAAACTGCTCACCCATTGATCCTCTAGGATGCTCTATCACTCTATCGCACACTCTTCCCAGAAGGAGTTAAAAACCCATTATATCTCGTTATCTTTGCCGGTTTTATTTCTACGGGGTTTGCTAACAACCATTGGTTTTCATCGATCTTACGAAAGATATTCCGGAAACGAGAAGAAATAAAAAACATACATGCAAGAAGATACTTTATTATAAATGTGCATTAAAGGGAGTACTATTAATGCCCACACACATTTTAGTGTGGATGACTGGCAAACAGCGATAGGCGGTGGAGCAGTTATTACCATCGTTAAAAGACAAAGTGATAAATTCTTGGCCACATTTCACGACACACAGAGGCAGTCGGTGGAAACAATTCATCTAACTCACATTTTGTCCACCTGAATTATCTCGCTTGAAGCTCCGGAATGTAATGAGCGCAAAGTTAGGGGAATGTTGTCTGGGCATGCGCACACATGAAATAATGGCTTGAATTCACATTTCAAATACTAAAAAATATTGACAAATACCAACAGCTCATATGCATCGCTTATTGATGGAGGTGTAATACATGGGTGCGCGCTCGGAGGTTTGAGGTAGCACGAAATGCATGCAAATACACATGTAAGAGGATAATAGTACAGACTGCTACTTCGTTAAGACAGAGCGGCAGTCAATCTGTTGTTTGGCAAAATTGAGAAGAGTAAAATACATTTTTAATACCGCTGCGAGGAAAACCAATAAGCAATCAATTGAGTTAAACGTGCAGACAAACAGAAACAAATGCAGAGAGAATAACAAATAAAAATCTAAAAATAATATTATTCCTGAAAATGCAAATAAAACGACAAAGAGACACGGTAGGGAAGTTTATTACTGTCTAATCTATTTATTACTATCTAACAGAGTAGCCAAAATCGAGAAATGGAAGACATAAGCAAACAAACAGAAGAACTTTTGGGACCTTCTTAAACGCATAAACAGGACAATGTTTTGACCAAGTCTGACAAGGTTTTTAAATAACTTGGCCAACCTTAGTTACATGTTCGTTCAAATTAATTTTTATTCGGCGTCTAAATACCTCTGTGGCCCGTCACGTGACTTTAAGTGAGAGATGTATTAATTTCTAGCCTGAAAGGTGCAAGAAAGGAACACATCAGGTAAAAGAATTCTCATTTTGTATCTCAAGTCCTTGGATTTACTTGTCTTCGCTATATATATATACATGCATCAAAAGAAATGCGTTGATTTTGTTCACTTTATTCTTGTTTTCGAAAGTTGAAAAACGTTTCTATTGTCTTTGACTGTAATGCGTATGTGAAGCTATATAGAAGTGTAAGTCTTGGCAGACAGACAGCAATCCACCTGTACACATCCTTTGTACGACCTTCTTCATAGGACAAGGGTAGTCAGGTTTGCCAGACTTGCATGTAAAGGGCGCAGCAAAAGGTTTTGTGGAGCGCCGTCTGGATAATGGCATCTTAGTCTACATGTTGATAAATCGTGTTTGCCAAGACATTCGCCAAAACAACTGGTTTTAGAGGCACCTCGGAGGCTACGCCAATTATCAGGGGTCAGATGTTAAAGGTTTGTAACCAGCGATATATATCATTGTTTTCACAAATGTAAACTATTTAAAACATCTTCGGTTACAGTTACATCATTTTTGTTGTACTTACATGATATTCTACATCAATAGAAACATTTATTTTAAACAATGCAAAACGACATAATGTTAATGTATTGACGATTATTTAAGTTGCATTCCATGTTATATGTTTTTATTTGAGACTGGCAGACATGGCAGCTCAACGTGTGTAGGTAACCATCAAAAATAGTTCCTCATCCTCTCTCTTTCTCGCCACTCCTACTCAAGCTCATTAAGGTGTCCAGTCGCCAGCACGCAGCCACTTTGTTTTACCAGTTAGTGATCACGAATTGCAGCGCTCGGGGAGAGCGAGAACGCTGGGCGAGGTGTAATGGAACCAGGATTTTTTCGATTAAAGGAAAGTAGGGCCGGTTCTCAAGGTATTACCATGGCTAAGCGAGGCTGTCTTCCCACGACATTGCTAATGCTCTCGCTGGGCCTATCCAACTTCGGTGGCTGACCTCCACCTGTTACAGGTCAGCGTAGTGGAGACGGCCAGAACTTTCTCGGGAGGGAGACGAGCTGACAGATCTGCTTGTGAATCGTGTGACCTTTTCAGGCAGGACCAGCGCATCAGACCCAAGTGGCTCCCTCCAGGGGAGAGTAATGCCGGGCCAAAGGTCGTGTGATTGCTTGGCCTCACTGCTGGAGGCAAAGACAAAAATATCGCTTTCAGCGCAGTAGTGAGAATTTTGTTGTATTAAAATGCTCACATGAGCTGGAAACACGGTCTCTACCACAAAAAAAGGGAAAAAGGGTTTCGTGGATTAGCTGTAAAGAATTAAATGCAAAGCGAAATCACGTGGTGTGGGAAAACTCACAGTTAGCTAATTAAAACCTCTAGAACATCAGAGAGCCACTTTCTTTAATTTCCATCTGATCCTTTTTTCGAGTTTCAGTTTTTCTCCCATTAAATACCAGGAAGATTCGAGAAGATTATGCTCTAAAGATAGAAGGCATCTTGGGGAAATAAGGTAGTGTATTTTGAAAAAAAAGTTATAATTTTTAGATTGTCATCTATTAATTCTTCCATGCTGCTTGGTGGCCTATTTCGCAGATCATGTTTACATCTTAATGAGACGGAATTTCACATCATGAGTAAACTAAAATCATAGGTCTTGCATTACATCATTCGAAAAAGCTGAGTTCTGCCCAACTAATGACAGCAAGCTTGACTTAAGAAAATATCTGGAAAACCAAAGCTGTAATTACTATTTAAGTCAAGCTTGAACTCGTTAGTTGGGCAGAACATAGCTTTTTCCGCATTTTTTTTTTTAACAAAGAAAGACTTGTCCAGCTTGGTTTTCAGTTTTATCAATTGCCGTATTCCAACTTTGTTAACTCACTAACAAATAAAACTAAAAACAAAGATTATTTGTAGGCTGTTAGTTCAGGCTGGGGAATATTCAGAAAAAGTAAAAATTCAGTTATAATGTTTAAATCGAAATTAATTTTTTTTTATCTGCAAATGGTTTCGTGAACATGGGACATACTGATTTTAAAAATTCAGCTGTAAATAAAAAGTTAAGCAATCGTGCGATCTCTAAAAACAGCTTGCCCTGCCCGCACTAGCAAACAACATTAAACAGATTTGTACTTTTTAGTATGGCTCTGATTCCAAATGATGTTTGAGTTATGTTTGGCGGCTCTTTTGAAAATCAAGGTTTACATTCACACAAAACGAGGGTTTTGCTGTTGTAAACATACCCCGTGGCTATGCGCAACAGGACAGCAAAAAACAAAAAATACAGCCACCTAGAAATGCAATATCCCCCACCCTTAATCCAAGTACCCTAGATGTGGTCAGGCGTGTAATAAAAGGCAGCGGGTTCTGCGCCATTTTCAAAGCATGCAAATGAGGGTCAATAAAAGAACACGAGTCTGTGGAGTCAACATATCAAGGAATGTCTCACAGAGAGAAACGAGAGATGTGACCAAGATTTTACTGATCACGTGATTCTGAGAGACGCTTTGCACCGGAGAGCTTATTTTACCGCCTTTTTCTTGAGTTCTGGTCACTACAGGACAACGACAACAACTACTTTTACGACACGAAATAAACTATTTACGATGACATCACCGCCACAAACATCAACAATATTAGCAACCACAACAACAGCTTCGAAAACTACTCCAGCTACTGTTTAAAAAATACACCGACTGCTACGTCTAGCGAATTAGTGAGAATGCATATATTTCCTTTTTGTGTGTTTGTTTTCAGTCTGGCCTGTATCCTCCTTTCCGTATTTCGCCTACGTGCTGGAAAAAACTCTTTGATCAGTTCTGAGGACTTCCTATCTGTCTTTGCAATCGCAAGATGCTTAGGACGACCTGACTCTTGCTGACGTGATCCTCACCATTTCCCTAATCCTATTTTTGACATCCTCTTTGGCCAACTTCTCCATCTCCAGTTACATTTAAACCCCTAACAATCAGCTTCTTAGTGCAGAAACCTTTGCCATTGCATATTATTAGTAGGAGACATTCAGCAAGTCTCGCATCCTCACCTTCCTTGTCTCCTGCGTCACGCATTATCCGATGAAGAGAAGCATCTTTTATAAATGCCTCCACTCTATTTATTTTCTTTTTGTGATTTGTATCTTTCCTACAGGTCTGCACGTTTGATATAAAAACTCTGAAAAATTGCTAAATCAAGCTTTTTCCGTTGTACTCTTGGCAGTGAATAGGTCACTGTTTCTACGGGAACATATATTCCCATTTCCTGTTTGTTATCTTTTTTATATTTTGATGTGATATCTTCTTTTGTCTTTTTTTTCCTGGCGCTGTGTTTACAGTCGTGTTTTCAACCTGTCTTCTCGTAAATTACTCTGGGTTTTGTGTCTTTGGAGTTGCTATGTCATGAAAACTTTACGGTTGTGTTCTTCTCGGCTTCTTCATTTTTCTTTCTTGTCTTCACTTTAATTGTAATTTTTTTGCCGCCCAATACACCCAGTAACGCTGTATCTTATTTCTGTTTTCAAAAACAGTCTGTAAGAGCTGATGATATCCTCCCTTGAGCTTCTGTCCTTCATTTCACGTTCGGTAAATCTGCCATGCTTTGGGAGTAACACAGCCGCACAATCTCTCTCAAAATAAATAAAGAAACTACCACCTGACGTATGAGAAAATCATCTCTGAAGAAAACATACTTAAAATATTAAGGAAACCTTTGATATGATCCTTTTCGAGGTTGTGACCTATCCAAAGCCAGCATCTAATCCGTTCTCAGTCCTGTGATAATGCCTGGCTTAGTCATTCATAACTCCCCAAAACAAAATTCTAAAGCCTCATAATTAGGACAAAGGTATGAAACCAATAAATCCTACAGATTGCCTTTAACTGCAGGGTATAATTTCAGTCCCATGAATGCCTGTGGGGCCGTGACTGTTACTCAGAGCCAAGAAGCTTGTCACCAAGCACCATCCTGCCTATCCGCACCCCTTCACGTCCAGCCTACTCCACACGTTACGAACGTTGGCCTCACCTATGCGCAGGTGGGTAACATAAACTTTATGGTCACATTACTGAAACAAAGCCGTCTCCTGTTTGGGTGTTAACGGCTAATCGCCTATTGTGGTAGGAGTTTAGCTAGAAATGTCTAACTAACCAAGTCAAATAGTGCCATTGATCGAGGTCTTGCTAAGGTGGCTGTTGTAGTAACCTCTGGATCTCGACAGCTAGGAAAACATCAGGTCAATGTGTAAGTGAAATTTCTAGTGTCACAGTAGCTGAGACGACAAGACAAAGATATATATATTTGATGAAGTGTTCCTCTTGCCGATATAGAAAAGAATCTGAAAAATGATGCTTGGTGTGTATCAACTCTAAAGAGCAGTCAGGGATATTCATTCTCTCAAAATACATCGATATTTTTATACATATGTATGAATGCAGCTGTTCATTTTTTTCGTATAAATGGAAGACCTGTGTACATTTTGTCTTCATGTACATGTGCTGAAATACGCTGTTTAAGGGACCTTTGTGTATTACTTTGTAAATCATCAAACTTTTGAACTTCATTATCTAATGAAGGTTAAGTTTTAAAAAAAAAAACTGCTCTGAAAATGTAGGTAGAGATTATTGCGTTACTGTCTTGCATTCTAGCATACATGAAAAATACGTTCAGATGATTCTACAGAAATAAAACAGGGTTCCTACGAATTAACATCACTCACATCACTAGGAAACTATGGATCCATACATGTTCGAACTAGAAACATTCCAATTTCATATTCCATATTTCACTAGAAACACAAACTATAATCAGAAAAAGGTTTATTGAATCAGCACTCCCTCTGCGCACTGTCTCACTGTTAGCTCCAAGGGTACCAGGCCTTAGGGGAAAGGCAAGGCAACGACTCATCCAGAAGGAGATGGAGATCTGGCAAGGTGCCACCAGGGCTCGTCACCAATCAAGAAGAGTGAAGGCTCAAGCCGCTTCCATCTCGCTGCCCTTCACTTTGTCGAGGAGCGAGCCGTGAGAGACACGACGATGCTGAGGCCTTGTAGCAGGTCACAGGTCAGAAAGGTCAGTTTCAAGAACTGTTCTACCGTATGACCTTTCGGAGAAGTAACCCCCCTTCTCCTATTAAAAAACTGCTGCTTAGAGCTAGTGATAACAATCAACTTTGTTTTCCCTTAAAAAAACAACTGTCGGAGGAAGTAACAGTTATAAGATTCTTGAAAGAGGCAACCAAGCAAATTTCGGGGTTCTGGTAAACCACGGGCTAATATTGTTTTGTACGTAAATCATGTTAAGTGCAAAATTTATAAAACTTTCTGAAGCAATATGAGAACATGAGGCTAATGTGTTCTGTTTGATCAGTTCGTATCATTTCCACAAACCATTTGTCTACCTCAGCGTTGCTCCACATGTACACATAGTTACTAACACGCATGCGCGGTACGTGAGCCATGTCAGAATGCTGTCTCGAAACGACCTTCTAAAATACATATATGTTTAAGCGACAACAAAGACAGTAGAATTCCTTCGACATAAATGTCAGCCCAGGTAAAGGGAACAGGTCTGAGATAAAACCTAACATTCGCATGGGAGGCACGGACCCGCCGGTGTGATCCCTTCCCTCTGACAGTAATGGACGCAAATCCAAAGACGCGCCGACATCGGCGACCCTCCGCTGGCGGGTGTGACAACTGTTGCCGCACACTGGATGTCAAGGATGCCCTCCTGCCATCTCTACTCTAGGGGTTGTCTGGTCACCAAAGTTGCTTCAAGTTTAGCAACAAGACAAAAACAAGTTCTCACGTGTCCTCATCTTAGTACGTGTTTGTAAAAACGGTTTCTATCAAAGCGCATTTTCAGATCATTTTTCAAAAAGTTTTGATACGGCGCAAAAACAATAATATATTTTAAGTTTAAACCTTGTATTGGAAAAGATTAATAGGAAGGTTATTTAAAGTATTTAAAGGGTGAACTCATCTAGACAACCTAATGTGTGGCCAATGACGGGACAACATGAACAGCACTGTTAGCCGCATCGTCTCTTCTGTCTTCCTTCCATCTTCCACACATCTACCAGCTGTGGTCAAGTTCTAAGCTAGCAAAACTTTATAAAGATCTAGATAAAGATGTAAGTACGAATTAGACAATTAGACAGATAAGAATTTGAAAGATGAAGTCAGATACCGCATATTTGCCCAGAGGTGAACTGTCATATTTTATGGGAAAAAAACAAAGCAAAACAGAAAAAGGTTTTGCAATTCGCGAGGCTAATTCAATTCTGCGCATGCGCGAGTGACGTGGAATACGGTGTTAATAACCGGAAACGGCGTAACATCCCTGCACACAAGAGCCGCATAAAACACCAGCCGAGGTTACAGGCAATGATCCAGCAGCTTCTGGAAACTTCGTTTTCCTCTTTCTTTTCAATACCCGCGCACATACACGAGAGAGTGCATAGAAAATATATTGCCCCAAAGTGATGTTGACAGCTGTCATTTATGCTTCTCATTTCTTACTTTATTTATCGCTTTTTACTTGTTTCTCTTACTTTATTTGGCGGGCACACACACGCACGCACGCAGCACATATCCATAAGGACTTGTTCTTTCTCTCAATAAAATATACTCTTTTTTTTCTCTCTCTCTCGCTCGCTCTCTCTTTTTCTCATGCACACATTTTATTTCCCCTTCTCTGTCGAAGTGTGCTTACCTCTTCCTCCTATTGAACAAGGGTGCACATACAGAACTTGAAAGTTTGTGGAGTAGAAAGGGAGCTTGTGTTCTCAGTGTAGTTATATAGATATGTAAGTGTATGCAAGTATCCTAGACTGTACCGTTTCTTCTCTCTTGTAGTTTGTACACAGCTACCCCTAGTTAATACCTGTTCCCAGCTCTGCCACTGCTGAGGCTTTGGTAGCAGAGAAGTATCCATGTACAACTCTGATTTCGGTCCTGTTGGTCTCATGGTGTCCATGGTGATGTTTGTAAGTGCCAATATCAAGAACGAAACCTAGATGTGGAGAAATGGTATCTTTCCTTCCAGTCATTAGACAGAAATGTGCACCCCACTTGACCTTTAAATGTTACCTTTGGATTGTGTGCTAATAAAGACCATCGGGCTAGGAGGATGTATAGTGTTCGCGCGTGTGTGGTTGCGCGTGCAGCAACGGGTAGGCGTAACATGATGCCTATCCCTGGAGTCCGGTTTAAAATAAAACCAAAAAAGTCAGGTCTGTAGTTTCCAACTTCAGCCAAACTGGTTCCAGACTTGATTCAATTACAACGAATTGCTCACAAGACCCGCTAGCTTAGCATGTGCTCCGGCATACAATGAGAAGATGCAATTTGGGGAGAATATCTCCGTCTGCCAGTGTGGGAGACGAAGAATAAGGAGATCACAATCCGCCTAACACGTATGGAAAGCTTGCACAGCTGATGGCACGAAGACACAACACTTCCGTAGATAGGAGATAGGTCTTTCCCTCCTATAAATCAGGTTCTGGTGTCAAGTGGATAACAGGGGAAAAGGTGTGACCAAGTCTGGCAAAGTTTCAACGGGATGATTATAGAAAAACTTTATCATACTTGGCGAAGTTTTCATCCATATTTCTACACCTAAGAAGGGCCTTGAGATGAAAATAAATGTAAACTATTCCGATGCTGGATATGCAAGAACCCTGTTATTTTTCCCGTCTGAAAGGGGCTGATTTCTTTGGAAAGGAGACCAAACGTACGGTTTTGGGGGGCGAAAATTTGGGAGAAGGAAATACACGACCTACTATTGATCATCACTTCTCTACTCTCTGATAGTGAACGTAGCTCACGAAGCTCACACAACTCGTTCTTTGAATCGACAACGATTGTCTGCCATAGGGACTTCTCGAACACGAAATTGCAGAGAAAGTGGTAAGGAAACCTTCGTGAGGAGAGAAGTAGCTTGGAAGTGAGCGGGATAAGTTAATGGCGAGTTTCTGTAAACTCAAGTTTGTAAACTCATCCATCAGGGTTCGGCACTGAATGTGCATCTCATACCAGTGTAGCTGTGTGTGAACATAAATCTTACAACCGACTGCTGCTTTAGGAATCCAGGTCTCTCCCCAGGGATGCCTGCTCTAGGCCACTGAAAACGATCTCGGTTAAATGTTTCCCCGAGTCTGTAAATCTTTCTTGGGCTGACACGCAAACAGACGATCGCATTCAACTTGAGTAGTGGCTCTGAGCACCTTTTATTCTGTTTTTCAATGACTGGCATTGCGGGTATTGCGGTAGCATGTTTCACAGAAACGACCTTTCTGCGCTGAAGGTAGTGTAGAGGATTTGCATTTAATTATGAAGTAAATTCACTTCAAAGGGGCTCTTATGATAATGTTCTTTGGGAAAATGTCAAGGGGGTTTTGATCAGCCAAATAATGATTCTTTTCAATTCCTCTGTTGCGACAAAGTCGTGCATAGAAAATGACTCGGAAGGAAGGCAAGAAGGGATAGGTACTACAGGGAAGTCAGATGGACAGAAAAAAAGCATTATTAAGGAGATTTTAGGTTCTTATCATTCATTCAAGATGTATGAACTTATTTAACATTCCTACAGTCAGTCTACAGATACTGTTTGTCTTTATCTAACTTGAAGCTAAGACGAGGTGTAAGAGCGGACTTAAGAAGATACATCCTCGCCCTAATCGGGAGCTGAACCTCTCGAGATCGGCTCAGACACCGAGTGGGTCTGAGTGGGTCTGAGCAGGCACTTCGGTAGTTTTAGTTTTTCTGTGACAAACGACAGTGACCTGAGACTTCTTGATTTCGTTTAAAATAATATATTAATGTATTCGTGTGAATACCGACACTAGTTATATTCAACATTTCCAGTAGTCAACTGTGCGAATGATATCCCGCAACAAGCCAACAGAGATAATGCGATGGCATATTAAATCAGGAGGTTGGGGAAAGGTTAGTCAAAGTGTTAAAGAGAAGTAAATGGCCATAACTTGGTACAAAGGGAGATAGAAAGATGTGTCTACTTTAATGTCTTTGATTCACAATCATTATTCTATAGGCGAAGTTCAAACAGTAATATTAACACGCAGTAGAAGTGAGAGAGAGAGCTAGAATGAGAGAGAAGCAATTCCAGGCAAAAATAACTTTTTACAGTCCACCTGACACTGAAAATTGCGTTGCCCCCGCTCTCGTGTATCGCATCACCATGTTCCGAGTGATGAATGGCATTCCATTAAAACGAGAAACTTAAATCAGCGGCAAATAAAACAGTTAACAGCAACATCTGTAATTGACCATATTTTATTTTATTTAGTTTTGTTTTGTTTTTCTTAAGAAATATCTTCCTGATGTCAACAGGGGCTGTCATGACGAATGACTTCATAAAGTTATTAATTCATTTATTTATTCATTCCTTGACTGGCATCGGTCGTTGGGAGGAGCACATGGAGAAATGCGGCAGCTGACAATGCTTGGCACTTCTATTGTATAGTGAGCAGTTCCTGCACGGGATGACCAGTCCACTCCACGTTCCTCAGCCAGCTCTTCCTCTGTCGACCATCTACACACACACATACACACCAAGATACCTTGAAAGCTTATGCCGCTTGTTTCAGGTAAGGGTTCACGGTTCATGGTATCCTATGAGTGTGCTTCATACAAAGTCCTTTTCTGTAGAGGGACTTGTACAAGTTGTTCTTTGAAGTAAACCTTTTGCTGTGCCAAACCCTGTCCATCCTAGCTATGACCACTTTTGCTGTTGTAATCTTGATGCGGATATCTGTCGTGGAGCTTCCGGTCTTGGATCGGGTGGCTTCCAGGTAATTATTAAGGCTGCCTATATCTTCGAGTCGTACTCCAATTATGTAAATATCTGCTTTGCCATCTCCAATGACCACAACTTTACATTTGTCAGTGCTGATCTCCATTCCATATGCCTTTGAAATATCAATTTGTTGAAAAGGCCTTACAGTTCTCTGTTGATGCCTGCTATCAGGTCCATGTCGTCAGCAAATCCGAAATATGCAAACTGGCCTTCTACCGAATAAACGGAAGTGTGGTGGTCGTGGAGGGTGTCACACTCACGTTCTTCTGAAATACGTTGAGCAGAACAGCACAGACGATAAGAGTCACCCTTGTTGGACGCCTGTTGTATTGTGAAAGAAAGCTACCATCTCTTTACTTAGCAGTACTGCGCTAATTGAGGCTCTTACACAGTGCTTCTGTTACTTTCACGAGTCAGCAGCCAGGGCTATATCATGGTAAGCAACCAGATGCCAGGAAAAGAACAACGTGCCCGAGACGAAAAGCTGAACCCAGGCCAAAGCCAGTCCTCACTGTACTGGCGACAGGCGCTACCCGTTTCACCACCCAGCCGCCTCACTCATAACTCAAGGTACACGCTCTGCCGACATCTTCAGTAAAAATATTTCCATTAATTAAGACCTTGCTCCGTCCGAAACCCAATAAATAAGACTCTAGGAAATGAACATAATTATTAAACATAAAACATGATCTCTCTGAGGAGAGCACTTCTTTAGATAAATAACAATAACACTGCTCGCAAGAAAAAGTTGTTTTGTAAAGAAGATTTGAGTTATCTACACAGAAACACAAAAATCCTGCGCCACTCATAAATATTCCTGTTATTATGTACCAGTTACATTGATGTTTGATTATCTGACAGAGAATGCACTTTTACATTCTTACGAGTACTCCCAAACAAAAGAGCAGTCTTAGACATGCATTCTGCAGTTTTACATTTTCGTATGCAAATAAGTTCAGAGGTCGTGAAAAACTTAGAAATATCACGCAAGAAGATGGATTTATCTCGATGATTAATATCCTCGGACGATATTCGCGAAAACATGTTCTCCTCCTTGGAAATACAGGGTAAAGAATTTAATTATTCACCATCAAAACACCCACTCTTGGAAGACTCCGCACACCAAACGAGGGCCAAAACACGACATGTGTTCGTGCGCCAACGATATTTAGCGTTCTATCACGAGATGTCTTCCTGGTTGGGACTCATTGGAACATTTTTCTTAGAGGTCATGTAGAAAAAAATACTTACAGCAGGAACTAGCAATTTTAATTTATTCCCTGGCTAGATAGGGATTAAAAGTTTCCCAACAGGTATTCAAGCTGTCTGGGTTACTCTGAAAACAGACTTTTGAAGTCTGGATAAGGCTCAGAGTTTTGACACGCCATCAATCCTGAATGAGTTCTAAGCAAGCCTGTGTGCTTCAAAAGAATATAAAGCACTTTACACCAACGAGCCATCAGAAAAATTCAAAGAGCCAATTACTTTGTCCTGTAAGCCTACAAGTAAAACGGTCTCCCAGGCTTCTTTGGCTGTCGGATAACATTAATTACAGAAGTCGGCTGCTTCGTAAAGGAAGTGCTTAACGTGTTAGTTCTACTCCCTGGGTGGAGTAGGCCATAAAGATGAATGTATTATCACTCAATTCAACTTCGTGCGCAGCGCAGGTCTACGAGAGAAAAGACACCAGCTATCAGATTAGTCGTCGACTGTCGCAGGCTGTGAGGAAGGCGAGGGGAAGATTATATGTATTATCTGACAGGGTTGCTGTCGTGGTTTGTCTGCAGTTTTTCTTTTTGGGGAAATGCAGCATTGGACAGGCAAAGGGAATACACAAGGTCTTTATAATGGCATGAAAAGTGCAGACATAGACTGATAGAAAGACACTGAAGAGTCTCCAATGAAGTTTATTCTAAATCCCTAATGTACCCTGTCCCCTCACGCCTGGACGATATTAGAGTCGTAATCTGTAATTTAATTAAACCTGTACTGATTAAACCTCTAAATGTTTTGTTGAGTTGTCTTTGTTGTTATTTACCAGCGGCACAGAACCGACAAATAAGCAGTGATGAAGCAACGAAGACAAAACGAGTTATCCCCTGTGTAGGGAGGAAAGGGGTATCACAGGACGGTTGCTCTAGTGCAAGTCAGTCCCAGGCAAGGACTTCCGACAACATCTTTTTAAAGGTTGATAAAGGTGTCACGTGAACGCGCGCTTCAAGGCTTCGCTCTGTCGTTAATGATGTGGGCCGGCTGAATGAGCAAAGGAAAGACTGACTATAAACATCGACGCTTGAACGATCCCTGTGGACACATGGAGGGAAAGATGGGAGATTGGAGTTCCCAGGGAATCCAGCTCCACGACGTCACGGACATTGTGGAACCGATAAAAGACAAGAATCCGGGCGGCTCAGGCCAACTGGCGGTAGACTTAATGTCCTTTAACCGACCACAGCTTAAATTTGCTTGGGAAACGTCGCCAACACAAGAGGAAACGGCTGATACCCTCGGGGTGTAGCTGTGCGGACATTAAAGCCGTGGTCAGACAAGTCCGAGACCACTTTGCCATGGATGTAATCTGTCCGGCTGCCTCTCATAGCAATCATATTCAACAGATCTGAAGATGTGCGTATATCTTAGTATTTACAATGCCAATGACAGGGGAATGTAGAACAGGCCAGCAAGAGGAAGCCAGAGACAAAATTGCTCAGGGATTTGCTTTTGGCTGCACGTGTTCGTTGCCATAGCAGTCTGACGAAAGAAGGCAAATAACATCTCGACAGCGAAACTCTTAACGTCTGTACTTTATATATACTTAATATGGCGAACATTAGACCAAGTTTGGCAAGTATTTTACATGACGGTTTAGATGAAAATGCGGTCAAACATGCGTCCTGATTTCTTTGGTTAAGGGTCTAGTGGCTGGAAACATTATTCTCATTAATCTAATCACTAGATGTAACTAATGCTTGAATATGGTAAGGTTGTATGGGTACTGATATGGCTAATTAACAAAGGATTCCCTAATCCCACATCGGCCTAGGCCTTGACAAGTAATAGTATCTTTTTACAATCTTGTTTCTGTTGTCAACATCTTTCAGTGTACGATATTTGGAAGAGGCGTATATCTCGACGGCCCTTCACTAAAAATGCAATTTGTTCTTCCAAAAGTAGAGAGTTAACCCTCATAATTGCAACGGCTTCTAAGCAATACGTGGCTAAAATTCTCCTGCCAGAATAAAATATCCCATTATATTCGCTTTATCTCTTTATTCTCTTCTCTTGGGAGAAAAAAAACACAGGAGACTCTTCTCCTCGCCAGGTCTGTCCACAGCCTTTGACATGACCTTGACCTACCTATCTGACGTCACACTACCCATGCACACTCACGCCAGCCCGGAAGTGACGCACATTTGGGGTCAGCGTGGTGCCCCCCAAAAGCTCTGCTCTCATTGCTCTTCGATCAGCACGTGACCCCCTGTTGATTTGCTTGTCACTCGAGGGAAATAGCTCTGACAGTTGACACTGGTATTATGACACAACGCATTTTTCCAATCTGTAAAGCTGTGATCAAAACTCAGCTGCGAAACGGAAGGCTCTGAAGTTTGCTTTTTGTTTGCAATCAGGAAAAGGTAATTTTTCTACGCTTCTTCTTTTTTTTTTTTCTCTCCTCCTTTCTACCTCCCTTCTCTCCTTCCTTTCTGGTGTTACTTTTTTCCCCCAGATGCTGTTATTCCTTCTTTCTTGGTTTCTACAAATGTGGAAGTTTGTTAGTATTTTGCTGACAAAAATAGATAATTGACTTGGTAGAAAAGGTCTGAGAGCTGCTATGCTATAGCTGCTTCCTGGTTAAGAGTGACAGTTTTCACAAATGGCACATACAAAAGAAGGGAGGTAAGTGAAAAGAATGAACACATAAGACAAAAGATAATACCTAACTATGGGACTGAAACTTCTTTTCACAAAAAAGCGTGACTGACTGACAACTCACTGAAGTTGCCAGCATAAATCGTGTGTCAATAAAAAAAAAATTAAAAAAAAAACCAAATAGTTTACCTAAAAGCAAGTTTCTGGTGTCATAATGACCTGATAATGATATAATGATGAATAGTGATCACAAATGTTCCTGACATCATGATGACACGAATGTGGTGTTTCTTGATATTGTAATCCGTTGTTCGCATGTTTTGTCCTTCATCCGAGCCGAGGTCTGTTAGCAGTTATACCAGACAGCCGTCAGTGGAAACTACACATGAGAATACGCTTTAGCTATACTTACACTCACACGAACTCTTGAAAAGAGAGAGAGGGCTTAGGAGGGAGCAAAGAAGCGCTGACAATGGTGTGAAAGAAGAAGAGTGACGAAAAACTCCTCCAGTTGGCTTTTCTGCATTGTCTAAACTCCATAAAATAAAACTTTGTCTATGTCACTCTCTATATTTCATTAAAACGTGCTTTCGTCTGCCTTCCACCATGGCGGGAGTGTAGCTTCCTGCTTGCGTGAACAGGAACTTTCAGACCGATAGCCTCCATGTTTGGCAAGTTGAAAAAGAAATCTTACAAAACATACAATGAAAGTGATCACGACAGAACCGCTGGCAAAAAAGTTAATAAGGAGTTGGACATTTCGTGCACTCCACAGTTAAATGCGAATCATTTTGCCTAATATTTTAGCCAAGTAAAAACTCAGTTCTTGCAAGAACTGCCCTATTACTGTGCACTCTTCACACATTTTAAGCTGGCCTCACGAGTTTGCAGAACATGTCGCAGGAAGCGGGAGGTAAAAAGCAAACAACGTTTTATTTGCTTGAGGTCGACTTAGATTAAATTATAGTACAGCTGAGATGGGCTCCAAATTAACTTAAAAAAAAAAATCAAGAGAACTCTTTCCATCGAGATATTTGTTGCAGGCGGTCCTACTTCCCTGCCTCTCTCACAGCTGGCGCAGAGTGAATAAAGCCGACAACAGAATCAGTCGTTTGTTGTGGCATCCTTGCTACTTTCCCGATATTCTTGGCAGAGTATGAAATGCATAAATTCACATAAAGGACAAGATTACAGGCATCTAAGATGAGTACATTTTCTATCCCACCTCGTGTTCGAATGGTAGGATTAAGTACCTACGACATCAAATACGAAGAATTAACCGATCGCAAGAAGGTATTGTCTTTACCCAGCAAGGGGGTTTTCTTTAGTCTTTGAAGAGACTTTCAAAGTTGTCTGCAGGTGTAAGCTCAATCGTGCAACAGGTTTAAGGACCACACAGACCACCCCATTCTCCTTCCCAACTCTCTCTTCCCTGCAAAACTTGTAATAGACCCTACGTGTTCAAGAAAGAAAGCAAAAGAAATGTCAACTCCTCAATTAGTGAAAATGTTTTGCTTTCGCCGTGTGGAATGTTTTGTTGTGTGCTTTCTGTTGTTCTGGTATTTCTTATCGGTATCCCATCAATGAAGATCATAAACCACAATAAACAAACATGAACCTTCTGTTGCTCAGCTAGCTCACAATGTAAAGCGCAGACATCTTGGCACACGAGTCCTTGTCCCCTTTGTGTCGTGCACCTGCACCGTCAGGTCGTGACCGGAACCAGATACGAAACAGCTGGTCAGACCTGGGTTATGGCCCCGAAATAAATTACCAGGATGCGCCAGGAACCTCACATATCTCAATCACATAATTAAACACAACAGATGGTGCTATGACTAATTACATAAAAAAATCCTAGCTGATCAAAGGACAAAGGACAGGACGCCAAAGAATAACCTGGACAAATTGCTTGCTAAAAATACACTTTCCAGGATATTTAACTGACTATAGTTCAACAAAGCAGTTATTGTACTAAAATGATCAAACTGCTGCAGCCTTATAATTTCTGTTTGTATTGAGTGCGGTCCGTAGCTCTGTCAACAATTAGTTGATAATGGCCCAGACTTTTCGAGAGCCGCTATAATTAGCCAACTGGTTCAGCGCTGCTAAAACGAACAACACAGTCTGTGTGTCGAAACATTACATCACACGTGCTGACACATTAATGGGCACGTGGCGAGGGATTCATGTTGCATGGAGGATGCCGCACTTTTGGGTGTCATAACACACTTGGTTTTACCAGGCCTAAGGTCAAAGGTCGCGCAGCGCTCAGATAACAGCTTGCAATTAAAAAAAAAAGTCCAATGGTGGTATTTTATGAAAACTTGGAGCAGAGGGATTAGCGATCTGATTGATAATTTCAGACACTAAATCTTGTGTTTTCAGGATGGCCTCCTTTTAGAGAAAACTGTTGACTGCTATTGTTCATGACAGTTGTAAAAGTGTCAGATGGGGTCAAGTCAGAATCTGCAATCTATGTTTTGATGCTCATGTCAGGCAAGTAAAGACCATGTATAACAAACAACTGAAATGTCCCTTTGCAACGCCAGTCCACGATCAATGAAAGTTTGTAAGACAACACAAACAGGGGAGTTTATAACAAACTAGTACAACTGTTAAATGATGAAGTACAAAAGAAGTTATGCGCACACAACCACACGAAAAACCTCTTGTTTTGTAAAATAATAAAAAAATGTGAGCTAGCAACAGAAATAATGTGGTTCTCTATCAGAACAGTAAGGACTTAACAGTTGCAGGTCTCCCGAGGGCACAGACAGCCAAGTGTATAAACTACAGCATTTTCTGCATCTGCTGTTCAGCTGCAGCGGTTATCGTCTCTTGCCACACAGTCAAATTATGTGGGACACTTTCTAGCTAGTTATTATTTCCAATAATAATAATGCCTACAGGAAATTACAAGCTAAAGCCAACTTTTCATGTTAATAACTTACCATGAAATCGTTCCATGTTTTTAACATCACTGTTGTCTTCTCGTACACTCACAGGTGAAGCCAACGGTTAACGACTGTCAGTGGTCAAGTGAAAACCCATTGTAGAGCTTGCAAACTTGATCCATGCCATAAACTCCATTTCTTTTGGTTTCAAGAAAGCTTTTAAGAAGTGCAAGTAATGGATTCCTGCTTTGTCGGTTCCGACAGGATGCTGCGAAGCCAAGGAAAAACACAACAGTCGAAAATAGTTTTCACATGAAGGATCAAACGTTTTCACGGAGCTAAAAAAAGAGTTCGAGAGAGATTTGCCACAACCTGCCGGCGATGAGGCGGATGACAAGGAAATAAAGTCTTCTTGGATTCTCAAAAACGAAAGTAAACTGTTTACTATAAAATCTGCGATAAAAAGATGCAAGGAGGATGTGCAAGTCACGTGAGCACCGGATGCTGGCTGAGTTACGGCCCTTGTTAGACGAGATCGTCTGCACGACGGCAAACAGCTAACAGGTTGCTGATAGAATGATGTTGATCGGTCTTGTTCGTGCACGACAAAGTGTAAAAACGATGTAGACCACAATAATCGAGCTTAATACATTTACAAGAAGAACACTCGAGGGCAGCATGCGTCACACAATGCTTTCAATTTCTAAATAATAAAAATGGAGGAGTATTTTGCATCCTGCTTGTGCCTCGGTGGGAGAAAATAACGAGATGTGCGTGCCCCGGATACGAGGATGTATTGACGAACACACCAAGCTAAGTTTGTAGTCAGACAACAACCAGTGTCTCAAGTATCGACACTCTAACCCCATTCCACCGATAAGGCAACTACTCGACCCAAACTGTAGCTTGTAGATTGGCAGTGTGTAATGATAAATAAATTAACGGTCAGTATTCTTACCCGCTATACAAGCAAAGCATTGGATTCACAAAGATGTAAAAAGTAATTTATCTAGCATTGCTTCATTACTTAGGTAATAGTAACAATCAGTTTATTATTTTTAAAGCTATTAGGGGTGATTACTCTTAGTCATTTCATCAACCAGCCAGGTACAGTGACATCATTTAGTACAGGTATTCAAATAAAATATTTTAATTTAATTATTTTTTTTTAAAAGAGAACAAAAATAGAAGAATAAAAATAATTTTAAATTGAACTATATAGATGACAGACTAAAGTCAGCCTAATCCTTCTTTGAGACTTCAAAGTGTTCTACACCGCAGCAGCAGTTAGGACGATGTCCACACGAAAGATGAAAGTCAACGGTCGCCGCACAAGACGTTGACAGCTGCAGCGCTGTCGGAGAGGCCTGTAGACACAGCTGGTGCTGTAGTCCCGACCATAAACACTGCCTAACTTCGGGTGTTCTACCCATAAACTTTAAAGTGGGTCGATCCCTGTTCTACACCTACTGGTACTAGCAGCAATCTTTTATTACACGGAAAGAATGCTCCCTTGTGCGAGCTCGCACCTTGGTGGTTCAGTGTAGTGATTATAAAACATTTGTAAAAGATTCAAGAAATGTATTATCTCTAATTGATTGTGCTTTCGGTCCACAATGTTCCTCAATTAGTGTTAGTTTTCACACTGCAAAGATCGTCCAAGACTCCATTAATCTGTATGATTTTGGTTTGGTATTAGATGATGACCGCGTGCTTCAGCACGTGAATTCAATACACGTCAACTGCAGGGGCGCCAGAACAATAAAGCATCTTAAGTAGATGTTCAAAACATAAATAAATATTTATAGTGTGAACTTCTTGCGTTACACAAAGATGAAAAAGCTTACACAAAGAAAATAGTTTGTATAAAGTGAAAACACGCGCTTATGGTGTCATTGAATTTTCAGCAAGCCTCACAATCAGCTACACTAATAATCGTAAAACCGAGCCAAGCCAAAAAAGGGAAATTAGTCGACACACTAATTAGTGTGTAACATCCATGTTGTCCAGTGGTCTGGATGCTAGAATACTGAGGATGTGATAGGAAGAAAAATTGCCAGCTCGAAGGGGATCGACAAAATCACTTGCAATCAGAACGGGTGTGCACGGTTATGTAATAATAAAAGGATCCTAGGGGGAGGTCCAGAGAATATCATAATGCAGGGAACTATTGAGTGCAGCCATTCGGCCACAACATTTACTCGTCGTCGATACGTCTTGCCCACGAAGTAATCATTTAGAAGATTTTTACTGACATGGTTAGGCTAGGCAGGGCGACTTGGCCCACCTTGTTTTAAATTCAGAAATTTAGAAAACAGAATATAGGAGGTGTAAATATGCAAGTCTGTTGAACGGCAGAGTTTACGAGAAGTGTAAACACGACAGTGTTTATTGCATCCTACCTTTAATACAGCAAGGTGGCGCCAAGCACTTATTTCGTTTGTGTGCAATGATCTGTAGACAGCTTCTTACACAAAATGTCCTCATCGAAGCACGCGGTAGTTCGACTGAACGACTGCATTGCTCATTCTAACATTATTCACGAAAGTATTCTCCAGTGCGTTCAGCTCTTCCACACCGCGAAATTTTCATAACGAGAATGTCAGAGCTTTTATGATCACCTCTCAGGGGAGCAGTCAGCTCTTGCTCTCGCTGTCCCCATCACAGTTCACTCGACAACACCACACTGCGCCCTGCTCCAGCGCCTCACACCTGTGGTTTGAGCGATCCTCGGTTAACCCCTTATTACCATCAGACATGATTCAGAACGGCGGTATCTAAAACTTAAACTCAATTTACCATTTAAATTGTTAAAATTTAACTGGCTGGTTTTTAATTATGTGAAAAGATTAGTATTCATTTGCTGTAATATCACGTGATGAAATGGGATGGAAACGGAGAGTCCAACACACAGAAACACCCCGACGATCAGCCTTGTCTGAAAACAAACATGATATGCAGAAAGTTTCCTTCGAGATGAGATCTGAACTTGTCATCCCGAGACCTCCCACTTATCTTTCGGAGATCCTCTTACCGTAGTGACATCCGAAGACCGTACCTCTGCGCTATCGGGGAGACCTAAGCCTCGCTCTGATTTACCGGTCGTGGTGATCTCACACTGGACGTCGTTCTCACGCTGTCTTCAATTCCCGGGCCCTTGCTGAAAAGCCTGGAAACGTGAGTGTGCATCTGGGTGTCCATTGGGGTGGATTTGGCGAACTGCACTTACATGATCACTGCCAGAGCCGAGAGTCTTCGAGGAAATCCAGCGATTAGCAATGTAACGGTGTCGATGGAAGCGGAGTTCGATCTTCACACAAATGTTCAAAGTCCGGGGAAAATACCTCAATGCTTGAAAGACTTTAGAGCATATTTCGAGCTGTGCATTCAAGAGAGGCTCAAACCTTAGTCTCCAATATAGCCTCGTCGGTGTGTTAATATATTCAGCACTTCCAACACTTAACAGTCGACACCCGAATCATTAAATTTGTTTATTTTTGTTGCATATGTACGTCGTGCTGTGAGTGAACTACATTGAGCAATTTCACCGGAAGATGGAAGAAACCCTTTCTCCTCAACAAACTATGCATCCATTCAGTTGTACATATAACTCTAAATAGCATTGACACGCATAGAAATTTTCCATTTTGTTAATCGCAGTTACATAATGCCAATGTCAACTAGAATGGCAGCTAAACAAATTAAAATAACATGTGATTTCTGTAGTTTCATGAGAAAAATGCACTAACACTCAAACGAAACGCAGCTGTGGAGTGGGTGCCTCCTCCTGCGGATAATTAGGAATGGTACGGCAGTGTGATAGAGAGGAGATGGGCACGGCCCTTGCAAAAGCTGGTCCCGAGATAAAAGGCTGTAACAATTCCCTCCCTTAGGACTATAAGATCACGGGACTACCTTTACTTTTTTTTTCTTTGCATCAAACCCCGCAAAACAAAGAAAACTTTTTCTGAGAATGAACAGCCTCTGCCCCTGAAAAAGAGAAAACGCTTGCACCAACAATCAAACCACCTGCTAGCGGTGTGGTGCTGAAAGTTCTGTAGCGGCAGCAGACCAGAAAAACACCACCAAGGACACGAACGACGATGTTTTTCATCACAGACACGCGTGGCCGCATGGGGAGGCCAGCATCGATTTACCGTCACCCAAACATCGCCGAGTATCGTTGACATCAACAACACTTGTGTGGAAAGCTGTTACTGTGACCTGTGCAGACAGGACAAGGGGGACGCACTTCCCATCACCATCAGCCATTTCACAGAACCACTCGGCGCTGCCCTTTGCGCGGACTTGATGCATTTTATGAAGGCCACGCCTGCGCCATGTCAACACGTTTTCCAAGTCTGTCTCGTTTCATTGACGCTTTCCGGGAGAAATGCAAACGAAGATTCCATTTTTTGAGCTGCAAGAATTTTTTTAAAAGGGCCACGGGGATGTTTAAGCACACTACTCAGCTGTTCTACCACAAATCGATCATCTCAAGGAAGATTTGAACAGCGAATGTAAGATTTACCTTCAGTTAAGCATTGGTGTCTTCCTGTACCTTTCTGCTCAGTTCGTCTTCTCTCTATGTGTGGGTGGGTAGCTGTCATTGTGGGTGTCGTTGTACTAGAACTACGCATTCCTGACATCAGCATGTTTGACAACGACTTCTCACATCGACACGTGTGACAATGATTTGTCACAAACAAAAACCCTTGTCTTTGTATTGGTAACGGTACGCAATCCTGAATCTTTTTTTTTTTTTTTTTTTTGAACAAAGTGTTCGTATAGCGATTCTTTAAAGCAATATGGACATGGATAGGAAAGATGTGCACATGGTCTTTGTCGAGAAACTCTAAAAATAATATGGTAATTTTTTAAAATATTTTTTATTCCCTCTTCCTTTCATATCTAACGATGTAACATTTATAACATCAAAAGCGGAAACGCTTAGGGCCAAGTTTTTGTTTTCAAAATGTATTTCTGAAATAAAAGGTCTCTGTGTTTTCCTTAGCTTTTTCTCCTCGCGGATATAAGGGTTTTATGCAGCTCCCTTTCATGTCCACTTAGCCATCTTTTTCTTTGTCAGAGTCTGTAAGTGATGGATACAAATGTCGATCAGGACCAGCATTATTTTAAAAAACTAATGGCAAAGAAATTAAATTAAAGTAGCTAAAGATTAGAATACTGCATAGAATACCGGCGACATTTTCTGGTATATTGTCAACTTAAATAACTCAGATTTATATACGTTCTTTGTAAATTCTTATTTTTTATTTTAAGAAGGATCATTTTTGTCTAAACTTTTTCAAAGAGTTATTCAAGATTCATCTTTTTAGCTCTTGACATATTTTCTCCAGAAACAAGGAAGATGTAGTCCAGAATTTATTACCATTAAGATGAGTTTGGAATGGAGATTTATTCAGCATCGCTATTGGCCTAAAATCGCGCGAAAATAAAATTCACACATCAAAGGGAGCATACTTCTCGATTTTTCAAAAGAAACTCTTTGATCACGCCTTGTGGCAGTTTAGAAGAACATGGTGGCTTTTTTGCACGACTATTTTCCCCTTTTTCATTCTGGGATCTATGTAGTCTTCCTTCATCACAGTGGAAGCTTCGGGAATAGAGTGGCAATGGCGACAAGCATTTTCTGGGGGCTGGCACTTGGATTTATCTCCCTTTTGAGATCGGCACGACTTCTGTGGATGACGACAGGCTAAACTCTCGGCTTCAACGTGTCTTTTCCAATTGCACTCAGCAGGCACATGGGTCGGGTGTCAGAGGTGATTTCCACATCCGCTTGTTATAAGGGAAGAAATCCAGAGCTGTCGTTAGTTTCGAAATGCTTGCATTATGCACGCACGCACGAGAAGAAAGCGTGTAACCACATGTTCATGACAGGGACACTCGCACCATGCACACACATGTGGGAACACAAATATATGCAATTCATATTTAAATATTTATGATATTGATTTATAAATATTAATGAATATTCCACCTAAGATAATAAACTAAAGATATAAGGGCTGGAGGGCTGGGGCGGCTAGTGCACAGGGGCTATAGCGCCTGTCACCACTACTGTAAAACTTGGATGTCTTGGGTTCGGATCTGTCTTGTCGTGGCCCCTGTTTACAGGACTGAACATCAGCAGTTTTTTCTTGATATTCCGGTTTTCTCTTCCCTCAGTGCGTCTGTGATGTGTGATGTGTGATGTGTGTTTCTGTGAGGTAAAATTGATGCCATTCTTAGATGTATGTGCCAGTGTGCCTATATATAAAGAACTTTTAGCCCTACTTTGGTGCTGCATAAAGACACTACACAAATGCACTGTATTACTATAAGTATTAGTCATGACAAGCTACCTACTGCAGTTTCATTTCGTGACTCACAAACTTGTCTTCCACAGCAGACTGAGCCAACCAAGTAAAGGAATCCATTTCCAAACTGTGTCCCGTTACAAATCGCTTTAAACGAGACAAATATGGAGGATCGATTGACGTGGGTGTCACATCAACACTTTCCGACCTTTGAAGTCTGGTGCACACTGTTCTACATTATAGATGGCGAATATGTAATCGGATTGCTACATGGTGGCCACATAACAATTCCCCAACACTTCCAAGGCTTTGAGAAGACTCCTGAGTGTAACTTTGTGGTTGAAGAAAGATAGGAGTAGCTAGCAGGCTGATTTTTTTTTTCCTAAAAGTCTCAGTGAAGGTGAAAACTTCGAAACCTTCGGCAGCGTGACCTGAGTGACCTGAGTCATCCCGCGCAAGGCGAAACAAGGTTTCAATCATTCCCTGGAGAAATAAAGCTTTGAAGCCTTGACATTGCTCTGAACAACGCTTACAGACTAAATAAACTGCGTAAAAATACTGTTGATCCGCAAAATAACAAAACAAGGTTGGTGGTAAACAATGTCCACAAGGATCAATAAAATATTGTCATCGTCACTGTCATTGTCCGCGTGCCTTCAGGCACTTAATGCGTGCAACGGTTTCCCCTGAAATGTTTTCCCTCTAAGTACGAATTTCATGCGAAAGTAAGCCACTTGATAAAAGCTAAAAACCAGCTCCATCACTTTTAATCAGCAGCAACACCAAAGTTTAACTAAATGTGTCTTTGACATTTCTGACTTCTTCGTTCCCGGGTGCGACCAGTTCCTGGCAACATCTCCGCCACCTGCAGTCTGCACTGAAGAGATTACCCGCAGCCCCGTAATGTCTTTTCTGTTTCTCCAGTCAGACTTTTATGAGTACACACGTGGTCATCAAGGTTAATAATTTATGAAGTGTCTTTCATGTGTCAGTGCCAGAGGAAATTTCAGCCTCTCGGGTTAAATACTCGTTAACTTGCCATCATCCTTCTCTGACAAAGATAACAGACTTGTCACAGGAATGTGAAATTAGTTTATGGAGGTTCAAAATGATTCTTAAAAAATTATCTTTTAAAAATTCATCCATTGTATAGTTTCTGCTCGTGTGTCAACCTTTGCTCATCTGAGATTCCTGTTCATTCAGTAAATGGAGGTGACTGTTTTACTATTCCTGTCAAAGTAGACTTAAACAGTCAACAAAAACTTCTAAGCTTTTGTCTGACTATTGTCCTCATTGCTTCGGCAATTAAATGTTTGCACATTTCTATGCTAATCTTACTTTTAAAGGAAGATAAAGGAGTTACTGAGCACGTAGACATTCGTGTGTATCCGCCTCTTCTTCTCTCCTTTTTCTTCACTTTGTCTTTCTGTCTCCAACTCCATTTGCATGTTTATCTTACTTGGAAGTCATAACCTCACATAAAAAGTGCATTTCAGAGCTAAAACAAAATAATAGAAACTGTGTAAAACGCCTAGAAAAATAAGTAATGCAGTTTAGGGAAGGCTTTTAAAAGCTGGCTACACCCACAACCCTTTAATAGGACCCTAACATCCGGACTCTTCGGGCATACACTAATGGTACAGTTTTTGTGTCACTCCTACAGCTTCGTACTTACAAAAAAAAGAGAGATAGAACGATAGAGAAAGGTTTATGGTTGGAAGGAAGAGATGCCATGTGGAAAACAAAATGCGAGAAATAAAAGTGGGGTTGTGTACCCACACAGTTAACGGATTTCGTCGTTAGCCCTCGGCTGTTGCGTGATTAGAACTGGAAGTGACAGCAGGGCTCGTTGTGAAGAGGCTGGTGGCTGACTGTACAGATATTAATACGCTACTTAATGAGACAATAATGACAAGGGTAGTTTAAGAGCAACAGCTTCGGCGAGGCGATGGTAATGAGAAGGCATTCGTTAGGTAGGATGATGATGAGTAATTGTTACCAAAATAGCCCATGCATCAGATGATGACCTGTACACAGTCATTAAGTAAATATCATGTATGAGCCATAATAGTATATGTAATGGTAGAAGTGATGGTAGAAATAATAGTATCTTATACCTAACTCCCATAATGATCTGACTGCATACGTTACTATATCACAAGGGGTCTGCATGAGCTAAGACAGGGGGAACATGTTGCCTTCTTGTTGCTATCTTGACTGACCATTGTATTTATCGAAGACAGCTGTTGGTAATATTGTTAATCCAGACAATATCAGTTAAGTTCAGTCATCCATGAATATCGCAAGCAGCTACCACAATGAAATTTGCAATCGAACAAGACGTTTGGAAATAATTGTTGCACAGATAAATAAAAAAAGCCAAGAGTTTGATTACTTTACTGCAGGGTAATCAATTCACAACAACCAAACTTTGTAACATCTAACACTGATGTGTTTTTTTACCTAGAAAAGCTTCCCGCTACTGTAGGATTGTTTTTCACAATTATTTGAATAAGTTTCTATATAATAGAAACTTTTGACATAGCTCTATGTTTAGAAAAGATATAATAGTACTTACAAGAAAGAGGACACACACACACACACAGAATCTTATGCAAGTTCGTAGGGTCAACAGATGCATGCTTTCCATTTTCAATGATTTTCTTTTATTGACTCACTCTCCACTTTCCAAGCTACACTCAAAAATAGCAAACACTCCATCTCACCATAATTTATGCAAAATCTACACCTTTATCCACACACAATATCTGAAAAGTATTTCACGATATTTGAAAGATATTTTAACAGTAATTTTTTAATGTAGTAATTTAATGCAGTAATGAAACACATGCATGCTAACAGCGCTCACACAGAAATTATTAAAGCTTTACAGAAAAAAGTAAACCAAGAATAAAATAAAACATTAAAAAAGGCATAAAAAATGTAACTGTTGACGCTCATTAATTACAAAACTAATCTTAAATATAAACAATTCTACGAAGTTGCAACAAAAAATCTTAAAGATAAAAAAACTTCATTACGAAGTCGTGACTTTGTATTCTTGTTTCATCACGTGCAATCTCACAGCTTGTGATTCACAGTTCCAAAACAAAGTTTTTAGTAATTAATTTCACTAAAAATGAGAATGTACACGTACCCTAGTGTCAAGCAGTGGCTACCAGCTCAGATCACCCTCTTCTGATGCCAGTCACGATGAAGCTGTCATCGCTGCTCACGTCCTGACGATTCACAGTGCGATGACGGGCGCACGCGCTCCCCAGCAAGAAGATGCTCGTGGCGCTAGTTAAACCTCGACTCCCTCTCTCTCTCCCTCACACACATTGCACATCCATGCCACTGAATGCAACAGCTTGCGCATGCGCTGGCTGCAGGGTTTCGGCATGTCCACTAAAAGCATTGTGTGTGTGAGAGAGAGAGAAGGAAAGGAGAACCCCAGTAAAGTTGGCGAGCTCGCTTTGGACAAGCGCGAGCGGCGTAATAAGTCAGGCGCCCGAAGGACGTGCAATTATTTTTGGTTGCGAGTCGATAAAGATTATGCTAGCCTTATCATCTGCTAGCCTATTCTGATGGTTCTTTGACTGCACATTACATCGTTGTCAAAGAGCTTCTTTACATGAGCTTAGCTCACTGTATGTACATACCCTCTCCGCCAGCAACACATACTCGAGAGCTATTTTATTAGTTAATTTTATTAGAACTTCCTGTATGTCTGACTGAAGTGTATCTACAATGAGTATCTTCTTTATAATAGAAAGGGTTCGGTTGAAAGTGTTTTGGATTTAGAATATCGAGTATCAAAAGCCAGTTAGGTAATATGTCTTTGTACACCATTCTCATCACTCATCCACAACACACAAGTAAAGAGAAAAACAACTATAAAGGACACGCTTGTTTTTGGCAGAAGCGATTGATGTCGACTCCCTGAATCGTTTCCACTCAAACTTTCGGGTTTTTAAATTAAAAAAAAAAAACTACTTACAATTGTGTCAGAAGCATAGAACTGGGGCAGTTCCCGATGACCTCATCTCCGATGAAAGCCTCAACTTACAGTCACCCAAATGCTGTTGCTGCCATCCTTTCATCTTGAGATCGTGTCGCAGACAAATTTTGAACCGGATCACAATACTGAAAAGACGAGCGAACATTGCTGCGATAGAGGTTAAGGTTACAAACAGTAATATAGAATTTCGATGTGGCAACTTCATGCTTTGCCACACAATAGTTGCAGAAGAAGGTGTCAGGCCAACGATCTCTGTATGTCAAAACCAGAAACATGACACTGCCAAAACTGAAAGAACCTCTTCACCGCCACTGCACTTAAGGCGGTTGTACTGGAAGTAGAACTGTTACAGATCATCGCACACATAGCCAGCGTTCATGTACCTTGTTTTATCAAAGAAAGAATGCGATCAAAGCAAGAAAAACAATGTTTTCCCGTAAATTGGAAGATGTATTTGCCTCTCGAAGATTACATTCTATAAATCGCGATCAAGTGACCAGCCGGCCAAGCAGGTCCACAGTCATCGGCAATTTCCTTGTCACATGGATCAAGCGACGACTTGAGTGTTGTCCTTCGAGAAACAGTAAAGTGGTGATCATCATGACCCGCGTGCAGCTGTGTTTTAGAAACGATAAGTGCATGTACACGACATTTGGAACTCAAAGTTGTAATCAAAAATATTTTAGAAAGTCAGTATCTGGCATTGAGGCCCAACTCGGTAGCTCACGGCCATTTACATTAGAAAAAATGACCAGGGGTAAGTCTAGGTAAGGTTCACAAAACTGCTGTAAGTAGTGGCTACGCTAACATGCTCATAGCATCCGGGTATGCCTACAAGCTGGTTTTTTTTGTTTTTTTTTTTTGGAGGAAAGGGCTGGAAATTTAAAATAGAGAATGAGCTTTTTGTTGAAAATTATGTTAGTGGAAAGCTCCTTATTAACTTCTTTTGTGAAATTTTAAATCTGACTGACAAATGACAGAAAAGTCGAGTCTGAACAGTGAAATATAAATATCTATTTTTCTTAGCTGGTTATTATGTTTCTGACCTTTTCAATTTTCTCAGGTTTCTCATTTTTGATCCAGTCTTCACACAGGCAACCTAAAAGAGTATGTATCGTCTCACCCTTCCTCTTTGATTGTATCAGTGTCGCTCGATTAGTCCTATTCATCTCCTCCTCCTCTTCTTCCTCCCTTCACTGACACCAGAGATACCATAGGGAAGACAGGACATAGTAGAGCTGAACTCAGTCATTTACTCAATCGCTGGCTTCTACCGGATAACTTTGCTCATTAGTTCCCTAATAATGTACCAGCTGGGTAAATGGATTAGGATACTTAATATGTCCTGATAGTAATAAAGAGGACTTGCGAAATACTGATAATGATACAATATCAACGGAAAACTTTTTTTCTTGTTCATAAAAACGAAGACATGTTCTCGATTGAACTTCTTTTTTATTTATATCTAAAAATTTGATTTTCTGGGCCGCATATTGGCATTTATAGTAGAGTGTGTAGGATATGCTGGATGAATGCAAATTTACTTATTCAGCTTCTTAGTTAACTTGTTCGAGCTCGTGGCTACCTCACGGTCCTCTGGAATAGCCTCTGCGTGTCATAAACTGTTCCATTTTTTTCTAACCCTTGCTCGGAATAAAAAAAAAAAAAGAAGTGAACTTGGCAGACACGGTGCAGTAAAATGTCTCTGTTCCTGGCTTTGAAGTCTGTGTAATGTGATGAGAAGCCAGTAGATTGCACTAATTAATGTGTGTCTAACACCTTCACCACATCCATCCATTCAACTGTAGGGTGGGGATTACATGGAGAAAGTTCGTCGGGTTGAACACTAATCCAGCCTTGCGTCTATGGCACAAAAAAGGATAAATAAAGAAACAAATCTCATCTTTAAGTAATATAAAGAATAAAAATAAACAAGATAAATAAATTGAAACTTAGACTTTGCTGTGTTCTTCTTCGTGGTGTTCTTATGTACGACAAGACTGTGATTTCCTTGATTATTATTTTTATTATTTTTCAGTGACCTTTCTTTGTTGTTCCACTTGCATGCAAAAAGTTCAATTATATTAGTTTCAAAATCACAGGAATAACAGGAGCAGCACTTTGCTGGTATGAATATTTTAAATTCAATATTATTTAGAAAGAAAAAGAACTTTTTTGTAATTGTTGTAAAAGGAGCAGTTTTCATTTCCAGGTTAAATGTAGTGATAACCTCAGCACCTGGCGATGAAAGCTTCTAAGTTATAACACATTCTGTGTTAGGAATGGTACCAGGCTAGTAGTCTTTACACAACACAAATTCGACATCTTGCTTAGCATTATGGGGTATTATACTCCAGAGGCTACATTTTTTTCTACTTTCACTTCTACATCAAGTAGAAACCTTTTCTATTCGAATTCCTCTTCAACTTGGTTTTATCAGTGATAGAGAAAGGCTACAGAAGTAAAGTATTTTGCCTTGCTTCCATTATGCCGTGTTTTAGACACGGTGAATCACTCATGGTTCACTGACCTGAAAGGCAAATACTTGTCCTGATCTTTGCCACTTTTAACACTAATTTCATTTGTAATGACATTCTTCTAACATCTTGCTAATAAAACTACTGCACTACATTTTTCTGTGAATATCTCAGCAAGTGATTGAAGAAGTTTTGTAAAAGATCTCTGCATATAAAAGGCATATCAAGGTAAAAATGGTAAAAAGAAAGTAGGACATGATGTAATATCCGTTCGTTTTACAGAAACGCGAAAAATGCAAACCGGGAACCGTATTGCAATCTTCCAGCAATCTGCTAATTTCGCTGCTGGAAAATATCTCCAACAGAAAAACCAAAGATTCTGGTCGTAAAAACAAGTTAACAGTTTCAGGACAATCAGAAAAACAAACAAACAAACAAAAACCCTGAAATGTAAGCTACCTGCTGCGAAGTAGAAAGGATGGAGAGAAACTACGAGAAAAAATATAATATATTTATGATTATCATTTTTAGAAAATAACTTTTAGATAATAACGGTACACTTTAAAAATCTCTGTAAAATGTTTATTAACTTTAAAGTTCTGATTTCTATATGAAAATACGGGGAGAAATAAGGCAGGGACAATTCAACACACACGCAAGCAATACCCTTCTTGCCACCACATCCGTACAGAAGGAACATGATATATATATATAAAGATACTTTATAATCTATATATTCACACACTATATATAATTTAAAATATAATCTCAAACACTAAATTCACACACTACACATTTTAACAGAACATACACACACTCTCTCCCAATATATATATCAAAATTCATAGACATCGTTCATATATTTCCATACACACGCACGCATAAACATTCAGAATTTATAACATGTACAAAAGCTACAAATGCAGAAATGACACAATGTAAGGACAGCAGCATAAAAGACACTGTCATTGTTGCTCTGATTCCTGACTTTTTTCAATTAACAAGTATTTTCCTCGCCTTCAAGAATGCCGCCATGGCTGAGGTTGTTAACAGAATGCGTCTACTGGATCCGTTCCCAGTGCTCTGGGTTTCCTTTTTCTTTTGTTTTGCATCGGTAGGTAAGGAAATGAAATTTTCCAAACATAGAGTTGTCCTCGCGTGTCCGTCAGCATCGCGTGCGTACCAGCGGAAGTGACGTCAGTTCCTTCTCCTCAATCCGTCTTCAAAATGTCGGGTGTACTAACATGCTGTGTTAGTCTTCCACGTATCGTGATGCAATTCTCGTTTTAGGCAGAGTCCTTTTTGAACCGGACACCAAGCGGGTAAACGCATTTATTTCGCTTTTGCAAGCGCTCTACAGGCGTACGAGTACACATCGTTGAGAGTGACAAACATGTGTTCACACATTACAGCATACAGTGCTCCTGCACACACACACACACAAACACATCAACACACACACACACACACACAACACACCCGATTCTCACTGCCGGGGCGACAGAGCCTTTAGTCGTTGCTTCATTAGGTTTAACTGATTCCCCGGACAAAGTGATGGAATAATGTCATCTCTGTGGTACCAAACAATGTTTCATATTAATCAGTCCATCCGGGTTATATTATGAAGCTAAGTGGAAATCACCGTCACGGAGCAGAACGGCAAAATCAAAGGTAAGTTTCTTGTCTCCGTAATTACAAATCCGATCCTCGAATGTTACTTTTACATCTTATTTGTTCTTATAAATCAGCGGCAAAGAGGCTGTAAAATAAGATAACCTCAATAAATACCCACGGAGTGTGGGTACTACATAGTAACTACTTAAATAAGTTACTTGCCCTTAGTTTCCTTTTGTCGCCCCGGAACTACTTCCTAATCTCAGCACCAGATGTTAATACTGTAATTACATTACCAAGCGTTAACCCAATTGATAACCAATATCGTGGCAGGGGCTTGGTGTACATGAGAAAAGAAAGAGCAGTTCACAGCCGAGGTCGTTAGCACAATGCATTGTGGTCTGCACGTGCGCATCTCATTCACTCAGCTCGTGACCTGAACGTCGTCACGCGCAGCCCTTCACGTTCTGTGTCAAGTCTGTGATAGCAATCATAAGAAAGATGTCTTTCCTGGCTCTTTATTCTGGCTTCTCTGACCCCAGTGTTTTCTTTACTTCCTTACTCGATTATCTCTGCCAACCAGCTATGAGGAATTTTTTTTTTTTTTTGAAGCTTTCACTTTTTTTCTATCCTCTCTTCTTCTCTGTTTCATTTCTTTCTCTTTCATTTTCCGTTTGTAACTTGCTTTGCCTGTTGGATATTACCTCTTTAAGACGCAGATCGTTAAATATGTTTGGCAAAAGATGTTAGACAAAAGTCACGTGAAAACATTTGAAGTAAATAACCGTTAGAAGGCATATGGTATATTAAAGTTAAATTTATTGATGACATCTGAAGAAATACTTAGTCAAGCGAGACTGCAAAGAAAGGAAGGACAAGGCCTGAGGTAAATCACTGGTAATAATCTGTAATCGACATGATGTTTGAGCAGCCACAGACACACAGAAAGTTCATTTAAAGGAAGCACTTATGAAGATTGAAAGACGGCGGCCGATTCTTGAACTGGCACCGTTGAAGAATCGACTTGTAAGAAAGATTCCCCACAGACGGATATTGACTTTCACCACGCACTTCTTCCTCGTCTGCCGAAGACACAAAGGTGCCAGTGACACTTTCAACTCCCACAATTCCGGCGATGTAAATTTAAAGAGTTCTGCTTACTTTTGAATGAGGCAGAGTGAACTTTAATACGTTTGCTGTAGCCTGCGCTCTGCAGGATAAAGGAAACGCAGCTGCGCACATCCGGGCAGAGACTTGAAAAGGGCAGACAACCAGACAGAAAACGCAACAAATGGTGATCTGCCCTTTTCCCTAACCGCCCGCCTTTCGTGCTTACTCAGTGAATAAATCAAACACAGGATGGTATTACATTACAGGTGACGTCATTTCCGTTTCCAAACCCTTGTTGCGCGTGCGCCTTTAGGGCTAAAATGTGTCCAATGAAGAAGGTCAGAAGGACGTTTGTGCTTTGCTGCATCCGACAGGAATGAACCAGCTTTGCTGGAACTTTCCCATAGAAACGGTCGACAGGCGATCGGTTCAAGGCTTGCGATAGGGTGTGAAGAGGCAGACTGTTTAATGTGCAAACTCGATATCTTCCAGACTTGAATATTATGGTTTATGGTGGCTGGGCTGTCAGTCCGCGACTATAGATAGCTGATTCTTGAGTTCCCTAAAGGAATTTGCAAACTATGCATAAAGTGTGATCATGTAATGTCTAGGCGGCATCTGCATCAATTTTGCAGATTATCTTGGCTGTTGAATCTTTGAAACAGTTGTTTAAATCCTGTACTTTTTAAAAGATAGTAAGGGTCGTCCTGTGAGTATACGATCCAAGGTAAGTTAGGGTAAGGTGTTAGAACCCATCGTTTATAACAGAGCCAGACTTTGGGAGGTACCTATTCAATAGCTGGGTGGATTGGGAGGAATTTGCTGATTCACACAGTATGGAGTCGGTTAGTATTCCCGTCTTCGAGTCTGGACATTGCCGTTGCTTCAACTACGAGCCTGTGCACTCCTGGAGAGAACTGCAGAGTAACTATACCATGGCATTCTATCCTTTTATAACATCAATTACCTGAAACTATAGTTTTTGCGAAATAATAATGGGCAGTAACTCTAATGTTCCTATTGTTACGCTTGTAAAGTCGGATCAAAAATGTATTGTTTGCTGTCTCTTCTCGTCCACCCTTTCTTTCTGTCTTTCAATCTCCAGAATATTGATTCCAAGTTCATTTACCTTCTCCTTCGATCAACATTTTGTACTGCAGCAGACATGCACCGGTCACGTTCAGTCACCTGCCACCGGTGTTGTGGAGCTACCTGTAAGGCTACGCAACTACAGTCGATCTTCGCTTAATAGAAATCCCTTAGGGCTGTGCACATTTCTGTTCTATTTTTGAATATTCTGAATGTTGAGAATCAGGGCCAAAGTGCAGAAGATGAACATAATTCTATAAAGACATGCTTGTCTCTAGACGCTAAAATTACAAGAGTAAATGAAGCCTAGTCTGAGTTGTTACAGTAACAAAAGCCTTTGTCATATTCTTTTGAATGATCAGGAATAAAAAAAGGGAGCTTATCATGATTAAGTTCAGGCTTAAATTTTGTTTTGTTCTTTTACTTCGGACTTTTCCTTCAACTAAGTTGTTTTCTGTTTAGGCATCTCAGGTAGTTATATTTCGGATGCCTAGCCGGAATGCACCTGTTGCACATAAATGATGAAAACACATTTTAACTTACGAGCCATTGAGGATCGGCTGATTTTTGTGAGGTAGAGGGAAGGTCATAACAGGTCACGCATGTGCAAAGGTAAAGACCGATACGAACCGCCTGTATTCACATTTGTGCAAAGTTGATTTATTGCTAACGCCACAAAAACTATTTTCTTGTTACTCGTTGTTTTTGTCTGTAGCTTCTTTTTCCAGGATTTTGTGCCAACAACAGTTACAATTTCCACAAAACAACAGACAACCTGAACTATGCGTTGAATGCAAGGAATTAATGTCAAGACAACTGAGACATTGTTCGTACAAGAGTCACCGACACCAACCACTGACTCAAGTTAATTTGTCCTCACCTTTGGAAGGCACATACCATCCTCAATGCTTCAAGCAACAGAAGTTTTTTTGTGCCCAGAATTCGTATTAGTTAGTAGACCGTCCCCACGAGACACTTCAGTAACAATTTTACTATTCGTGAGCTCGTTTGTAAAGCACTTGGAGCCTGGATGGTGCTGGGCAAAGGTGTTGTACTCATGCGATGTATAATTAAACCTGCCAGACAACCCGACCCATCTCACTTCTCTTTCTCTCACTTCTCTTTCTCACCATTTCGTAAATGAACTGAGTTTCCAACAATACTTTTAAGCACTGTTCTTTTAATACTAATCATAACACTTGTCAATAAAACATTGAATACGGCAATTAAAATATTTAAAACCTGACCACAAAGTTACTGAGATAATTAAAACTAAACAGAATCAACATATACACTTTAGTATTGGACGGTGTATTCTATCCCAAGGAGAAAAAAATAAATAAACATAAAGACATTTGTACCGTTATCAATAAACTGTATAAAGGGAATCCCACATAAAAAATACTTGACATTATTTCACTGTTATTTTCTGCATTTTACTCATGATTAATTTTAGAATATGTAGACTTATTTTTGTATACATTGCTTAAAAGGTATGACCATGAAATAATTTAACAAACAACTGATGTTTGAATATTATTTATACGATAATCAGTATGTTCAATAATAATCACTATCGTAGGTCAGAATGTGTGTATTTAGGGCTCCATGTCAGTTGAATAATTTACCCTAGAACTTATCCATTTAGAGTTTAAGAAGAAGATTGAGAGACAGACATAGTGTGGCCTCTACAAGATCACAGGAAGAACCGTGTGTGCGATGACTTGTGATGAGAGCGGCTCCACGCCGATCTCTAGAGTTCAGATCCCCTTAAAGCACTTAAAGCTTTGTTTACATACTACATTATTAGCTTGTCCATCGACTGTTGTCGGCATGATCAAAGTCTTAAGGATGACCGTGAAACCGCAAGATTCTATTAGTGACCAAGGCTAGTTGAAAGCACCACACCGCTCAAAGAATGTTCCAGACTTGCGAAGTGTCCCGTTTCGTCGACATGGAGATCCGTCTGATACAGCAGACAGGAAGCATGCCTTTAGCTTCCGGCGCAAGTCGCGCATGCGCACGTGTCTGGGACGTCGTAGCTGTAAGGCATGATGGAGTTGTCGCTGCATGTCAGGTTGACGGTGCGTGCGGTCGTCTTGGTGGGCTGGCAGCAAGTGCAGGAGCCTGGAGACTTGGGTAGTGGGTAGAGCCTGTCTCACAATAGCCTGCACACTCTCTGATGTCCAGCACCGGCTCCTGTGAAACAAACGCCATCTTAAAGCTGTTGACACTTGTTGACATGCCTACAGAGATTTACAGGCATGCGAGAGTCAAACTACACAGAAAAGTAAACAGTAAACAATGACACCGGAAATAGATAACATACCACCCGTAAACATATGCTGCTACTCTGAACAACAAATCCAAAGACGTGGACACACGACCAGCATGCACTGCGATCCGACTTACCTTGTTTGTGCAGGGTACACCATAGTAGTTGGTGACGCGGAAATAATCCACGCTGTCATTCACGCGCGAAAACTTTTCCCGAGGGCTGCAGGGACGACAGGTAGCTGGCGTGTAAGGTAGCATAGCTGAATAGGCAAATATAAAATTATTAATAATAAAAAAAAAATCGTTGCCAGAACGAAGCTTTAAACAACTTTCAGAAACTATTTCATATTTTTTGCATGCAACGCCGTCATTGGCGAAAAACATTTCTCGAAAAAAAAAAAAAAATAACTTGAAGGGCTATACTTACTCTGGGGTATGCAAGTCAAGCAACAACCGTCTTCAGTATACGACCCGTTCTTTACATTCTGTGAGACAAATTAGAACAATTAGAAGATCACTGATTTCTCTCCCTTTTTCAAGACTAGTCATAAATAACGATTCGTTAATCTGTTGAAAAAAAAATTTGTAACCTTTTTGTGACTTTGAAACAAAAATTATATTTTTTAAATGTTATAAAACTTAACGTATTAATTTCATGATTTTTATTCTCTTTGCAGGCTTGTGCATGTTTGAACTTCATGCCTAATTGTGATCACCAGCATCACCAGCACAGTCACAGCCTTGCAGACGGGTGTTGCTGTAAAATAAAATTGACTGCAGTGTGCTTACATCGGCACAGATGGGTAGGTCTGACAGAGGTTTACACTCCACGTGTGTCTCCTGGATGACGGGTAGCCCACGTTTGGTGTCCAGTGTGCAAGTTCTGTTGTAGCAGGCCTTTTGACTGGGGATAGCTTCTCCGTTCTGTTCAGAACAGATTGAATGATGACATTAATGACATCTAATGAAAGCTTTGTGCTGGAGTTTGCTGTGACTTATGAGAATGTGCAGTTTGGGGATGACGGGATAAATTGTACAGATTACCTGTCATGTACTAGCACGTATGCGCACACACACTGTTATGTTTCATTAACATTAAGCAGAATTTCCTTCATTTCACGCAGAAAGAGAGAGAGGGGGAAGAGTAGTTTAGATATAGGGAAGAAGGACAAGTAGAAGAATGACAGAAGGACAAGAACAAAAGTACACGCTGAAGGGGCTGATAATTTGAAAAAATGAAGACAAGGAAGGAGTGTTTTTTTCAGCGAGTAACATCCCTGTATTGACTGATAGGACATTAGCTATACACGATAAATAACAAATAAGCAAGCGTACACACTCTCAAACGTGAAGGATATCATCGCAATATGCATAACATATCTTTCTAGACCACTTCACCTATTTATATCTGGTGCAGGAACCATCATAATTCTATGACAATTTCCAAAAACACAGCCCTTTGATGTAATCGACATCAAAACCCGGCAACCAAAACCTTCCTCTGTCAAACAAACGCTTTCTTCTGTTCTTCTTGTTTGTTTTTTTAAAAAGAAAGTCTGCTTCCTAACTTTGCGCTGAACTAGAGCCGAACGACCCCGGATGCAGTTGTGAGATGCTGGGAATCGTGACGTCAAGTGACCCTTCAGTATCGATCTCTCTTTTATCTGTTTTCCTTGCCCGAGTTTCACATCGATCCCAACCAGACATGGACTGGCAGGACAAGTCGATTGGTAAATTCTTCTCTCATTTCTTTCGTTCTGAACAGCTTTAGCTTCTGTTTCGTCTACTTTCCTCAAAGCCGTCTTACATCTGATGTACCTACATCTCAGTCAGTCAATCAACTGTTAGAAAATAAAACGTTTTGTCTACACGAGATGCTTCGACATCGCCGTGACCTTTTGAAACGGGGTCTTGACTGAGAAGTGGAGCCAGTCCTGTCTCTCACAATACAGTTCTCCAAAATTCTCAAATATTCTGAGCAGAAAAAAAACAATGAAGTAGATCGGCTCCATGACAGTCATGTCTACTTACAGCATAGGTGGCGTTGTCCACGACACATCCTAGGAGACGGCACTCCGGGCAGCACTCCCCCTCGTGTGATACGGGCTCTTCACCCTGAATGTAGCAAAAATCAACGATCTTTATGAATCATAATAAGTCATAATAAGTGCAAAAAAGAACCGCTGGTAAGGGCCTAGACATTATTTTCGAAAGTGTAGATTTTAACAAACACTGAACAGAATAGTTGAGGATGACAAATTATCAATACGTTTATAATTGCAATAAATAACTGAATAAGACAGAGAATGGATTAAAGAGCAAGCTGCAAGTGATCAGCGAGTCACACTCACGCTCAAGCAATAAAGTAATAATAAAAAGATCAAATTAAAGTAAAATAAAATGTAAATTAGCACTTTTCAATTTGGCTCACCGGCTTGCAGTCAGAGCAGACGTGAACTCTGCAGGATGCCTCGGTCATGCCATCGCCACGTGCCAGACATCGACATGTCCTGCAAGGACCGTCACTCCACACGCTGTTTGCCTGCATCAAAACATTTGTGACTCAGTTGTGTGAAAGCTGTGCCATGTATAGGTAAGACAGTACTGGCATTTACACACCATGTAAGCCTTATTTCTCGTTTTCTAATTTTGTCAGGGTTAAAAGGTTTCTATAGCAACAACCGGTACACAGAGCTGAATACAAGTCACGATCTTATGGGTTCCTATCCATTGCCCACAAAGATGAAGTCTAAGCACATATAGACACACAAACACAGACATATTTTTATATAGCAACCAAAATGCAACTATTCATACTTACAGAATACACACTGACATTGGCGTGTTCTTCAGACCGGTATGTACACACCGCTTGCTGAGGTGTTGGTGTTGGTGTTGCAGGCGTTGCCACTGGATGACAAACCCAGATTACATGAACAAATGGATTGATGGAGAGACAGTTCGACAGACAAATAAAAATGATTACAAGAAACCTAGACTTCTGAATTAATTTGTCATGGCTACATGAATAAAAATGAGCTGAAAAACTTCACACCTATTTTCACATGGCAGAAAAAAAGTATTTTTGAGTCTAGTGTGAACTGACCGAGTGCTATAAATTAAATAATTTTTTTTTACAAATGTGTAGTTTACAGGATGAGGTCAAGACACTTGAGACATATAAACTAGGCTCAAAGATATCAAAGGGCGAAATCCACCGGCTTTGTCTGGGACCAGGAGCTCAGTTTCATCCACGCTGCTAACGACTCTCTAATGAGGTAATCGTCTCTCTGGCAGACAGACGGTAGATAAATGTCTTGACGATCAAACTCATCGCCCTAATCATCTCCCATGGTGCTAAGCTTTGATGCAGTCTCACATAACTAGCAGCTTCCTTAAGGTTCGTGCCTGATGCCAACAACTAAACAGTTTTACCCACAACGGTTTTAATTAAAGATTAAGTAAAGCTAGAACTTTTTCTTGACAGTGGATGGGGTTAAAGTGGTAGACGCATGGAGCCAGATTTTCTGTGAGGACGATGCCCAGATCGTCATCCGGCTTTCTAAGGAGTCCATAAAACGGACCAACGAACCGGCAATTTGCGTGTCTTCGAGTTTGGACCCCGCTGCTCTGCCTCCCCAACTTTTCATTAAGCACCTCTCACCAAACACTTTTCACTAAACACCTTTCACTAAGTACCTAAATGTTTTATATCAGGATGTAATGTTTGTTCATAAACAACTTCTGTAGAAGTGTTATTTGATGGTCAAATAAAACTCTGCCCCTATCCACGTGTTCGTCTGTCTATGTCTTGCTGATGATGCGTTTCAAAGTGAGTCGCCGAGTTTTGTGGCTTGAACAAAACAAAAACAAATTCAAGCTGACAACAGCAGCTCAGGTGTGAAATTGTTTGCTACTTACAGCAGGCCTTTCTGGTACAGTTACAGTCCTCAGCAATCTCCACGATCTGTCCGCCCTGAACACACAAAACAACACCTCATCTTTTTGTGGGGAATGTATACTTTAACACTTTTTGTCGAGTCATCACTCTATTCTCCTCAACAAAGCTCGTGCCAAAAACGACTTTTTTCCAGACTTGTAAAGTCATCATTGAAAGAGGTAGATGGTGATGTGTAATTCTAGAAACCCCAAGGCAAAGCTATTTTCGTTTCTCTCTGTGAGAAATAAGTATCTAAGACACAGATGAGGTTTTGATGGAATTTTTTGAACATTTTATGACTGTTTTGTCTACAGAGTAGAAAAGGAAGGAACTGAGATTCAGGTGGGACATTCCACAGGTAAAAGTCGATTTATTCTTGACGCAGTACAATTTACACCAGCAAACTCATCTCAAGGATTGAAGAAGGAAAGTTAAGTCAGCCTGAATGATCATTTATTCTCTAGCTGAGCCCACTTAAAACAGGACAATAGTGTGAAAGTGTAGAAATAATTGAGAAGATTTCGTTTTTTTAATGAAACAAGAAGGACAAGATGCGACACGCGTGAAGTTAGTGAGAGGTGACATGTCAGAGTGCAAAAACATTCCCCAATTTTTTAAAGTTTAGTTTCTTGCAAGATTGATGAAGCACTTTTACAACTGTCACTTTAAAACTTAGGAGACAGTGAAAAACAATAGTTTTATGTCCTGTTGCGTGTGGTCTTCCTATCTATGCAAATATTTGTTGAGAATGACGAAAGAAAACATGGTTTTTACCTCAGAGCAAAATAATTCAGATGTCTCTGGGCACCTTTCAGGACACACTGTCAACAGATAGTAGAGACGATGAATATTATTATTATTGCTGCAATACATATACAGTGTATTCTCAAGTTGTACGCATTTCATAGAATACATTATTAAAATCCTTTTAAATTCTAACTTTCCCTTTAACATATTTCGTTATATAACATATTTCGTGACCTACCGCAGTCGAGGGTTGGACAGCAGTCGCTGGTGTTGGCCGGTCTGACCAATCGAGGTGACGCGCAGCTGCTCTCAACCTGCGGACACAGCAGCGGTTGGCACACCGCCTCGTACTGCTGGCAGCATCCGCTGGGGTCAAGCACCAGCCTCGCCTGGTACCCGGGTTAAGGGTCGGCAGCACCAGGGGTGCACACGTGACGTATTGACAAGCTTCACCTGTGATATTCGTGTGACGAAAACTGTTACAGATGGTGCTCTAGGTGCTTTTGCAAGAAGGGTCAACACCTCCCCAGCCCTTTCCCCCCAACAACAGGTTCGCAGGGGAAACTACATGTGCCACATATTTTAGTCGTGAAAAAAAAACGTGAAAAATAATCCAAGCTCAGACATCTCACAAACACTATCTTAACACTAAACGTTTGTCACAAAATATTGTTTAGGAATTATAGAAGATCAAATGTTATCTTGAAGTCATTTTTACATCCTAATTTTTTTTTAATGGCTTTGAACGAATCTGGATTATATTTTCGTTATAAGTACTTCACAAAGTGTAGTCATGGAGAGGATGCACTTCTCCAGCATTATTGCTACAAGTACTTACTCGTTGAATATCTGGATGTTGTTGTGGAAAACTCTGCAATATAAAGAAAATCAAATATGATTCACACCAAGAAGATTTAGGTGTTGATATTTTATCTCTGCCTTGAAATTATTAAAATACTTTACACAGTTCTGCTAAAACCTTCATGATAATAAAAATCAAAGAACATAAAATATGATGAGTTTAAACTCTAGTTCCATCACATCATCAAAATCAAGGAAAGAAGAATCTGCTTTGTTCACTCCATTGCCAATAGTTTATCTAAACGAATGGAGGGGCAATAATAGTGAAGAACAGATAGAAAGTGAGGCACAATGTTTCATGTCAGGAAGGACACCTATGGCACAAATTGTGAATCAGAATCCTGTTATTATAAGAGACCGATATTTATGGATAAACAATAAGCTTGCTTTCAGTCAGAGACTAATCTCCCCTAAAGAAATTTGTCATGTGAAGCTCCATTTTACAGTTAGGGATTGAAATCCTACGGAGAAATTTGTGTTTATCTTTCTTATCCGCATCCACTGACATTTCCAGACCACTGTATGCGCTTGGCCATCGTTTTGTCGGTATGAACGATGTTTCTAAAGAACAATATGGATTCTGGACTCTAGACTGGTGATTCCGGAGCATAGATGGCGTGTGAAGCTCTTGTCTTACCTGTTGGGACTGTTGTTCCCGGTGGTCTCTTGTGTATACACCCTGGGTGTGCTGTATCTGCTCCCAGTAAAGCTGACCCCGCTTGAGGATTGTGGTTGAGACATTGTCGGGGGTAGAGTAGGGGACGCGGTCGTGGTTGGGGAGTGTGGTGTGGGGGAGAATGTTACTGGCGGCGTGGGCGACAAGGTGGTGGTGGGTTCCCTCGGGGTTGGCGACATCGTTATGGGAGGCTCTGGCGACTGCGGGGTTGTCTGGGAGGACGGGATTGGTGGAGTTGGCGAGAGGGTAGGGGTGTGTGCCCTTGGAGTAGGGGATAGTGTAAAGGGAAGGGAAGGTGCAACGGTTGATGTCTGCGCACGGGGAGTAGGGGCAACCGTAATTTTGGTCGGTGGAGTGAAGATTGGTGCCGAGGCTGTAAGCATGAGTTTTAAAAATCATCAGATAGTATGACTTTTCATCGCCAACTTACTTTTCCATATTTATTCTAAAAATAATAAAAAATAACAATTTGCAACGAGGGGCAAATTATTTAAAAACAAGACACTTAGCATGTTCCAACTCTTTGAAATTTCAAGACAGGAGAAGAAATGTGTCTTCATATGGCAAGTGACAGTGGTTTCTGCAGTCATCCACATAACTTTCCAAAGATTTCTGAAGTAACACGAACGTTTTGATATACAAATAATACATTTTATACTCTGATGGAGTCACTTCATTTGCTTCTAGAAAATCTTCACGCCGAGTATTTCTCTGTGATGTTACAGTGCCCTTTTCATAGCGAAGCACCACGATGATGTGCAAATACTCACTGCAGTTCAGTTCATCGTCCAAGCAGTCGATGACACCGTTACATCGAAGTTCAGCAGGCAGGCACTCCCCTCCCCCACACTGGAACTCAGTCTGGGAGCACGTGACACATTGACAGTCACAGGAGCTGGCATTGAGTCTGGCCACACCCTGCGGCACACCATCAAAAGGCTTTGTCTTACAGCCAGCGAATAAAGGTACAAAGACAGGTGAACAGATTTCATTGAAACAATGACACGCATCACGAAACTGAGATTTCTTTCAGATTTCTATTGGAATAAAGTCCGCATTACATTAACAGAGTGAAGATGGTAGTTAATACATCTGTACACTCATGTATAGCATATGAGTGCACGCGAGACAACAGATTACTGAAGTCATCGCAAGCACACACACGCATGTGTTAGCCTTATAATCACTCACCTTTGAGCAAGGACTACACGTTTTGCTGAGACACAGGAGGCCGCCATTTAGACACTGGCATGTCTGACATTTGTCATTATGAATCAAACTACGAGCCTGAAATACAAACAGACATTTATGACACGATATCCACACGATAACCGCCCGTCTCATGCATGTACGTACACACTATGTACACTACATGCACATATACACTCTATACGTCCGTACACTGTACACACATATATCAACAATGTACACATATGAGTACACACTATACACATTGTTTGTTTGCAAGGTGAGTGCAGTGGAATGGCGCAATAATACTTGAAATAAATTGAAAAAATGGGAAAATGTTTTGAAGTGAAGCAGTTATCTTGGTGCTTTGAAGTTTTCTTGGGCAACGGATGAATGGTTTTTGACCCCTTGACCCGTCACGTACCAAGATCACTTTTCTGCCGTCGACGTCGCAGGGGCATTCGCTGCGTGGAACGCAGGCGCGACCGTTGCAGAAGAGACCAACACCACACGAAGAAGGGCAAGATGATGAGTCCATTCCAATGTAACAAGGCACGAGGGTGCGTGGGACTGGGATGACTGTTGTCTGGGCAGTTGCTGGGGCGGTGGGAGTTGCAGACATTCCGGATGCTGACACGGAGTGAAAAAAGAAAATGATCAAAGTACTTTGAAACCTACTTTCTATCCCATCAGCGCACAGCTTCATTTTCCTAATGGAAACGCATAAAAATCACAAAAAAATGAAAAGAAACTCAGGCAGACGATGGAGGCCAGATGCTTAAATCAGCATTTGAGAGCCGCAAGATCGGTTGGGTAGCAAAAAGGCCAGAAAAGGCCGCCGTCCTCGAGGTCTCCCTGTTTGGTCGCTGTTAAAAAGTTATCAAGCTAATGCAGTGCCAATGAAAACCACATCATCATCCTTCGAGTTGCAGACTGTACGGAAGGACGGTTTTCAACATTCATTGAAAGGGATTCAATGTGATGGTGGGAGATCAAGTGACCACGGATGCTCGCTCACTTCAAAAAAAAAAAATTCTAAAAGTGTCTAAGGATGCAAGACCAAGGACTTACTGCATTCGTCTGTATCTCGGAGGCAGGCCACGCGAACCTCGTAGTTGAAGCATAGTGCCAGATCCTGCTCTGCCCCTTGACATGTCAGCCCCTCCCACAAGGTGCAGCGCACGCGCTGGCCGCTGTCCTGTGCCGGAGTGTGGTCAGGTCCTGCCGTGCGGCACTGGATGCTGAGCGGCTGCTTGCACGCGCCGGATGCTGCTATCACGTCCGGCAACGTCTCCCTGTCGTCGGGGCGAGCAAAGCTCGGGCGCCACGTGTCCACCCAGGGGTACCAGACCATGCACGTGTCTGTAGACAGCGAAGCCAAGCGTCAAGACCGGTTAGTGAGGTTTATTTTCTCAGAAAAGGAGAGAGAAGGATCCAGAAAAAGACAAGACGGGAGGGGTGGGAGATAAGCAAGGTAAGAAAGGGGAACACAAGATTTTGGTCGTTCAAGACAAAGAAAGGAGGATGGACAGGTTAAGCTAGAAAGAAATGAAGCCAAGAGAGATGGAGACTTTGCTGAGTAAAACAATTCAAAAGAAGGCAATTAAATGAGTAGAGTTCATAATGATTGATTGTTGTGAGATAATGAAATTTCATTTTTACAAACTATGATTGTCTATATATGTTACTGACTGTGTGTGTGGGGGGGTGGGTGGGTGTTTTTTTTTTCTCTGCCTATCTCTTTGTGCGTGCTTACTCTGTGTGTGTGTGTGAGAGAGAGAGTACCCACAGTACTGTACCTGGAATAGTTGTAAAAGGTGTTTGTACCGTGACCATCGATACACCAGTGACATATAGTTCTGAGTTGTTGCTTGGAACAGGAGGTCTCTCGGCTGCGAATAAAGTTATAAATATTTTTGAGTATGCATAATTACAACCCACTCTACCATTGTACTGCAAGGCTAGGAGTTTCATCATGTACTTGGTTTCAACTAAAGGAAACGAATACTTGATGTGAATAATTTCTACTTGAAGTAACTGACCCAACAAAAGAAAATAAGATCCAAAATAAACCAGAATGGCGAGAAGTGTGGTTAAGCTATTCAGGGGCCTCTTCATGCCATCTAACCGCATCTTATCTACTGATGGGTCTACAATCAGTGTTATGATAATTAGTAATCATTACGCTGTGGTTCATTTTCTACAAAAACTTCAGGGTTCACCACGGTCCAACTTACTGACGTATGGTTCAAAGCAGCCATGAATCTCAAATCGTAGGGCGATGCCTCCTTCCCATGTCAGAGGATTGATCTCAACGTATCGAGCTCTGATTGGCTGCTTGAAGATGTGCGTCACGGGGGTCAAACTGTCCGAGTTTGCAGCAAACACCTGAAGAAGCAGGAGCAGTAGACTGTGAATTCGTACTCGTATTAACCGTAGTACCCTACCAACTTATCCTAAAGTCCTGTATTTTTATTGTATTACTCTAGAACGACCTCATTTTTATTTACATTGAACCTTATCTCATAAATAACATTTCATGTTTTTTGTACGTTCATTACTTACGTAACGCCGGTAGATGATTTATAAAAATTAAACTCTCTGACCTATGAAGAAACAAAACTGGTTTCATCGTGAAAACATGATGGGAAAATGACCTTCTCAGCGCCAGACTCTCTGTACACGTTCCACGTGACACCGTCTGTGGAGTACAGGAACCGGAAGCTCGTGACGTACAGCAGGGCATCAGGTCGACCTTGAGTCGTCACCCCTGTGACGTAACGTGGCTCCGTCAGGTCGACCTTAATGTACTGGTCCTTGTCGTTGCGGTCTGGCATCCAGCTTCCATCGCCGCTCAGCCTCGCTCTGGACGGCGCATGCGCAGGGTCGCGGGAGGAGGTGGCGCTGACCATGTCGTCGCGGATCTGTCCGTTCCGCAAACCCATTTCCTCCAAGCACACTGAGAAAATTTCAGTCAGCCTGAATATTTCTGGCAAACTACTAAGAAGCCAAGCTTGAGTTTAAAAGTGACATTTTGTGGATGATTTTTATTGTGATCGGACACTTCCTTTCTAAATAATATTTGTTTACTCATTTTTGACTGTTTTGTTTATTCGTTTATGGATTCGCATAAACGCATTACATGAGGGTAATTGCTACATTAAAACCATTGTTTACTTTATTTCTTTTCTCGTATGAAACCAAGTCATCAATACTAAATTTTCAATCACATTTCAGTCTGACTTTGATGACTACAAAGCAGCTAGGCTAGACGTCTAAGACGAGTAGTCTTACCTGTAAGAGGTTCACCTGGAGGAAACGTTTGTCTTGCGGGTGTTGTATAGTTCATAGGGTACCCTGATGACGGGGTGACCTCTTCGGGAGGTGTCGGAGAGCTGCTGTTAGACGGGTATGGCACGGATGTCGGCTGCTGGGCTACAGACACAAAATCAACTACGAATTTAGAAAGTGAGTAGGTACATACAGGAATTATTTATCAACTGATTCTATTTAAAATGTGTTAAGCAAAGAATATTTTTGAAATTGTTGTTTTATTGTAAGTCAGCAACGAAGACAATATGACGGTCTGTAAATAAAGTTAAATGCAGAGAAAAAAACAAGATGTATGAAACAAGATAAAACTTTTTGCACTGGACGCTCGCTGCGCTGGTGACAAGTGTACACACCTTCGTACACCCGTCTTATGTTCTTATCCATCCTCTACCTGGAATATACTCCAGCAAGCACTCAACCAACCTCTGCATCCAAATATCGAGAATCGTAAAGCTGGTCTGTCTTCCCACGTGACTGGTTCGATGAGGACAGACTTTGCTGTTGTTGGTCGAAGTATTTGCCGGACGGTCGTTGTCGAATCGCTGTTGGCACTGAAAATCTATTGCGACAGGAAATGTGTAAATTTGCTGGAAACGCCTGAAGCATGTTAAGCATTTATTTCTGATCGAAATGTAGGAATCTGAAAATTATTCAACGTTGTTTCAAAAGAAAAGGAATTTCAAAATGTAGGCCCAGTGCTAATAGTACAGTATTAGAAATATATGAATCAAGAAATATATCAATAATAATAAACCGACGCTAATGAGATATAAATCTGTTAATCTCAGTCTCAATCCTTAAAAAAAAGCTGCTCACCTTTGGAGTGCCAGGAACATCTGCATAGTAGTAATACAGATTTCCGTCGAGGGAATACAACAACCTGTAGGAGGTCACCCACATGGGCGAGTCCTCACGACCCTGAGTGGCCACTCCTGTCACCTCTATAGGCTCCTGGAAGTCAACGCGAATCCAGGGACTGGAGTCCCCTACCCCTGGAATCCAGCCTCCTAAACAAACCAAAACAAACTTCATTATTTTATTCTCTGGGTACCGACATGAAATTCAACTGAAACAAACTATTGTTAATATAAACAAATTCAAATTCCTGTCAAACTTGACAGTGAGCATAATGTTTGTCTGTCTGCTGTATATATTATACCTCGGTCTGTGTTTTCGTGATGTGATGTGATGTGATGTGATGTGAAGAGCTTACTGTACCTGTGTATGGACCTTGATGCTGCATGTCGAGAATGCTTCTCTCGGGGCCAGTGTATGTGGATAATGAAGATGAGGCTGTCAACTGTGATTTAGACACGGACAGCATCGTCTGGTCCTTCATTGGATCTTGACATACTGCGAATAGACAGACAATGAAATAGTCCAGCTAGCCACGGTATTTTTGATGTGACCAAAACCATTGTTGTGTAAACATTACTACAAGCCACGCAGCTATGTGCTAATTGTTAGGTCAGTTGGCTGGGTTGATGGCTTACAAGCCAGCTGTACAACCTGTGAACTGATATCAGAAACATAAAACGCTTAACTGTCAAAGCAAGTGATATTCTAAGGCTTCCCTCGTCGATACAAGATACACAAAGTTAAAATATTTACAGTTCAGTACACATGGAAACATGCACACACACGCGCACACACACCTTTGACAGGTGAGACTTCGGAGGGCGTTGTTGGCGTGGCTGTGACGTAGTTTGTCCCCAGGCTAGCAGCGGAAGTGCTGACCTTTGCTGTCGTAGCAACGGTAACCTGGCTCGAGCAGTTCTTATCCTTTGGTTCGCACAAAAAGCGGACCTCGTAATCCGGGCATTTCTTGCTTTGTAACAGCTCCTGGCGACAGATGAGTCCGCTGTAACGCAGATCGCACACGACCCCGGGGTCAGAGGTCACCACCCGCTGAGTGCTCTTGTCGCGGCACTCCAATGCTGTGATGTCGTCCGTGGGGCAGAACTGGAAGTGCAGTCTGAGGTCTGGGATCGTCTCCTGCTCTCCTTGACTGGCCGGCATGTTGGAACTCATCCAGTCAGTCCACCCGCAAGCGACTTGAGACAGCGAGATGTTGGTAGACCTCGGGGTGGTCGGTCCGTGATCATTTTGGGGTGGCCTTCCAGTGCTTACTCCTAGAGGGATACTCAAACGTTATACACGCTGCTTTTATGACCGACAAAGAGATAAAAATATGCCTCTTAACTGCTTTCAGAGATGATAACAAATAAAACAGTCATACTATTTTCTCAAGAATTTCTATGTCAATCTGCCTCCACAATAGATTAAAATATCAATAAGCTTTTTTCATGGTTTTATCACAAAAATCTATTCGTAAAATCACCAGCATAATTTAAAATCGAAAAAAATCCTACTTTTACTAAACTTAAAAAAGATGGATTCCTTGTCTCCACACACCTGTACAGTTGCAGTAATACTGGACCATGTAATCATGACAGTCGATAGGATAATTGTCTTCAGATTTGCACACAGCGCCATCTTGCACTGTGCAGGTCATGACATCTCCAGCAGTGTAGGAGGGTAATCCTTCTATCGTTTGACACCTGACGTCAGTGACATAACCGTTGGGACAGAACGACTTCAGCTCGGCTTCCGTCATGCGCTCTCTGTCCACACCGTCAACATCCGGAGAGTCGTTGTTGATCCACTGTGACCAGCTGGCATTGCAATACGTTAACGGTAAGGCAGAGGTTTCTGCAATAAACAAATGATAAAGTCTTTGAGGCTGATGTCTGGAACTGTTCTGCAGTTTGATGAATGTGTGTGGAACCACTGGAAGTTTCTGCCACTTCCAACTTCTTCGATAAACTGGTCTCTTGTTCTTGCTCAACGCCCACCAATGTCAATGCGTGTAACATAAACATTAATTTGTTTACTTACATCTTTGTAAGTACTGCCTCATCAAGTGTGACAATAAGAGTAAATTTGACAATACATAATTCATCTCATGATATACTTTACAACAGATATACTAGATCAGCTTAAACGATGAAGTGTCACTAAAACACTCATCAACTACACTTATGGGACATCAAGGCAAATAAATATAGTTATCTCCCTTATCTCAATCACCATAACAATTACTACCACTATTTCTACTTTTTTCTACAAAATAAGAGCTTAGAAATCTAACAAGTTGACAAGAACCTCGAAAGCACGCGCACAAGCTTACATACATACTCTGTGTTACTTTTGTACACTCACCGGTGGGACAAGGGCAAAACACTCTCATTTCATAGTCTCTGCACTTTCTTTGTTGTCGGTGTTGTAGCAGGTCAGGCCTGAGGTCACACTGCACGTGATTTTCTGTCCGAGGTCTTCCGCCCTGAGTCCGCTCTTGGCTTCTCTGGAAAAATAAAGGCCATCATTATTGTTTAATGATCCACTCAAGCAACAATATCTTAAGCTATTTAAAATTTAAAAAAAAATTAATCTGACAGTCATCTATACTTGAAAGGTTTCATAATCATCATCATCATCTTTTGGTCTTCTTTTATCACATCTTTTTCTCCTTGTCGCGTTTCTCTGTGCTAGAAGCCGTTTCAAGTCACAACGTCCACGAGACCAAACCACGTTCACAAAATATTACAACCGCTGAAGGTGGTGAGGGAGATGAAGACCCTTACCTGCACTCAACTGACAAGGGAGCCGAGCAGGTTCCCAAGATGGCGATGGCTCTGGCTACAGTCTCCACGTCACCAACGCCACTCAGCGGCGAGTTCTCGTTTAGCCACGCACTCCACCCGCACGTCTGCTGCACGGGCGTTGTCATGGTTACCGGCGAGGCTGAAGACGTGGTTGCTTCTCCTGATACTCCGGTCGTCTGTGTCGCTTGGGTGCAGAAGGCGTCGTACAAACAGCGCACAGCACCGTTGAAGCAGCTGCACAGTGTGCAGTTGTCTGCTGGATGCTGCCAGGTGTCAAAGGCCTGAGAAGAGACATGGGACGTGAATACTTGCATTTCCTGTATGTCTTGTTATGTATGTCTTGTGTGTGTGTGTGTGTGTGATGTGGTACGTGTGTATCATCTTTCTTGTCATCTTTTTATGTACGAAATACGTACAGACTCTATACTGAAAAAATAAAGACACATAATAAACAAAGCAGCGAGGTAGACAAAAACGTTTAAAACAAATGAAGATTGAAAACAGTAGAGTGAATAAACAACGCTTTCTTCAAGACATTCCCCCACACACACACACATACATATATTTTACCAAGATATTGCCGGAAATTGAATTTTTTTTTTTTGAATTTGTGCATGAAGTTTGTGCATGTGACCCACAGATAACGGTTTTTTTTAATTTTAGCAATAACAGAACGTGAAACATAAGTCGGTTAACAACCACAGCGTCGGGATGAAACGTAGGATACCATAAACAGGAACAGAGATGTAATGAAGGTGAAGGAAGCGAGAAGGGGAAAGAAAAGACAGAAGTGAGGAGAGAGAAAGAAGAGGAAGGCATGTTGGACAGCAACATACCTGGGCGACAGAGCCGTTTGGATGTAGACAGGTGCACATCTCTGAGGGCACACAGGTATTGAAGTCCCGGAGTCGCTGGCCGGCAGGGCACACGTCCTTCTTGTCTTGCGGCCGACACCCGGCAACACATCTATCGGGACTCGACCCGTCGCAAGCCCCGGATGTGCGGGCCAGGAAATCACATACCTGGTCACAAGTGAATGCGCAGGCGCTCCATTCGTACCCAGCTTGACACGGCACTGAATGAGGAAAAATAATGAGACCATAACCTTACATCTAAATGGAAGACAATGCGAGGTGTTCAATATAAAAATGCTTTCAAACTCAGAGCCTGCACTTCTGATGTCTGTATTTCTCAGCCGAATTTTAATGCCCTCATCCTCTGAAAAATGTGGTGCCTTTGCGCACAGAAAACGTGTTTCTTTATTTTCAAAAAGGAAATTTAACCATTGATGAATAAATAAAAAGATGTTTCTAGAAATGTATGTGCAATCTCGGGTGAACCCTAACCTGTTGATGTCTGCTCCGAAGAATATGTTGTCATGCCAGGTGTGCTGCTAATGATAGCAGGCTCAGATGAACCTAAAGCAAAATAAATAAAGTAAACATAGTTTGCATAGATATGTTTTGTACTATTTCAGCAGTTGAAACAGAATTATAAAATAGCCGATTTTTAGATGCCTTCATTAATTAAAACAAACTTTTCGTTACTACACAGCTAGGGTTGTAAAACAAAACAAAAAAAGAAGAAAAAAACAAAGGTTTTCATTGGCCAACAAACCTTGACACTCCGGTGACCAGCACAGGACCCGGATCTCGTAGTCATAGCAGACACCGCCGGGCTGGTCTTTGTTGTAGCAGCGGAGACCGTTGTTGGCATCACATGTCACACCGGTGGCTGGGGTTGATGATCCGGCAACTCTAAGATGTAAAACATCGTAACGGTAGTTGTGCTTCCAGAGAAAGACAGTCTGTGTGTATGTAATTGTATTTATGTTAACACACACACAAACAAACACACGTGTGCTTACCTACACTCGGCAGCCGCAATATCGGGGCACAGACCATACACTGTCTTCAGAAGGTCTATAGTCTCCAGGTCGCCAGGGTCAGACGGTTCGCTGTTGGGTTTATCAGCGTTCAGCCAAGGTGACCAGGTGCACTGCAGGTGGATTCTTTGGGAGGTGGTAGGGGTATTGTAGGTAGTCGTAGTGGTGGCAGGCATAGAAACTGTCCCAGTAGCTGTTTCAATGAATTATTTTCACTTTATTTATAGTTGTTATTTAGTTTTATGCATTAAACAGTTTCACTGATTGTTCTGTCAAACTCGAAAAAATCCTCTTAAAAAAAGAGTAACGGATCTCACTTAATGATCCAATATTTCATTTAGTAAACTTGTAGCTTACAAGAAAAAAGAATTTGCTTTTTTTTAAAGAATACGGGATATTTTTTAAAAAATAATTTTTATGGTTATAGATTATGTTTACTGAACTTACGCCCACAGTTGCAGAAGTAGCGGACTTTGTAGTCTGAACATGGGTGTGCCGGGGTATTTGCATTGTTCTCGCAGATTAGACCTTTCTCGAGAGTACATTCGTTGACTTCCCCTGTGGAGGAGGCGGGTGTGTCTCCTGCGTAGCACTCGATGGCAGTGACGTTGCCGCCCAGACAAAGGTTGGACAACTCATCTTGGCTCAGGAATTCATAATCGCCTCCTCCTGTCTCGGGAATGTCCTTGTTGACCCACTGCATCCACCCACTTCTGGAACAGCGGGTGATGACTGTTGCACTCGTTTGGGGAGGTAACTCAGTCGACCTGGAAGATAACTCTGTCGACGAGAAAGCAGGTGACGATGCGAGTGACGCCAGGGATGATGAAGCGCTAATTGTGGTTTGGGATGAGCTGGACAACCAGGAGAGGGTGCTTCCTGAGGTCACGTGACTTTCTGTGCTGGGAAGAGTGCTTTCCTCTTGCACGGTGCTCTTAGAGGCGCCAGACTGCGTTGTGGTAGAGCTCATGGGATGGCTGGTAGTTGTCCCTGAGGTCTCTCCCGAGGTTAGTGGCTTGGAGGTGGCGAAAGATGTAGTCGTGGTCGTGGATACAATGTTGCTAAAGCTTGATGACTCAGAGGAAGAAGAAATGCTGCTTTGTTCAAGTGGCATCGTGGTGTAGGTACTTCCCATGTTGAATGGTGTCGCGACTTTTTCCGTGGTCCCTAGCGAGTATTCCGTGCACTGGCAGTAATATCTGTGATGTGCAAAAATATGGGTTTTAAAAAAAAATAAAATCCTAACGATATTCGTTATCATAATAATTTTGAGCAGTACAATAGGAAATATTCCTAGGACAGAAATATGCCTGTCAAGTCTAACGTAAACAACTGTAACACCAAACAAACGACATTAAAAAGTATTTACACCATAGCTCAGATATTTTCTCTTTGAAATAGACATCCCCATAAAAGTTTTAACAAAGAAGTTGCAAAGGAAGTTCAAGAAAAAGCTGGTGGCTTTTTTTACAACGAAATCTTACCTGATTTGAAAATCGCTGCAGTTGTTCGCAGTGTTGAGCCTGTGTAAGCAGGTAAACCCGTTCTGTACACTGCAGTCTACAACCTGTTTGGCCATGTAGTACGCGACACCGGAACTAGTTTCACAATCAACCTGAAAATGACAGATCCCTCACAAATAGTAACGATGCGCTGAATCTTCTTTTTGGTCTTTTGTACAAAATATACAACTAAATAGTCAAATTCTTAGAGCATGTCCAACGAAGAAACTTCTCACTATTAGCCTAAAGACTTTGTTGTGCCATTCAAGAAGTTACCTGGTTGATGATGCCACCTGGACACAGATCACTGAGCTCCTGGGTCGTCAGGTATTCCCGGTCCCCGTCACCTGTCTGCGGCGAGTCTCTGTTGACCCAGGCTGACCATCCACCCCGAGTGCAGGGACTGACAGACGCCGAAGGGCTCGACCCCACAATGGGTGGTGCTGTTGACGAACCTGAATGACAAAAGCTGGCAACTAGAGTATCCATGGTACAAGACTAAGGTTAACTCTAACATAGGCAATAGACTAGATCAGCGGTTCTCAACCTGTGGGGCGCGACCCCCTGGGGGGTCGCGACGTGCCTACAAGGGGGTCGCGAAGGTGGTCCTTTTTTAAAAGTTTCTTATACCGGTATTAGTGAAATTAGCTTAGATTGTGTAACCGAGTGGTGAGGGCGATCAAACTCCAAATCTCTTCTCCCTATTCAAGTACACTGTCTCGATATGCAGTGACTTCTCACTTCCAAAACTCAAAACACAATCCCCCTCTCAACAATTAAGCCTCCAGTCTCCCTCCTCTCGCCTTTTGCCCTCTCTCTCCCCCAATCTCTCATCGCTGACTCCCCTCTCCCTCTCCAGTCACACCTCTCTCTTTATTCTTAAAAACATCTAAAAGGCAAGCATTCAGGAAACGTCCATCATTCACACCCTTTCCCCTCGCACGTGCTCACTGCTCACTCCTAGTACTCTATAGATCCCTGACAGAAGGCCATGACCAGACAGTGCGGGGTGGGGGCTGAAGAACAACCGATGGCTGCTGCTAATGGCATATTTATCGGACATATTTGAGAAGCTGAACGTTGTGAATACTTCTCTGCAAGGGAAAGACACCACCATATTACAAACAACTGACAAGATGAATGTTTTCGTCCGAAAAATTTCGTTGTGGACGCAAAATATAGGCCAAGAAAATATTTTTGATACGTTTCCATGCTTGTGTAAGTGTAAGGCTGACAACTTGAATCTTGATCAGGTGAAGAATGTAATTATTGCCCATCTAAACGAACTGCAAGAAAGGTTTCAGCATTACTTCGCTGAAATTGACGTGACTAAATACGATTGGATTCGTAATCCATTTCTGGCTGATCCTAGTACAAGCGGGTTGTCCACGGCAGAAGAAGAGAAGCTCATCGACCTTTCGAGTGACGAATCCCTGAAAATGGTCTTCCAAACAACACAAGTGCCAAAATTATGGATTAGCGTCAACGGTGCTTTCTGAGAAAGCAATGAAAGTTCTTCTAACATTTTCAACTTCATATATGTGTGAGCAAGGATTTTCAGCATTGGCAGCACTGAAGTCTCAATACACAAATCGTGTGGACGCAGAGGCTGAGCTGCGAATAGCAGTGGGTACGAACATCGCACACAGGTTCGCTTCTCTATGCAACAGCAAGCAGGCTCAGCCGCTCAACCTTCTCATTAATCAAAGTGAGTGTCCAATAAAATAATATTTATTAGTACCGCAGAATTTGCTTTAGTAAAATTTCATTAACAGTTATACTTCTTGCAGATACGAACTTTGTTCTTCCGTTGTTGATTTCCTCGACGCGGCGTTCGAGGTTAGCTAAGGCTCCCCCCCTCTTCCACCGACCTCGCTGGCTAAGGGGGGTCGCGGACGTACCGGTGTTCGTCAGGGGGGTCGTCACATGTAAAAGGTTGAGAACCGCTGGACTAGATGGTTGTAACAATTACTTCCATATGTATGAGGATAATCAAAAAAGACAGCAAACTGTGCGGAAAGGTTAAAGTAGGATACAACTGTAGAATACAGCTGCCCCACATGTCGACAATTTTTCGCAAATAGTAAATAGTGCAGCACACTATCGACAAATATCGTGCACAGACATACCTGGGCATTCACACAAGTAGCGGATCTTGAAGTCCAGGCACGCCATGACAGTGTTCAGACGAGAGTCGCACGTCACGCCAGTTGCTACGTTACAGCTGACAGCCAGCTGCGTGACATTGGACTGCGTGACACTGGAGTCTGCAGTAGAGCACTCCACCTGAGAAATTCTGCCAAGAGGGCAGAAGAGATCTAGTTCCTGAAAATTCACAATGGTCACAGGTAAAGTTGCTTGTTAACGAAAGTCGCAGTGGTTATTATTTCATGCTACGAACACCAAATATTTTGCAGCCTAGGAAATAGCTTTATCAGAAACCACACCATTGAAATAAACGATGTCTGAATCATATCGACACCTTGCTTCCTCCCATTAGAGTTTTTAAGTTCAACGTTCTTATTGTGCTTTAATTTAAAAAAAAATATTTTCCCCCATTTCTCTAAGAAATTAGATGGATTTTAAAGAGCACTGGTACTGCCTAAAATTAATCCTTCCTAAAATTGAAATTCACTTCTAAATAGAACGCTTTAAATCAAATTAACCGCTACTACCATTGTCTCGTTAGAAAATAAAGTTTGTCCTCGCCAGTGAAATACGCACCTGGGGAGACAGAGAGTCCTGGTCACCGTCAGTGGGATCAGTGTCCCGGTTGACCCAAACAGACCACCTGTTCACGCATGACTGAGTCGGGGGCGTTGTGAAGGTGGAAACGCTCGTTGGCACCGAGCATTCGTCGCAAAAGACTCGGATCTCATGGTCGAGGCAGTTAGTGTTGGAGCAAGTGAGGGTCAGCGTGGGAAGGTCACAGCTCACTCCGATCTGGATGCCATACAGAAGTCAATAAATAATCAATAATCATATAAACAAACAATCAGGGCGACTTTAGAATCTTCAATAGTGTCAACAGATTTGAGGTTTAGATGGACACCTACCTCAACATCATTTTCAGGTTAAGGAAAAGACAAAGAATTCCTACTCCGTGTGCCAGTCTCTTGACGCGGTGGACCACATTAATTGTTTACTTTCTATTAATTCCCTCACAAGTTCTTCAGTTTATGACATTTTTATTCTTACCTCACTGCCATTGACAGACATCTTGGAATCAACAGTGCGACACTGTATGTCCTTGACCTGCTCCTGCTGGCACACACTCATCATCTTCGCCATGTCCTTGTACGACTCGATCTCTCCGAGAGCATCCGGTGTGTTGCCGCTGAACCAGGGACTCCAGTACATGCAGGCAGGCTTGGAGAACCCAGTCACAGACAGGGTGCTGAATGACACTGGGGTAGGTGAAGTCGTCATCGTGGATTCAGCAGAATACCCAGTGAAGGTGACCGTTGACCCGGTGGCCATTGCTCCTGTCGCGTTGCCTACTCCACTCATCGTCTCAAAATAGCCGGTGACCAGGGACATCCCCGGAGTCCCTGATGATGACATTGTTGGTTGAGGTGTACTTTGGATACCGACACCTGTGAATGACGTGGTTGACTCAGTGCTTAACTCCCCCTGGGGGCTGTTCCAGCCAGCGTTTGTGACCCTCTGACCTGTGATATAAACTACAGTCTGGGTCTCGGCAGCTGTGGAAGAACTTTCTGCCCCTGTGCCCGGGGATGTATTCGTTGGCCCTGTTTTCATCTCACCTGTGGTCCTCGCCGTCGATGTCATTGTTGATTCTCCCGTCACAGGGTACACGCCAGAAACAGTTTGTGGACTAGGAGATCCGAATGAAACAGGAGACGATGTGCTCTCTGTACCAAACCCAGTGAACGACTTCGTGGACGCAGTGCTCAACTCTCCTGGGGGCATGCTTTCACCGAATTTGGTCACGAGCTCGCCAGTGATATACTGAACCTGCGTTACAGAGGAAGTGGTTTGAGATGAACCAGTCCCTTGGAAGCCAGTGCTGGCAGATGACTGTGCGTTTCCGGTGGTTAGACCGCTACTTGACGGCTGACTAGGACTTGTTGATGTTTCAGACGAGAAAGAACGGATGGTCGATGTCGGCGTGCTCCCCGTCATAGTGATGGTGGACCCTGAAGTCAGCTCACCAGTTGGTTTGCTTTCAGTCACAGGGAACCCACCTGTATAACCTGGTGGATATTGTGGTGTAGTCAGCTGAGGCGACGATGACGGGTACTGACAACCTATGACCCCGAATCTCAGACTCACTGAGCCATGGAACTCGACAGGTCGTATTCTCACAAACCGAGCTGCAATTTTGGGAAACGAGTTTTGAACAGGGGTGAACTGGTCACTGTTTCCTGAAAACCGATAAGGCTTTTTATCTTCAGTCGTAGAGAGTGTCACGGGGTAGAAGTTGATGCCATCCGTGCTGGTGTAAACTTCGTAACTTGTCACCCAGCTTGGCGACTCTGCGCTTCCTTGTGTTATCACTCCTGCTACTGGGTAGGGCGCCAGGAAGTCAACATCAATCCATGAGTCAGTGTCTGTGATGCTGTAAGAATCAGACGAAGAAGTCACGATGTTAATGAAGATTTGAAAAGGATCTTAGTGCAGTCAATCCAGTCATGCGCACCTTTCACTCGTGGATGATCGTAGAGACATCCACATGCATAAAGGTAGTCTACCTGTGTTTCGGATTTGCACTTGCAGACAGGCAGGACCGTACACCCCACCACCACCACCACCACCACCACCACCACCACCACCACACACACACAAACACACAGGACTGGAATGCACACTGACAAATACATATTTCACATACAAGTTGAAACGACAAACATAAAAATGCAAGTGACAAACACAAGTGATCCAAGACTTGCAAGCTCACCATCCATATATGTAAGTGAATACTTAAGCAATAAAAAAATCACATCCACCATGTACTGCACGTTAATGGGTAATAAACAATCGTGTTACATTATGAGCAATATCTTGTTTACCTTGGCTGCCAGCCTCCACCTAGCGGCCCATCCTGAAGCATGTACAGACGACTGCGATTAGCGCAATGCTCTGGGTCCACGCAGCTGGATGCTCGCAACTGATAGTCGCGGATGACTTCAGGGTTCTCCACACCCATAGGCAAGTCACACACTGAAAAATGTGCACGTGTGTTTATTTTACTTATCGTGAATTTCCCTTAAAATATAAGTAATTGTTGCTTTATGAAGCTTACGAACAAGACGATAATAGCCTTCAGGGCAGATACAAGGCAATGATTCTGTTCTTATTTTCAGATTTCATTCATAACTCCTCAGTTACATAAACACCACAACATTCTTCAAAATTCTATTTGAAAGCAAAAGAACGAACAGAGAGATAAAAATTATCTGTCCAGCGAGGAACTGACTTACCTTGTATGGTAGCTGGTGATGTGCTCTGGTAAGAAGACGAGGAGGTTTCATTGGCACCTTTCTCTGTCGTCGAGGTAATGCCAGTTCCGCTCGTCGAAGGCGTTGTGGTGAAGAATGGAATGCGGGGTGCATCAGGATGACACCCGAGGACCTCAAATCGCAAAGCGAAGCCCCGTTGGCTGCGTCCCACGGGCTGCAGGCGCACGTACCTGGCCATGACGTCACGGTTGAACAGATTGCGCACAGGCGTCGTGCTGTCGTTGTTGCCGACGAAGGTGGTCGGGATGCCGTCACTGGAGTTATGCGAGTAGGGTGTAAAGGTCACGCCGTCACTGCTCAGGGTCACAATGTAGGACGTGACCCACCGATCGAGGTCAGGGCTTCCTTGGGTCACGATTCCTGAGATCAGTTTCAATGTCAGGAAATCCACCTGTATCCAGGGACTGCTCTCGTTTCTGAAAAGATGAAATGTCTCTTTCAGCATATTTAAGTTTGCTCAGAATGGATCCTTGATGAAGAGTGAAACCTCGATAAAAGCGAAGGAACTGAAAATGAATCCATGTCAAATTCCATTATGTACTAAAAGATGTTTGGAATGTATAATTCTGGGTAATGCTGTGTCCAGTGAAGTGTCTTTAAATATTATCTTGACCATAAACTCTCTTACCTCGGTGCCCAACCTCCAGACCTGCCAGAGGGATCGCTTCTGTACAGGCGGGCATTTGGCGCAGTGTGGTCTGGGTCAAGATTGGAGGAGGATGTCAGCTGTTCCGGTTGTACGACGTACCGACTGGCCAGATTCATTGGAATCAGACAGACTGAAACAAAGCCATGATGTTCAGTGGTGATTCCGGTACATTCAGACACGTCTTTGATAAGGCAGAAAAAGAAATAAGGCAAGAGAAGAAAAGAAACACGTGAACATAAAGACGAGCAGAAGCAAGTCGATTTCCCCCAAAATCAATTTTAAGTCAACGGTTGCTGTGTTATAGACTGAAATAACCAGAATCATAACTGCTTTAATACCTAAGCTGTGAGAAATTCGTAAGCAGCTTTGAAAGATTTTTAAGACAGCGGTAACAAAGAAATTCCAGATTCTATTTACATATAAACTAAAATAAGTAATACTTTGTTCACCAGTGGCGTTAGACGTTGAAACAGTTGTCGTCGTTGATGAAGACACCGTATACAGTGACGTTTTCATTGTGGAAGTTAACTCTGGTCGGACACTCGTGCTGCCTTCTGGGCTGGTCCTTGCCGTTCCTGTGGAAGTTTCCACATTGAGACTCGTGGATGTGTATCCTGTAGTTGTAGTAACGGACTGCTGGCTGAGACAACCCACCAGGTTGAATCGGAGACCGATACCCTCTGAGGACCATTTTGTGGGGACGAGTCGCCAGTAGCGGGCTGTTACTGGTGGCCAGAGGGTTACGTTGGCAACCTAAACACATTTTTGAATGAAATTAGGAAACACGAGGGTCAAGAGTGAAACAAAATTATTGAGTAATAAATGCTGCCTCAAAGTAACCCAATCAGGTTTCACCCGTGCGACAATCTCACCTGTTTGCTGTCGCTGTTAGCGGTGACCAGGAAGGGACTGTTGTCGGGGTTGGCGTAGGTGAAGAAGACAAGGCTGTCGTTGCTGTAGCGCAGCAGATACTCAGTCACCCAGCGTCCGGAGTCCGGGGAACCCTGGGTGAGGACACCCGTGATAGGAACACTCTGACCCAGATCGACTTGCAGCCACTGGTTCTCATTGGATAGCCTGTTAGAGAATTCAACATCTTTGACAAGTGACAAGTTGCAGATGGTTGATGTTGTGACACCGATTTAAAGACCGTATAGACATTTCGTAGGTAAACGCCCATTGCTAGCCGGACATGCTCCAAATTACATCTTGTGTGAGGGACTGAAAAGCAGTAACTCAGTAGACAAATTAAAATAAAAAATTTATTTTTCCAGAATTTCCTTCTACATAATATTCCGTCTCAACTAGGCAAAACGAGAGAGGATGTCTGTCTGTGATGTCTTCCCATTTTTCGGTGGATTCCGAGCTAACATTGTCTCACTTCGTTTTTAAATTATTTGTAGTTTTGGTACAGTGTTATTAAGAAATAGTATGCATGCTACACGATAATATTTCACATTTATTTTCTGGAATAACGTCCATGCAGACAAATTTATAAACAAATTAATACTTGCAATGTGAACTTTACTCATTCTATTTTAGGGATGAGGGTGTGGAGACTGGGTGGCGCTTTTTGCTTCTGAATTTCAATTAACAGTAGAACAAAATGTACGATATTAAACTGAAATTCTGCAGTTCGAAATGTTTTCTTTCATAAATATTTATTTGAAGGGAGGGTCGAGTGTTCTTGTTCTCTACTGATCGATGTATCCTGATCTCGAAAACAAAACATTAAGTCACGTCCTAATTACGTTTCGGCGCGCCCAGACAGCCGAGGTACACGTACAGCCTCACAGGGACTGTTTGGACCTCATTTGTCTCCTGTCTCATCATTCTGGCGCTCCTTTCAAAGTCTCCTTTGGGGGTCTAGCATCAGATCTTTCAATAGTTTGCTCCCTTTGTCCCAAACCTTTATCACTGAGGTCTAATGTCCTTTGGCGTTACAAGCGACTTCCCTACGGCTTTGAATTACTGCCCTTCCTTGCCGTAATTTTTGTTCCCATCATGAAATTTAGGACAAGATATTTTAAACGTATTTATATTTCTTTTATCGAGTACGGGATAAGGAAATAATTGAGAGATAAAAGAACTCGACCACCAAGAACATCAGTGTCCAAGGCGCGTGCGAGGGTCACTGGAGGGTCAGTACTTACTGAGGAACCCAGGCTCCGTGCTCGTTGAAGAGGCGACCGTCGTACGCCCTGGTGTTAGGTCCACTCGTGCTCGAGGCCGTCAGCTGACTGTCGGAGACTCTGACGGGGTTGTCTACGCCCATAGGCACCGAGCAGATGGGTGCTGCAACACCGCGTACTTGATGTCAGACTAACAGTTATGACTAACGTGTGGGTTGCTTACAAAATTTAAGTCGCAAATCACGTTCTTCTTTGAGGATACTTACCATTTGATGCTTAAAGCTAAGCTGACCCGAAATTTAGCACAGTAAGATAGCTGATACTTACTCTCAGGTCGAGTAACTGGCTCCTGAGTGCTCTGTGCCCCCGAGGTGATACCTCCCAAACTGGAATATTCGCCTTTTGTACTCGACTCTTGACCCACTGAAATCACCAAAATGTCCACCTTAATATATACAGTAAGTGGAGTACATGCGTGTCAGAGAGACAGAAACAGAGATTGAGGGAGAGCACTCTACACTGAAGTCACAGTTGTCGTCCCGCAGTCTTCGTCATGCATCCGTCGACTGTCACACCCTTCTTTCTTTTCCTCCTGCCCGCTGCATGTAAGGTATGCGACTGTCGAGTCACGTGACTTACTTCTCGCTGTCGTCACAGAGGAGAGAGTGGTCGCCCCTGTGCAGCTCAGGACGTCAAATCGTACAGCGATGACGCTGTTCCAGGCCTGCGGCGTTAGACGAACGTAGCGGGCGGGAACCTCTCTGTCAAAGTGCGCCTGTGTATAACGGACAACCACCGTCACTTGTATTAAAAGATTTTTTACTTAATCTCTTCTAATTTGTCTGATGACCCTTATTTTTTATTTTGTAAGGTAAGCATATCATCAAAGGTCAGATAAAAATAATAATAAAATGAGGATAAAAACATACTTTGTAAACTAAAAAGAACAGAAACTCTTCATTCATTATTATGTCTGTTTACATGTCAGCCAACCAAAAAACAGACAAAATAACATTGGAATAAAAAGGAAATAAAGCATTCGACAAAAACTGCCTTCCATGATGACCAACATGTATGAAAGATCAAGATAGTATCAATGTCTACTTTTCCTTTGTTACATGCAACGGTGATGTTCATATACTTCTTTTATTTAATAAACTCTAGGACACGAATGAATGAATTCAATTCGCATCGGTTCTGTTCATACCTGTGATTTGGTGTTTTGATCGAAACTGCCAGTGAAGTACGTGGTCGTGTTATGTCCCTGCTGTACATACGGTGTAAAGTTGATGCCATCAAGACTAGTAGAAACACTGTACACAGTCACCCAGTAAGGACTGGTCGGGTGGCCCTGTATCACCACACCTGTGACCAGCTCCACCCGCTTCAGGTCCACCTGTATCCACTGATCCTGATCCTGGTACCTGTGATATGATCGGCTTCATCATTATCACTTCAAAAATATGACGACAGTACTAATATTAGTATAAAGTGCTGTTAAGATGCACCTCATATATTCAGCTGATATATATTGCTGTTTAAGCCATACAGTCGTTACCTTGGTACCCAGGACCCTTCTCGTGTGCCATCTGGTTGGTTGTCAAGACGACCCTGGTCAGCTTCTGTCGTGAAATCTTTGCTCGTGGACGCTGTCAACTGGTCTTTGGGGATGATGTTGGGGTCACTGATTCCAAGAAGTTCGTTACAGACTGTTGACAAAGACCCATCAAAACAAGCTTGATTAAAACCGTTTGTGTTATAGCAAGATACGCAACTGTTCAAAGTGTACTTACACTTGAATGTATTTAGATTATGTCAAATGGAGACCAAAAAAAACAGCAATAAGCAGCTGCTTCTGCTGGTCAACATGGAGGAACCATCCTTTTGTTTTTACCTTTTGTGGTAGTGGTGTAGCCTGACTCCGTAGATATCACAACAGAAGTCGAACTAATGAGTGGGTTGGTCGTTGTAGACAAGTTGGGAATTTCACTTCCAGTCAGATTTCGTCCTTGTGGAGGCCTCACCGTAGACGCAGTACTGGGTGATTGAGTGTTTGTCACAGAAGATGACAGGGATGCAAAGCCCTCGGTAGTTCTGCCAGAGGTCAGCTGACTGGAGGTGGGAGTGGGCTGCGTGTTGCTGGCAACAGATGTCGATGGCGTTGATCCTTCACTGAACATCCCGACAGTTGCTGATGAGGATGCCGACGAAGTCTCTGGCTCACCTATAATTTTTGGACACGGACATAAATTCGAATCTCTTGTGTAAACGCGTGTTCGTAAAAACTCCTCACCACTTAATCCTTTATTAATATTTGCAAACTGATTTCAGTAAGCTCGTGCAGCATCTAAGACTGTTAACAAAGTATATTTAGGCTGGGTACTGGAAGACAAAAGAAATTCTTTTATTAAATAAAGAATAAAAGAAAAACACATGAAATATCTGTAAAATGACACGCCTTTCAAAACTCTCACCAGTAGAAATTACGACTAGGCTAGATAGAAAGGTGTCATCCAGCTACAAAAGTTACAGAATTCCCGATGCATCCAGCATCTTTTTTCTCAGTCCCTTTTTTTTACCTTACTATAGCCAAATTTTATTTGTAAATGCAAATAATTGTGACTCACACAGGCAGTAGAAGCGAACTTCGTAGTCCACGCACACCTGGCGGTCGTCATTGGCACACTGCAAGCCGTTGTTGTCACACGTCACGGCCTGCCCAGTACTCTTATAAGATCTCTCAGTGCCCGCCACCCGACAGTCCGCCACTGCCACCCGCCTGCACGTGGCAGGGTACCCCGGAATGCTGGCAGGGATCTCCACATCCCCGCCGCCTGTGCTGGGACTGTCGGTGTTCAGCCATGGCGTCCATCCTGGGATGCATGTCGGGAACGGAGGGCTTTGACTGGACGTGGAGAAGAACGATGTCGTCTGATTAGAATTCTGAATCAGTGAGGCAGTTGAAGACGGCTGCCCAGTCGTGGAGGAGGGAACCTCTGAACCTTGAAAGGACGTCGTGAGGTTGTGTCCTGCGGGGACTGCAGAGCTCGATGCACACCCATCTACGCAGTACACCCGAACCTCATAGTCCAGACACTTCTCCCCGTTGACCTGATCTGCGTCGAGACACGTGAGACCGCGGTTCAGATCGCAGGTGACGCCGAGCTGTCCGGCTAGGTTGTATCTCAGGCCACGCTTCTCGCTGGCGCCGACATCGCTGACCCGGCACTCGATTTCAACCGGATGCTCGCAGAACGCATGCGCCATGCGTAGGTTGCCCAGCGTCTCGAGATCGCCTGAAGACGAGGTGGTTCGATGGTCAAAGTTCATCCAATCGCTCCACATGCAGTAAGGTACTGGGGAGAAGGGCTGACCTGTGGGTGTGGGGCTGGCTGTGTATGTCACACCTGTCGCTGGTTGAGAGCTCTGTGTCGGCTGAGAACCAGTCACCATGCCCGGCATTGTTTCCGAGGTCATTTCTGTGACCTGTGACCCACCCAGCGTTCCAAAGCCGGTGAAAGTAGAAATTTCGGTGACAATTGTCGAAATTTTTCCAAAGCCCGTGAACTGCATGGTGTGGCCAGAGACCTCTTCGTTTTGAGTGGATTGAGGTAATGGGGTAGGTGTTGGGAACGGGGTAGGTGACATTGTGGGATATTCCCCAGTGGTGCTGGGTGATTCAGGTGAGAGTCTTCCGGTTCCGGTAAACTGAAGGGTGTGGCCAGTGACTACTTCGGTGCTGGGTGGTTCCAATGATACTCTTGAGGTACCAGTGAACTGTACTGTCTGACCAGTGACCATCTCGGTGCCAGCGGATGACAGCGTTGGAGACACGGTGGGGATCGGGGTAGGGGAGACAGTCGGACGGGTGGCAACTGTTGCGCCTGACGTCACACCGCCCGACACTTCCTGACCTGTCACGAGCGCAACTGTAGTGCCTGAAAAACATAAAACCATGTCCTAGTAAATTTATTACGCGTTGTTATGTTCAGTCCTCTTTTACAACTGAGAATAACTTCCATTCCACAAAAGTAACGGTAAGAACCGGATGTCGTATCGAAGAAAGCATGAGAACAAACTGCCAGGGAGGTCATGATCCATCATTTGCTTTTCATATTAAGCAATCTAAACATTTATTTCTGACATACTCAAAGTAAGAAATCGTACTACTTGTTACTATTTTGCGGTGTATGATCGGCGTTAAATCGACTGAAACATAGATCTTATGTCTCTCCTTACTCTACCGCGTGAAAGAAAGGAAATGGGGTGGAAACAAGCAAGTTAAAATTCTAGAAGACAGCTTTAATTAAAAGTAGGTTCGGTTTTTTTTTCAGTTATGTACCTTCTCCACAATCACAGTAAAAGCTTATTTCAAAATCAACACATTGTCCTCCAGGCGCAAGAGCGTTGACACACACCAGTCCTCTGTCCAGGTCACAGGTCACTTGTGGCGAGTACACATGTGCCTGTATTTCGGTGCCAACAGTCCGACACCTGTGAACAAAATATTTAGTAAACACTCTACCATTGTGACATAAAATCAGTATTAAAGTATTTTTAAAATGTGGATGATTGTTGTTTATTAACGCAAAATGTGATTATGTCTGTTCTGACTACAAAAACATAAAACTTCTACGTTTTATGTGCCGTTAGCAATTAGCTATTCGGCATATTGATGGCTGATGAGAAAACCCTATGAGGCCCATGGTCAAGGGGAGGGCACTTATTAAAGCACGGTGTAGCCTCCCTTGGATGAGTAGCGTAAACACATTACGGGGAGCAGAGGAAGCCCACTTTATGGGAAAATCTCTCTCACACACACACAATGGTGACAAGAAAAGGAAGCAGTACTTGACAGCAGAAGGTCTGGCGCAGAAGCTGTAATACTGTCTCAGCTCGGACAAGACTTCATAGTCTCCAGGCCCTGAGGTCTCGTAGTTGTGCGACACTTGCGGGGTGTCCAGACTGAAGTAGCGGGTCCAGCCCTGGGTGCACGAGTAAGGCATGGTGACGATGACAGAGCCCGGGGTGGTTGATGGGGTTCCTGAAGCACAATAGAGAGTAGTGATCTGAGAAGGAACAAGAGTCTGTTTAATTTACCTTGTTACACCTTTCCTAAGCCAGTGACACTAATAAATAAATAACAGTCTGTAGCTACAGGTTTGTGATCCACGTGATCATACCTTCCGTTACACTCGGCGTCTGCCCTGACTCAGTTGAAGTAACAGGAATTAGAGGTGGCAAAGATGGGAAGAAGTCTGGCGGCAGTGTTTCTGCGACACAACAAAAATGTTTTATTTATCGCACGACACACAGTTAAAGCCATTACGAGCAAGCAAGCAGTAGCAAAGCTATTTTCTCCTGAAAAGATGCAGTTCACTGGCGTGTACATCTATAAACTGATTTTAAGCAGAAACTGGTCGTTTCCGACATACTTCTTTATAATTTGTTTTTGTAAACATTCATGCCAGTGATACCATTTGTCGAAATATTTTGTGGTTTTTTTTTTTCTCCACTAAAACGCTGACTTACCAAATGTTTCAGGGCAGCCAAGAAGGGTCAGCCTGAGGGAGGGTGCAGTCGAGAACTTCAGGGGATGCACCCTCACACAACGCACATTCCACTCACTTCTTAGGAACATGTGACTGACAACTGTAGTGGAGTCAGTGTTGCCTTCAAAGATCTGCAAAAACAGAAAAACAGTTGCTAGAAGACTAAACCTCGTTTGTGTGATCTCCAGAAGTGTATACTGTGCCTAAATATTTTTTTATACTTTCTTTCTTTTCATTCATTTCTTTCTGCTAGTTTTTACCTTTCTTCTTGTTCGCATAAATGATTAATTAATCTTTTAAATTAATGGATTTTTCTGTTAACTTCTGGTGGATGGGATGGTTGGATGGTGGACGTTTTACTGCTTTTCATGACCGATATACTCTCTGTCCGCAGTACTATAAATTGTCCTTTAAAGGGTTAATAAAGCGAATGTTTTCCACATTGAAGTATGTTTTTTGTTGATTTTTATCGTGACATCACACAGACCTCTGTCTTCCTGTCGGAGTCCATCAAATAGCGGAAGGTAGTGCAGTCGCTGCTGATCTCCAGTGAATAACTCGTCACCCAGCTAGTGGCGCCGCCTTTCGTGTTTATTCCACTCAGTACCCGAGGGTACCCGAGATCCACCTGCGCCAACCGGTCCACATTAGTTTGAATAAAACCCAATCATTTGCGACTTTTATAGTCATACACCATATATACTATGTCGCACTAAGCTTTGTATGTTTTAATACTTCTGTTAAAAATAACTGTTTCTGTTTACAGAAAGAAAACGATCTTAAGTTCAATATTGTGGGCGATGTTCAGGAGACAACATAGGTTTAGACATTAACGAGAAAGAATCGCTTTGTACCTGCAGCCATGGGTTGCTGTCATCGGGTGCTGGTGTCCAGCTAGTCAGGGAGTCCATGCCGGCATTGCTTGCGTTGTGGTCAGCATCAAGTTGCGAGGAGGCTGTCAGTCGTAACACAGCTTCTTGTGAAGCATTCATGATTAAGTCGGACCGACACACTGCAATATTCAAGAAGATAGATTCATAAATGTAGCAGTAAACAGTATCCTAGGTTATATCATGTTGTGTCTGTTAAAGTGGGGAAGGAATCGTAAGAGAGAACGCCTGCCAGCTAGAACCTGCGAAGAACAAATTACGGTCTAAGGGAGACAACCTACATAATGAACTCTCTGTCGAAACATCTAAGAGTTTTGTCCCTTGCATCGCTAGGCGGTTATTGGATTTTTAAACTGTAGTGTTTATTCAAATAAATAAATAGAGAAAGGATCCTTCCCACTCATTGTTAAAAGCACATCTCAGACTTACGAATCTCAGAACAGTCGCAGAAGACTCGAATTTCGTAATCTTCGCAAGTAGACCCTGGGGGTTGTATGGAGTTGAGGCAAGCAAACCCAGCCTTGGTGTTGCAGACCACGCCCACCTTCTCCGTGACGTCAGAGTTAGCGCTGGAGTTGACCCGGCGACACTGAATTGACCTCGTGAACCTTTCATCACAGATGCGGTGAGAATTGCGGAGGTCGACAAGAGACTCGAGGTCGCCGGCTGCGTTGGGAGGACCGCTGTTCGTCCACGCCGTCCAGCCAGTGACTTGACACGTGCCATAATTAGGCAGGCCAGGTGGGGTTTGGAACGTGCTGGTCTGAGAAGTTGGCACTTTGGTTTCGTAAGGAGTGGGCGTTATCGTTGATATTTCGGGCGAGATGCCAGTGGGGCGACTAGGACTTAGAGTGGTGCCCTTAGTTTCCGGCTGCGTAAAGGTCACTGCGGAGGTTACAGAGCTGCCCTCTTGTATGCTGCTGCTGCTGGTACTGCTGGTGCTGCTGCTGCTGCTGCTGCTGCTAGCTGACACACCTGTTATCAGTTTTACCTTGCGTTTTAGAACATTGCTTAATAAACACCTATGTGATTACTATTAATAATTTGTGTTACGTTGGTAAGGCGTATCATACACGATACAAGTATAATTATAGTACATCATTTAAGACATATTTTAACCAGTTGCTGATTTTGGTCAAGCATCATCCTACAGTTCTGTTTCAAGCGAAGGGGCAGGGGCTAGGGTGGACTGAAGAAATACACATGCTGTGTTTGCAGTTCAACATTAACTTGCTTAGCTGATGCCTCAGTTCTGTGGAGGAGGTGGATGGATGTGGATGTAGTGAACAGTGTAAACATTTAGCAACTCACAGCCACAGAGGAAGCGAACTTCGTAGTCATAGCACCTCTGGCCATTCTGATCTCTGTGGTAGCATCTCAGGCCGTCAATCAAATTGCAGGTGACATTCTGTCCAGCGTTCTGCGCAGCCACTTCTCTTCCAATCAAGCGGCATTGAATGGAAACCATTTCCGCTTCCTGGCAAAAGGTGTAGCGCATGCGCAATGCCTGGAAGCTCTCTACGTCGCCGACGTTGGTGAGTGTGGGAGTGGAGGCGGACATCCACGATGTCCATCCATCGACGCATCTGACGGGAGGAAGGGAAAAGGAGGAGGAAATGGAAGGGGACCAAGCTGCGCTGGTGCTGCCCACTGGCGAAGGAGACGGCGAGGCTGCTGATGAGGATAAAGACGATGAAGAAGCCGCGGTAGATGAAGTCTGGGAAGGTTCTGCAGTAGACGTGGTAGAAGACGTGGCAGTGGGCATAGCAGTGGGTGTGGCAGTGGGCGTAGCAGTGCGTGTGGCAGTGGGCGTGGCAGTGGGTGTGGCAGTGGGCGTGGCAGTGCTGTAACGGCTCGTGCTAGACCAAGTGGACACGCTGACGTTAGCAGGGGTTGCAGGTGTCACTCTCGTGCAGTAGCCGAAGCTGATATGCTCAATGTTGCCGTTACGACAGTTGCTGAAATGACAGCAAAGTTCTGTAGTCATCATCTGTAAGTCATCATCTGAGACCTTTTCCAACCAGCAAACAACACGTTGTATGTCTTACTATAAAGAGCCTCTGAGTGGACTCAGTTCCGAATTCTGTTAATTGCACAACAGATCACTGCTATATTCATATTAAAAACAGAAGGGATCAGATTAAACATAAAATATATTTTCGAATTTCTTTCCCTTGTTTACAAGATACTATCAACACACGGCATTAAAAAGGAATCAACCTACTTAGTAAATAAAGTTTTCATTGGCATTATTCTTTATCATCAGTTACCAGAAATAATTTTGATGTATTATTTGTTCTCGTCACTCATCCAGTCTGAAGCTGATGGACATTATCTTCTGGTCATCACGCGATCTCATACTAAAGTCTCATTCTCACCACTCACCACATCTCAGACTGAGGAGTCACTTTCCTTGATCCCGCCAGATCTCTAAAACATCATATTCCATATTTACCATCTCTGATGTCGTTATTTTTAACCATTAACCAGGTCATCAAACCAGATCTCACAGGGATATCAGTTTCTCCACTCACCAGATCTCACACTGGTTGTTGCACACGCTGTCGTCCCACACCCGCTCTCCCTCCCTGTACAGCTTGCCGCGCACCTCACAAGCAGGGGTCTGACACAGGACCTCGGGGATGCAGGTACTTGGCTCCTTAAGGCTGTCGTATACCTGTCCAGCTGGGCAAGGATGCAGGTCGCAGCCTTCCGAGCACGTACTGCCGGCATCGCGGCACTGCTGCAGCATCTGCTCGTGCACCAAACGGTTGTCACAGGTTTTCTTGGGGCACGACGTGATGCAGGGGTTGTACGTCTTGCAGTCCTCACACTCGATGGCTGCAACATCACAGAGGCACGAATCTCAAAACATGGAGCATTTAAATACAATTTCATGTGAAACAGGAAGTGTCAACATTTTCAACCATCAAACTATCCAAAAGCTGACTTTTCAGTAGTAAAGGGCCTAAATGTTAAATTTTTAAAGTTTCCTCTGGTTAGAAACTAGGGTGATTTATGCATTATAGTCAGAGTCTTCGTGGAAGATGGATTATTGATGAGTGGGTTTAGTGAAGGCTGGTCGTAGGTAAATACTAATGGGCTACAGGTAAAAGGGCGAGCTTGAGTTTATGGAGGGTTATGTGTGGGTTGAGGGATGTCAAAGACACGTTGAACATGCTCACGGCAAAGGTCGTTGCTGCGCCATTTGATGAGAACACCCTTGGAGGCGCAGACATGCGCATAGGCGGCGATGGAGGTGCACAAGCACTCGCAGTCTCCTCCCTGGTCGCAGGCACATGTATCAAAGACACACCTGTACAAAACATCGATAGACTCAATTCTGCAATACAATATTGAAGAAAATGTTCCACTAACCGAAACTGCTTTTTAATCTGACAAAGTGACAATGTTGTGTGCCTATTAATTGTCATATCGTTTGATACCAGTCGATAGGATCTTATTTTCAATCTTTTTTGTGAATTTCTTTGTAATGTATGCTTTGCCTAAATGCGTACTTAATTTTTACAAGAAACAGATGCAAGAATGGCGTCTGGGAACACTACTTTTTCGATTTTTGTAATATTCTGAACACTTGATCACTAGAGTGGTTGAATTGTCTCCAAACACCTTCATGAAGTCGATACTGATGAGGCCTAAGACTGCAGTTAGCTTTGACCTTTGACCTCTGCACAACACTAGAAACACTTCAGACCCAGTTAGATCCAGGTACTGATATTGGCAGATTCTCTACCTACCTGTCTAAATACTTTTTGTAAGGTTCTACTCCATGGCAAGAGCGAAACACGTCAGAGGACAGCACCCCACACTTCCGCTGAGCCCAGGGTTTCCGGTGCGGAGCCTGCTCGCACGTGTCAATCACTTCCGCTGCGGGGGCGCAGTAGGCGTGCATCTTCCAACTGTCGCCAAACGTCGTCGCCTTGACGGCAGGGGGGCCACCCTGGGGGGTGGTGAAGTCATCTTTTTGGTCGCCGTTGAAGTTTCCACAGAGCCCTTCCACCTGTGAGCATTACCGTTAGGTGTCATGAGTCTGCTGGGATGTACCACTTCACACTCTCTTTTGTTGTAGTGTACTGTGGATAGTTTTTACGACACCCTTATGTCATTTACCCACTCGTAAATATAAATGTATCAACATACATACTTATAAATAATTATTATTGTACGATAATAGAGTGATAGTAATGGACAGTCACCTTGGGATATGTGTAGCTCAGGAGAAAGCTGTCTTATTTTGTTAATGGGGAGGAAAAGGAGAGATAAGCAAGCAAGTAGAAAATTTCTGGAATGAAATACTCGTGCACTCGTGTAGTCTGTGTGTATATATATAAATGCTTACCTGACCGCGAAGACTACTGCTCAGCTTGACGTACAGGCGCGTGCCGTGATCCCACTGTAAGGACAGGCCGAAGGGTGTGTCCACGTGGAGGAACAGTCCGATCTCGGTGACAGTGAAGGGAGAAAAGGGTTCCGGTGCCACAGACTGGCCTCGCACCAGGCGGAGACTGTAGAAGGATGCAGTGCCTAGCAAAACGAGAAGACTAAGTTGTAAAAACACGTTTGGCCTCTAGGTGCAGTCCTTATTACCATTATCACGACCTTAATGATGTTACTGTCATCACCGTCAAAGACAACGTTCTGTGAAAACGTTCAATGAAAAACGAATGACAAAGATTTTTCATTATGAGATATTGACTTCTCCCGTGTACACTTAAGACCTGGCCCCATTGCCTGCCAAAGAGGTTTATTCGGTCACCATAGGAAGTCGAAAGTTTCATGGTTTTGCTTTTAATCTTTAATCAGACACATAATAAAAACAGTGACAGTGTTTGGCAGATTTCTATTTATAAAAGTTACCAAACTTTATCCCGTGTTTCAAAACATGTCCAGTTTAAATTTTAAATAACTTTACGGGCGACAAAACCCGCCCTAGGGTCACTCGCCCCCTAACAGCAACATCCTCGTCGTGTGTGCTCGCTTTATTTGTTCCTTTAAACAGTTTAAACATTTCCTTGTCCTGGCGTTGTTTCCCTCACCTGGCGCGCCGACTGAAACCGTCGCCATCTTGGAGCACGTCACACCGGTCGTGCCGCACGCGACGTTTTCAATGGACACAACAAACGGGGTGGCGCTTCCGTCGCGAGCGCGAGTGAGCACGTAGTCGCACGTGCCTTGGAACTGAAAGTCCCGCCCATCGAAGGTGGTGTAGTGCGAGTCTCCTACGGCGCTGCACACGGCGGGACATTCCTTGTCCTCGCACTCCCACCGTCGATTGGTACACGTGCTGCAACACAGGAATGTAACCTCATTCCTCCGCGCCTTTCACACTTTTATCATTATTATTACCGTCATCTGGAACAAGTAGTTTATGTTTCATTTCCTCTTACCATTTATTACAGTCCTTAGTGATTGTGTCTCCTTGATAAAACGCCTTGCCGCCATGGTGACACGGACACATGGACACGTTGACACACATCCCGTCGTTCATAACGAGGCCAGCGTTGCAGGCGCATCCCGGCTTGCACTTGAGGCGGTCGGCGGAGCACGTGGATGCAGCCTCCAGTGAGTCGCAGGTGTCCGGACAGGGGGACACACAGTCCGTGTAGTGCATGTTGGCCTGGCACAGCGACTGCAGGTCGTGCGGCAACAGGACGCCGGCATCGTAGTTCAGGTGCGAGCAGGTCCACTTCGCCATGTTGCACACGCTGGGCAGGAAGCAAGAGCGAGTAAAAAATATTAGCTATGAATAAAGTATCTGCATCTTTCTCCATCTTGTTCTTTAAAATAATAATAAACGTGTGTAAAGCTTATTTTCCTTGAAGTTGCGAGCTCAATGCGTCACAAAAGAAAGACTTCAAACGAACCGACAGCCATTCAAACAAGAAACAACAGATTTCTGTCTGTTGAAAACGTCTTCTGAGTCTGCTTCTTACCAAAGTTGTGCCCCTTTGAGTGCCTTGTAGCCTGGAGGGAACTCGTGACCGTCGAAGACGCAGGGGCACTGGGACACCGGAACACACTGCCCTTGGTTGTCCAGCGCCTGACCGTCCGGACAGTTACAGCCTTCCACACAGTGCGCGGTGCACGTGCTGCCGGCCTCCGCCATGTTGCGACAGGTGCGTTCGCAAGGGTTGCCGCACACCTGGTATTGCTGTAGCCCCGGGCAAGGCAACTCTGCACACAGGACAGTAACATAACTGAGGTCTTTCCCACAAAATACCTTTACCCATTTCCGTTGCTCTAAGTCCAGGAATTTGAGCCACTTCCGTTTTCTCACACGTAACATTATTGTAACGTGTTTGTGTTTACATCTTCCATTTGTTGGTATCTATCACTACTTAGTTCTTGTAAATAGTCATGCACACAGGCAAGAACTTAAACTCCTCAACACCTAACTTTGCTGAAATTTAAATCAGCACAGGGTCTCAATTGCTCAAAGCTGAGTGTTTTTGTTTTCTTTGCGTGTTTCACATAAGGCGTTCGTGTGCCTTTTTCAGATGTGATCACCCTGCTGTATCAAACAATAAGTTAAGGAGTTTTCTTAATGTTGTGGTTTGTTTTTAATACCCCGGGTGTGGCACTAGACACTTACTGCATTCAGTAACGTTCTCCCGCCACTGGATGACCACGCCCTGGCTGGCGCAGGTGTCCGCATACTGCCCTAGGGAGGGGCACAGACAGTCCTGGATGTTGCCCTGACATGAGCACACGTCGTACATGCAGTTGTCATAGTAACTCTGCACGTCCTCCACCGAGTGGCACCCTGCAGGCGGAGAATAGTGTGAAACCGCGAAGATCTTTTTTCCTTATCGTTCCCTCTCTCTCTCTCACACACATAGAAGCACGCACGTCCCTAGGTCCTGAAGTGACCGGACATCCTAACGCGAAAATCTGTGTTATAATATTCTTTGTCAGAAAGAGGACAGACATCAGGGGAGGCGGGTAACATTTTACACTGAGCCAGTATCTCCGTGTTCATGTTCTGTGGTGCAAATCATGTCATCACTGCCGCTGTCCACAGACGGAATGCAACTGTTCTTTGCTGCCTGTAAACACTCTCCTTGTGTCCCCTGTGACTAGTCACCTATGCAAGGCTCACCTGTGAAAAGATCGCTCTTGAGGGCCTTGCACAGGGACAGAGCCCGCTGCCTTCTTTGCCCGTTGGTGTCGCAGGGGTTGGGGGGCGGTGCGAGAGACACATCCCGGCAGTTTGCGTCTGTCTTCCACCTGCAATGGCGAATATATGAGACCTATGTGGTGAGATATGTATGCTGAGATGTATATGGTAAGCTGTATATGTTGAGATTTATAAGGTGAGACATGTCTTGGGAGACTAGGAGTTCTGGGTCGTGTGGCCTATATCAAAAGTACATGCCATGTGATAACAACCAAACCTTCCGATGACAAAGATTATGGCAAGACTTTGCAACAAATACTCGCCCCAAATAAAAACACTGAGGACGAGTTTCCGTCTAAAGATATCTAACAGGGTATCGCTTCCTCCATAAGCTATTATTGTCAACTGTAACCTATATCTGAACGAACTGTGGAGACAGAATGTTTGTTGACGAACTTGTTGCCGAAGGCGTTGACGTTGGTCTCCGTGTCGCCATCGCGCGTCTGAAAGTCGTTGTGTTGGTTGTTGTCAAAGGTGCCGCACAGACCCAGCGTCCTGCCCAGCAAAGATGGCGGAGCCTTGACGTACACCCGAGTGCGTCCATCCCACAGTATGACGATGTTATTCGGCAGCTCCGCCTAGCAGACCGAAACATTGTATTGTACTATATGATCGAGATAAATAATCGTAATCAAGTAAACAAAAATCATTCTTGTAAAAAACATCGTTAACCAGCTAACCTGTATGAAGAGGGAGGACACCATAAAGATCTTGACCCCAGCGACCTCCGCGGGTAGCGTTTTGACCTCGCGTCCGTTGAGAAACAGTTGGTGGTTGTGGTCCAGCCTGATGACGTCCTCGCCCAGTTCGAGGGTGACGGACTTCGCGCAGGACGCCTCGCCAACTCCACACTGTAGAACAGACGGTCAATGTATGCATGGTATTTAAAATTGCAACTCAGACTCATGTGGGAAGGGCGTGATTGTTCATGGAAATTAGTCAACAACAAACAACTGAATAAAGAACAAACTTTAAGAAGGAATTAGTAATGAGATGAAAAATGTTAGTCGCTCCCCTTCCCCACCCTAATCGTCAAATTTGTTGCATGTTTTGTTAGAGAGGCTAAGCTGACCTCCTGGTTGTCGACGATGATTTTGTAGTCCTTGTCATACAGCATGTAGTAGGAGCAGGTGCCCATGAAGTCAAAGCGTTTACCGTCAAAGGTCAGGAAGTGCGGGTCGCCGACAGACGAGCAGGTGGCGGAGCACTTGTTGTTTGTGCAATTCCACTTGCTGGCGTTACACGTGCTGCAGGCGAGAAAGATAAACACATTTCGTCAGTCCTCATCCACATAAACTGCTTTTCCCCCATCCATCCACCCATCCCCTTCTCCCTCCCACACGTGACCAGATGCAGGTCCCTCACCGTCCCCCTCACTTGACTCACACCTTCACAACCTGTCATTTCCCACGCCCATTGTTGATACTTTCCTACCTGCAGGTGACGAATTTGTCGTTTCGCTGACGAAGCCTGTAGTTTACATTACTTAGTGGATGGAGAAATTTAATTGACTTATTGATTGATTGATTGATTGATTGATTGATTGATTGTGGCATTATTTCGGACTCACCAGTTGTTGCAGTCCTGCTGCACAGTGTCGCCGCTGCGGTACTCCTTGTCGGCGTGCACGCACGGGCACTGGTCAGCCACCACGCACGTGCCGGCGTGAAGGAGCATCCCCGCAGGACAGAAGCAGCCGTCGATGCACGTGCTGTCTGTACAGGTGCCAACAGACGCACCGCATTCCTGGGTACAGGAGCTGCCGCACTGCTGGAAGACCATGCCGCCGCTGCACTGCATGGCTGTCACGTGACACAAGAACAATCTCTAACTTTCAAGCAGCAGGACTCGTTTAGCTTCGTTGTCAATAATTTGTACAAGACTTTTACAATTAAACAGTCATCATTAGTACCCCACTAAATATAAATACATTTGGTTTATTCGCGTTTAGCATTATTGAAGAGGCTGTTACTACAGATTGCTAACTAAATAAAAAATTATTTTGTTGTAAGAGTGAACTATTTCAACCAAGTTTTTGTGTCAATGCACAGAACATTAGAGGTTTGTGTCTGCTTGAATCCTAAAACGACAGAATCAGCTCCAAGAAAGGCAGACACAGAAGGTTATTTTTTTCAGAGACATTATTTTTACATTAGTAGTTTGTTCCGGCGACCCGGACACGAGCAGGAGAATCAGAAATCTCCACGCAGGTGAGACCCCGATAACCTAATAACATGACATTGTATATCTTTTTTTCACTTGAATCTGTATGTAAGAAAATGAGGAAAGTGACTCTCACGACATCGAGTTTCTGTTCTCCAGTTGACGGTGACTCCGACATCATTGCACGCGCGTGCGTACGCCTCCATGGTGCTGCACGTGCAGTTCTGGTTGTCATAGATGCAGCAGTCCTTTGTACACGCAGCCAGGTAGGGAGCAGGATCCACGTACTGAGAAAAAAATACGTGTATCCAATTTTTAGTCGTGTAAAAAGAGAAAAGGGAATATGAAGAGTCTCATACCCTAGCAGCCTTAAGGTAATGAAAGTAAGATGATAAATTAGGGTCCATCATAACCGATGCTTTCTGGGCAGGGAGAGTTTTCCATTGTTGCTATGCAGTGTTCAGACCAGCTGGTTTTTTTTTCATATTACTTAATCCCAGGAGATCTTTGGCAATGGCTTATAACCAGGGTCCCAGGGATCAAGAAACATTCATGAAGTTTGGTCGCTAATTTATTACTAGGAAGACAAGATGCTCACCCTTGACTTACCCAGGACAATGGCTTACCGTTATTTCATGAATACGACCTCACGTTCGCTCAGATAATTATTTCTGTTTATTCACAGCTCTCCCACCACCCACACGTTCACTGACCTTTGACTTCACAGACTAGTCGTCTTGTTATTTCGTACGTTTGTTTATGTGTTTAAATAAGCACATATCAACCACTAGAGGGCGCTTTACAAATGTTTATAAGCAGCAGCAGAAAAAGAACGTATAACAGTTGTAGTGTAATGATAGCCGTAGCCCAAGATCGGAAGACTGCAACATGAGGGTTCTGGTCAGAACATTGAACTCATTACTCACATTGTTACACGCCTTGAAGGCAGGGTCAGACAAAAGGTCACGACACTTGGACGCGGCTTTTTTCGCAGCGATCTGTATTTCTGGTACATTTAGCTTGCACAGATCCTCTTGGTTGACATCCAGGCAAGTAGCTGTGGAAAACGCACGTGAGCGGACATACGTTTATATATAGAGAGAGAAGATGTTTTGCTAGCGAATCACTCAGACATCTCCAGAGCTGCTATCATTTCACTACTGGAGACCATAAAAAAAGACATATTTTCAGCTGAGTTTCTCCGAGGTGGACGGAGAATCGGAGCAATTTTCTTAAAGAATGTAAATTTTTCATCAACGTTTGTAGTATACTAACCTTGGTGGATATGTATTAGCAAATTTGGGTAATATGTAGTTTGCGATGGTGTTATTCGTTATTCGATTAAGGTGGATGACAGGTTTTGCTGACTGACCTTCACCAGGTGGAGTGCGCTTCCAACTGCTCGTGAAAGCTTCAAGTGACGTCACCTGACCGGTGTTGTCCTCAAAATCATTCTCTGGGTTTCCATCAAAACGACCGCACAGACCACAAGTCTTTCCTTTGAGGTCCTCGGACACCTGCCATCATCTCCATCATTGTCACTCACACTCAACATCACTGTCATCATCAAAACTATGAATATAACCTCCAGTGTCACTGTAGTTAAATCCAACAATGTCACATATTCGTCGATGTCACCATAATTGCCGGAACTGTCTCTGTTATCTTTTGTTACAATTGGTGTTGTCATTGCCATAGTCATCGATTCCATTATCAATAGCAGTTTTGCTATCATTATCAGTATTATTGTCATTGTTAGTCATCGTTGTCATAGTCACTGTCACCGTCATTGTCAATTATTGACTTTGTCATTGTCACTTGAATCTTTCCTCCTTCATTGACATGTCTGTCCATCTGATCATTATTTCAGTTTCGCCACTGCCTAGTTACCTTCACGAGGATGGATTTCTTGGCGTCCCACTTGACCATGACGCCGATAGAAGTCCTGACGGTCAGGTATCCTCCCACCTGCTCAAACACCACCCCCTCCCGTGACGTGGGCACGTGCAGTGTCTCACCATTCCAAGTGACCACAGGCACACCATCTGGCATTGAGATAAGTAATGAGAATATATTCAAAGTATTGTGTTTTCTTTCTTACCGATCTCTTAAAAACTAATGTTGAATGAAGAAGACTATACATACACTAAAATACACACAGCTTACATTCTATCACGTTAACATTAAGGGTCAATGTTGTTATTGCTATTGTCATATATATCAGAAAACCGTCTAATTTCAAACGTAAAATGACAGTTTCAGGTGGACATAGAAAATTTTAGGATAGTATTTACTACTTATTCTATTCTGAAACAGGAACTCTAAACCTGTTGTTCATCTGTGAGTCCAGCATCCAAATACAGAACACGCACAAACGCCATGTTGAAACCATAAATGAAGCTACGTGGTAAATAAGAAGACATAATCTTAGCTAACAAGTAATTGTAAGCCAGAGCTTGAAAGAAAGAGCGAAAGAATACTATAAAATTAATTAACACATTATATAAAAGTAAAGTAATTCAATAATAACTAGAAAAGGGTTCGGGTACATTAGCTTAGTTTAGTTTATTCCTTGTTACTTCTCTAGAAGCATAGGGCTACATTACATTAACGAGTCTCTTTGTATCTTTTCTTTCTATTTTCAATGATAGAAAATCTTGAGCATGGAGAGTAAAGGGGAGAAAAACGTGAAGGACAGCCAGCTCACTGGATGTTTGAAGTTGAATTCTTGTGGTCGGAGCAAGGTACACATCGACATCCCGTTTACACGTTGACGAATTTGTCCTGGAGAGGCCGTTATCCACGCAACCTTCTTCGTTGATGACGTAGATGTCAAACGTTTGGTAGAGACAATCACGGGCCAACAGGTATTGGCAGGAACCCCGGAAGTCGTAGACACGGTTGTCGAACGTGCGGAAGTGGTTCTTTCCCCACGTGACGCATGCTGTGGCGTCGGCCGTCAGTGGGCGGGCTGCACAATGGACACAAGTCTTCTTTTGAAAACTTCTCGATAAAAGAATGCTCGATGTTTGTGTAAAAGTGGATGAATAGGGGTTCGGGAAAAAGGCGCATGATAAAACCCTCATCACGCGCATAAATAAATTGGAATCGACATGCTGATACACAGACATGTCTGCAGACATTGGGATACACAAACGCATGCAGACAGACAAGCAAACCATGCTTAAAATACCTTACAACAGGGATGCCCAACCTACGGCCCGCGGGCCATATCCGGCCCGCGAAACTTCTGCCCACAGTGCAGGAAATCGGCATGTTAGTAATAATAAAAAAAAAAAAACGAAAAAAAAAGGAAGAAGAAGTATTTATCCCCACGAAGGGGCATCTCTCACTCTTCTTTTCGATGGATGAACATTTCGATTCAGTGCTCCGACTTGGTGTCTCTACGATGAGGCCGGGCATTCAGAAGTTGGTTTCGGGAAAACAACTTCAAATATCCCACTAATTACTATATAATGGTAAATACAACTTGTTTCTAATTAAAAAATGGTATCTGCTCTATTTTTTTTTCTTTTTCATATTTTTGCGGTGAAGTGGCCCGCGACACGGCTGTCTGAAATGGATATGGCCTGCAGGCCGAAAAAGGTTGGGCATCACTGCCTTACAAGAACACATTGGAACTTTATGTTAATCACATGTTTTGAGCAGATAATCGACCAAAATGTCTTCCAATGACATCACGATCTTTCAACACGCGCGATGCTGAAGTCCCTCTATTCAAGCAGACACACAACATTGACGAACACACAGGCTGACATACAGTCACCACAATGTAAAGGCAAATAAAAGTTTCTATAAACACACACGAAGATGTAACAAGATACACACATGCAGACATAAAACCAAATGGTTAACTTCGAATACAAGCACAGAAACTAAGAGAGAGAGAGGACAGGGGAAGGGTCTGCAAATATTTGTCACACGAAGCCTCGCCATGTTTATCTCACTGAACTAAATCAGCAGCTTTCGGTTAATTAACTACTCAGTCTTTCGCATTCTCTCTTGTTCGCTCAGTTGATGGCAAGCGCCAAACATTCCAGTGCGAGTTATGCCGCATGATCACATCGTGGTGTCCCCTGACAGTTTAATCCACATGAGATTAGGGTACACAGGGTAAACTGTATCTGTAACCTACTGTTTGGAAACTTACCAGAGGAGCCTGTTGTTGGTGGGGTCACTGAGGACATACCTGCGACACTTCCTACAAAAAAAGGATAAAATAAATAAAAATAAGCACGAAGAGGAATAATACAGCGAAACTAAACATTCTTTGCATTCATTGTGAATCACGAGGGGTGTTTCTCGTAATTAGCATTATTTTTAGTCTTGATGTCCTTTCCTTGATTTGCCAATCATCAATGTGCCATGCAAATGCATCAAGTTCTGTGAGTACATTTGTAAGTAAGCTTACTAGTTGCTACAACCATGGAATGAAAGAGAGACCGGGGAGGCAGGGAGGGCAAACACAGAGATAGGCAACCCATAAGGTAGGTACAGATGATGACACATGGAAGAGCAAAGAACTAAGTAGAAAAGAAGTGAGTGAAACAAGTTAACACTCGCAACAAATTTTTCACAGAAAAGCTGACAGGAAGGCGTGGGATTCCACACGAGGACACTAACGAGTGGTTAGGAACAGACTGGAGGAAGAACCTCTGTGGTTGTGATACGAGCTTTACATGTGTCATCCTCGTGACTAAAGATGGGCGTTTGCCCAAAATAAGCGATGTTCACTTGAAAGAAGTAGCCAACCGCGAGGGTGTATCCTATGTCACGTGACCAGCCCCACAACCTACCGTTGACGCAGTCGGGTATAGAACGGCTTGGAGTCCACACTCCATTTTTGGAGCAAGTGTAGTAGGCGTTGGGTGGTGATGAAAATACAAAGCCTGCGTCACAGACGACGGAGCACACCTTGTCTGAGTTCACCATGCTGCAGTGGATGCTGCCATGGGCCGGCGCGCTCGGCTCTGGACACGATTCGTCGGCTGCGAGGAAAAAACGGTCCAGCAATCAGAGGTCTTGAACCCTGTGCAATATTTCTCTTCCAACTTTCTCTCTTAAATCATTTCGCAGAACATGAACGTAAATATTTTCAACAACTGGCTGATAAAGTCCTAATCAGATGTAAAACGCACGAACGCGAGCACAAACACACATAGATTATAACTGTCAAAAGGGGGAAAATGAATATTAGCTAGCACTGAACTCAAATAGAGAACTCTGTCTCGTGCAATGATCTGTGGATGCTCTGAATATTTTAAAAAATAGTATTGCTATTCCTTACCAACACAAGGAGGGACAGATGACAAGTCTTCATCCCAGAGGCCGGTGGACATGTCGCAACGTCTTTTCACGGGAGGGCCTCGATTTTGAAAACGGTAACCTGGCTCGCAGGAGGCCGTGCACACCCTGTGGTTACAACAAATCAGGCTTTCTTATTATCTCACGTATTCTGTACTGTCTCAATATCTCCCACTCAGCTCCAGGATAATTTCAGTGGAAAAGTAGTGTTTAGTAAGCCATTGTGGGCCATGGCAACAAATACTGTTTTTTTTTTTTTTTTAATATTCCATCCTACATTTTCGTGTTTCTTTACAGATCCCTATCAACCAGACGAAGTTGGACGAAGGTTTCACCAATTCTGCCAAGGGCTTATATAACCTTCCTGCTAAGACATGTTAAGACGTGGTCAAATGTTTGTCTGTATCTCTCCGGTGAAAACAGCAACACCGTAGTCTACGGCCCAGCTACGTGAAAGTTTTCCCAACTGTTTGTTGTTTTTTTTTTCTTTTAAATGACGTCAGTGTTGTGGATGGAGGTGTGGACGTTTTGTTGAACTACACCCCAGCGAACGTGGCTTTAGTCAGTCCGCCACCGCATTCTCGCCAACAACATTTACATTTCGCGCCTTGAAGCAGTGAAACAAAAACTGAGCTTCTGTCATCCACCTGCACTCGCCTCCTCTCCTCCTCCCTTACTTTGACCTCCGGACATCTTCCTCCGTCTGTCAGTCTGTTGTCTGCCTGTGCTCATGCGCGTTTGTGAGTCTGTTCCCCAAAAAGCTTCTTTTTTATTTCCGTCTTGTGAAATGTTTGTCAGTCAGTTTGCCTGTCTGTCTATCCATTCCTAATTCCATGTGTCCATGCAGTTTTTGTGTATCAAACATGCACTGAAAGTGTGGTCTTCCTGTGAGAAGATGGCAGAGAGAGAGAGAGAGCGGTAGAACACCAATTCTTTTATTGAATTTGGGTTATACAATTTTTTTTAAAGCCTAGAGCCCAGTTTGGGTAGATAAATTACAAATAAAATTACATCCTTAGTACATATTCAACACCAGTTTTTCTACTGAAAAATAAAGTGGAAAACTAACGTGCAATAATATCATGTTCGGTGTAGAACACATTTTTAAAAAGTAGAATCACAAAGGTGTACAAACAAGTTCTGATCTCTCCTTGCACGCAAGAAAAAGAAAAAAGGAATATATAAACATCTGCGGTTTCAGATGAACATCTTTAGAAGCTGGTATATAACTTCTATAGTTACAATTCTTTTACCTAAGCGAGATTAATGTTCTATGGAAATAACGACAAACATCAACATAATGCACGATGTTACATTAATTTTCTATTTCTATCAGGAATAAACACGAAGAAAGGAAGCGGAGGGGGGGGTGATAGAGCGGCAATACTCACATGTACCGGTCGGCGCCTATCGTCTCGCAAAGAAAAATACCATTCTGAAGATTTTGGGGCGGGACACATACAGCTGTGAATAGAATCATCGTTATAGTCATCATCATCATGAAAATAATAAAACTCGAGGTAAGTTGAGAAGATATTGACCCCTTGCCCCCACCCGCAAAAAAAGAAAAAAAAAGTACTTCTCTTCGATTAAAGCTTGATTCATATTTTACAACCTCGTCCCTATAAAGTAAGTATTCTAAGAGTAAGTACTTGCAATATTGACAAGGTAGAGACCAAAAGGTTCTGGCATTTTACAAGAATTAAAATGGTTTTGTTGTGACTTACTCGCTTGCCGTTTGGTCCTTGTTGATCTGTAACATAATGGTCATACTCATTGGTAACATGAAATATTATTTTCAGTATAACAAAACAGTGTATTTCTAACATGAATATTGTTTTAAACTCTCCACATTTTTAATAAATGTTCCCAACACATGCATAAAATATGTTTTGGAGTCCTACAGCAGAAATAGTAACCAATAATGCGATGAATAATACTGAAATTATGATAGAATCAACGACACATTGTAGCAAAAAATATAGTACTCCTACAAACTGAAATAACATTGTGAAAAGAAAACTTCCTAAATTCTGTGCACGGAAGTGGAGGTTGGAAATAAAACTTCCTAACAAGCAAACGGAAGAAAAAAGGACTTCTTTGGACCATACCTTGCCGAGGTCCAGGGTATCACTGTCACAACAGCCAGCAGAAACCAGGCAGATGAGTACATCTTGCAATGAGCCATATGGCTTTGGATAATATTTTCCTCTCACAATATTATATTCTGAAAGTGTCTATAGTGAGCTCAGAACTGTCACTTGTCCTCCAGTGACATGCTTGCCCAGGCAATGTCCAGTGTCTGCCAGGCCACTGTTGTAACCTGATCGCAAATCCAGCTCGGACTTTTGTACGGGACCATAGGACAATGTCTACCAATAAGAGATCAGCGGGTATCTGTCAGCGAAAAGTACTTTTCTTGTACCAGCCAATGGGGGAGCTTCCACGATAGTTTGGGGCCGGGCAGGAGCACCCTTATGACGCACAAAATTCATTGTTTTTGTGCAAAGTAAGGAGTGTCCCGTTCTCTCCCTCATCCATCCTTCCTATTATTCTGTTCTTTTTTTCTCGCCATCCGACTCTCACGCCCAATTTTTTTCAGTCGCTAGCATGCTTGCTCACTCTCATCCTCTCCACCCTCTGCGTGTTGCCGTGAATGTGTCGCAGCATTCTTACCTGTCTGAACTCCCTTCGTGCGGCTCTCTAACAGGGGAGTGACCGCCACATTTTTTAAAGTACAGAGTTAACGCTTTTATGTGACGGCAAACGATTTTAAACTTAAATAAAGTGACCAGAGCAGAAAAAAACCAACAAAAATGACAAAAATAGAAATGAGTCGTTCAAATAAATTTAGAGACAAAGCTTTGTGAGCAGTGTCCCACTGAGTCTTCAATAAGAACTCTGTCGGGAGCTTTCGAGGGACACAGACCTGAGCTTAAATTTATCTCTCTGCATTTATCGTAAAGACCCTGTTATTGCCACAATACTCTACTTCCTGTTGAGAAGTTTAAAAAAATAATCGTCAAATATAATCTCAATGCGCAAATAATATCAAGGTTTGGCACTTGTGCTGCTGTATTTTTTTCGAACATAAAATCTCTCACAAACTAATTTTGTTTCCACCCACGTGTCGCGAGGTTGATAGATGATCGGTAATTATTGTTCCCATCAAGAAACATTACCATCCTTGTCCGTCAAAAACTGGATTGCAAGGAAGAAGACATTCGAGATCGTCAAAGTAATTGATGTTCTTGAAAGAAAGTCAGCTGGGAAGCTGCGTGTGCTTGTTGTTTCAATATCTCCTGTCTCGACATTTTTTCTGCTGGTTACCCCGGTCTGTCTCATCTAACATCGTCACACTTTTCATAGATGGATGCACATACCTCATAGATGAAAATGAAAAAAAATAACTTGTTTTCGTGAGACTTCAATCACAATCACATTTCAGTAAGAAATTGAGTATGAGAATAAACAATGATATAAATATAAGGAAAACATTAACAGCGATAACTTCTCTAAGACATCAACAGCTGACTCCTTGACAGAATTTCACTTCAGCTTCAGAAGACATGATGTCTCACCTAAGGAGTTCTTTTTTTTAAAAAAAAAAAAAGATTTTACTGTCCCGTTTCAGAACACAAAGTAAGTGGGATGTATTTTAAAGGACGATATCCCGTTGTTATCTCCATACACATGTTACAAAGCAATGCCCTCCTTTTAAATAGAGTATTAAATGTCTTTATAATGAAGAGTATACGTAATAAACAGTTTAAAAAGTAAGCTAGGGACTAAAAGTTTCTAGGAAAGTTTCAAGAATGATTTACATTCCCTGTTAAAGGACAAGCCACTGGGTGGACGGGATCGTTTTCCAGCTGCAGACCCAGTAATGTCATCAACAAGCGTCGTTCTGTTTTTTGATGTTTTTGTCGTCGAATTTACTTTTAAAAAAGCAAAAAAAATTAGAAAAAAATTAATGTCACATTAAGAGGAGAACTTAAAGATTGGCCACCTGCTGTTCGTGTATCATGGGATGGTTAAAAAAAACAAAAACAAGTGAAATGCGTGGAACTGATCACGTTTTGCGATGAGCGTAGCGCGTGACGTCCCGTTGTGAACTGCGGCTTGTGATTGGTCACTCTGCCCTACTCCCTCTTGTCTCAAGCTGGTCATCTCTAGCCCACTTCACCACTCCCTCTTGTCTCCATTGTTGCTGATGGTCACCTTTCGCGCACTTGAGCCCCCGCGTGCTCTTGTCTTAAGTGCTTGCTGTGAACGGAACCACCCGCTGAGGTCTCGATAACACACTTCTCCACCTTTGACACCTTTGCAGTGAACATTGACCTTTCAGTCGATTGACGCAAACATTCTCAAATGTAGTATCAAAAATATTCAAGTACTCTCTCTCTCTTTCACACATACACACACACGCGCACACTCGATGGTGTTTTAGTTTTGTACAACCAGAAGGTGAAAGAGAGGGAGAGATATGGAGAGAGAGAGAGGATTCTTAAAAGCATGATGTACGGATGCACAGTACAAGTGGTGTAAGGTCATGTAACATGAAATTCATATTTTTGTATCGCATTTTTGGGGAAGCCTTTTTTTTTAATTTTTTTCTGTTGTGGGTTTTTTTGGAGGGGTATAATTTTCTTGCTCGTGAACCATAGTTTTTGACTTGGTTCACAGATTACAAATCTGAGCAGTTGTTGGGAAAGAGAACGATAAATGATATGAAGAAGGCATTCAATCATCTTTTCCTGCCTTCCAACTATAATCTATAATACCCGTGCATCTTTTTATTAGATTTCTTAGAAAATTGTTGCCCATGTTTGTTTCTTATCTTTTGAATGATTCATCAACAGGTCGGTCAGGAACGCGCTTAAAGATTGTGATTGCATTTTTCCCAGCCGAGGTGTCATACAAATTCACCTTCCCTGATAGCTCTCTCCTAAATTCTCCTTCATTTTTCCTCTGTTCCTAACACAACCATCTTTTATGTAATACCACTAGTTTGTATTTCTAGGGTCAGGTTTCTACAAAGACCAACATTATTTTGACGACGCTCAGATTTCACTACTAATGCTCGAAGATGACAAAGAAATCAAAAGGGATTTCATTCATGTTTCTGGCTAAGACACCCAGTGGGAATGCAGTCGGTCTGTTATGAAGGAGGGTTATTCCATACCCCGTACACAATTCATTTTAAGACAGTTTAATCAAGAGGAGCGCACGCACGCACAGAGATGGAGAGAGAGAGAGAGTAAAGTAAGACGTTTAAGTAATATACTTTAAAAAAAGACACTTGACAGAAAAACAGTCAAAGATCCCAGGTGGAGTATCACAATAACAGATATTTCTTTTTGTTTTAAACAGCAAGAAGATCACTCAGTTTTATCTTGAAACCAACCGGATATCCGTAAAAGCCTCGTGCGATGTATTTTTTTCCTTTTAACAGTGTAATGTTTGTAGCAAGATACTGATTCTCAAAAACGGGATAAATTCTCTCTTCGGTTCCTAGGTACGGGCCTTCAAAGATCATCATACACAGGAGATTGTCAAATAGACAGATGCCAGTATTGTCCATGGTTGTCAAGGTTTCGGCCAATGGCAGAGCCGGAAATATATGCTAATTAGACTCATCTGTACGCCCACGTGACTTGGCGAGTTTGACTTCATGTGTGTAGGCGGGAATCTCGATAATGGAAGGTGCGTATTTACCCACATTTTGAGAAATAGTATCCTGCACCGAGTTTTACCCACTCGTTCGAAAAATCTTTCCACCCCACTAGACCTTTAAGGGTATTGGGTGCAGACGCGAAGTGGCTGGCGGCGACCTTGCGGGCAAAAATCCTGTTGCGATGTAAATTCAAATACACAAACTTCCCGAGCTTTACAATCGCCAAACGTCGACAAGAGCTTGGATCTTCTGATTCTCGCCGATCTTGAACCAGGGATTGTCCGGAAACAGTAATCTGACATCCGTTTGTGATACGTTGGCGTGGAGTCTTCATTGAGTCACAGCATCCTCCTGAGGTGACATTTATTTTTTCATTAAACGAGTTGTTTGTCTTGACGTATATACCGTTTAGAAAATCTTTGTCGATTTTTATATTATTTACTTTTGTGAATTTTTCTACCACGTTAAATTTTTCGATGCTGGAGAATGAAATGAACAAAAGAAGGCGCTCGACATTTGTAATAATAACAATGACTTGTCTAGCGGATGAAAAATAAAGGATAAACAGTATAATAATATTGTGAAATAATAAACATAATTGATGAATCGCGAAAAGGTATTTGCAGTGTCACAGCTTCATGGCAGGATGGGATATTTGCAAAATGGCCATTAAATAATGTGTTACTTCATCTTCGTGATAGCTCATTATTATATCACATTCTCGCGGTCGGCTCTACCAAATATTTGTCTAGTGCAATATATTTCACCTGTGTCTGTATGTTGCATGCTTATCTGGCTATATATTTGATATCAGTCGGTTGGTCTGGGGTGGGTCTTCTTGTCTAATTTCTGACAACATTTCCTGGGAACCTTGTAACCAGGCTGTAGTTTACTCCCCACTGGCACACACCAGGCCAGAATCCAACCCCTTGTTTCGCACAGTAAGTGCCAAGCGGATGAGGCTACAGGTCTTAATTACATCGCTGTTGCTGCACTGAAGCACAGGCGAGTCTTTCAAAGTGCGGTGCTACCCTTAGTGTTTATCTACTCACATCCTCATTAAAGGCAATCTGTTCTTTTATTTGTCTTCAATCTGCAGCTTCTTCTTTCTGTGTACTTGACAAACGACCGCCTCGCGGCTCCTTGTTTGCGAAAACAGGCTGGACATCCACCTGAAAGTCACAGGCCATTCTTTTTCATTATATCGGCATCTGTCAGTGCTAATTTAATGATTACGGGTCTGATAAAACAACTACGACAGAGTTGTCGAAGATTACACTTTACTGATTCCTTTGTGTGACTGTAGACAGGAGCTGAAAAGACCAAACGGGTTTGTTTCTTTACCCTGACTTAAAATAGACGTCCTGTATGTAAAAGTAAATATGTGTTTTGCACAATCTTCTTTATCGGTGGCCAGAAATAGACTTACGCAACGAAAATGTTTCTGTTCTGATTACTTACGTGACTTCTTTGTTCCTGCTTGCTTGTAATGAATTGAGATAATGTGTAAATGTCTCTATCACAAGAAAAGTTAAACTCCTCTTGCACTTATCTTACGTTAAGGGTTCATAAAAGAAAGAAATCAGATGTATACCAAAGACTATTTAATACAAAATTGTATTGAAAATTTGTACGCAGTACACACAAGCACAAGAAAAAAAAAACAAAAAACAAAATCAGTTTTCGTTCTTTTGCAATCAAGATAGAGTTGCTAGCATCGGAAAAAAGAAGACAAAGTGAAATTTTATAACAGAAGAATACGTCACACCTGGCGATCGTAAGAGCCATTCCTAGTTGGGGATGGTTCGAGGTGGCCTAAATGTGCAAGCAAACACTGGTCTGTGTATTTAAAGAGGTAGGTGTAGATCTATGATAAAAAAAAAAAAATCAGTTGAACAAATGATGAGCACGTATAAGTACTCTTTGATCATTCACCACACATTCGCACGTTAACAGTTTACTGAAGGATGCAACACCCGATATTTCCCTTAAATCCGTTGTCCTCGTTAGACACTCAGATTTTCAGACAAAGGAAACATGAGTCAACATAGATGGGTACGGCTGATAGTAGGTGTATAATACAGACCCCTCTCTGTTTGACGGATGCAAAATACCTCTGCACAAACGTACATGTACAGCTCCTTTTTAACCCCACAAATGTCGAACGTTTGACCAAGTTATATAAAAGTTGGTTACAGAAATCTTTTGAGGCTAATTCTAGGGACATTGGTACTTTGTTCAACAAGCTAAGTCCAAACTTGTTTGCAAATACATTGCCAGTTTGTATAATGGAGCTTTAGGACACTTCGGAGATTTAACACTTCTGCACTTTCCCATGTTAAGAACGGCCTAAACAGTTTTCAGGGCCAGGCTTCGTTTTTAACTTCATGAAAATAAGGCAACATGTGATGCAATATCGAAAAGACAAAGCCTTTTATTCTATGTGACAATAAATTAACAGGTAGAAAAGCTGGTTTGCATGTAACTGAAATCTACTGTGATCTGCTTGATATTTAATTTCATGCTCAGTGTTATAATTATTTGTTAACTTCCCTCATCTATTCATTTTGTTTTGTTTTCCATCTCATACTTTAAGCCGATGGAGCAAACGTAAGTGGGAATAGGTTTGTGTCCAAAAGTTTTCTTTATCCACCTTCATATTTCTTTTTTTCTCCTCCATCTGTTTTTCCTAATTTAGTTGTTTGCGTCACCACTTACTTTCGCTAGAAACACAAATGCTTAACAAAGCGAGAAATAAAGATGATGATGATGATGATGATGCACCTAATACACCCAGCCGTTCCCGCGCTCAGTACTATACTCATCCTCCAGCTCTCGGCAGTTACCCAGTACCTGTCACAGACCCTTGTCTGAAAGCTTTCAGAAGTGAGCCACGACATCATGGTCTGACGTCATCAACTAATCGGAAAAACGGCTTCTTTGTTGCTCTTGCTGAAATGTGTTGGTATTCAAGGACCGAAAGACAGAAGATACGATTTTTAATTCTTTTTAAAAATGCAGCAGACGTTTTACAAAAGCAGAATTAATAAGCAAAAGGATTAAACACATCGGCAAACACGAAATTGACAGAATTCCTATACGTGTTTGCATGGTTTAACGAAGGGTCAACAACACATGCTATAGCACTGGGAAAAGTGCTTATATTTACAATAAAGAGAAAAAAATTGTCTAAAGAGCTTTGTGGACTTTTTTAATATGTGAAAGTCTGTGTTGTTATCATTTTGATGAGGAGTACGGGTGGGGGGGACGTCAGTCAGTGTCATTTGTTTTCCTTTTCCAAAGAGTTCCAAAACAAATCCAGAATGCTTTCTTTAAAGTATAGAGACGGATCACAAAAGCAGAAGGAAAAGGGGGAAAATTATATATTGTATGCACTATAATACTATATTTTTATCCTTAGTCTTTTAAGGCGTGATTTTTTTTCCTGGTACAAAGTTAGCAAGTATTTTTTTTAACTAGTCATTTTATTGAAGGGAGGAGTCATTTCGACGTTCTCTCCTTATAACAAAAGAAAAATAAACAAAACCAAAAACTGATTATTTCGAAAAGTAAAATTAAGAAATAAAATGATACAAATAGATAAAACATTTATAATATCACCAAGAAGAATTAATGTCAAAGCTAATGAAAACGAAAACCCCACTAATTCGTGTCTCCCTATTGTGAGCTCCTCCATTAGTCTCGGTGCTTTTTCTCTTTTTTTTTTAAATTTTGTGAAGACGTGTGCACTTAATGAAGCATGCCACGGCCAAGAAAGTGGTATCCAGCTGGATATACGGTAAATTCGGGCAGGTTGGTAAACGTAAGGAACGATTTTCCGCCGTGGATGTGAGAGGTTTGATGCGGTAAAGAGAACTCTTCGACAGGGGCAAAATGGACGTGTAAGCACCCAGACACAGGAGGAACGTGACACCTTCCAGGATATTCTTCGAGATAGCAGTATGTATTAGAAAAGTTAGTTTTATTCAATTCTTGCGAGACCTTTTGACAGGACTGCTATACATTATAACTGTAGTGAATGTGATTGTCATGCTAAATTCACTACAAATATATAGTAATGTGTAATAGTAATAGTAATGTGCCAAGCAAAAACCTGTGTTCTAAAGTGTTAGACCTGATGAGGTATGATTAAGAGCTATCATCATATCAGGTTTAACTCATTCCAATAAAACAAAATGACAATACCTTGTAACATTGAGATATACATAGCTATACATTTCAGACAAATATTTCTTTTTTGTGTAGACAATGGAACCAGTTTTCAAAAGAACCACGGCTTTTAATGTGTTCTGCAGCAAAAGGCTGAAGGGTAGGTTTATTTTATCTCAAGCATGTACAGCAGCTATTATACTACATTAATTGCATGCGTTGAAGCACTTTTCTATTCTACTTATCTTACATCCTACTAATGACATAATTCTATATTAAGATGTATATAGTTCATAGAAAGGATGCATTACCACTGATTAAAGAAAAAGAAGTACAAGCTGCTAAAGTAGGCATGAAAGAATGAGAAAGATATAACTTGTTAGTAAAGTGTTATGAGAATCTTCAGGGATTGATACAATAATCTTAGATTATTCCCGAGTCAGGTGATGCCCTGAATGTATTGTATGATGATGACAGATAAGCAGAATCAGCCAAATAGTATGCTTTATGGTTGGTGTCAATTGAGCAAAAATGTTGATCCAAATGCAAGAAGTATTACAAAATGAAAGTACAGTATTAGAGCAATGGTCAGTAGTTTATATGTTTATTCTACCCCTATGGTTGACACCATTTTATGTAGCTTACCTGTGTCTAGTGACCTATGGAATTGTGCTGTTTAGGGCTACCAATGCTGGGCACCTCAAAGGGTAAAAGCAAGATGTAGCTAGAAGGATGGTCCTTAGGGCAGAGCTAATGACGTCCTATAAAAGCGCTTTTGGGGATACTAAAATACATACCCATTGTAATGTGTAGGCCTGAGATTAATTTTAGATATCCTTATGAATCGATGTACTTTCATGGTACCAACAAGTAATGAGCAGTCCACGATGATGGAAAATATTTGTGCTCACTATTCGGGTAATAGATTTCTTTAGTCAGTGCCATTGATTAGTTATATACAGTCAAATCTCCCTACTATGCCACCGCTACTATGCCACTCTCGGTATTATGCACTTTTGCTCGGTCCCACACTATAAATTCAATGTAAAAAAAAATTTACTATGCCACCCAGACTCTCGCTACTATGCCACTTTTGTGTGACTGTTAAAGGCACAAGTTGTGAAATTCCGCGCAGTGCTCGATTATTATACTCTATGGTAGTGTGGGACATTGCAGTTAGGTGGATAGCACGCACGCATAGCACGCACACAGGTAGGGTGGAGGCTGGCGATAGGGGTGGTGGTCGCTGGCCGGGTGACAGTCACGTGACAGAGGGAGACAGGGTTCCCAGGTCCTTGCAAGGTCCTTTTAAGTCCTTTTATATTGAATTTTCGCCGAAAGGCCTTTTAAGTCCTTTTATTTGCCATGCGGTCCTTTCAAATTCTCACACAGGTCTACATTTTCTCTGTGACCTTTTAAGTCCTTATCGATAAAAATTACCACAAATTATTTCCGGAGTTGACTTTGGCACAAAATACCGACGATTTTCGCCGCATGTTTGGTCTACACATCTGTACAACACTAGTTGCCCTTCCGTATTCGCAAAAAACACTCTTTTTTCCAAAGGTCTTTAGAAACTTACTCTTTCTTGAACTTTGAATCTTCTAGTACTACTGTGCATAGCTCTATTTCTCTCTCTCTCCCGTTAGAGTGTGTGTGCGAGAGAGAGAGACATGAACTGACTTTTGTATTACACCAAAAGAATGGCTTTCATGTTTTGCAATTATTATTACTTAGATTTCTAGAAAACTTGGAACATTAACGGTGTGTTATCACACGCTAAGGACAACTTTTTAAGTTATCTAATCTAAAATATGGCAGACAGGCTCAAAATTAACTCTTGATTATTTATTACTAGAAATAACATGTATTTGAAAACATAGAGAAGACAACAGATTCATAAATAATACATCTTTCCGACCACACAAGAGAAAAACTTAAGCATTGATGAACTGTCACTTAGGTCCTTACGAATGCATGAAGGTACTTTTAAGGTCCTTTTAAGGTCCTTTTGGCACCATCCCTGATCCCTGGAACCCTGGGAGAAGCGGGAGGGGGTCGACTAGCGACAGGATGCAGGTGCTCGGATATGGTTGGGAGGGGTGGAGGATGGAAGAGGTGAGGGGGAGAATGAGAGGAACAGCTAGTGCCAGCAGACGATTCTTGAGAGCTTTGGACTGACGGGTAACTTGAACAAATAAACCATTTACGATGCCTCGCTACTATACCACTCTCGCTACTAGCCACTTTTGCTCGTCCCGGTAGGTGGCATAGTAGGGAGATTTGACTGTAAATCCCTAATGGAAGTACCTTTTCTAATGTAAGGAATACTAGTTCTTATTTTTTTATTAGTTCTTATTTACTATTATATTTCCAAAAAGCTTGAGATTAGTGCTTTCTCTGTATACACTGCTATGTTAATTTCCAAGTCATAGCCAAAGCTGGGGAAAACATGAAATGTATTACATTCAAGTAATAGATTAGTAGCTGTAACCCTGCCATACAATATTGAGATGTTTAATATTTTTATACTTTTAAACTCACAGATCATGGCATGTTTTTTATTATTTAAATCCACTCATTCTCTTCTTTCTGTGTCATACAATCAATGTGTAAGAGTTATTGTAAAATTATTTTGAACTTGGGTATAATAATTAAGTCTACATTTCACTAGGTTTCAGACTTTCACTAGGTTTCAGACTTTACAACACTGAATTTCATCAGTTTGTTGCCTTCGCAGTTCTTATACAAGCAGTGGTTAATCTGTTACAGATTGGACAAATACTAATTCTCTGGAAGTTGCATTAAAGGAATTGCCAAAGGCCAAAAGTAAGACTGAAAATTAGTATTTTCTGTGTCCTTTCTTGTGAACAGGCTTTTGACTGATTTTAGTTTTGCTCTTGACCTCTTGTTGTGTTCACTTATGCTTATTATTGTGCTCACCCTTTGCTAACTTTGTCACAGACAGTGCTGCTTCCTGTTTATTTTGTGCATTATCCAAATGAATTTAAATTTCGTCGGCTGATGAATATTACATCCAAAAATATGCTTATAAATTTATGCAAATTGATTCAAATTGCATAACCACGGTTGAAGTAAATTCTATACATATATTGTTTTGTCTTATGTACTCATCTATATATTTTGCCATATTGTCACCATTTGTTGCACCTGTTAGATTGTTATTGTGTGATTGTTTTAATATGATCTTATGCCCCCTAGGTTTTCAGCCAATAAACGAAAAGTTATGCCTGTCCCAAATCCGTGTGCTTGTGTGCCTTTATGCATGTAAAGCGCTTTAAGTCTGGCTGATGATGGAGAAAGGTGCTATATAAGTGTGCTTATTAACAACTAATGTGTCCTAAAAATTGTTACATCAATGAATTTGCATTGACTCCTGGATTTCAGTATGATTTTTCAAGAAGGCATTTTGCAGTCAGACCTATAAGCAGAACAATGGCCTTTACCTCATAGATCTTGCTATGGTTGAAACTGTGGTGTGGAATGTGGATCATAGCATTTGCAGCCTGGATGAATCACAGTCTTTCTCAAGCTGAATTATGTATGCTGCGAATAATTTCAGTCTACATTTTATCCCATGTGGCATTTTGTAGACAATATAATTTGCATTTTATGCTGTGCGTCCATGTATGCTTGTGTGTGTGTCAATTATGAGTTTGCCCAAAGGCTAGGATATGGTGCTATTTGAATTTATTATTATTTATGAGTATTAGCACAATCTTTATCATATTGAATCTTACAGTGCAGTCTGTTCCAAAGCATATTTGTGTGATTGTTTGTAACTAAAAATGCAAGGTTACATATCATTGTTTACCTCTGTGTGCAGGAACACGAGTCACATGGGATGCAATTACAGTTAAAGCATAAGAAAACAGTTTGGGGCCTCTTGGGGCCGTTGATCACATACCCAGTTCAATAGAAATTGAATAAATTTGCCAGAACAATCCAGTTTTGGCTAAATTTGATATTAATTCTTTGATATTAATCAAATTGACCAGAAAATTTATAAAGTAGAATGAAAAGAAAATAACATTTATTATTTGTGGTTTACATTTGTGCATAGCTTAGGATGCACTTTAAATTTAGTCAGATAAGACATTATGAATCATCTTGCATATTGTGACTTCTGGCTATACATACAAATATTTGGCGCTTCAGTAACTGCATTGGCTTTGGAGCAGAGTAGTGCTGAATGATTTTCCATTGCAGTCCTAACAGCAGATTGTAAAATGTGATTCATATACATCAAGTCAATACTGTCATGTATATATGGGAGTAAGTGTGCTGTTTTCTCTTTTCGTTTGTTTTAAATTTGTATGAATATATTTCGCTCATTGTAAAATTTCTTCTTCAATGTGGACATAAAAACATTTCATGGGATTAAAAAGTGTATGTCAGTTTTCAGAAGAAATATGCAGTTGATGTCTTTTGCCTGTTTTGAATGTGTCTCAAAGTAAATGTGTAACAAAAAAGTATGGATGGTGGAAAGAGGTCGCAGCCTTTATCTGTAACTTTAAAACAGACTCAGTTTCCCCCTCCTCCTCCTCCTTCTCTTCCTCATCTTTCTGATTGATAATTTCTTTCTGATGAAAAAAAAACAGTTTTAGAACTGATCTTGATGTCAGATCTTAAGGTGTGATTTAAAAGAAAGACCGAGCAGCGCTGACAAAAAGATAATTCAAACAGCTGACAAAATTGAAAACCGTTATGCTTACACTATTTCCGGCTTAAGAAGGACGGGCAAGACAACAGAGGATGATAAAGAACCATGAACCTTATGTGGCTATGACTCCAGCTTTTATTCTAGCGCCGCTTTGACAGTATATAATACAGTATCCAATAACACAGTAGAGCACAAATTCGTAAAACATATATAGGTGTGTTGCATAACGACGGAATATTTAGCAACTGAACTTGGCTTTAATTACATACTTGGCGTCTATATCCCCCTCGGGGACATCATACAGCTTACTTTCCCTACTCAACATATGAGCATTTGGTCTTTTCTTGACCGAAACCGTCAAATGAAACACGTGGATCACAACAGACACAACAGCGATTGACACATTGAACATGACTTACAGAAGCACTATCATACAGTTTGCTACATAGTACGGATGCCGAAGTTTAGTCTAGTCCATGTTACTACTCGAGGAACATAGAGCCGCAACAACACCTTGCCATCGGACCCGGTTTGGGGCAGCATGCCTCATTTGGGTTCATGTGGTTACGATATCCTTTGTCTCACTTTCTACTTTTTCTACTCTCTCACTTTTCCAAGTCTGCTTCGGTCTCCCAACTCTCCTCTTTCCCTGAGGGTTCCAGTCAAGTGCCTGCTTGGCAATGGTGTCAGGTGGTTTGCAGGGTGTCCTGTTCAGCCCCATTTGCGCTTTTTGATGTCTTGACTAGTGGCATTATGGTTAGTTCTTTTCCACAGAATGCTGTTGGAGATCTTTTCAGTCCATCTTATTCCCTTTATATGGCGTAGATGGCCTATGTCGCTCTCCAGGTTTCAGAACCATACAGTAGGACTGCCTTCACAATTGTGTTGAAGATGCGGGTCTTACTGCGGAAGGAGAATGCTCGGGATGGGGCGTAGGCTGTTGATATGCGCACGCTGGCGCATCTTGTTGCTAAATATCTTTAATCTCGTCTGTCATTCTGTAGTTAACGATTTTGTATGTTATGTTGGGGGTTTTTTTGGATTGGGAGTTCCTGCTTGTTGTGGATTCTCATCACTTCGGTCTTCTTACTGCTGACCTTTGAAGCCAGTACGGATGCTAAAGACATCCTCGAAATTCATAATCTCTTTTACCATTTTCACCGATATGTAAAGCGAATAAAAGCATTCGAGATCCAGTCCCTGAGAAAACAGTTCCGAATTTCTTCTATTCATCACAAGACTAATGAAGATGTGCGAATCATGATGGGCCAAAGAGAACCCTTCTGGCGACGGGAAAATCGTCTCTTGTCTGGCCATGTAACCAGCCACAACACTTAGTGAAGAACATCCTCTGGAAAACCTTGAGTGAGGACAAAGACAATGAGGGTTGAGGAAGAACCAACATAAAATATAGGGCTAAACATGCCACTCAGCAGGAATGATGCAAGACTTGCGCAAGAACTTTCTCAATGTCCCCGACGATACCACAGTATTGTGTAAAAGAAGATATGAATGAATAATCAATTAGTCTTCCAATGAAAACAAATCGACGATTGTTTAACACAAGTCAAATAACAGATTTATAGGTACATAAAAATAGAAAATCGCGCGGGCATACTTATGTGTGTCAACTCTTCACCCGCCCCGGGAGTTTGGTGCTAGAATTCAGTAGGCTAGGCAGGTGGATTAGAATCGAAATAGCAGTTGCGTGTGTGTGTGTGTGAGAGAGAGAGTAATGTAAATAAATCTGTCTTTAAACCTATTTACCTGTGGGAACATGTCTGTCCACAAGAATGCTAGCTTGTTGCACTTATGTCCTGGTCGTGCGAATGAGCTGAACGTTGATCACTGTAGTGAACGAGATTCGTGTTGTCCGTAGTTGTGACATAGCAGAAGAATGCACCAAAGAAAACACACTTTTGTTGGGTACAATGCAGGGACTTTTGTAGATTTAAGGTCGGCTAAGTGCTGGTGTGCAGTAGATGAGAAAAAAAAACAAACAAACAAAACAACCCACACCAACACAACGCTAGGTACATTAGATAACGCACCCGACGAAGGAAAGCCAGAATTTCTACAATTACTCCAATGCTACAAGGTTGTCCTCCACTTAAAGTAAGCTGCTTATCTCTACTAGCTGCTCATTGACATAGGTTTCTGTTTTGCTAACACTGTTATTTTGTGGTCATAGGTGTCTTAAGTGTCACGGGACGGCTCTCGTCGCTTGGACTGATTCCATCCTCTCCTCCCGCGGGGACCGCCCGTCTCGTAGCGGAAAAGACACATCCAATACATATTAAGAAATGATATATTTACGAAAAGTTCTATATTATTAGAAGTTAAACGTTAGAGTCCCAGAAGTAACCATGACCTTCATGTCTGACCTTACTTTTAGAACGGAAGCTGACCTCTTGTATCAAGTTTGCATTTAGGGTTTATTTGTGTGTCTGTTGTTCCTGTATCTCATCTACTCCTGTCTTTGCCCCCTTTTCTCTGTCTGCATTGTCTCTTATTCATTAGGTGTAATTTACCATTTTGTTTAACCTTTCTTTTCTGAATAACTCCCGGCAAACGCAAGATTCGGCCAAGCTAGGGAAAGTCTTGTCACATTGGTTTGCCCATTGCCAATCATCCCCCAAACAAGCAACGTTCACGGTGCGCGCACAACTATCGCAGCTGTTGCTCTATCTAAATCCGTGATACCACTTTGAGGTTGAAACTGTACGCCCCTTTGATATTCGATTGCAGATGAGTTTTTACAAGTTATGAAAGTGGAAAGTTGCCCGCTGTAATCAATAGAAAGATACAGATGCATGTGGTGTTAGGTGGTCGTCTTTTGTGGCGTGATTTTTCTGACGAACACCCATTGTAGTGTGAAAGTACATATAACTGGTTTAACTTTTAGTGGCATTGTGCTTCTTTTTTAATTCTTCTCGAACATTGCCTGCTTGATTCTCACCTCCTTTGAAGATTTCCCTAATCTGCAACAACCCATCTTGCCAGTTTGCGAAAACTTGTCAATGTTGTGCTCGTGTAGTCGGTGTGTGTTTATGTACAGCAATAAGAGGGCGCTGTTGGAAGTGATCTACACATACAACTACTGATGACAGTTGGCACCATCGTGATTGACCCCGATCATGTCGAAAAGCAGTTCACGCGAACACACGATCAACACACACACGTTTGCGTTCACGGTGCAATCGCAATCGTGGGTTCATCGATTTGTATACACTGTAGCTGGCACCGTACACCAACGGAACTGCTACCTTCCCCGACACATACTCCTCCAGAATGGCACGAACCCGAGCATAGCCAGAGCCTACTACTTCTATGATACGTTGTAAACAAACGCGCGCAGACACACACACACGCGCGCGTAAAATTTTGTCTCTCATTTACAATACCACACTCGTTTTTCAAGCCCTTTTCAATTTATTGAACATACACTTTAATGAAGTACAGTAAAATAGCTATTCGTGCTTGGTCAAGCGGTGGATTTACAGTGATAGTGTTTGTCTGACTTCAGAAGTCTCCCTGCTAGATGCAAAATACGGGGAAAGAAAGTTATTAGTTACATTATTAACTACACACTTGTCAGTATTTTCTACCAGCATGGATAACTGGAAAGCAGATGGTAATAGTGTTTACATTTCTTTCTCACTACCCTGTATCTTTATCATAAGAACATAACATGTATTACCGACTCTACAACACCTGGACAAAAGGGACATGACAGGATAGTAGCAATGTCACTTTGAATGATCACAAAATGCAAGAAATGTGAAAAAACATGAAAATAGTGGTGAATGCACACCATGTGCCAAAAACATATGGTTATCCCAATGACACTTTTTTTGGGCACTCCATGAAACATCCACAATAGCACAACAAACAGATAGTCTTGTTGAAAGCAATCAAATCTAGATATTTGTACATATTTATACATTTGACTATGTCCTTTTCCATGTGCCATTTCTCCCTCTTTGACAGGTAACCACCATTGCAGAACACAAAAATAGAGTTCTCAAGATTTATAACAAAGCATACCTGTTTATATAACATCCTTAGTAAGAATATGTTGTAAGTAAATAACATGATATACGAGTGAAAATTCTTTTCACTTAATTTTCCTCAAAGCAAAAACTGTGTTTGTTAAAGGAAATATTTGTCTTCACTCAGATATCGATTCGATCTGGTGGCATAAGCTCATGCCTTGCTCCAGAGTGGCATATAAAATATATTAAAAGGCTTGTTTCTGTGGGTGAAAGCAACTGGATGCACGGTGTGAATGTGTCTTGTATGTATACTATAAAAAAAAAGTACATTGCTAAAAACAGAATTAGAAGGTTACACCGTTCTTGGTTCAAAAATGTAGCAATGAATTCATAAAGCTTTGTTGATGTTGGTTGTAGCTATGCTTTAAAACAAAATAAACATGCTATCATCCTTAAATACTTTACAATTTCAATAAACATATCAATTGTCCCTTCAGTAACTGACTAAAGAAAGTAATAGCTCAAGAACTTATGGAAAAAAAGTGTTTTTCCTCTTCATCGTTTTCACCAGATTTCGAATCGATATCTGAGTGAAGATCACTAATCACATCTATTAATTCCTCATGAAATAGAAGATATGTTTTTGAAAGACATGGCCTAAAATTATCAGTAGGCATTAGACAATGTTGATAAATTCTCTTTATATCAAAACGTCGGGAAACTGATGTGCACAGATTAGGCATATTTTCAAAAACTTGCAACCATGTGAAAATATTATGTACAAATCAAGTGTAATAAACTTTTGTGGGTGTTTTTGTTTGCAGAATACAGCAACTGTGTTTAAATATTTCTTAAAATGCCTAATCCTTAACCCATACAACATACCAGACTACATATTGGGCACTTCTTGCCCAGGAAGTCATGGGCATGAGCTGTCTCAAGACATAACACCTGATGATGGTGAAATTCTATAATTGTGTTACCTACAATAACAATTAAACAAACACATAAAATACCATTTTCACAATCCACGTATTCTTTCCATAGTTTCCAAATAATGTAAACAGAAATTTATTGGCTTATAACCCTTATAATTAAACTATATTTACATCCATCAAATGAAACTGTCGCACTACTTGACTACAGGTCTAGTGGCACTGATACAGTTCTCTATGGAGTCATTAAGCAACATACCCTGAGGAGTTTCTTGAAAGTTAGACTTATTGGACAACATATGACGATATGTTTAGCAAGCATCTTGTACATGTTGCTGTAGTCATGCTGTGACAAAATATGATAGCATGTTTACCCAGTGCCTTGTACATGTTTCTGTAGTCTCTGCTGTGACAAACACATTATGATGTGTTTACCAAGTGTCTAGTACATGTTGCTATAGTCATGCTGTGACAAAATGATAGCATGTTTACCCAATGCCTTGTACATGTTTCTGTAGTCCCTGCTGCGACTATGTAGAAAAGTTGTCTTCCGCTCCGATGCCATGCAAATTTCTGGAGAGACATTTTCCTTCTAACTGTAGCATTCTGCATAGCTCCATCACTTTCATGCAAAATGCGGTCCCTGGCTTCTTTGGTGTTGCTGGCCATAAGCATTTCTTATTAGTGTTACTGCTTCTGGCTCACATTCACAGAACTGTACTTTCATGATGTGATCTCTGCCTATAATAATAATAAAGAGAAGAACATAAAACGTGCTTTTAGAATTTGATACTGTTCTACCTTTACAGAAATATTATGCAACATCTTCTCATTGTTGAAATATGCTGCCTACTTCTTTTCTTTCCACACTACATGTTAAAGTCCAGCCTAAGGTAATTCAGTAAAGTAAATATTCTTACCTTTCAGAATTGTAAATTAAAGCTAGTTAGAGTTTTCGTTTATAATTGTATTATTACGTATCCATTTCTTTGAATCTATTTCATATATTTATTTTGTCTGACATTCAACAGTTAGTGCAAAATAAAAGTAAACATAGGAAAACATAAAACCAAAAAGTGCCAATAGTTATAAATAAATATAAAGTCTGGCAAGGCAGACAGCCCTGTAAGCAGATGCCACATGCGAAGAAAAAAGAATTGCATGCCCGAGACGAAAGCAAAACCCAGGACAGCTAACCCTCACTGGTGAAAGTCCTGGCTTCCGAACATTTATTCACATTAAGTATCTATTAATTAACATTTATTCACAAGCTTGTTTGTTTTGGTTAAGACAAGGTTCTTCCATAATGTGATATTTTGAATGCATGACAGTAAAATGTGAAAAAAAATTGAGAAGAAATGCTTGGGTAAAATCTGTTTTTCTAGAAAACATAATAATCTTGCATATGTACCTTGTGCATCAAAAACTCCAATCTGACGGTAATAGAGCTTGTCACACTGGTGCTCAGACAAAATGGTTGCTTCTCTTTTCACAGGTAGATACAATGATGCGTCCTGACAAAACAATAGCAAGTTTTAACATAAGCTTGCAGCATTCAAGTCTATAAATATGCCATAATCAAATTATGGAATTTATTTAAGTTTCAAACCTCATCAAAAGTAGAATCCATGGCATTGTAATGCACAATGGTGTATCAGTTCTTACATTAGCTAAGTCTTACCACATTTCTGATTCCTTTCAGTTGATTTTCTGAAGCATGTGCTTATATATATATACAGAGAGAGAGAATATATATTGAGAGAATATATTTTCAGATTGCCGATACCATTGTGTATATTTACATTTACATAACAATCTAAAAGATTATAAAAATATATATATCCACAAATGTTGATATATTGTACTTACTTCTTTCCAACTGTATGTCTGATGATACATCACCAAACAGTAGATCTTTTCATCACATGATTTGCAATAGTCTTCCAGGTCCACAATCAGGACACAAGACAATCTCTGGGACCTGTGCACAGCCACAGAAGCTGCATTTTTTTTTTTTTGGCAGGTCTGAATTCTTCAATGTGGACATGAACAAGACCTGCTCGCAGATCTTTCCAGCCCTCAGCCTCGGACACTTTTTTTCTTCTTGTGATTGCTGACTCCAGTTTCACCTGGTCTCGTAAGAATTAAATAGAACTAACTTTCTAATACATCCTGCTATCTCGAAGAATATCCTGGAAGGTGTCACGTTCCTCCTGTTGTTGGGTGCGTACACGTCCATTTTGCCCCTGTTGAAGAGTTCACTTTCCAATTTCCTCACATCCACCGCGGAAAATCGTTCCTTACGTTTACCAACCTGCCCGAATTTACCGTATATCCAGCTGGATACCACTTTCTTGGCCGTGGCATGCTTCATTAAGTGCACACGTCTTCACAAAATTTAAAAAAAAGAAGAGAAAAAGCACCGAGACTAATGGAGGAGCTCACAATAGGGAGACACGAATTAGTGGGGTTCTCGTTTTCATTAGCTTTGACATTAATTCTTCTTGGTGATATTATAAATGTTTTATCTATTTGTATCATTTTATTTCTTAATTTTACTTTTCGAAATAATCAGATTTTGGTTTTGTTTATTTTTCTTTTGTTATAAGGAGAGAACATCGAAATGACTCCTCCCTTCAATAAAATGACTAGTTAAAAAAAATACTTGCTAACTTTGTACCAGGAAAAAAAATCACGCCTTAAAAGACTAAGGATAAAAATATAGTATTATAGTGCATACAATATATAATTTTCCCCCTTTTCCTTCTGCTTTTGTGATCCGTCTCTATACTTTAAAGAAAGCATTCTGGACTTGTTTTGGAACTCTTTGGAAAAGGAAAACAAATGAGACTGACTGACGTCCCCCCCACCCGTACTCCTCATCAAAATGATAACAACACAGACTTTCACATATTAAAAAAGTTCACAAAGCTCTTTAGACAATTTTTTTCTCTTTATTGTAAATATAACCACTTTTCCCAGTGATATAGCATGTGTTGTTGACCCTTCGTTAAACCATGCAAACACGTATAGGAATTCTGTCAATTTCGTGTTTGCCGATGTGTTTAATCCTTTTGCTGATTAATTCTGCTTTTGTAAAACGTCTGCTGCATTTTTAAAAAGAATTAATAATCGTATCTTCTGTCATTCGGTGCTTAATTCGACCTTTTCTAGTCGGGTTTTCGAAAAGGAAAACGAATCGACACGGAATGACGCCCTGGCATTAATTCACTATACGGTATATCGTCATCTAAGCCAACCTTTCCATACCAACAAATCTACAAAGCGACAATTTAATTTTGGCATTTTAAATCCTACGTAAATTTCGCTTTCACAAACGGAAGACAATCTGCAGGCCGGAAATCTGCCAGTGTCGCAGCAAAATTTGCTTCACAACTAATAATAATAACAATGATCGAGAGCTTGCAAACGTACATTAGATACAAAAAATAAATTTTTAATTATTTAATTTAATAAATTAAGTTATAAATAACGTAATTTCAATTTATTTTTTATTAATTTAATTTATAAATAATTCTATTTAAAATTATTTTTAATTTAGTTTATAAATTATTTAAATTTAATTTATAAATAATTCCATATAAAATTATTTTTAATTTAGTTAATAAATTATTTAAATTTATTTCAAATAATAACTGGTGCTTAAAATAGACAATACCAAACACCAACACATTTCAGCAAGAGCAACAAAGAAGCCGTTTGTTCCGATTAGTTGATGACGTCAGACCATGATGTCGTGGCTCACTTCTGAAAGCTTTCAGACAAGGGTCTGTGACAGGTACTGGGTAACTGCCGAGAGCTGGAGGATGAGTATAGTACTGAGCGCGGGAACGGCTGGGTGTATTAGGTGGATGATGATGATGATGATGATGATGATGATGATGATGATGATGATGATGATGATGGATAAGAAAATTTAGCACCAATAGAAGTACTAAGGCTCGTAATAATAGCACTAACATCAGCCACATCAGAATCTGCCGTATATGCCCAGCAACTGCGGTAGTGGTAGATGATGGTGGGGAAGGCAACGGCGGAAATGTTCGTTGCAGTTGCTAGTAGCATGTGTATAACTATGGCAACAGCCCTTGTACTTCCCCAAGACCTTTTCCTAATTCTCCCGTTTGTTTCTCTGAGCCACCCCATTTCTCAAACTCTGCTGGGAATTGTAACACTTTTGCATCCCAGGACTTTTCGCTGCACATCTCATTGACGTCTCTTTCGAGAGTTATCGTGTAACATCAAACATTCGTACTGGATCCGATTTCCACTCTTTAGATTGGAACCCAATCTCTGCCTGGACATAGCAACAATTCTACACGATCCTCCCTCTCCACATTTTCAATGTCAGCGAAACGGGAGGGAAGGTTTGGCGATTCATGCTGTGGCAGACCAGCGGTTGTCTATATGCCTATTATGTTAATTTGTTCCGGAGACTGGAACAATCGTACAGTGAAGCTGTCCACGTTTTTTTTTTTTTAAATGACACACCGGTTCCGTTGATGTTTTAAAGCTGCCTAGATCTTTTTATAACCTCTAGCCATGTTTGCAAACAGTTTTTCTGTTGACATAGCTTGAGCGCCGTAGTTTAAAAACTAGCCTTTTGTGTACACGATTCTAACGGCGAATAGAAGAACAAAATATCTTCCCCAAAAGTACACCCATTTTAATTAAGTTTTCCTTCATTTCATGATACCTGTTCAGTTTATTCATTGCAAATGAGGTTTTCATAAGCCCTCTCGCAAAGAATATATAGCGACCGTACTGTCTAGTCCGTCAGAAGCACCCCCTCACACACACACACTTTGTCAACCCCGAACCTCCCACCCCACAGATTTTTTTTTTTTTTTTTTTTTTTTTGGGGGGGGGGGAAGAGGGGGTCAGTTACACATTACAATGTGAAAAAAAGCCAGGTCAGGAGGACGAAATTTTTTCCAGGTATATGAATCATTTTGTTGAAATAATTAAGTGTATGCTTTTTAAACCAATCTGCTTGTATATCCCACGATATTAAACAGTTGAAATAAATGCTGCAGGAATAGGAGACTGTATAAAGCTCATTATGTCTTGGGCACGCAGTATATGTATTGTATCCCCTGAAAAGTTTGCTAATCTTTTCTTTTAGACGGACAAGGAGGTGTGGCTCCTGTCGCAAGCCCCAGCGAGCCTCGAACCAGAAATGAAGCGAACTGCCATGGACCCACGTTACATAATAAATAACATTACTGTTCGATCATTATTGTCAGCTCCGCATTTACCACACTTCAGTTCCACACCAACTGCATGCATAACCCTATCCCAAACACACATGCGAGCGAATGCAAACGCACGCACGGAAATACACCCGTTCACACTTCCACTACATGCAGATGCATACTGAGATAAGCAGACGCATTCAATATTCAATTCTCACCCGAGCCGCAGGGGAGTACAGAGAGCTACAGTCTCAGCGTAGACACTTTCTCGGGGTGGGATGTTCTGGGTTTGACATGACTGTACCCGACTCGTGATGGTTCAGTTTGTGAATAAGTAGTCGATCTGTATAGTTTGAATATGTCGATAGGTATTTTTTTTTTTTTAATTTTAACAGCTTATCTCTCAACAGGAGTGTATGCATACACTCTCTCCATTAATTAGTGTTACTACGGCGCGGATATATATTATTGCGGAGATATATTATTGTTATATTGATTGTTTCAATTTAATGTCTGTGACAATAGCATTAGTAAATACTTATCTGTCAATCAAACACAGCCAGCTATCGTCTTCAATCTCTACACAAAAATGGTGGTTGTAATGTGTCCGATAGCGAACTCAACGAGAACTTTAATCTTACATTTTACCGTATTCTGCCATTCGTGGAGGTCTCCAACATTCTTCTTTCTCGTTTTTACTTCTTGATGTCGGCACATTGAATACGAAACTAAAAGACTTGTGACTTCGCCATAGTTGCACGAGTGGAGCTGCTCGCCCGTCACATGAAACTTGCGACAATGTCCAAACCTATTTGTATAAAAGTAAGTTTATTTTTATTTTGAAATATGGAATCTTAACTTTAAAATTATTGCATATATACATCTTAAAATGTAAAAGGAACTATTTTCTTCTCAGTTATTATAACGACTCCGTATTTCGTGTCTGTCTGCTCGAGCTCAACCCGCTCGCCATGAGTTCGGCTGTCTGCTAGCTCGCCTCGTGACTTGATAACGGGGTGGATGAAAGTGTTGGTAAACTTATAGCACCGTGAAAAGGTGACAGAAATCCGAGACCCTTGTAAAACACTAGTGATTATTTGTGCCGACATCGTCAGCACTAGTTTATTTTCTAACTACATTCACATTTAGAAACGGAAAGTACATATTCACAAGCTGGAAAACCGCTTACATTTTTTTTCTTCGCGGTGTTAAAGAATTTTGTCCTTTCTAAGGTCACACGTGCTAATTTTGCAGACCAGTAGTTGTCAACTTGTGAAGTCGTTTGCTTTTATGAGTTACAAAAAGACAACCCCGCGAGCCTACTACCTATTACGTACCCATCACTTCAATTAAAAAAAAAAACCACTAAAGCATTTCCACCAAATAAACTTTCCACACTTTCATAGCTCATGCTGTCAGTGTGTTTGCTGGCGCACGCCCCTAAGCGTGTGTGTGTGTGTTTTAAATGTTATGAAATGGTTGTTTGTCCATTAAAAGTGGTCTCTCAAGTCTTCACAATACATGCCTAGTATTTATGAAATGAAACTTTAACCATTTCTTAACCAGGTGTCCCAAGTCTTTTTAAAAGGTGACGTCAACAGAAAATAGTTTAAAAATACGTTTTTAATATTATTTTCCATTTCTGTGAACAATTTTTTTCCTTTTTGGCAGCACCCATAAATAATAATATACAACAAAATACTGCCATCCACCTACATGCTCAACCACTCGGCGACAATTGTCAGAGGGCCACTAAGTGTTATTTTTATGGATGAGAAGACAGGTTAATTTGTTAGTCTTGTTCAAGAGTGCTATCACACTTGGTAGAAAAGGATTTGGTGGAAGCACTCTTCTTGGTGACCAGTTATTTCCATCTGCAGCCAGAGGGTAGCATTTGGAAATGGTAGATGTAGCAGGTGAAAGGGGTATGGGATAATGCTGACAGTCTTAAACATCACAGACCTGGTGTATGGATCACGCTATGGTCTTTGAAGGCCAGTAATCTTACCAGCAGTCTTGGCTACCATCGTCAGATGCTTTAACCTTTACGGAGAGAATGCTAAACCACACAGAATGAACATTGAAAATCAGGCTGTGATATACTGACAAGGCATGGCTGCTGACCCTGAAAGTTTTCAATTGTCCCAGCAGGAACAGGCACAGGTGTTCTTTCCTAGACATTATGTGTTTTCATCGAAGGATTGTTTGCTGTCTAGCACACTGAAACTTAATTGCCAATGAGTTTTCGTCCTTGAGTAAGAATTAACTTGTCAGCTGTGAATTTAATCAACAGTAGGGCACAGTTGGAAAAATCTGTCCTTAAGATTTAGATAGGGAACAGATTTGGTGAGTAAATAGCCCTGCAGGTTTCCTGTATTTTTGACCAAGGTGGATGAGATTTTGTCCCTAAGTTGACCCTTTGCAATAGTCCTGGAAAAACTCGAACAAGAGCATCATAAGAGCAAGTGTGGCTGAATTGAAAAGTCCATGAACAGGATACAAACATATCTATCAGTGCTGTCAATAAATCAAGTTCTTAGACCATGGCTTGCAACTTTTCACTTTGATTTGCAAACAAGTTGCATTTACTGCAAATCAAGGTATGATTTTGTCAGCTCTGCTTGTTGCCTGTTTTTATAACAGAACTTATTTATTCAAGTCATCCAGTTACCCCAGCTAGTGTCACAGTTTCATTACCCTTGCATCCTACCAGATAGTTATATTGGTCAGATGAAAGTGAGAATGAATTGAGACCGTATTTGTTTTGTGTTAATCTTATTACAACAGCATGATCACTCAGCTTGTATCGAAATTACTGCACTAACAGTTAAAACTTGTGGTTCCAAATAATTAATTTAAAAAAAGGCTTATTCCTTTCACTAGCACTAGTACAGTAGATGTTTTAAGATTATAAAGCTATTAAATAATGTTCAGTAAGTAGCAAAACTGTATGATTACATACTTGATTATAACTGCAAAAATAGAACAAGGGATTAGTTTATTTTGGTTCATATTAATTGCTAGTGGGAGGAAAAAGCAATGGCTGTTACAGTTCACCCTAATGGACATTTATGTGCAGTGTTCATTTTGAAGTTTCAGACATTTTTGTACATTGAAATTTAGTATTCCAACTAAAAATGCCACATAATTTAAAACAGATCTTATTTTTCATGAGGGTGTTTGGTTGCATGTTATGGCATGCAATGGATTGTTATGTTTATAATATCTTATAATTTTTTTTTCTTTAGATTGAAGATGACGACCCAGGTTATCCACTTGATGTGCTTTCTGTACCAAGGCATTATGAGGAAGATCTGGAGCGAATCTTAATCCCAGGAGGTCTAATAAATGACAGGTAATTCAATAAATTACTTATGCATGTTAAAATATAAATAGTCAATCTCACTAACAGGGTATCTAAGACAAAAAAGGTTAACTGGATTTGTTATACTCCGTACATTTAGTGACCAAAAGTTTTGTAAAGAGGGGACTAATATATTATCACGCAGGAAAAATATTTTTTAAGTTTTTTTTTTTTAAGTTTTGAAAATTATTTTGCACAGTTTGGAGGAAAGACCTCTTATTCGGCCACTGGTTAATTATTATTTATTTTTTTTAACAGTCATTTTTTATCTTGAAATGACTCAGTACTGAGGTAGTGAACATAGCAAGGGAGACATGAAAATGTCATCTTTATTAGTGAATTCTTTTATGATTTTTGTCCTTAAAAATTATGTTTGCCTAGACAACTTGTTAAGTTGAAATTATCAGTTCTACAAGAATTCATCCTGCTTAACATTGTCTTTTCTTCTTTAATGTTTTTCAGAACTGAAAGAATGGCCAGAGATATCATTAGCGATTTCCAACATGAAGCCATTGTAGGCCTCTGTGTCTTGAAAGGTGGCTATAAATTCTTCACAGACTTACTTGATAAGATTAAGATCATCAACAGAAGCAGTGGTCAGTCAGTTCCAATGTCTGTTGATTTCATTCGCCTGAAAAGTTACTTGGTAAGCAGTCTGGAATAATTTTCCTTTTGAATCTAACATTTTGTATATTTCACAGTTTGTATAACCCTCATGACAAGACGCTCATGCTACTCCATTCAAGCTTTGAAGTCCTCAGTGAAACTTTAATTATTAGAAACAGAATGGCACTGCCTAAAGAATTTTAGTCTTGCACAGTTTGCCTTGATTCTGGCTGCTGCAAGCAGATCACTTGCTTTTTGTTTGAGAGGTAAGAAATCAGACAGACGCATTCTAGGTGTATTTTGCATATATATATATGATTACAGGCAGTCCTCAACTTACGACGTTGTTCCGTTCCAATGTCACGTTTTAAACCCAATATACTGTACATAAATAACTTACTGTAAGCACTTATCCTAGCCTAACACCTATCCTAACACAGTAATTATCAAAAAACACATATAAAATATGTTTAATAATGAAATGAAACACGAAGTTCGCGTTACGACGTTTATGATGCAAAACCACTTAAGTGGAAGTAAGGCTTTATACAGTAAATTGGAGATGTGTCTAACCACAAAACATCGTAACTCAGGGCTGACACAACCCGAGGACTGCTTGTAGTTTATTTGTAAACAACTGACAGAAAGGCATTCATAAATTTTCTGAAAGTGGCATTTAAACTTTGTTATTTTATGGGGGAAAAAATCATAATTTCAGTTTTAAACCTACTGACATAAATGATTGCTTTTAATTACACAAAAAAATTTTATTGTTAATTTCAAAGTCTCACCACTTTGTAACAAACTTCCCCCCAAAAAAATTCTGCATGATATTCACAGTATATTACTGGTCATGGTAGATACAGATATATATATAGCAATAAATATGCGTAATCTACTGCAGTGTTTGAAATTGCATGAAATTCAGAATATCTTAAGATCAGATTTTTGGCATCCTGCTGTATGCTGAACTGGTTTTGAGAATGTAGTTTTTTCTTTTTTTGCTTTGAGGATTTGTAGGCACTTATGCCGACTTAGGTTTTTTTTTTATTGCACTTTAAAAAGCAAAATTTTATTACTTATCATAGATGTATTCTTAGTTTAATGCATATAAATCTGATTCAATTAGAATAGAGATGTATTCTTAGTGGTCAAGAATGGGTTTATTAACAGACATGAAGAGTTGACTAGAAACAGAATCTAATATGTTCACGCATACCAAGGAAAGTATAATTTCTGTTAAATTCAGCATTTCAAGTTATAATTCAGTTTGCTTTGATTCCAATTTGGTTTAAGTTATTGTTTATTGCTCTTTTTGTTTGTATGTAAAATGTAAGCGTGATAAGTTGATCTGCTGAAGTGCAAATGTCTTTGGGATTGGAAAATACAGCTTTTCAACCACAATGTTCCAGTGTACAAAATTAGAAATTAAATGGAAAAATACCTTTGCCTGAGTGTTATCAAAAAATATTAATAGTTGCAAATATTTTTTAAAAAATCAAGTCATTTAAAGTGGTTTTTAAAATTGTATTTTCTATGTCCAAAGACTCACGAAGGAGATTTTGAGGTAATGTGTGTGCATTTGGCATGATACGGCTTCTTGTTTTAGTTGCATTTACTTTTGTTTTATCTAAGCATAAAACACAATTTTAGCACTTAGCTTACACTTAGCTAATGTGTTCATAGGTGACGACAGCTTCAAACAGTTAAAATAAATAGTTTCTATATCTGCTAGGTGGTTATCAGTCATGAAAAAGTTTTGTTGGCTGTAGCTTGGGTATTTTATTTATTTTTTAGAAATTTTAAAAGACAGAAGGAAGAAGAATGTTAAACTTGATGGAACATTGTAAAACATATAACTTTTATAAATTTTCTAAACTCTTGTAAAGATAGTACAGAAATGTGAAACATAATTTGCACTTGGGAAGTATGTCAACTTAAAGTATTTTGTAACAAAAGTACTATTGGTTCTACAGTTTCTAAAATATAATATATGCTAGCATCTTTATTTGAGTTTTTAGTTGACATATGGTTGGTTCCATGAGACTGGGGATGGTCACATTTTAAAAATCAAGGAAAATAACATCTACGTTGCATGTTACTACCACAGATTTCAAAATAAACTTTTACTTATGTGTGTGCATTGCCAGTTTTGCACTAACCTGCAGCATTTGTATTAAGGTTTTTCTGCTAATGTTGTGCTGCCCGTCACACATTCTTCTCCTGCTATCTACATTTTGCTTATGATCTGAGTATTTAAAGAATAAACACATAACCTTGCACCTGTAATGTGCCTCTAGTGTGCTGGTTGCAGTATTATTTTGTAAGTAGCTTATATACGGCTAGTGTCTCGCTTTTATGTTAGGGTTAGGGTCTGAAAGTCAGATATATTAAGAATTATTTAGAGTTTGTTAGGTAATGATTAAAATCTTAGCATTTAAATCTTAAATGATCCTTTCTTTTTTAAGTTTAATAGAGTTGTTTTAGAAAAATAAAAATGATCAACATCTGTTAGTTCATGTCGTTAAAACTTACAATATTTATAAAAAGCTGGGATATGTTTTCATACATTTATGAACATGTACTCAAGTTTTATTTTAAAAGTTTGAAAGCGAGTCTTTAATTTAGATCAAATATAACTCAAATCATTTTCAAGAAAGAAATTAAGCAAGATCTTTCATATAAATATAGAAATAAAAAACAATTAAAAATTGATAATGTCAACTCATTCAACATTTTGAACATGTGGTCAACTTTGTAAACTCAAGTTGAGAAAGAAATACTGAATTTGCCAATGTAACAATTTTGTTGTTGTTGCCGTGATTGTATTGAATATTGAAGAATCAGCAGTTGTCATGAGTTATCAAGCTACTATCTTCATGCAGAATGACCAGTCAACTGGTGCTATTGAGGTTATTGGTGGTGATAATCTAGAAGACTTGGAAGGCAAAGTGAGTAATGCTGTCATTGTAGTATACGTCACAAAATCACACTTGTGTCTGAACTAGTTTGTTTGATGTGCAAGTATGTGTCACCTATGCAATGTGAGAAACTTCTCATGCCTGTCTCCTACAGTATTTTTTTTACCTTGAAAAAATGTGTTGCAATCTTTAGTGATGCTATATAATTCTCATAACTTTTACTCCTTCAAAACATAATAAGGAATAGATAAGAGAAGTTTGCTTTTCAATTTCCATTCTCCTCAAGAACATTCCAGAAGGTGTTATGCTGACCAATGTATTAAAGAAAGAGGAGTGTCAGTGCAATTACTCCAACATCAGTGTAACTGCATGGTTATCACTCCTAATTTTAGCCAGACAGTTTTATAAAAGTTTTACTAAAAAATAAAAATGTAGATTAATGTTTTCCAGTCATGATGATGAAAAAAAAACATACATGCACTTTTGCATGTGTGCACACACACGTTCAAATGTGAAAATTTGCTGGATACTTATGTTGCAGAATGTTTTAGTGGTAGAGGATATAATAGACACTGGCAACACTATGAAGCAACTGTTAACTCTGCTGCAAACAGTTCGCCCCAAAAGCATCAAGGTTGCCAGGTAGGAGATTGTTGGTAAATGTGTTGTGTACGCTGGTACTTTATCTTATCTTTGTTTTGTTTGTTTTAGATACTTTTCACATTCTTATTACAAATAGTAAGCATCCTTGATTGAATGTACTGTGTTACTATCTGTAGCTTCAATATTTACAGTAAAACCAGTATCAGTGATACTGATATGTTAAATGTTAAATTTTGACTTTTCTAGCCTGTTGGTGAAGAGAACATCAAAAAGCAGTGGCTATAAACCAGACTGTAAGTGTTTTTTTCTTATATTAGAACAGTTGCATTTTACTCATGTCCAGTAAAAGAAACGCAGACCATTGCACAACATTCTTGGTGTGGACTTATTAAAAGGACCATTTAGTAGAAAGAATTGTCGTTGGAGACATAGGCCAAAACACTTGCATACACAATTCATAGCTCAAACTGCTTATACAATTCACTAAAGTAAACCTCATGCTGTTTTCAAGCCTTTAAATGACTTTGTGAATACCCATCCATTAAGCATGTTGGTATTATTTCCCCTGCAGCACTCAGAGTGGCTGCTGACCAAACATGCAACAAGTTTTGTCCTTTGATGTATGCTGTTAAACAATTATTTTAGTCTCTAAAGAGACTCACTATATAATATAGAATATAATTTTTTCCCTTTAATATTGTTTGTTCTGTCAATGAGCTTTCTCCACTTAAGAAATGGAAAATGTATGTGCTGCTCATAATTTTTGTTTTCTTAATTTTTTTGCAGATGCAGGATTTGAGATCCCAGATCTTTTTGTAGTGGGATATGCACTAGACTATAATGAATACTTCAGAGATCTAAATGTAAATATTCTTTGTGTTTTTGGTCAGTATTAGCAAAATATTTAAAGGAAAATGAATACCAGTTCTCCCCTAGCACTTACAGTAGTAGTAGTCTTTCGATTTTCCTTGCTGAATGTTTCTAAATTTTTTTTTTTTTGCTCTGCAATAACCATAGTATCATATTACACAATTTATAATATATTTAAGATTAATTAAATAATTGCTGAATGTTTGTTCAATTATTTATGTCTAAAGAATATATGACTAAAATAAAGGAGCTGGGCTGGAAGTTCTTTAGACTGTTTCAGAACTTTTTTTTAATGACCTTTTCATCCTGTCTGATTTTTAAAATCATTTACAGGGCTTCTGCTAAGGCTAAATTCTTTGGGGTCCCAGGGACCCCTTCTTCAGATTTTTAAGGGCTCTCTGTTCTTTGCCCAAATTTGAAGGGGACCCCATTGACAAAAATTGAAGGGGTCCTTCGAACTTTTAATGCGTACTGTACGCAATTTTTTGCGTAAGCAGAAGCCCTGATTTAGCTATAAGTTCAACATCAGTTCTCGGTTGTTCAGCTTTTTACTAATCATACTTGCTTCATTTTAATTTAAATAAAGATTGTAGAGGACTGAAATGATTGCATAAAGTTGTTTAAAACTGTGATGTGCTTGAAACTGCATGTTATAAATTGTAACATGTAGAATTTAGTTAATTTAAAAGGCTCAGAACAATGTATAATTCATTTCCTTCTCTTTTCAGCATATAGGTGTTATCAGCGAAACAGGAAAAAAGAAATATGCAGTAAAGAAGTAAAGAAAAATTATCAACTAAATCAGAAAGACAGATCCCCTGAATCATGATTCAAAATGCAAAATTGTATTGTGCTTTTTCATCTTTTACATACATGCACATCAGTATTTTCACAGATATTAAATATTTGTATCAAAACAGGTTAAGTAACAGCTGAATGTTACATGATTTAAATCATTTAAAAATTAACAACAAAACTGTCAGAATGCTCGCATTGCTAAATGAACTAAAAATGGCTTCCATTTTGTTATGTTCTCATGAGTTGATTTCTCATTCAAAGAGAGCAGCCAAACACTTCTGTAATGCTGTGTGCATTTTAATTGTATTTTATCTTACAACCATATTTTCACTTCCATGTGGGCATTGGTTCCCTGTGGAAATTTGGAGAGTGAATAATTATGGCCACTGTAACAAATATTTTAGACCTACATACAAGAATTTATTTTTTGAAATTTCTGAGCAATTCTGTTAATGCTTGCTTCTGTGCTTTTTGCCAGAAATGAAGCTAGAATCGTGCAAGAAAAATGTGCCCAGTGAAAAGAATGTTTTCATCAAATATTTTTATGTCTCCAGATTACATAGGAAGAAAAGCTATTTTTCCAAGAGTACGTAAGCTTATGATGCTGCATTTCAAGTAATATGTAGGTTAGGTCATAAACTGAGAAAAGAAAAATAATACAAGATATGAATTTCTCCAATATATTTTTTTGTCAGATGTTCAATTTCAAACTGGCTGTAGCATCACAGCCTTATTCTGTACAAAATTTTGGTTCAAAATCTTATCTTTCACTATGGATGCACAAAACTTTCATTGTAGGAGCATATCTGAATAACTTCTTTTACCCTCTATGCATTCACAGCTGTGTGCATCTACACTTGTAGTAGACATCAGATAGATGTGCCCTAAACAATGATTTGCTTATGTGTCTGCTTTTTATCACATCCAAGACTTTTCACTACATGGTGCATGTTTTTTGACATTTGCAGAAACCAATACCGGATAGCATGTCATAATAAAACAGAAAAAGTGATATAACTGTGCTTAAGTTAATGTAGGAAGGATAGCTTTTTTGAAGCTATCACATATTGATGTTATGATGACATTTCATCACAAGAGCTTTATTGAAATGTGATTTATAATTTTTGAAGTTTTCAGTCATTTTTGCCTGTTATTGATTGTTTATATATGTGCATATTTCTTTTTTGTTTAAAAGCCATAACACGTCTGTTTTCAGGAGAAAGAATTGTAAGAATAACCTTCATACTTTTTGGTTTTTCTGGATAGTATTTGTAAATCCTTGTAGTATAATGTGCATTAAGTATTTAATTCCTCAATTAAACAGCTAAAATCCATTACGTAGAACAAATGGTGATATAATCTTGAATATTATGGTCATAATGCAAATCTTAGCCCATGTTTTTCAGTGAGCCTTTTCAGAACAACTGTCTTTAAGGCAGGTGTATTTTGTTCTTTTCTTTTAAATATTTGTGGATAGAGCAGCAGATAGCTTAATCATCACAGCAGTAGTGTTGTAATGGGATTACTCTGTACATGTGGTTATTACAGTTCATCTTTTTATAGCCTTAAAAAAGGGGGTAGCTTTTATGTTTGTTTACTGTTGAATCATGTTCTCAGTAAAACTATACAAGAAATCATGCTTGCAAACGTTTTCGTGATAGAAGCTAAAATGTACATAGTTGAGAGAGTTGTCACATGTGCCATCTACCAACAACACATAAAGGAATCATTCCAACACCAGAAATCCTTAAATGTATTTCCATCAAAATAAAGCACTTTCAGTATCAAGTGATGCATTTAGAAAAAGCCGTCTTTGTTTCCTCACGATTTTTGTTTTGTTTTGTTTGTTTCGAGTACCATTTTTTTTACAGGCAAGGGGAGAAAACATTAACCTAATATGCAACTTCAAGAAGAGCTGTGATGTGAGAGTTGTTAGATCTTCAGACAAAGCTCATTATATTTGTGACATTGTGAGGTATTTTGTCTCATTGAATCCTTTCAGTTGAACCTTGCAGTGAAGGCAAGTCAAGCTACTGAAATATCTACCTTTCACATCTTCGGGGAATATAAAGTTGATCTCTTTTTCTTGTATAGAAAGTATATGTTAAATCAAATTTAAACAAATATGTACACACTTAGCCATAAAGTGATATGTCTATGGCTCTTTTGTTTAGTTACAAGTTATCAAATGTTTCATTGTTTTTTAAAAATTATCTTAATACATTGTATTAAGGTCATTTTTTAACAATAAATAATTTATTAATTTCCTTACATTTTGCAGTGTTTTGGATTATTGGACTTACTTAATCAACTCACCGAAGTAAAGTTTTTGTTTGAATTTTGTCCAGTACAATTCCAGCACTTTCAAAATTGTAAAATTTTCCTTTACTTCAATATTATTTTCTTTAACTTTGTGTTGTGAACTGCAAAAAATTACTAATATAATTTTTCCGTGGAGATGTTTTCTGAAATAATTTGTTCATGGGACAACTTTAATTTTGCTTTTAGATCTTTTGGATTACTAGGAGAAAGACTTTGATCTGATAACACTTGAGATTATAAAACAAAGTGTAAGGATGAACAAAGTATACCAAAATCTGTTGCACATTTGCTCTGTCTCGATATATTAAAATGTTTCCAGAACACAGCATTGGCTTTTAAAGACGCGAAGAATTGAAGTGTTCTTGTTAAGGTTGCGCTTGTGTCTTGTATCCAGTAAAATGTTTCAATATACAAACTTTCTTGCTATTGATCCTTTTAATAATTTATATGATGAGACCCCTGACCTAAACTCTTTTACATTTTCAAACCACTGATGATGAATCAGCTACATTTTTAGAGCTTCCTAGGCAAATTTTCTTTGTGTGATTCAGGGTATTACACTATACACAGATTTCTGCATGATTGGAAACACAGAATTTATCATCTTTTTCGTGTAAGACATGAAACATTTCTCTTGACATCAACTGTACAACACAAATTTGACCACTGAAAATAAGGATTTTGCAGCATCTTGTACAAATCACTAGGTGATATTCCTAATGTGCAGACAAAACCAACTACACAAAATAGTTTTGTCACATTTTTATTTATCACATAAAAATACAAATATAGCATAGGATACAATTTCGTTAGTATACTATATAAACTCACATTCTCTTTAGATGACTTCCCGATTTTTGAGGACAATGATTAATTGAATGTTAAGTAGCACAATGACTCCAACACACAAAATGTAATTAGAAGTTCTAAGTTAAAGTGCTTTAGTTAAGTTAAAATTAATCTGCTACACTCACTCCTCTCCTGCGACATGACTCCTTAGCCTACAACAGAAGAATGCTGCTTTGACTGGCGGCTAAAAGGATTTCAGTTTCTCTTTGTTGAAAGCTGCCTTTTAAGCCAAGAGACCTCTGACAGTCACAGCTGGTTAAAATGTACAGAGCAAAGCTGCACTGTGCTTGGTTTTGAACAGTCTCTAGCAACATATGCTTAATAACATACTCTTCTGTTCCCATTGTTTGTTTTTTCTTTGTTTTTTTTTGTTTTTTTTCACTTTGCTTTCTCTTCATCTGAGCTTTCTTGTTTCTTGCTTCTGCTGTTCATTAAGCAACCTCTCCTAGAAAGCAGTTTAAAAAAAAAAATAGAACTTAAAATATTTCTGGCAGACACTGTGCTTGAGACATTTCTTGACTTAAAAGATAGGTTTTGCAAGGATCTTTCTCTTCTCTCCATGTAGAGTTATCAGAAAAGCTAAGTAAAAGGTATTCACCCAATTTATAATGAAATAAATCTGCTTTGTCACCTTTATACTTAGTACCACTCCAACACTTTGAATGTGGCCAAGGACAAGCTATATCCATCTCTGAATAAGCCTGTCTTCCATCACCTTAATTGTTGAATGAGAAACCATTGGTTTTCATATTTGTGATTACTTGCCCTAGCATTTACTGTTAATGCATGAATGGGTGGGCTGATTGGGATCAGGGCCGTGCTTAGGGGCAGGCAGACGAGGCATCTGCCTAGGGCCCCGCACATTTCATTAAATAACAACCGTGGCGATCGTGGTGTCAAGGGCCCCGCACATACCCTATGCCTCGGGCCCCGCGGGGGGTAAGAACGGGCCTGATTGGGATGGCAGGTGTTTTGAGTGTAGTGAATTCTGTCTTATCATGATCGAGCTTCCTTATAAGGGGTGGTTTGGGTGTATAAATACTTATTAACATTATTAAAGTTTGATGTGATAGCATTGTTAAGAAAGTCCTCGTATTCAGTTAAGACGATGTTAATATCTGCATGTGTTAATGTCTTTATATGTAGTCCCCTTAAAAAATCAGTCTCTTCTGAGCCATTACTTGGCTTGTGAAAGCTTTTATAATGCTTTAAATCTATGTCTATTTTTTACATATTGCATGTGTTTTATATATATAGCTTGCTATGTCTGTCAACATCTATGACACTCCCCTCTTGTTTTCTATGATGTGTGTATAACAAAGAATCTCATGGGCTTTTCTAGCATGCTAAGTAAATCAAAGCTTAGATCGAAAAGTATGAGTGGATTATCTGACTGATATTTCAAAGGCTTCATATCCTTTGCTACTTTTCACATTTATAATATATATAATAATATATAAAGCAAATCACCTGTTTCATTAGTATGATATAGGTTTTCATATTATTTTTTACATCTGACAAATCACGCTACATGCATTCCAGTATACGTATCTATGGGACCCCTGTCTCTCGAAAAGTAAACCATACTGGGTCGATGGATCTGCACTGTTAAAGCGACTAAGACATCATCACAAAGCTGGATGTGTAATCAGTAGTAAAGTCGTGGCTATTTCTAGTTATCCATGATTTTTTTAAAAAACTAAATAAAAATTATAACAAAGACAAACAGTAATACACATTCTTGTTTTTGTCTATTTTGTGAAAAATATGTAACCGATATGTTAATGTATTCATCCAGGAAGTGTAAACTGCATTTTATCTCACATGTCAAGGTTACCATCGTGATATGACTCAGCGATTTATTGTGGCCCACAAATCTTTCGTGGATTTCGAGCTTCAGCTTTTCCTCCGTTCTTAAATACAGGTTTGCACTCAATTTAATGTAAGATTTTTGTTTGTAGGCTTTCACTTTTAATACTACTTAAAAAAATATACAAATAAACGGCATGTGTTAGTTTATGCTGTTCAGTATGATGAGAAGTTGGGGAGGCAGACAATTATGCGTAAGTCACTCTGAAAACTCAGCCGGCATTTTCTCCCCTTAGCAGTGATTAGTGCCCTTGGTTCAGCACTCGCTGTCAGGTATCTAGAAATTTATTTCTAGCCACGGACACCGTGAAATATTATTTATATCAGACCAAGGTGCTTGTGTTGTCGAATGTATAGCTGGTGCTTGAGAATTGCATTTTCTTCTCGCTTATCTCCTCCGTGTGTAAATGTGTGAGTGAGAGAGAGAGCCCACTACATGTACTATAGTTTTAGTTTGGAAAGTATTAATTGTTTATCAACTGTATTTGCTTAAATACTACATGTACTAACCTATATACACTTCCTGCACTAGACTACCCCCACAAAAAATGTCAGAGGAACCATGGAAATTGTACTACTATGATAAGCAGCTACTCCAGGGAGGACCTGGAAGGGCGGGCTTCGTGCGCCTAATGTTTGAAGAAGCGGGTGTGCCCTACATAGAGGAAAATGAGAGGATCTATCAACTGTTTAGGGGTGGCGAATGGAAAGGCTACCCCACTTTTGCCCCTCCTCTGATTCAGAGAGGTATATGGAAATATTATTTCCGAACATCTTTAGAAAAATTATCACTTCCTAGCATGTTACTACCCCATGTTTTTATATGAACTCCCACATTCAATCAATGACAAGACGCAAGTGCAAAGATTAAACCGATAGCTTTACCAGGCATAGTTATAAACGACACTACAGGCAGTGTTATTTCCTGTTGCAGATGATTTCAGTCTTTCCCAGACGGGGATTATCTGCAAGTACCTGGGGAAGAAGTACGGGCTGTATCCGACGAATGAAGTAGACGAATGGCATGCTGAACAGGTCAACGCAACTATTCATGATTACATCGGCGAAGGTACTTGCTGTGGGATTAATAGCCAATGACTGATGGGCTGATTAGTTACTTTTTGATAAAGGATCCACTGTATATGTAGCCACTTTCTCCCTGTATTTGGTTGTCTCTCCAGTAGTATTAAATGTGACAATCGAATCAAAATCCTTGTCGTACCAGATCACATGGGCACACCAGACCACCTTACAATTTAGGGTTCCTGGTTTCCTGCGAGTGTAGCAACCATTTTCCCTTGGCTAGACTGGTGGTAAGTTAGGGAATGCTAACATTTCCCGAGCAAACATAAGCGATGTCTGTGTTATTCGCTCGCCACACCAAATGGCTAAAACGAAAAGCTCATGCAGCTCTTTGACGCTTAAAGGCAAACCAGGCGGCAAAAAAAAAAAAAAAAAAACAAAACACGTAGCTAATCAAAAAGTTGAAAAATGGAGGGGCCTAGAAAAGGATGCTCCTATTTATGTAATTTAAAAAAACAACTTACAAATAAAACCAAAATCTGTGGCATTGCGATGACAATAATCCACAGTATCTTTCTCGCAAGTGAAATTTCTGGGGTTTTTTTAAGAGTACATTAAAGTGGTTATTTTTCAGGTCGCCTAGCTTTTCATGGTAAAAACTGGACCGCGTCTTACTTCGCTCAAGTCGAAGAAACTAAACCCTACATTGAATTCTTTACGAAGGAGCGTCTTCCAAACTTCTTGCGTCACTTCGAGAACGTTCTGAAAGCCAACAATGGAGGGCATGGGTAAGACAGCTCAAGAAATAAAAAAGGAAAAGATAAGAACGAAAAAGGAAATACATAGCAGTGTGTTTATAAAGCTGGGTCCTGGAGATTAAAGTTATTAAAATGTGCTGACGATGGACGAGATCGTTAGTTTAAAATTGTGGGGTACACCGTGTTTCTATAAAACCGATTATCTAAATAGATTTCAGGCTAACAAGTGTTTAAAATGAGTAATGTATTGTGGAATTGGCCTAATTATTATGACTATTTTGGAATCGGAGTTGGGGCGGATGCTTGCCAGTTGCACAGTTGTCAACAAGTCCTTAAACCACGCTTCTCATGAGAAATCACTGTTGGTACCGGAAATTGTTTTTAGACACACTATAGGAAACAAGATTTGGATTGTTTTTGCCAGTTGTTGAGCTGAATATCTAAGGGATGTCATAAAGTGACAAGATGTTTCCAAACACAGTAATAAAGACGATATAGAATGAGCTAAACACAATAGGGTGTCAGCGCCTTATTGAAAACGTTTCCATTTTGTTTTCTTTGATGCTTTTGGACGAGCTTGAAGCCTTGCAACTGTATCACTACAAATGAATTATGACCGAGGAATTTTTTTTCAGGTTTTTGTTCGGAAACAACGTAACCTACGTTGACCTTGGTCTGTTGCACGTGCTACGTGCCACAGAAGCGCAGTTCCCAGAAGCCTGGGCTGCCCAGTCCCTCCCTCTCCTGAAAGCCTTCAAACAGCGCATGGAAGAGAGGCCACGAATAGCTGCTTACATCAACTCGGATAGGTACCTGCCGTTCTCCGGCAACAGCATGATGTAAGACAGCAACACTCTGCTCGCGGTTTTTACAATGTATTCGAGTTTGTTTTGAAAGGTAGGTAAGATATAAAGAACGCCCTTTTTATATTTTATCATACTGATTGTGGCGAGCAGGAAAGCAGGAAAGAGCTCACTTTTTTTTAAAAATGATAGTTCACTTTGAAGGGTTCAGAGGTTCAAAAACACACACAAAAGCAGGTCAAGTGTGAAGTGTGCTTTCAAAATTTTACTCGACAAATTAAAAAGGTCAGAATTCATATGTGATATTTGTCGTTGTATGCAGCATGCTGAAACCAATGTGTCCACCAAATACTAGTTTAGCTTTATGAAATAAAGTCATATTGCTCAACCAAGATCGAATAATTTTTGTGTTCTGATAGCATTATATTGACGAAAGTAAGATGTATTACAAGAAAATTGTTCGTAAATAGACAGGTGTTTATACTATTGCGCCTTCTTCGTTTGTGTGTGTGTGTGTGAGTGAAACTAGACACACACGACACTGATGTATAACAAGAAGTGCCATATATGCATGAAATAGAGAATAATAATAATTATAATAAAAGCTTTTCTAAAGCCCATTTCCCTGCCTGCAGCAAGCTAGGTGCTCTCTCACACACACACGTCACTGGCACATAAACATGTTAACAAGTTAACGCAAATAATAGCATACTTACGATAAACACTATTGAAAGTTTAAGTATATTTCTCATAAAATAGTGACGATCTTAATCTGAAACCCCCAGGCTTGAGACAGGGAAAAGTCCTAAAAAAATCTTGCGGTTTTTAACGGACAAAAAATAAATCATTATTGATGCCTTGCATATACTAAGTCTTAAATCTGGAGGGTAAATATTTAATTACAACAAAACTCTATCCCTTGCCCTTTTTCGCTATATACATCCATTCATTCACGCACTGTTCAACCCGAAGTGTACAAGTCAGAGTGTTTTATTTTCATCCGTGCTGTTTCGACACTGTACAAGTCACATGTGCTTAACCGGCGACTTTCTCCAGCTCAGCAAGGGCCCTGCAAATCACAGTTGTTTGGTGTTAGTGGATGTTTTATGTCTGTTCAATGAGGGCCGACACCATTTCCTCTCGATCGAAAAAATCACTTTTACATTAAGTATCACAAAGTTTCTATGAGAATCTTACTTCCAAGATAAAAATTCCAATATAATAATAATAATAATAAAATAAATAAACAACTTGGAAAGCAGAACAAATGGCTAAAACGCAGATTGTACAAAAAGATTAAGATTATGGGATTCACTATTCCTAAGATATTCTCAGCTTTTTGTTCCTCGATATACTATATCTCCCGCTTAGAACATCAAATGACATAGTGTGCACAGCGGTAGCAAATAACAATGTCAGCTAGAAGACTAAGCCAAACAGAGCCAGACTTATAAAGCCTGTACTACGAAAATCCTCAGGAAATGAAATGCGTTATCAGCAACAAGAGATTTTCGTTATATAGGTAAGGGGAGATAACCCAGTGAACACTCCGAAGATTGCCTTGAATGTTTTTGCTCCAGTGTAAAGTGTATAAAGGTGAATTTTCTATGTACTTACGCTTTGCACAGTGGGCCACACAATGTAGCCGCCAGGGGAGCGGCTGGCCCCAGGAGGGAGGCAGCGGCTCCAGTGCACACAGTGCTGCAGCCTGCTTCAGTGGCTTGCGAGTCGATGAGAGGAACCAGTTGTTTCACTATCGCGTCAAAGTTGATGTGGCTTGCCAAACCTAAATCATCATCATCATCAATCATCAATCATCATCATCATCATCATCATCATCGAGTATTGTCCATTTCTTTATGCTTTGCTCATCTGTGTAAGCAGAATTTGAAGATTTGTAGCAGGACAGTTATGAACGGCCGTCCGTAATCCCCAAAACAGCCTTCCATCTTTATTCACCTTGGTTTTAGCTTCCGTTATAGTTGTCTTTCTAGAGCTGTCTTGTTTGTATAAGTTAACTGCATCGCAACATGTGTGTCTTTTTTTTTTTTTTTATCGCAAACTAGAAAAATGCAAGCGAGACGAGACCAATTTCTGGCCGACTACTTATAAGAACAGTGCGGCTTCATTTATTTCGAGGCATATTGTAGGACTCACCTTCTACACTGTGAACAACTTTGTTGAATTCGTCTTTGGCGCTGTCCCAGGCGTGAGAGAACCAGTTGCCAATGTCTTTGAATGTGTCGACGAGGAATCGCTTGTCTTGGCTGCGAGCCATGCGAGGGTGAGCCGAGGCCATGGCCACGAGTGCCAGCAACAGGACGACAGCGAACTTCATTGTGAGGCTTTAATCTAGCATCAGACGACAAAAATATCGATGAAAAAGACATCACCTACACATACATTAACCCCTTCCCCACCGCCGCTTTCCAACACACTCCCAGGGGAGAATATCTCTCGGAGTTTGAAAATTTCCCGCACAGTGATTAAAACGTTTAGTCCATTCAACGTCGGTTCAAAAGTGTACTAGACCTGGGAACGAATATTTTGTCTGTTTTGAGTTTTAGTGTACGGAAAAGGCTTACAAGTGACTAGGACTCACGAAAAAATATAGTAATGTAACTATAACTCATTTACAAAATCTTAAATTAATTTTACGTATATCAAGGCAGAAGAACTTTACATTTTATGATACACTTTTCCGAATCTCTGTTGTAGTTTGGCAAAAGCATGTAAAGAATATTAACTTTTACGAAGAATATCAGAAGACATGTTTTGCAAGGTGTTTTGTTACCGATACTCAGATTAAGCTGTGATTGGTAGGTTCAAGCACATTGCAGTTTATTCATATGATGTCACATCTAGGTGCCATGAATTCAAAAATAGCTCAGATGTTGTCTTACCAGCTACTGTCGAAGTGAAAAACTTCGTCCTGCAGAATAAAAGTCCTGCAGGAGCAGGTATGCCATCTGCTTTTATGTGGTATCCTACGTGACTGTGTGACGTCACTGGGGTATTTTAGAAGCACACTATCAGTTAAGGTTTGGCCCATAGTACGTGTCTTCAAACCAGTTACTGCACTAGAAACTGCAACCTGTGTGTCTATGTATGACACAGGTCTTTTATAATTAGAGATGAAGAGTCACAGTTTCTGTAGCCTTGCGTCCCCCACCCTTATGGAAAAAGTGTAGTGGAGAGGGCACACAACACATATTTACAGTTTCTGATGATCTCTGTTACACACACACAAAACATCTGTTACACAGAGAACTTAGTTGAGTGGCTGGGACATTTTCCATCATGCCTCGTCCTTGCTTACTTCGCAAGGGTAAAGGTCACTGAATTGCCGTCCCCTGTTGCGCATGCCAGCCCACGTGCCAGCGCCAAAAACACTGAATACAAGATGTGTTATAAAGGGAAATCTTGATGTAAACAACGATGACTGTTTTCCAGAGGACCTTCGTGGCCAAGTGATTAGATTAGGAGGAGATCATGACATACAGGAGAAGGCATTTTGTTTGTGTCGTTGTTTAGCAAATCGCAGTCCAGTGTTCATGACACCCTGCAGAAGATAGTTCTCCAGGGTAACGTTGAAGGCGGTGGACACCGAGGCAGAAGAAAAAAAAAATTAATTTTTGGCAAACGGTGTGTCCGGAAAACGACATCTCATTGTATTAGAAAGAGGAAAGTCGGTCGAAAACCTATCTATCGGACAATTTTTCCTACTTTCTTTGTAAACAACTAAGCTTTTTTCCTTGCAATGTCTCCACCATTTTGTTAATTTTGAATACCTGTAATGTTCCGACTAAAATATTCTTCTAATTCAAGAAGCTGTTGCTATTTATAATCCTCTCTTACCCTGGACTGTCTGTGAGATTGGCAGATGTTGCGACACAGGACTCGGCTTTTCTTTAGCTTCAAGCAGGTAATTTGTGGACTGTCTTCCCTCAAATAAGATACGCTTTCTTTTTGAATTTTAAACGCTTTAATAAACTATCTGACCAAGCATTGCCTGAGATAAACAATCACCCTTGAGATGGAAGGAGTGAGGGATGTGGAGAAATTCCAGAATATGCATCGTAAGCATAAAAGCAAAAGACAGCAATGAGCTTCAAACATTCTGCTCTGATATAGAAACCTTGTCTTAAATTTTGGCGCATGTTAAGGTAAAACATTTAGTTTACTTTGAAGTTTATCATTTTAATGAAAGTCACATCTACTCAAACGTGCAACGTGGACAGATTTTTCGGTGAACTGAGATTCAAAAGGAATAAATATTGTCACTACAGACAAAACAAAAATATTATGTTAGACGCTATTGTGTAATAAGATGTTTTGTTACAGGCTGCATATATAACAACAGGTCATCCAAAATGTAATTGTAGTTTCACCATTAATAGTTATTGTTGATGTTAAACGCGTACTACAATGAGGAGAGTGAGGTGGTCCCGGAATGATATCTAGCTGTTTGTTTTAATTTTAATCATTATAGAAAAAAATAGGTTTACCAAAGAGTCCAGCACAGACGGAAAGCGCACACAACTCTATACTTGTCTCAGGTCCACTACTGTATAAAGAATCCTTGATGGCTGAGGGCAAGATGAGTGCGGATACACTACTGAAGATGTCTTAACACAAGGATTTGATCCATTGGCAGACAATTGAAATATCATCTGATGTCTGCGCCCTAACTGACAGCTTCACGTCGGACCACGTGTTGTCTACATTGAACACTATTCTTACTTTACAGGAAAACAGTATTTTCGGTCTCAAACACTACAGTCACCTGCCATTCTCTAGTACGCCGCTCTCTGTGGACTTGATACGAGGACCGCGGACTTCCGAGTCTGACTGCTGGGATATGAATGCTCTTCCCTCCTTGTCAACAATTTATAATGTTACGAAGGGGGATCACATTACAGCACTTTGTTTATCTGAAGGTGAGCGTGGCTTAGGATTGTGCCAATATATGTTATTAGTAAGCGTTTAGAGCTTAACGGGAGCTTAGTTACATCCGACCACATCCTCTTATCTTCCCTGGTATCGACAACTGCTGACATCTTGTTTATTAGTACAATGATACGGCGGTAGGTGGCACTGCGACATTCGGTGTTTGAGCCGCTAAGTAAATATTACATTCTCTACATTTTATACATGTCACAGATTGGTGTGTGTGTACGTGTGTGTCGCGATGGGTGTGTTGGTGCATGTGTTTGTGTATCTATATTGTTTGAAACTGTGTTTCTGTGGAGCTCATGAAAATAAATATTATAAACACTATACACACACAATTTACAGCCAGTAAGACCGACACAAAGTCTAAGTTCCCTATAACTTAAACAGTAGAAAGTGTTTCCTTCACCCTATCCTTCCTCCTCCTCATCAACATCATCAAGGTGTCAGAGGTATACTAGCAAGTCTTGCAAATTTACGTGAAGTCTGTGACAAGAGAGGGGAGGGCTTCTCTCTGTGCATGGAATTTGTTTTTCGCATGTGCGTCTGGAGAACAGAAAGTGTATATTTATGGAGATTTGATGAAACATATTTTGCTCTGAGCTGTATAAAATTGTTAGAACATCATTGTACACTGACGTGTCGCATAAGCAATAAAAATAAAAAAATGTTTTAGCAAACAACGAAACGTTTTACTATAAAATGATATTTGAAAGACGAGGAAATTATCGCTTGCTTGAAATATAGGTAACCGATACATATTAACTTAGAAAGTTCCTATTATGTGCCCACTAATCTCCTAAAAAATACCAAAAGTAATATAGGAGATATTTGAAAACGTGTTTACCTGTTTGTAGTAATGTGTTGTTTATGTTGTATCCGTCCAAAAATACAGATCCACGCACCTGTTTTTCCGTCACTACGTCAGCAGTGCTCGCTGGGATGTTTTTTCTACTGACTGTGATGACTGAGATAATAAACATTCAGAAAACCCAAAGGACATTACTTAAGCCCGGTATTTGCAATGTTTGGGGTAGGATAAATGCTTGAGCTGAGATTAACAGCTATGGAGTGTTAGTCAATACTATGTTTGGCTTTAATTCTATTTGAATTGACATCTGATCCTCCTAAAAACTACATCTATAGTCTCTACAATTTGTTTACCTAAGCCTGTGTATGTCCCGTAAAAACTGATTGTAAAAGCAGATTAAGAAAAGAGTTCACGTGGAAGTAGGAGAGCGCGGAATGTGGTGGACACCGAGGCAGCAGAAGAAAAGATGGGTGGCTAAAAAGTAGTGGACCGGCTGTCCATCGGGGACCTTCTCTCGTGGGGGCACGACCGACCCCGCTGACGCTAACTCAAGCTTCATCCCATTGTATCTCCCCTACAACGAGTACCTTCGGAACCAGTTAAAGGAGGAGAACAGATCATATCCTCTACTGTAAAGTTTTGCTAACCTCTGCTAAATTCTCAACCAGTTATAACAACCTGGAAACGAACGACATATGTTTTTAGTAGAGATACAGTACCCTTGTTCTGCTGTATCAAAACACCTTCTTACACGTGTAATGCACGTATGTGTAACTAGACTTTGCGTGTATTATAGTCAGCCAACATTTGTTCACCACAGAAGGAAAGAGCACCCAACTCTCTACTGGCGGAGGTAGGGTAATTAGCAGAGTAGGATCAGAGAGCTTAGATATAGAGAGGGTGCACTCCTCCTTTATCCTTACTTGTTAAGAAAAGTAGTGACAGAGTTGCGTCCCTTCGAAATGGGGTGCTACGGCGCAGTTGCTACTATCAACCACTACTAAACAAAGTAGTCTCTAGCAGTGTTTGTCTTTGGAGTAAATGTCTAGGTGTTTGCGATATGAAATGACTTTTATCTAAGAACAGATTTTTGTGTCTTTTATTGATGAGAATTGCTTAGATAAGGGTAGTTTGGGAGAGTTGTAATACAAGTATGACAGCTGACTATATTTAAAAAGGATAACTTTTATAAATTCAAACAGCACATCCATGAGCACAAATTTGCATTTATTTAAAACCCATAAAAATCTAATTTATGAGAATTTATGAATATGAGAAAAGCAGTTAAAAACAGACTTACACATGAATATAAACATGACACATTCAGAATACTTGCTCACATACTCAGACATAGATTTCTGTTTACATACAAGAATGCAGCAATAAATTCTCACACAAATCATAATACATGTAATCATAATTAATAACAAATCATAATACTACTATTAATAATAATGTATATATTTATATACATTCATATCCCTTATTGTAAGAACATTGGTGGACAATTTAAAGATAACAGCGATGCTTACTATGAAATATACAGCAAGCAGATACTCAAAAGGGATCATTCACACATGTACTTTAAATAAAGATTTATAACATTTTCTTTCACACTGTTCTAAAATAATTTTAAATTACTTTAGCTTAAAAGCTACTAATGATGTAACTTATTATTATTATTATTATAACTATTGTCATCACTTTCTTCGCCTCCTCATCATTAAACCTATTTCAATCCTTCTCCAGATTTTTTAGTTTGATTAGTTACAAAGCTGTAAGAGGAAGAAGTTTACCGAATCCATATCATTAGTTTAGCACAAGTACAAATATTTATTGAAAGGTTTGTAAACCGTACTAGAAAGAGCTCTTTCGTAATTTCCGCTTTCTTTTATAATACATCGAAACGAACATTTAAGCAAGTAGTGTAAGACTAGCGTTTTAATGAAATTGATTAAAAAAATTAAAGTGACGGGATACAGCGACTGACGTACATTACAAACGATGTATTAAGAAGTTTAAAAAATAGTTATAAATGCATGCATCTTTCTATTGTTTATCTATATTTGATAAAACTGCATGAGGTTTATAATAATGGGATTAAAACAAGTCAGGAAAAATACTAGGTTATTTCGAAGATGGCTTATAGCCTACCAAAAAACGATTTTTCAGTCTTATATGTTAAAAAGAGGCGATTATTTAAATGCCAAAAAAAAAAAACCCAGAAAATTTTGATGTCGCATTCTATTGGAAACTAATTTTAACATTTTCTGACTTCTTGAAACTCATGATGAACATAAATATAGTAATCTAAAGTTATTACTTAAATCATACTTGATAATTAATATTTTACGATAAAAAGGGACTTGTAAATGTTATCTTAGTATGATGAACAAAAGATGTAGCAGCGAAGGATGCTGTCTGTCGGCTGTCACATTATCTTTTAAAATTTGAATATATTTCAAAGAAAGATTGTGGCTTCAATTTATGTAATGTTTTACAAACAAGAACTTAAAACTAAAGAGACAGATTGGCAGACGACAGTCACAGATAAAGGTTTAAAGTGCGCGTGAGCACTCTCTCGCTCTCTCACACACACACACACGAGCCCACATCCAGGCCTGACGAGAGGGGGGGACAGGGGGGTCTGGTGTACCCGGGCCCGCGGCTGTCAAGGGGGCCCGGCCTTGGTCAGTGGATTTTTTTTCTTCTTCTTATTGAGATTCGAATTGTAAACATACATTATATACTGGGAAAATAATTTACGATTACAAGTACAAGGGGCCCGGAGAGGTCTGTCCCGGGGCCCGGGCTGGCTCTCGGCGGCCCTGCCCACATCACACACCCAAACACAGTTTCACGTATATATTAAAAGATAGGTAGATAGAGGGAGTAACTGAAATAAAATAGTAAAATGATTAAAACAAAAACACAAAGATTGTACCAAGAACTAACAAAAAATGAGTCGCGTCTGCACCCCGACGTAGAAACAACGACAATGTATAGTTTACTGTACGTAAAGTCATGTGATTAATATTAATAAGTATGAACTTGCTGGCTGACACAATGAGTGTCATTAATTTGCTTTAAGAGATCACAGAAAGACGACCTCAAGTCAGTTCTGCTGTTGCTGCTGTCTTCACTCACCTTTGAGTTCTCTCGAAGACGTCTCGTCACTCTGAAGACCGATGGCGCTTATGCCGGCTTTTATTTGCTTTCACTACATTATCCACTAATCATGATCGTGACCTTTTTTTACAGAAGACACGAAGAAGTATGTTTTTATTTTTTTGCTAATTATCTTAACATCTGAAGTCAGCGGATAGGCATGAGGTAGAAACTGGGCATAAACTCAAGAAAGGTACATTTGGTGAATGTTATCAGATCATGAGGTGGGATACTGTCATATTGGGGCGAGAGACGCTAAAATAATGTTTCGGGTAACAACAAACTAGCCCCTCACATTTTTGGTTCAATTATATTGTAATACTATAGCCTCCATGAAAGTTGTAATTTTGCAGTATTGTATACGATAGGAAATCTACAATTTTAACCGGTTCTTAATAGACTTCTTTTTCCGTTCTCCACATTTGACCTTTCAAAGTTCTAACAAGCGACACCTTACATGGGATCTAACCTTGTCTTTGGGGTGTCGTGGGTATTATGGAACTAGCTATCATAATTTTTCTTCATGTAAACGTTGAATCGCTTGTGTTGCCTGTGTGAAAACCTCGGATTGTGTAAAACAATACAGACGACTGTCGGGAAGTGTGCAATCTCGCGCGCACACACACACACACATTTACTATTACCACCTGATCGTTACTCTGAACAGAAAAAAACACTCTCATCATTGATGCTTTTAAAGGTTTTTATTTCATGTCCTCGACCTTTTTTCAAAAAGGCATCTTCATCGAGTCAGCGACAGACTTTTCTCAGCCTGTAATAGGTTCACCAACTCTGCAAAACACACAGTTGTAATTTGAACACATGATGCAAATGACAAGAGCAAATGTATTACTAAACTACTCTATGGCATTCTTTTCTCTAATATTAAATATATAGAATAATATCTTGTCTATTTCATTGTTGATACGATCCAATGATCATTATTGTTATCGTTGTTGTTATTATTATTATTACTATTGTCGTCATCACTATCTTTATCATTAAACCTGTGTCAATCCTTCTCCAGTTTTGGGTTCTATTTTGTTTTAAACCAACAGTCAGAAAAATGGCCCTGCTGTTACATCCTGCTACATCAAGAGCACTTTCGAAATCAATTTTCAAGGAAAAGAACCGAGAATTGTTCACTTCTATCTGAAATATCGTTGGCGAGTCGAGAAGTCAACTACCTTACTGTCGATGTCTTCATGTCGTAGAAAGGACATCGAAAACATATTGCTAAGAACCTTGTGGAAAATATTTGAGGTATAAATTCAGTTTTCTTAAATGTCTCTCCAAGTAGTAAAAGAGGAAATGTTCACTTACAAGGCACATGCGGCATCGCACAAATTGATGTAATGGGGAGCAATGGCTTCGCAGGTTGTTACACACATGTCCGGGGTGACGGCGGAATGAGACCTCAGTGCTGTCACCAGTCTCTGAGCCAGGGCTTGCACTTCCGCTGCAATTCAAGAAGAGTATCACGACATTGATCGAAAAAAAATTTGGTTACTCTACATAAGAAACACAGTATCTTGCAGCCGAACTAAATATTGTTTTATTTAACTAATGATTTGCCACAAAGCTGTAAGAGGAAGAAACTTACCGACCGAGTCCTGATCATTAGTTTTAGCACCAGTATAAATATTTATTGAAAAACCAAAAAAGCCAGTCATACTAGAAAGAGTCTCTTTGTCATTTCCACCTTCTTTCATAATACATCTCAACAAACATTTCAGAAGGTAGAGTACTTCCGAATTTCTACTTTCATAAAAAAAATGCAATCATTTAAATGCCAGAAAACCACAAAGTTTTAAAATGTTGCACTTTATTGGCAACTGGTCGTAACATTTTCTGATTTCTTGAAACTTATTATGAATATAAATATAGCCATCTAAAAATGTTAATTTATTAATACTTGACATTACAAATTATATATCAAGGGACTTGTAAATGTAAATGTTATCTCAGTATGATGAACAGAAGATGTAGCAGCGAAGGAAGCTGTCTGTCGACAGTCACATTTAAAAAAAAATGTGAATATATTTCAAAGAAACATTGCGGCTTAGATTTATGTAATGTTTTACAAGCAAGAACTTAAAATTAAAGAGACAGATTGACAGACGAAGACAGTTACAGATAAAAGTTTAAAGTGAGCGTGCGCACTCTCTCTCACACACGCGCGAGCCTTCAACCTCACATACCCAAACACAGTTTCACATGTATATGTAGAGGGAGTAAGACTTTGAACTAAAATAGTAAAATTATATATACAAAAACTCAAAAATTGTACCAAGAACTAACCTATAGCAAGTCGCTTCTCCCCAGAAGCAATGGCGACAAACACGACAGCAAACAGAAGGATAAGGCAGGCCTTCATCTTCACAATCTGAAGCAAAGTAACATCGCATGGTATGACGGACCAAACCAGATTTTATTGGTAAAGAAAATTAATGCTAAAAAATCTTAAAGTACAAACAACAACAATGTATAGTTTACTGTACGTAATGTCCTGCGATTAATATTAATAAGTACGAACTTGCTGCCTAACACAATGAGTGTGACTAATTTGTTTTCAAAGATCACAGACAGACGACCTCAAGTCAGTTCTGTTGTTGCTGCCTTCACTCACCTTTGAGTTCTCTCGAAGACGTCTCGTCACTCTGAAGACCGATGGAACTTCTGCCGGCTTTTATTTGCTTTCACTTCATTGTGCACTAATCATGATCGTGATATTTTTTTACTGAATGCAGGAAAAAGGATTTTTTTTTTAATTGTTTGCTTGTTATCTTAACATCTGAACTAGCGGATTGGGAATGAGATAAAAAAAAGTGGGCATAAACTTACGAAAGGTACATTTGATGAATCTTATCAATGATATATGCACAAGTGAAAGACTTGAGCTGTATTCTAGTTTTAAGAGCTACGTACAACCTGAGAGATATGTAAATATACTGAGAATACGATGTTTTAGAGAAGCATTTATTAAGTTTAGATTTGGAATATCACCCATCCATGTACATCGTTATCGCTACAAAAATGATGTATCTCCCAGTTGTTAAGCTGCCCCCGGTGCAAGAATGAGATAGAAGATGAAGTGCATGTGTTGTTCGATTGTCCTGCCTATGAAAGTTATAGAGCGAAAGTTGATGTCCTAACATCTACAGTACCATATAAACAGGGCAATGATGGAATAACGCAAGTCTTTACAGAAACCTCGGAAACAACATTAAGACAAATGTCAAGATTTTTGTATCTTGTATTTAAAAATAAGAATGAAATAAGTTCATGAAGAAATGTTAATATGCATTGATTAGGAATTTATTAGGAATATTGCTGATGATGGTTTGTTTGGTTTGTTTGTTTGTTTGTTGTTTTTTCTGAAATTGTCTAACCTCCTTGAAACAAACCTAATGGTTTATTCAATAAAGAATTCGTTCGTTCGTTCGTTCGTTCGTTCGTTCGTTCGTTCGTTCGTTCGTTCGTTCGTTCGTTCGTTCGTTCGTTCGTTCGTTCGTTCGTTCGTTCGTTCGTTCGTTCGTTCGTTCGTTCAAGTGTCTATTTAAAAATAGGTAGAGTGACGGAGTAACTGAAATAAAATAGTAAAATTATCTAAACAAAAACTCAAAAATTGTACCAAGAACTAACCAAAACTGAGTCGCTTCTCCCCATAAGCAATGGCCACAAACACGACTGCCAACAACTCATTTGTTTTCAAAGATCACTGAAAGACGACCTCGAGTCAGTTCTGTTGTTGCTGTTGTCTTCACTCACGTTTGAGTTCTCTCGACGACGTCTCGTCACACTCACACCGATGGCGCTTATGCCAGCTTTTATTTGGTTTCACTTCATTATGCACTAATCATGATCGTGACCTTTTTTTTCTTACTGAAGACACGAAGAAGTATGTTTTTGTTATTTTCCTAGTTATCTTAACATCTGAAGTCAGCGGAGAGGCATGAGGTAGAAAAGTGGGCATAAACTCAAGAAAGGTACATTTGGTGAATCTTATCAGATCATGAGGTGGGATACTGTCATATTGGGGCGAAAGACGCTAAAATAATGTTAAAATAATAGCCCCTCACATTTTTGGTTCAATTATATTGTAAGACGATAGCCTCCATGAAAGTTGTAATTTTGCAGTATTGTATACGATAGGAAATCTACTATTTTAACCGGTTCTTAATAGACTTCTTTTTCCGTTCTCCACTTTTGACCTTTCAAAGTTCTCACAATCGACACCTTACATGGGATCTCACCTTGTCTTTGGGGTGTCGTGGGTTTTATGGAACTAGTTATCATAATTTTTCTTCATGTAGACGTTGAATCGCTTGTGTTGCCTGTGTGAAAACCTCGGATTGTGTAAAACGATACAGGCGACTGTCGGGAAGTGTGCAATCTCGCACACACACACACATACACACAGCGCATTCACATTTACTATTACCACTTTATCGTTACTCTGAACAGAAAAAAAAACTCTCATCATTGATGCTTTTAAAGGTTTTTATTTCATGTCTTCGACCTTTTTTCAAAAAGGCATCTTCATCGAGACAGCGACAGACTTTTCTCAGCCTTTAATAAGTTCAATAGCCCTGCAAAACACACAGTTGTAATTTGAACACATGATGCAAATGACAAGAGCAAATGTATTACTAAACTACTCTATGGCATTATTTTCTTTAATATTAAATATACAGAATAATATCTTGTCTATTTCATTGTTGATACGATCCAATGATCATTATTGTTATCGTCGTTGTTATTATTATTACTATTGTCGTCATCACTATCTTTATCATTAAACCTGTGTCAATCCTCCAGTTTTGGGTTCTATTTTGTTTTAAGCCAACAGTCAGAAAAATGGCCATGCTGTTACATACTGCTACATCACGAGCACTTTCGAAATCAATTTTCAAGGAAAACAACCGAGAATTGTTCACTTCTATCATAAACGTCGTTGGCGAGTGGTGAAGTCAACTACCTTGCTGTGCGATGTCTTCATGTCGTAGAAAGGACATCGAAAACATATTGCTAAGAGCCTTGTGGAAAATATTTGAGGTATAAATTCAGTTTTCTGAAATGTCTCTCCAAGTAGTAAAAGAGGAAATGTTTACTCACAAGGTGCATGCAGCATCGCACAACTCGATGTAATGGCCAGCAATGGTGTGGCAGGTCGCCTCACACACTTGCAGGGTGACGGCGGAATGAGACCTCAGTGCTGTCACCAGTCTCTGAGCAAGGGCTTGCACCTCCGCTGCAATTCAAGAAGAGTATCACGACATTGATCGAAAAAAAATTTGGTTACTCTACATAACAAACACTGTATCTTGCAGCCGAACTAAATATTGTTTTATTTAACTAATGATTTGTCACAAAGCTGTAAGAGGAAGAAACTTACCGACCGAGTCCTGATCATTAGTTTTAGCACCAGTATAAATATTTATTGAAAAACCAAAAAAGCCAGTCATACTAGAAAGAGTCTCTTCGTCATTTCCGTCTTCTTTTATAATACATCTCAACGAACATTTCAGAAGGTAGAGTATTTCCAAATTTCTACTTTCATAAAAAAATGCAATCATTTAAATGCCAGAAAACCACAAAGTTTTAAAATGTTGCACTTTATTGGCAACTGGTCGTAACATTTTCTGATTTCTTGAAACTTGTTATGAATATAAATATAGTCATCTAAAAATGTTAATTTAATAATACTTGACATTACAAATTATATATAGAGGGAGTTGTAAATGTTATCTCAGTATGATGAACAGAAGATGTAGCAGCGAAGGAAGCTGTCTGTCGGCAGTCACATTTAAAAAAAAATGTGAATATATTTCAAAGAAACATTGCGGCTTAGTTTATGTAATGTTTTACAAGCAAGAACTTAAAATTAAAGAGACAGATTGACAGACGAAGACACTTACAGATAAAAGTTTAAAGTAAGCGTTCGCACTCTCTCTCACACACGCGCGAGCCTTCAACCTCACATACCCAAATACAGTTTCACATGTATATGTAGAGGGAGTAAGACTTTGAACTAAAATAGTTAACCTATATATACAAAAACTCAAAAATTGTACCAAGAACTAACCTATAGCAAGTCGCTTCTCCCCAGAAGCAATGGCGACAAACACGACAGCAAACAGAAGGATAAGGCAGGCCTTCATCTTCACAATCTGAAGCAAAGTAACTGAACATAGTATAACGGGCTAAAGCTGATTTTATTGGTAAAGAAATATAATGCTAAAAAATCTTAAAGTACAAACAACAACAATGTATAGTTTACTGTACGTAATGTCCTGCGATTAATATTAATAAGTACGAACTTGCTGCCTAACACAATGAGTGTGACTAATTTGTTTTCAAAGATCACAGAAAGACAACATCAAGTCAGTTCTGTTGTTGCTGTTGTCTTCACTCACCTTTGAGTTCTCTCGAAGACGTCTCGTCACACTAAACACCGACGGCGCTTATGCCGGCTTTTATTTGCTTTCACTTCATTATGCACTAATCATTGTGACCTTTTTTTACAGAAGAAAGGAGGATTGAATTTTTTATTTTTTTGCTAGTTATCTCAACATCTGGACTGAGCGGATTGGGTATGAGATAAAAAAAGTAGGCATAAACTCACTAAAGGTACATTTAATAGAACCTTATCAGATCGTGATCTTCGTGTCAAAAAAAGTGCAAAGTTAAAAAAAAAAAAAAAAGAGTCCGCTTCAGGTTGTTTTGCTTTTTTTTTATAGGTGAAATAATTACTGGAAACAGGTACAGAGATGAGGTGGGAGATTTTCATACGGGGGGAAAAGACGCTAAAATAATGTTTCGGGCAAAAACAAAATAGCCCCTCACATTTTTGGTTTAAATATATTGTAAGACAATAGCCTCCATGAAAGTTTCAATTTTGCAGTGTTGTATACCAGGGATGCACAACCTACGGCCCGCGGGCCATATTCGGCCCGCGACGCGGTGCCATCCGGCCCGCGAAAATTCTGCCCACAGTGCAGGAAATCGGCATGTTAGTAATAAAAGAAGACCTTAAAAAAACGAAAAAAAGGAAGAAGTATTTATCCTAACGTAGGGCGTTTCCCGATCTTTTTTTCGATGGACGAACATTTCGATTCATTTCGATTCAGTGCTCCGACTTGGTGTCTCTACGATGAGGCCGGACATTCAGAAGTTGGTTTCGGGAAAACAACTTCAAATATCCCACTAATTAGTTTATAATTAATGGTAAGTATAACTTGTTTCTAATAATAAAAAAATGGTATCTGCTCTATTTTTTTTTTCCTTTTTGTATTTTTGCGGTGAAGTGGCCCGCGACACGGTTGTCCGAAATGGATCTGGCCCGCGACACGGCTGTCCGAAATGGATCTGGCCCGCAGGCCGAAAAAGGTTGTGCATCACTGTTGTATACGATGGGAAATCTCCTACTTTTTAAACTGTTTCTTAACTCATTGCCTGCTATTAATCCACTGGTGGGTTAAGAAACGGCTTCTATCTAGGCTTATGCTTCACCCACTTGTGGGTTACAGTGTTGTATTTTTTAATTTCTAACCCTTGGCGTAAATGAAAGAATACACAAGGGAGAAAACACAGGACCCTTTAGGACTTGTTCATCCAACGATTACTTCCCTTTAAATGCTGAAAAAGTCAACCAATCATGTGATTCCTCGTGTTTTATACCACTGTATAGTTTGTTTACTCGAGAGCCATATTGACATTCGTTGGGGCCTTCGGGGTCACTCGATTTGAAGTGGATTTGTACTCAAACAACAAAAAAATGAGAATAAAACAGTAATTTATATTTAAATTCTAATGTATCTTCTAATAAAATATGATCTTGTTTGGTACTTTATGCTTGTATATCTTATGTAAAAAAAAATTTCTTAATTTCTGACTTGTGTGACCTTCCGACCGGATTTCTGAAATCTATCGCCATACAGTTACTATCTTTGATGTGAGCTTACTACAAGAAATCAGAATCTATAATTCTTGAAACAAACACGACGCAAATGTTTTTAAAATGCTCTTTTAAACGACGTATCACATATATTTGTCTTTTTTGTAGTTTAACAGATATAATTTTTTAAAACACCTCTGAAAATTTGCTTCGCAGGTACTTGGTGCTCTGTAGTGAAGCGTTGTCGCGCGGCTCTGTACCTTCTTTGCCTACCGATAATAATATTATTAAATGAATCAATCTGATTTTGTTTGACAATAACAATGTTTAATCAATTCAAGTTTATATGCGGTTATCAAAGTGTTATTCCTGGAGGTGTTAATTGTGCTAGCATGATATATCCTGTGCAACCCTGTGTGAAGTTTAAAAAAAAATTCAATTACACCTACAAAAGAAAAACACAAAAAGCAGCGAGCTGAGTAGATGCAGCAGCGACGACGACATCTCACAGATTGTTGTTTCCAAGTGCCTCCTACATAAGTGCATACCTATCAGTGTTATAATTTTAACTGAATCTAAACACATTCCCTTGGAATTATTTTTGGATATAACAAATAATTTTGCTGTAAGACTTTGTCGGATTGTATAGAACGATATAGGTGACTATCAGTAATATGCAATCTCTAGCGCACATACACACAGCGCATTCACATTTACTATTACGACCTGATCGTTACTCAGAACAGAAAAAACACTCTCATCGTTGATGGTTTTTGAGGTTTTTATTTCATGTCCTCGAATTTTTTTTTCAAAAAGGCATCTTCATCGAGACTGCGAAAAATGTTCCTCAGCCCTGAAAACGTCAATAGCCCTGCAATACATACAGTTGTAATTTGACCACATGATGCAAATGACAAGAGCAGATTTATTACTAAGCTACTCTATGGGATACTTTTCTCGAATATCAAATATACACAATAATGTATTGTCCATTTCACCATTTGTTCGATCCAATGATCGTTTTTGTTATCGTTGTTATTATTATTACTATTGTCGTCATCACTATCCTCCGCCTCCCCATCAATAAACTTTTTCACAATCATGTTTCAGTTTTGGTTCTATTTTGTTTTAAACCAACAGGGCTAAAAAAAGGCCATGCTGTTACATCCTGCTACATCACGAGTACTTTCGCAATCAATTTTCAAGGAAAAGAACCAAGAATTGTTCACTTCTATCATAAATGTCTTTGGCGAGTCGAGAAGTCAACTACCTTGCTGTGTGATGTCTACATGTCGTAGAAAGGACATGGAAAACATATTGCTACGAACCTTGTGGAAAATTTAGGTATACGATAGGAAATCTACAATTTTAACCGGTTCTTAATAGACTTCTTTTTCCGTTCTCCACGTTTGACCTTTCAAAGTTCTCACAAGCGACCCCTTACATGGGATCTAACCTTGTCTTTGGGGTGTCGTGGGTATTATGGAACTAGCTATCATAATTTTTCTTCATGTAGACGTTGAATCGCTTGTGTTGCCTATGTGAAAACCTCGGATTGTGTAAAACGACACAGGCGACTGTCGGGAAGTGTGCAATCTCGCGCACACACACACACAGCGCATTCCCATTTACTATTACCACCTTATCGTTACTCTGAACAGAAAAAAAACACTCTCATCATTGATGCTTTTAAAGGTTTTTATTTCATGTCCTCGACCTTTTTACAAAAAGGCATCTTCATCGAGTCAGCGACAGACTTTTCTCAGCCTTTAATAAGTTCAATAGCCCTGCAAAACACAGTTGTAATTTGAACACATGATGCAAATGACAAGAGCAAATGTATTACTAAACTACTCTATGGCATTCTTTTCTCTAATATTAAATATACAGAATAATATCTTGTCTATTTCATTGTTGATACGATCCAATGATCATTATTGTTATCGTTGTTGTTGTTATTATTATTATTATTACTACTACTACTATTGTCGTCATCACTATCTTTATCATTAAACCTGTGTCAATCCTTCTCCAGTTTTGGGTTCTATTTTGTTTTAAGCCAACAGTCAGAAAAATGGCCCTGCTGTTACATCCTGCTACATCACGAGCACTTTCGAAATCAATTTTCAAGGAAAAGAACCGAGAATTGTTCACTTCTATCATAAATATCGTTGGCAAGTGGTGAAGTCATTTACCTTGCTGTGCGATGTCTTCATGTCGTAGAAAGGACATCGAAAACATATTGCTAAGAGCCTTGTGGAAAATATTTGAGGTATAAATTCAGTTTTCTGAAATGTCTCTCCAAGTAGTAAAAGAGTAAATGTTTACTCACAAGGTGCATGCAGCATCGCACAACTCGATGTAATGGCCAGCAATGGTGTGGCAGGTCGCCTCACACACTTGCAGGGTGACGGCGGAATGAGACCTCAGTGCTGTCACCAGTCTCTGAGCAAGGGCTTGCACCTCCGCTGCAATTCAAGAAGAGTATCACGACATTGATCGAAAAAAAAATTTGGTTACTCTACATAACAAACACAGTATCTTGCAGCCGAACTAAATATTGTTTTATTTAACTAATGATTTGTCACAAAGCTGTAAGAGGAAGAAATTTACCGACCGAGTCCTGATCATTAGTTTTAGCACCAGTATAAATATTTATTGAAAAACCAAAAAAGCCAGTCATACTAGAAAGAGTCTCTTTGTCATTTCCGCCTTCTATTATAATACATCTCAACGAACATTTCAGAAGGTAGAGTATTTCCGTACTTGTACTCTCATAAAAAAATGCGATCATTTAAATGCCAGAAAACCACAAAGTTTTAAAATGTTGCCTTTTATTGGCAAATGGTCGTAACATTTTCTGTTTTCTTGAAACTTGTTATGAATATAAATATAGTCATATAAAAATGTTAATTTAATTATACTTGACATTACAAATTATATATAGATGGAGTTGTAAATGTTATCTCAGTATGATGAACAGAACATGTAGCAGCGAAGGAAACTGTCTGTCGGCAGTCACAATCTTAAAAAATGTGAATATATTTCAAAGAAACATTGCGGCTTAGGTTTATGTAATGTTTTACAAGCAAGAACTTAAAATTAAAGAGACAGATTGACAGACGAAGACAGTTACAGATAAAAGTTTAAAGTAAGCGTTCGCACTCTCTCTCACACACGCGCGAGCCTTCAACCTCACACACCCAAATACAGTTTCACATGTATATGTAGATTTAGTAAGACTTTGAACTAAAATTATATATTCAAAAACTCAAAAATTGTACCAAGAACTAACCTATAGCAAGTCGCTTCTCCCCAGAAGCAATGGCGACAAACACGACAGCAAACAGAAGGATAAGGCAGGCCTTCATCTTCACAATCTGAAGCAAAGTAACTTAACATAGTATAACGGACTCAAGCTGATTTTATTGGTAAAGAAATATAATGCTAAAAAATCTTAAAGTACAAACAACAACAATGTATAGTTTACTGTACGTAATGTCCTGCGATTAATACTAATAAGTACGAACTTGCTGCCTAACACAATGAGTGTGACTAATTTGTTTTCAAAGATCACAGAAAGACGACCTCAAGTGAGTTCTGTTGTTGCTGCTGCCTTCACTCACCTTTGAGTTCTCTCGAAGACTTCTCGTCACTCTGAAGACCGATGGAACTTCTGCCGGCTTTTATTTGCTTTCACTTCATTGTGCACTAATCATGTTCGTGACCATTTTTTTTACAGAATGCAGGAAGAAGGAATTTTTTTTTATTGTTTGCTTGTTATCTTAACATCTGAACTAGCGGATTGGGTATAGATAAAAGAAAAGTAGGCATAAACTTACGAAAGGTGCATTTTGATGAATCTTATCAGATCATGACCTTCGTGTGAAATAAAAAAAAAATTTCAAGGTGAAAAAAAAGAGGCCGTTGCGGGTTGTTTTTTTGTTTTTGTTTTATAAGTCAAATAACTACTGGAAACAGGGACCGAGATGAGGTGGGTGATTTTCAGATTGGGGCGAAAGAGACGTTAAAATAATGTTTCAGGCAAAAACAAAATAGCCCCTCACATGTTTTGTTTAAATATATTGTGAGACGAGAGCCTCCATGAAAGTTTTGATTTTGCAGTGTTGTGTAGGATAGGAAATCTACTATTTTAATTAATAATTAGTTAAGACATTTTTTTTCCCGTTCTCCACGTTTGACCTTTGAAACATTTAACAAGTGACGCTTTACATGGGTTCTAACCTTGTCTCTGAGGTGTCGTGGGTATTATAGAACTAGTTATCATAATTTGTATTCCTATAGAAGTTGAATCGCTTGTGCTTTACAATGCAAAAACCGCGGACAGTATTTCTTTTCGAGTTTCACTATGCAGGGTATTAAGATTGAAGACAGCAATAAATTATCAAAAGAAATAGTACCGATACGAAATGACTTTTTGCTATTATGTCCAGATAAATAGCAGCAGCAGAAACACTGTTATCAGTGTTAAACTAACGAGACACAAATACTAGACATCACATTTGTGTCAAACGAATCAAATCTTCAATCCGTAAATTGATCGTTAGTAATCAATCAACGCTTTCAGATGGAAAGTGATTTTTTTTTTTTTTTACAAATGTTAACGAGTAAAAGAAAAGAATGAAACAATTTTAAAAAGTATTTTTGTTGATTTCTCTTTTCTTTTTTTTTTTTATCAATCTAGTCAAGTCCGAAAAAATCCCTCGTTTTTAAAATAGCAGAAATAATGCTTAGAAAATATTGAATAGTTCATCCACACTAACCCGTCTGATATTATTTTTGAGATCTTTAACATGGGTACAGGATAACGCATTTCTAGGTTTCTAATCTCACAAACCAAACACTAAAGGTAATGATATTTACACACACACACACCCCACTCGGATGGGTACACGCATATCATAACAAGTGAAATAGCTATAATTAAGAGACACAAAATCATTAGTTTTTGAACAGTTTTCTTTCAAATCGACAAATTAGCTTATTTAACAAGTAGATATCTTTGGTGAGCCTGAGTATTTTCTCTTTTAATTTACCATATCGACATGGCTAATGTGAAACACTTGATTTGAAATTAGGCATTTTTAGTATTTCAATTAATAAAAACCAAACATAAATATACTTTTATGTCTTCCCAATGTGTTTCTGTCACGAGTTGCTCGAGTTTTCTAGTACATTTTTCTGTCTGTGAACAGAAGGTTGATTTTGTATTATTTTGAACTATTTTAACATGCAGTCGGTAAAAAAACTTTATTTTGTGTGAATACAGCAACTGAGTGGTAATGGAGTGGACACAATAATTTTAGAAAGTTTTTACATGATGTTAGATGACAACTTTGCCAAACCCGGTCGCACTATCTTCCATGTTTGTCACGTTATAGGTTAAAAGGTTAAAAGTTAAAGCTGCTTATCTTCTGCTGACGGTGGTAAAAGATATGAGATAGAAGCCTTATGTGGTCCACAAAATGTAAAATTGAAAGTACATTTGTCTACTTTCGCTACAAGAAATGATGGAACACTTTATTTTATTAATACCTAACTTTAAGCAAATCTTAATTTTAAGAAATTTACGAAATTAAAAAAGAACAATAGTAGTTCAAACAGACTATTTTTGAGAGGGATCCTTGACACCAAAAAGTGAATTTTTCAATTTTAAATGAAACATGAAAGTACTATTTGCATATAGTTCTTTGAACTCAATTCTGGAGAAATACGTTTTTAATTACACTTATCAATGTATGTAAAAGAACACAAATCCACAAGGGTCACGCGTGTTCTTTGTGCTGACTGATTAATACTGAGAGTAAATGAACAAATACACAAGGGAGACAACACGGGAACCTTTAGGACTTGTTCATCCAACGATTACTTCCCTTTAACTGCTGAAAAAGTCAACTAATCATGTGATTCCTCGTGTTTTATACCACTGTATAGTTTGTTTAGTCGAGAGCCATATTGACATTCGTTGGGGCCTTCGGGGTCACTCGATTTGACGTGGATTTGTACTCAAACAACAAAAAAATGAGAAGAAAATAGTAAGTAATTTTAAAATTCTAATGTATCTTCTAATAAAATATGATCTTGTTTGGTACTTTATGCTTGTATATATTATGTAAAAAAATTTTCTTAATTTCTGACTTGTGTGACCTTCCGACCGGGTTTTTGAAATCTATCGCCATACAGTTACTATCTTTGATGTGAGCTTACTACAAGAAATCAGAATCTATAATTCTTGAAACAAACACGACGCAAATGTTTTTAAAATGCTCTTTTAAACGACGTATCACATATATTTGTCTTTTTTGTAGTTTAACAGATATAATTTTTTAAAACACCTCTGAAAATTTGCTTCGCAGGTACTTGGTGCTCTGTAGTGAAGCGTTGTCGCGCGGCTCTGTACCTTCTTTGCGTACCGATAATAATATTATTAAATGAATCAATCTGATTTTGTTTGACAATAACAATGTTTAATCAATTCAAGTTTATATGCGGTTATCAAAGTGTTATTCCTGGAGGTGTTAATTGTGCTAGCATGATATATCCTGTGCAACCCTGTGTGAAGTTTAAAAAAAAATTCAATTACACCTACAAAAGAAAAACACAAAAAGCAGCGAGCTGAGTAGATGCAGCAGCGACGACGACATCTCACAGATTGTTGTTTCCAAGTGCCTCCTACATAAGTGCATACCTATCAGTGTTATAATTTTAACTGAATCTAAACACATTCCCTTGGAATTATTTTTGGATATAACAAATAATTTTGCTGTAAGACTTTGTCGGATTGTATAGAACGATATAGGTGACTATCAGTAATATGCAATCTCTAGCGCACATACACACAGCGCATTCACATTTACTATTACGACCTGATCGTTACTCAGAACAGAAAAAACACTCTCATCGTTGATGGTTTTTGAGGTTTTTATTTCATGTCCTCGAATTTTTTTTCAAAAAGGCATCTTCATCGAGACTGCGAAAAATGTTCCTCAGCCCTGAAAACGTCAATAGCCCTGCAATACATACAGTTGTAATTTGACCACATGATGCAAATGACAAGAGCAGATTTATTACTAAGCTACTCTATGGGATACTTTTCTCGAATATCAAATATACACAATAATGTATTGTCCATTTCACCATTTGTTCGATCCAATGATCGTTTTTGTTATCGTTGTTATTATTATTACTATTGTCGTCATCACTATCCTCCGCCTCCCCATCAATAAACTTTTTCACAATCATGTTTCAGTTTTGGTTCTATTTTGTTTTAAACCAACAGGGCTAAAAAAAGGCCATGCTGTTACATCCTGCTACATCACGAGTACTTTCGCAATCAATTTTCAAGGAAAAGAACCAAGAATTGTTCACTTCTATCATAAATGTCTTTGGCGAGTCGAGAAGTCAACTACCTTGCTGTGTGATGTCTACATGTCGTAGAAAGGACATGGAAAACATATTGCTACGAACCTTGTGGAAAATTTAGGTATACGATAGGAAATCTACAATTTTTAACCGGTTCTTAATAGACTTCTTTTTCCGTTCTCCACATTTGACCTTTCAAAGTTCTCACAAGCGACCCCTTACATGGATCTAACCTTGTCTTTGGGTGTCGTGGGTATTATGGAACTAGCTATCATAATTTTTCTTCATGTAGACGTTGAATCGCTTGTGTTGCCTATGTGAAAACCTCGGATTGTGTAAAACGACACAGGCGACTGTCGGAAGTGTGCAATCTCGCGCACACACACACACAGCGCATTCCCATTTACTATTACCACCTTATCGTTACTCTGAACAGAAAAAAAACACTCTCATCATTGATGCTTTTAAAGGTTTTTATTTCATGTCCTCGACCTTTTTACAAAAAGGCATCTTCATCGAGTCAGCGACAGACTTTTCTCAGCCTTTAATAAGTTCAATAGCCCTGCAAAACACAGTTGTAATTTGAACACATGATGCAAATGACAAGAGCAAATGTATTACTAAACTACTCTATGGCATTCTTTTCTCTAATATTAAATATACAGAATAATATCTTGTCTATTTCATTGTTGATACGATCCAATGATCATTATTGTTATCGTTGTTATTATTATTATTATTATTATTATTATTATTATTATTATTATTATTATTATTATTATTATTATTATTATTATTATTACTACTACTACTACTACTATTGTCGTCATCACTATCTTTATCATTAAACCTGTGTCAATCCTTCTCCAGTTTTGGGTTCTATTTTGTTTTAAGCCAACAGTCAGAAAAATGGCCCTGCTGTTACATCCTGCTACATCACGAGCACTTTCGAAATCAATTTTCAAGGAAAAGAACCGAGAATTGTTCACTTCTATCATAAACGTCGTTGGCGAGTGGTGAAGTCAACTACCTTGCTGTGCGATGTCTTCATGTCGTAGAAAGGACATCGAAAACATATTGCTAAGAGCCTTGTGGAAAATATTTGAGGTATAAATATTTGAGGTATAAATTCAGTTTTCTGAAATGTCTCTCCAAGTAGTAAAAGAGGAAATGTTTACTCACAAGGTGCATGCAGCATCGCACAACTCGATGTAATGGCCAGCAATGGTGTGGCAGGTCGCCTCACACACTTGCAGGGTGACGGCGGAATGAGACCTCAGTGCTGTCACCAGTCTCTGAGCAAGGGCTTGCACCTCCGCTGCAATTCAAGAAGAGTATCACGACATTGATCGAAAAAAAATTAGGTTACTCTACATAACAAACACAGTATCTTGCAGCCGAACTAAATATTGTTTTATTTAACTAATGATTTGTCACAAAGCTGTAAGAGGAAGAAATTTACCGACCGAGTCCTGATCATTAGTTTTAGCACCAGTATAAATATTTATTGAAAAACCAAAAAAGCCAGTCATACTAGAAAGAGTCTCTTTGTCATTTCCGCCTTCTATTATAATACATCTCAACGAACATTTCAGAAGGTAGAGTATTTCCGTATTTGTACTCTCATAAAAAAATGCGATCATTTAAATGCCAGAAAACCACAAAGTTTTAAAATGTTGCCTTTTATTGGCAAATGGTCGTAACATTTTCTGTTTTCTTGAAACTTGTTATGAATATAAATATAGTCATATAAAAATGTTAATTTAATTATACTTGACATTACAAATTATATATAGATGGAGTTGTAAATGTTATCTCAGTATGATGAACAGAACATGTAGCAGCGAAGGAAGCTGTCTGTCGGCAGTCACATTTAAAAAAAAATGTGAATATATTTCAAAGAAACATTGCGGCTTAGGTTTATGTAATGTTTTACAAGCAAGAACTTAAAATTAAAGAGACAGATTGACAGACGAAGACAGTTACAGATAAAAGTTTAAAGTAAGCGTTCGCACTCTCTCTCACACACGCGCGAGCCTTCAACCTCACACACCCAAACACAGTTTCACATGTATATGTAGATTTAGTAAGACTTTGAACTAAAATTATATATTCAAAAGCTCAAAAATTGTACCAAGAACTAACCTATAGCAAGTCGCTTCTCCCCAGAAGCAATGGTGACAAACACGACAGCAAACAGAAGGATAAGGCAGGCCTTCATCTTCACAATCTGAAGCAAAGTAACTTAACATAGTATAACAGACTCAAGCTGATTTTATTGGTAAAGAAATATAATGCTAAAAAATCTTAAAGTACAAACAACAACAATGTATAGTTTACTGTACGTAATGTCCTGCGATTAATATTAATAAGTACGAACTTGCTGCCTAACACAATGAGTGTGACTAATTTGTTTTCAAAGATCACAGAAAGACGACCTCAAGTCAGTTCTGTTGTTGCTGCTGCCTTCACTCACCTTTGAGTTCTCTCGAAGACTTCTCGTCACTCTGAAGACCGATGGAACTTCTGCCGGCTTTTATTTGCTTTCACTTCATTGTGCACTAATCATGTTCGTGACCATTTTTTTTACAGAATGCTGGAAGAAGGAATTTTTTTTTATTGTTTGCTTGTTATCTTAACATCTGACTAGCGGATTGGGTATAGATAAAAGAAAAGTAGGCATAAACTTACGAAAGGTACATTTGATGAATCTTATCAGATCATGATCTTCGTGTGAAATAAAAAAAAATTTCAAAGTGAAAAAAAAGAGGCCGTTTCGGGTTGTTTTTTTGTTTTTGTTTTATAAGTCAAATAACTACTGGAAACAGGGACCGAGATGAGGTGGGTGATTTTCAGATTGGGGCGAAAGAGACGTTAAAATAATGTTTCAGGCAAAAACAAAATAGCCCCTCACATGTTTTGTTTAAATATATTGTGAGACGAGAGCCTCCATGAAAGTTTTGATTTTGCAGTGTTGTGTAGGATAGGAAATCTACTATTTTAATTAATAATTAGTTAAGACATTTTTTCCCCGTTCTCCACGTTTGACCTTTGAAACATTTAACAAGCGACGCTTTACATGGGTTCTAACCTTGTCTCTGAGGTTTCGTGGGTATTATGGAACTAGTTATCATAATTTGTATTCCTATAGAAGTTGAATCGCTTGTGCTTTACAATGCAAAAACCGCGGACAGTATTTCTTTTCGAGTTTCACTATGCAGGGTATTAAGATTGAAGACAGGAAGGTTAAAAGTTAAAGCTGCTTATCTTCTGCTGACGCTGGTAAAATATATGAGATAGAAGCCTTATGTGGTCCACAAAATGTAAAATGCAAAGTACATTTGTCTACTTTCGCTACAAGAAATGATGGAACACTTTATTTTATTAATACCCAACTTTCAGCTAATCTTAATTTTAAGAAAAAAATTTACGCAATTAAAGAAGAACAATAATAATTCAAACTGACTATTTTTGACAAGGATCCTTGACACCGAAAAGTGAATTTTTCAATTTTTAATAAAATCTGAAAGTACTATTTGCATATAGTTCTTTGAACTCAATTGTGGAGAAATACGTTTTTAATTACACTTATCAATGTATGTAAAAGAACACAAATCAGTTCATAAGGACCGAGGCTTTGTTTTCAGACGTGTCCTACTAAGATAAACCAGAAAAGTAATCTCTGGTTATTTAGGTAAGTAGGTTTTAATTTCTATTTAAGGTAGAATGGAACATTTCTTATCAGCTGCTGCATTGAACGCAGAGATTATTTAGTGTTCTGGAACCCACTGACATCTTTCTTCAAATGACAATATTCGTTGCTCATTTTCTTTTTACCGATCAGAAACGTGCTTTTAATATTATTCAGAGCCAGTGTTCTTAAAACCACAAGGGTCACGCGTGTTCTTTGTGCCGACTGATAAGTACTGAGACTGATAAAACTCAGTCAGTGCATCAGCTAAAAATCTTTCATGATGTTTAGAACCATAGCAGATAGACATTTGTAAAGTGGATTGATTCCACGCTCAAAAGAAAGCACGAGAAATATTTTAATATAGGTTTTTATAACCTTCTTACACTGTGCATAGAAGACGTAGCTCTTTGACCTAAAAGATACGTTTACCAACTTATGATTCGGTTGCAGTTTAAGACTGTATCCCTAATGAAATATGTGAGCAAGGCTGGGCTGTAATTTTGTTTATTTTTTTGAAAAGCATTGAGCTTGTCCATAGGGCAGGGATGAGGCGCCATACAGGCAAACGTTATTATTCATATTATAATAAGTTGGTAGCACGTGTCGTCACACGTTTTGATCATCGAGGATCATTTCCTTCACACACACAGGGAGATTTTTTTCTGTTTCAAATACTACCATAATGATTGCGAAACCTAGAAGCAGTACTTGAAAATGAATGAATTTGGAGTTAGTGCCATAAAAAGGTTCAGGGTATTTAATCTTTAGATGAGTAATAGTTATGATGTAGATAACGATTTTTTTTTTAAAACATCACTATACACAACCCAGTAAACGGGTCCGCCAACCTTGTGAATGTTGGGCAATGGTCAGCAGGTCCTGTACAGGACGACCAGTCTGGTCTGTAATGTTCGTAAGCCACTTCTTCTTCTGGCCAAGATGCATCAAAGGACAGTCTTCGACAAGATGTCGTGCAGGCTCACATGGTCAATGACCAACTTAACATCGCTTGAAAGTAGAGGTAAGAAGAGTCTAAGTATTCGAGAACTGCCTGAAGACGCTGTTCTGAATATCATACAGAGAATACAGAACCGACGACTTTGTAGGAAACAAGACTGCTACATTCATAGGACATTAGGAACTGCTGACTGTCGCTCAAAATAAGAAAGAGTGGCATTACAAAGCGTAGAAAGAAGTCAAGAACGCTAACTGCATTCATTACTGACGTGAGGAGTTGTTGCCCTTTGCAGGCGCTTATCTTGAGAGCATGGTAATGTTGACAAATACCCAGCGAGATGAGATATAGCTAGCGAGGAGATGATGCTTGTAATTTAGATATTAAACACAAAATTCAAAATACTTTTAGTGTTTTAATAATTCCTTTACGACTGCCTTTGTTTAAGGCTGCTGTGTCTCCAGTGAATTTAAATAATTAGATGGTTTGCAGACGAGTCTTGTCTTGAACGAAAAACACAGTAAAGTCTATGGAATTTACATGAAGACAGTTCTCAGTCTGTTAGATTCCCTTGCTACATAAGTCGCCCTTTGTCAAAGGAATAGTTTGAGCTTCATCTTCCAGTCATGTGTCAATCGTACGCGAAAGAAAACCTGCGCGTGTACACATGTACACATCGTCAAATGAACTCAAGGAGAGGTGTTTCTTCTGCCTCTTGCTACATGTGTGTGTGTGTTTGTGTGTTCGCACTGGAATGTCATCAGTAAGAAAGCATGTTAATGCAATGTTACCTACTTACGCCTTTACAAACACACCCACATTCATAAGTCCACAAGTCTGGAGCCAACACACAGTCAAATGTGAGCAAACAGAACTGGGGAATTCGTAACAAATTTCCTGATAACTCACACATAAATGTAAAACTTTCCTGCTGCTTTCACAGTTTTATTACACTGTTTGACATATGCAAGAAAGTTTTGAAACTTTATTTCATCGTGTGGTTGTGTTCAGTGTCGTCAAGAAAGGTTGGAAGGATGTCAGGCCGGACACGATGCCGTCTTCATCCGACCGAAAGTACTTTTGCAACGACGCTGCAAAATAAGTGAAAGATTTTTCAGGACCTCGTTCATACTTAATAACTAACTGATTATAAACAATATACATTAATTTTTGTTCTTAGTGCATTCTAGATTTTTTGAGACATTATGCAAGCAGAATAAGCTTTGGTACCCTGTTAGCATGTTGCTCATTTGTGGAGCAAGCGATTAACAAACATCGTGTTAGGTCCTTGGCTGAAAAAGTCTCTTTCCCTACTAAAAGCTAAAGAAAAGGATGTGAGCAAGACACCTTGGAGAGATTACATTGACTGGGTCCCTATCGAGGAGACAATTCCTTCTACATGAGAATTCATAGGACCTGATGGGAGGAATTGTGTTTATTAAGTTTCAGTAATGTTAAAATATGTACCACACGTATTTTTAAAATTTGCAAAATATGTTTTAAATCCTTAAAAGAAGTGTTTTTTTTCTATATTTAAGTGTACTATTTCTTTTACTGCTTAGTTCTTTATTCACGAGCTTAGCCTATGTTTGCCAGTGTGTCCTCTGTTTGCTGGCATTTATCTGAATTTTATCACTATCGGTTAATTTGTAGTCTTTCGTGTGCAGCTCACTGACTTGCATACACACGCTTACTAAATTAATAATAATTTACTAAAAAAATGTATTGTGTTAATATTTTTGGCTTGAAATACTATAATTTATTCATTTATTTGTTGATAAAGACAATTTTTAATTTAATGTAAAATATATTCAAAAGAAATTTAACATAAAGGACAGAAAAGTCCTTTTTTTGACAAGGCACAGTCTTGTTATATACTATCGACAAAAATAATACCTATAATATCAACAACAATAATAATCTCAATAGTAATAATAAAAACATTTGTCAATGTTTTTTTCTCAGTGTGGAGGCATTCTTATGGTGCTGTTCACAAAACAATTAAAAACGCCTACCATTAGTTACTGCGGCGGGGAAAAACAACCGCCGAGAAGAGGGGGGGCAATAGAAAAGCTTTTTAAAGAATATAACACATTTAACAAAGCATTTCTGTTTTAGTTTCTACTTACAAGTCGCAGATACTGTTGCAGCCGAAGCTGAGAAGACCAGCATATTTCACGCATAATTCCATGCAGAACTCAGAGGCTCCATCAGCGTTGTCCTTCACGAACTCCGTCAGTTGTTTAATAAGTTCATCAACATCTGTAATTTCCGTACAGAAAATCATTTTTCGACACATCACATGAATTGTTTGTTCTTTTACAAACTGATACATAAATACGATTAACATTCTGACATCGTCATTGAAAACGGCCACCGGTCATTTCGCCCCAAGACCACTTCGCCCCAGTCATATCGTCATCAGTGAGCTGGCATGGTGCGGCTCCCTGCCATAAGCCTACCTCTGCGCTTAGCAAATACTAAATTAAAAAAAGACGAAAATCCTGCGACCCAAAGTTCCGCAGTGCGACTACGAAAACAGAAATACAATGGTCACGAAAATAACAAACAAATTAAGCAGATATACATAAAATGCCGATAGTTTCCTCCCTCAAACCACTCCAACAAAAACATTATGTAGACAGTCGCTTTTGAACTCGTGATCAGTTACTGTATGATGGTCTTCATAGTCACCAGCATCACCACTTAATTATTTGTTCTCATGCAAGCTTATGTAAATTGTATAATATAAAACTTTCTAAAATGAAATTCTGATCTAAGCTAAAAGTTGTAGTAGGATGTCCGAACTAAATCCTCCAATAGAAAAAAGTGAAAAAAAGAACAAAAAAATAAAAAGGGAGAAAGAGAGTTGGAAACAAGCGATAGACGAAAAAGAAAGAGAGAGAGGGTGTTTTAAGACATATGATCAAAGCAGAAAGGCTAAGTTGTCATCATTTTAATAATGCATTCACGCAAATTAAACACAGCAGACTTACTAAGTTTTATCTTTGCGTCCACCTCAGTGGGGGCGGCAGCAGCTGCAGCCACAATGGCCAACACAAGCACCAAGCAGATCTTCATTCTCGAAGTATGGAGTAGATGATAGAAGTAGAAATTCTGAAACAATTTGTGTGATTACTGTCGCGTGTCGCATGCTGTCTCAGCACGAGCCTTAGTTCTGAGGGGAGGAGGGGGTTGCTGCGTCATCGTAGTCTGACGCAATTTTGTTTTTTACGTGTTTTTTTCAATGGTGCCTCTTGTGTTTTATACATAGAAAATGCTCTGTATTGAAAACAAAGTTACATATCTACGACTCTGAGGTTTATCGGATCAGTTGGTCTGTATGAAAACTTTTACCACAAGTGTAGTATTTTACACTGCAGTTTGTTATATTATCAGTACCTCAATACCTGCGCCACTTTAGTTAAGCACAACATAGTCTATTCATCGCTTCATTATCAGATCACAAACTCCAAACCCAAGACTAGTCATCTACAATCTGTCATCTAGTGCCTGTCTCCCCGAGCTGAATAATATTGTCATGTCCACAGCAAAGCTCAAACAATATTTCATGTCTAGTTATAATGATTTAGAAAGGCTTATGTCACTCACTTTTCCGCTCTGTTCCTGTCGTCAAGCGTTGAGCTGGATGGTCAACTTTGCCCTTATCTGTCTGCTGACAGGATGATGCTGATGACGATGCGGCTGATGTGCCTTCGACTGGACCTCCGAAGCTTTATAGTCAGCGGACCCGTCCTCGCCGTCTGCATCCTTGTTTATCTGAAAGCTGACCCTCATTTTTGTTTCTTAGAATTTTTTTCGCATTCTATAAGAGATTTTTAGAGCTTAAGGCATATCCGGTAGAAAATCTATCCTTAAAAGTTTCAAGTTCAGATGTTGACTAGTATTAATAATAGATGTTTATGGGTTTGTTGATGTAAACAAAAATCTTTAAAACCCATTTTTACTTAGTTGATAATGTTTTTAAAAAAAATTTGTAAACACCTGGACAACATTTTCAAGATGGAATTTACATGCGGACAAAAAGTTTGTCAATGCATGAGGTGGCAAAAGTTCACTTGTGTTCCTTTTGTTAACAAGTGTCAATAAAAAGTATTTTGGGGCTTGTTAATGCGCAGAAAACTTAAATCCTTATTTTTATTTACTGAATAATTCTTTAAAGCTGTTGTAAACACTTGGACACTATAATTATAGAGCAATAAAATTCAAAATTTTTTAAAGAAAAATTTTAAAAAATCAGACAACCTTTTCAGGATTGGACATGTGAGTGACTGACTGAGCTTGTGAACACGAATTTTTGTAATCCTTACAAAACTGTCGTTTATATTTAATTTAATTACTCTAACAAATAATCTATCTCACACACAGACACACGCTGCCATTACTACCTGTAGTATAATGATCATACTGCAGACAATTTTAATCACAGATTGAAGTTCCATGAATTTTTGATAATTGTATTCTAGCTTTTATTATTATAGCTGCAAATCTTTTGGAAGGAAAAGCATAAAGTATTTCAAGTATTTTTTAAAAAAGAATAATGACATTGAACGGCCATATAAAAGGGCTGTTACATTAGAAGTCTAACGCCCCTGTTTAGATAAAAATAGAGAAAAAAGCTTCGTGTGTATGAGAATAGATTTTCGGAGATACAGGTGCGAGGTGGGTAGCATACAAGGACCGAGGGAGATATGAAGCTATGCTGTCGTTGACCAGGGTCAACACAGTGAACTCAAGGAAAAGCATATTGCTTCAAAAATTGTTCTTAACCCTACAAGTTATAAAACAGTGACTAAAGTTTCTGGGAGCAAAGAAGCAGAAATAGTGTCCCAGGGGTCTGGACACCGTTCTAAAACCTCGGGAATAAGACGCTTATAATTGAGTTCCTGATTTTGCCCTGAGAAAACGACTGACTCTTACTCTTACTCTTATAATTTACCGAAGAGCTGAAAGAGCTGAAAGAGCTGACAGTTGCAATTAAGTGGAATTTTTGAAAGTTGCAATTAAGTGGAATTCTCGTTTTCACGACTTGGCAAAGCGCAGTGCAGCTTGCTATTTCTCCAAATCTTAAGGAATCCCTCCTTTCTTTCAAACATCACTAAGGAAAGAAAGAGTTCAAGAACGGTAACTCCATTGGAGACTGACGCGAGGAGTTGATGGTCTTTGCAGGGGTGTATCTTAGGAACACGGTTCACAAAATAATATATATGTATATATTTAGATAAAGAATGTTATGTTTTTACGAAGAACACAATATAATCTGTAGGATTTACGAGTAGACAGTTCTCAATCTTTTGGATTATGTTGTCACATTAATCGCCCTTTGTCAAAGGAATTTTTTTGTCCTTCCTGTCCCAGTCCCTTGTAATCGTACACGAACAGATAAAAGCAACAACAACAACATTTTCTGAGAGGGACACAAACACACACTAGACGCTATGAGTTGCAGTGTGCAGGTACTGTTTGTGCCAGGTGTGGCTAATCCCCCGACATCCGTAATACCCACAACAAAGCAGATTTATGTGCTATTATGAGCTTCCTTGGCATCTGCACGCGATCATATCTGTGTGTATGCTTTTATGTGTTGTACATCTCAGCTTTGATTGTTCTGTGCCTGTGACAAGTTATTTCCACCTGTCGACCACACCTTTACCAACCGTAGCTGCAGCCTATCATTTGTCTTGGTCGTCTTTTCCAAGATTTTCTATTCACTCTTTTACTTCTAATCCACGAAACACGCATTCTTTCCTTTTTGTCGTCAACGGGCATTGTGATTCGTTGAAACATTTTCACTTTGTCCTTAGATGTTGAATCTTGGCGTGTACACATCGTCAAATACATTCAAGATGAGGCTTTTATTCTGTCTGTTTCTCCATGTGTGTGCGTGTGTGTTGTTCTTTTTTTTTTGAGTGTGTGTATGTGTGACAGGTAGAGAGAAAAAGGGAGCGCATGTTTCTGTTTATATATCATCAGTGAAAACACCCAGTGAAGCCTTTTCAGACACACAGACATTCATGAACCCATAATTCTAGAGCCAGCACACCGTTGTATAAGAACGAACATGACAAGATAATTTGTAACGTGATTCCTGACCAAACATAACTCCCAGGTAAATTCAAAAAGTATCAAGCTGCTTTCACAGTTTTATTTAAATGATTAGACATTTGCAATCAGCAATAATATGTTGAAATCTTAGTTTATCTCGTCGTTGTGTTCAGATCGTCAAGAGAGGCTGGAAGAATGCCAGGCCGTGAAGACGACTGCATTCACTCAAGTAGTCCTGTAAGGTAGCTACAAAACATACAGATGATCCTCAGCACCTGATATGGACTTAATGACTAACTAATATTTGACAGTAGGTGTGTATTGTTTGCTTTGTTTTAGACCATAATTATACATGCAGAATTAGCATCTCATTTGTGGAGCAAACAACGGATAACCTTTTAAGTCTGTTGCTACAAATTTTCCCCTTCCCACTCAGAAGAGTTAGATTCCTGACATGCTACGAGAAGTTAAAGAGATGTATGTGTGTGAGACACAGTGAAGCACATACATTGTGTCTCTCTCCGCTATGAGATACTTTTTCTTACGGGAAAATTCACAAGTGTTGATGGAAACTTTTGCGTTTATCAAGTTTCAATAACTTTAAAGTATGTACCACCCCTAGTGCTAACAATTATTTAATATATTTGAATCCATAAAGATCCGGTCTTAGCGTGCAATATACAGCACACTGAGCGGGTAAATGCACTTTACAAATTTAACAATGATATTAAAGAAATAAATGCATAATTTGTTTAGAAATCTGTCATATTTTATTTACTTGATGATTCAAGCCAGGAGTATAGATAATTTGTAAGGTCTAATATTGTATGATGATGATGATGATAATAATAATAGCAGAAAAAACGGTAGAAATAACAACAGACATCGTACAGGTTCTCAGCGTGGAAACAATCTCATGGCGGTTTTCAAAAAAACAATGAAAACAGAAGCAAGGTGGGAGAAAAAAGTAAGGCTTACAAACAATATAACACACACAGCAGTGCCTTTTCTGCACCAAGCTACTCACCTTTCACAGGCAGAGCTGCACCCATAGGCAAGCCAGAACGAAACATTTGCGCAACCTTTATCGCAGAGTTCCTTGGCTCCTTCAGGGTAAAGTTTCAGAAAATCCTTCAGTTGTTGAATTATTTTCTCAGTGCCTGTCATTTACGTGGGAAAAATCATTATTTTTGACATATCATATGCATTATTTGTAGCTTTACTGACTAACATATAAAAACGATGAAACCTGTTGAGATTGTCATTTACATAGATTTTAGACACAACAGGCTTACCGCTTGTTACTTTTACTTCCACGTCAGCTGGGGCGGCGGCAGCAACAGCAACAGCAACAGCAACAAGGGCCAACACAAGTACAAAGCAGATCTTCATTCTCGAAGTATGGAGCAGTTAATTCAAGTAGAAATCCTGAAATAATGTGTGATTATTATGACAACCACAAAAACAGAAAATAAAGCTAGACATCGTCATCGTCATCATTGTCATCATCGTCATCGTCATCATCATCATCACCTCTTCTGCTTAAGAACATGCTTTCGACTTTAAATGCCGCCAAATTTTCGAGCTTGCTTCTTATGCAGGAAACTTCTTTAGTTATGTGAACTGTGATATATGCATTGACGATCTGAGAAAGAGATGGAGGGACTGAACTCAAACGTTCCTGATCATCCTGACCGCTGACACTCAAAGACAGAATGATGAATGACCCTGCAGGTTTACTTCATATTACCTTTAGGGTGAGATATGGTTTATTTATAATTTTTGAATATTTTTACCAAAATATGAAATGTGTCCTAACTGAAATAAATAACATACCCATAAACGAATTTTACAATTTAGTGAAGGAAAAACTGAATTACTGAACCAAACTGTGATATTATTTGTCACCTAAACTGTACGGAGTCTATAAGAACAATCCACTTATTAACAATTCTGCCTTTTACTTCATGATAAACTGTAGATAAGACAAGCATTTTAACAACATTGTCAGGAAAGTTGTCATGTGTACTGGCTATTTCAAATAATACAAATACTAAATAAGAGAGAATATTTGACGTTCTTTTATATTTAGATATTATTAACTTTTGTTTAGAATCTGCATTACATGAGCTTTACCATTCTCATTTCCACACCAAAGCTCAAACAGTATTTAGAGAATGAACGGATTTTATAATTAGTTTTACGTTTGCGCGTTACCAGAGTTTGGTTAACTCACCTGCTGGTCAGTGCCTGTAGTCTGGAGTCGAGATGGACGGTCGAGTTGACCTTTTCTTTCTCGCGTCTGTCTGCTGACAGGATGCTGCTGCTGCTGATATGCTCTCATCAGAGACTTTATAGTCAGTGGAACTGTCCCCTCCCGCCGCATCTTTGTTTACCTGAAAGCCGACCCATAGTTTTGTCTGTTAGAATTTTTTAACAATTGCTCTATCAGAGCTTTTGGCAGATTAAAGCATATCTGACAGAATAATCTATCCTTATTGGTTTAATACTCAGATGCTGACCAGTCTTAATAAAGGTATTTAGAAAAACTTCAATCCTGTTTTTTGTCAACACGTCGGAACATTATTTTTAGAAATACAATCCAATATTGTCATGATAGATTATAACACCTGGAAAACCTTTTTTATGGAGCTTACAAGCAGACACAAGTTTGTAACTGTGTACGTGATTTGGCAAAAAAAACATTTTATTTGAAATGTTGCTAACCGGTGTTAATAAAAAGTAGTTTGGAGTTTCTTAATAGGCAGAAAAATTCAATGCTCAATTTTTATTCATTAAAACTATTGAACTCCTGAACACTACAATTGTAATTATAGAGACATGTAATCCAAAATTGTCAAGAAAAAAATATCTTATGTAATTTTGTAATGTTTGTAATCTTTGAAAAAGTTTCATTTATATTTAATTAACGATTATTCCAACAAATAATTGTACACACACACACATACACAGTCTATCTCCTTTTCACTGACTCCGGACTTTAATACTTGTACAACAATGATTATACACAATTCTTGTAATAGTTTACAGCGTCACGATTGTTGATGAGTATGTCCCAGGTTTTATTATTATCTCTCTATACAAAAAGTGAGTTAAGAGACAGTTGCAAATTCTGTCCCTAAGAGTGGAAAGTGTGAGGTATTTTTACTTTTTCAAAAGAAAAATTAAAGTGAATGGTAGTGTAAAATAATACTGTTACATTACTGTCTAACACCCTGTTTAGATACAAATACAAAAAGCTTCGTGTGTATCTCAATACATTTTTGGAGAAACAGTTGCGCCGGGTGTCGGATGAGGACCAGGGACGGTAGTTATAAAACTAAGATAAGTCGTTGCCCTAAAGTCAAGGAAAATCGTTCTGTTCTCAATATCGTGTCCAGACCCTGCAAAAGTTGTTTTACGCTTCTAGCGGTAGTTATGAAGTTATAAGAAAAGGTCCTGGACACCGTTTTAAACTGGATTTAAGACGCTTTTCCATGAGTTAACGATTTTGTCCTAAAATCAACTTACTCTAGCTTCTTAATTACAGCCTCATTGAACTATATTGAGATTGGCGCACCAAGTCCTCACCTGTCCACCCATGTAATTTAACACACAGTTTTCTGAAGCATTGAATACTACCAGGTGTGAAAGATAATCCCCAGATTTTTGCGAGTTTATCTTAGCTTTTTTAATCTGCTGTCTTAATCTCACTTTATGCATCCGGGAGCTTTGCTATGTCCGGCAGAAACAATAACATGATTTTCATCAAGAACTTCTTTTGTACCGGAAAAAATAACATAAAAAATAAAAGGAAATCTCAAAAAGCGTAAACACCCTTTATTAACAGCTAAAAATGATCATGTGCCACATGTTACTAATTCATCAGTCGAAGCAAAAACTCCCGTCAAATACGACACAAACCCCTATCTGTGTATATTTTCTGACTGGTCCTTCTGTTTTATTTTACTGACTTTAGGGAATATGTTTTTTCGGTTTCCTTACCTTAGATGGAGTGATAGATTTCGAAAAAGCTTAACCTTAATTCTGTTATCTTCGAAAACAAAGATTTTGTCATTGTCTTTGATCTTCCTTAATGAAAATAGGAACGTTTTTCATGTCATTAATAAATAATCGAGATTTTCAATGTTTTGTTGCTGTTGTTGTTGTTGTTGTTGTTGTTGTTTTAAAAGACAAACTTCTTGTTCTGTTTTTAATGTCTAAACAGACTAGTATTAAAATCTCTGAAATGCTGCTGCTGCTTGTCATGATGGTAATGATGATAATGATAAGATGATCCGACTTTTGATGATGGTGATGATGATGGTGATGATGATGACACGCCAGTCTGTATAGCAGCCGAACAAAGAAAAATGGAATACTATCTAAACCAAAAAGTCGGCTAAAGTTCTTTGGAAGCTACATCACAAACTAGACTTTCAAAGTGATCAAAATGAAAGCAAAGTTTTATGCGAGGAATTATATACCGCTCAAAACAATGTGGAGGCCACTTTAATATTTTCTATATTTGTGTTAATCTTGTTTGTACCAGCAATGTGCAATTTCTTAAAAATCCTTTTAGTGAATTTGTTATGTGGGTGAACAGTCAACGTGAATAATTTAATAACAATCCAGTTTGGTCTTGTGTGTGCAGTCAAACAAAAAGGGTCATTGAACCCACAAAAAGACATTATATTGTAAAATATCCATATGCCAAGGCAGAATTGAACAGCAGAAGACATGCAATGTACATCCAAGGACTGTCCATTGTGACAGTGAGTTTAGAACCCTGGGATTGTTTTCCAGGTCCTTCTACAATGGTAAAATCCGCGCCTGGAGACGATATGAAGAGAGTTACCACGATGCACGTGTGGTGGAGTGTGATCGCTATGGTGGTAGGTCCATGATGATGTGGGGTGGGATAGGGAAGGCCTACAGAACTCCCCTCTGCGTGGTGCAAGGCGACCGGACAGGCGTGATACACAAAGAGAACATTTTACATCCTCTGCTACTGCCAGCTCTGCAGGCCATTGGACCAGCCGCCGTTTTTCAAGACAACAATTTCAGACCGAACATGGCCAGGATCATCAATGACTTTCTGCAGCAGCACCAAGCTAACAGCAAGGCCTGGCCGGCCTGTTCCCCATAAGTGAATCCAACTGAGCATCTGTGGGGTGTCTGAGAAGCACATGGTAAAACTGACATCGAATGTACCCGACCGTATTCGCCACTGAGAAGTAAAAGACAAAAAGCAAAATTCTACAGTTTCGCTTTTATTACTTTTAGGGGTTAATAGAGCTTCAATTATAATTTTTCTAAGTCTCTAACTTTTTTTTAACAAAACATGAAATATAACTATATGAGTTGTTTGTGTGTGCAAATAGGCTTTTGGAGGTACAGGTGCGAGCTGGGTGGCTCATAAGGAATTAAGTTTACTGAGAAGGACACAACAGGCTGCCACATTCCTGACTGTCCATCCACATGCATTCCTTAGCCATCGTATGCAAGAGACGATGCACATGCAGACAGGAATGTAGTTAAACACGCAGTAAAACACTGAGTACGTTTGCCTCCCTGCCAATGTAAATACATATTAAAAACAAAGCTTACACTATTTATCACACAGTTGTCTAAAGCATTGAAAAATACCAGGTATTAAAAGTAATCCCCAGCGTTTTCTGAGATAAGCTTTATTAATCTACTTTCATAATCTCTAGATTTGAACAAACAGGGATGCTTCTCTTTCTCTTTGCAACACTCACTCTTTTCGTGTGCATAAAGAGGTCTGGATGGGTGTGTAGGTCTGGGCTGGTGGATGGTTCAGTTAGAATTAAATGGATGAGTGTGGGTTCATTGTTGCAACTGGCCAACACCAAAATAAAACTGAGATTATTTTATCCTCTAAGTATTTTTCAAATCTTCCTGTAATACAGATATCTATAAACTATCCATTGTATGGTCTAAGCGAGTCAGCAGGTAAGACCTTTTCGTCTGACTGCTATGCTCAGATGATCTGTTACCTGCACAAATTGTCAAAATCAGAGTACGGGTGTTCCTTATTAAAGAAATTACACAAGTTGCTGTTCCGAAAACAAATGCTGTACATGTCATAATGCAATGTAATAACGTAAAAACTGTTTTTAAAAAATTGATTCACGACTCATAGTGAAGTAATATAAGTTTTTAGCAGTTAACGTGTTAATGGAAGAGAAGTATTGTGAGTTAATAGCAGTTTCCATGTTGTATACTTCAAGCTTTGACTCCTGAAGAGTAAGTTTAATTAGTGGTGTTTTGTGTTCGCCTCAGATTTTGTGTTCGCCTCAGTATCATCTTTTTTATGTTGTGTTGTTTGTTGTATTCCCCCTGTTGGTGTTCGTTGTCAGTCCACACTTGCAGATTGGTTTTTGTTTCTTAATGCGATTTTAAACATAGTCGAGTGGTGAATACAGCTAGTGGGATGGAAAATTCGTTGCTTCACTAAAGTCTTTGGCTTAAAAAAAGAAAACAAATTCACAATCAGTATATGAAGATCTGTAATCAAATCTTTGTGATTTGTGGAAATAATGCACAACTGTCAGGACAATGTGTGAAGAGAACGTGAGATTTAGGTGATCCTCAAGTGACTATGAGGCGATTGTTGTTATGTGAAAGATTATGGGTTGAAGGTGTTGTCTTCTGCTGCGTCTCGTCATTATTCCTCGTCGTGTCTTATCATTCGTTGTTGTAATGAGCTGATCGCCGTCTCGAGCTTTAAGTGTCTGAGAGAATGTACTGTTCCTCCTGTAGTGAAGACTGAGCAGCTTTGTCTTTCTTTTCTCAGCTGTCACTCAGCGCTCCGCTCTTGTGGTTTGGTTGTTGGTGAGTTAAGGTGTGTGAATGGTCTGTGTAGGACGCCTGACATTGTTTTTTTAAGTTATCCTTTGGCTGACTGAGTTAGTTTTACTTATTAGTATAATTTTGTATGTTAGAATTTGGTTTTAAAATACTGCTTAATATATATTTTAATAATGAGATTTTTTCAAATTTTGATGATTTTTAACTTTTGGTGAATACTTTGGCTTTTTATTTGATTTTTCACGGAAAGGGAGATAACATTGCTTTCCTTATATTTATAATTCTGTTGGGTTATTCCCCATGAGCGGTCACTAACGTGTTGTTACACGTTGACTCGAAGCTGTATTTTTTCTCTTTCGATATATTTATATATGTTTGGGTGCAAAAGCCATTGGCTTAATTAGTTATTACCACTGCATTGACTTTGCTGCGTTGTTTGTACTGATTTGAAATTGTGTTTGGCTTTTAACTTCGAATCGTCACATTACTTCGTCCATTCTATTTATAGATTAGCTTTCTTGAATGAGCCTTGCACTTTGATAGAATGTAACATAAAGAGGTTGCCATGAATGAAGCTTCATTTGAAAAACAAGGTAAAGGGAGATATTTACAGTATTAAGCACTTACTAAATACACTTTGCGTGTAGACAGGCCCGTTCTTAGCCCCCGCGGGGCCCGAGGCAAAGGGCATGTGCGGGGCCCTCACGCCACGATCACACGGTTTTAGTTGGGATCTAAAGTCACTTGCCTAGTTACCATATCAATCAAAAGCGCGGGGCCCCTTGAAGCGCGGGGCCCTAGGCAGATGCCTCGTCCGCCTGCCCCTAAGCACGGCCCTGCGTGTAGATATGTTTGACAGGCGTACAGACAGGTTAGTGAAAAAGAAAGAAGCCGAGGGGTTAGAAAACCCCCCAGAAAAATTAGACAAAGAATCAGAAAGATTAGCAAAAGAAGAAGGAACAAGAAAAACTTGGGCTTGAGCGAGGAAACGGAGAGAGGAGTAAATCACAAACACTCTTATTGATTCATTGACGACATTAATTCATTTTTATTCTCTCACACACACATTTACACACCTACCGCCCGCTATACAAATCTTTGTATGCAAGGTAAGTGTTCGTTCTTTTTATTACAGTGTATGTGTGAGTAAGAGAGAGAGAGTTTTTATTTCTATTTTAATGCCTTAGAAGAAAACAATGTCTGTTATAAGTCATGTGCAGTCGTGAGACTATATTTTCAGGCCGTAGCAGACACACGGACATCACAGGCAATAATACTTAGACGAGCAGATAATTGTATGCGCGTCAACAACACAAGAAACAATCCATAAGCACATTTCCTGAACAGAAACAACTCATATAAAACGCCAAATCACCAACCTGCTTTTAAAAGATTTATTCCAGTTTCAACATTTTCAAATTAATAATGAAGTGCTGAACTCATGTCCAACTCTTTGATCTTTTTTGAAATGTCGGCAATGAAGACTTGAGAAAGGTCAGGCCTTGCAGATGACAGTCTTCACTGGCTCATCCGTTTATTTCATTGACGACGCTACAACATATGTAGATTATTAGAGAACCTTGGACATCATGAACAAGTTTTTTTGACAGTTTTCATATATATGTATATAGTAACGGAGCCAACGTCCAAGAGAACACCGAAACACATCTACAGGGATTCTACAACTATTTTTCCGTTTTTATTATGTTTGTGTGTTTGTTTCTTTAGTAAAGCACTTTGACCTCACCTTTAATGGTGGGAAAAATCGATATGAAACTCGACATATATTATATTATCTTTTATATATACAAAAAAATATTATATATATATAAACAGTTCACACACAAGCTTTGGTAGCCGGTAACCTCCGTCGTTTATTGTCAAAAAAGCTGATAAATCGGACGGAAAACTATCAATACTCACCCACAAAAAAGATACATCACATGTCAGACAAGACAAAACAAGCCTTGACAAGATGGGATCCCTTTAACATTGCATGCTCTACACACTGTTAACCATTTACAAATACTCTGACTTAAACTATGGGAGCCTTTTCATTTCATGAGAGAAAATAAGCAAAAGGGGATGGAAAGGTTGGCATGTTATACAACACGAAAAACATAAAGTTATGCATTTGGTTGAGACAATAGGGAAAAAGCAATGTCAGTGTGTGGGGCGAGAATGATTCTTTTTTAAACACACACACATCACAACATCGGTTTTGTGCACCGAGTTGTTTTGTACTCACATTTCGCATGCGTCGTCACACAAGAAGGCTAGAAAACCAGCAACAGACTGGCATCCAGCCTCGCAAACAGCTACGGAATCTCCAGGATTATTCCTCATGTAGTCTCTTACTTTTTGAATAATATCGTCCACGTCTGTCAGTTATGTAGAAAGTTTAATAATTTGTGACAAAGCATTTACAGTATTTGTACATTTACTTGTTGTTACATTGAAGAGATGAAAATATATTATCATTCAAATCACATTAAACAACTTTTGACTACCACGCTTGTCGAAACAGAAGAAATATAGAGGTGATCTTAAGCATTAGGTAATACCACACACACGTTAATCTTCCAATTCTTTGCAGCCACCCGTTAAGGAATGTAAAACAAATAGTCAAATACATTTACAGTTTGGTGTTTTAAGGAGCTGCAATGTTGACATTTTGTCGTTAGTAATGTTTAACCTGTCTTCTGAACAATATAATGGTTGTTATTATCAGAACATTTTTCATGTGATTATTCTTATTCATGATAGTTTATAAAAACCTAAAAGTTGTGTACAGTCAGAAAATGATGGTGATAGAAATTATATTAAATGTCTGAACTATCCTCTTTCCTGCACAACCAATCATTCCAGAGAATGTCATGTCATGTCATAACTGTACCAGTCGTAGAGAAAGCTGATGGAGAGACTCATTCTTAAGCTCATGCCCACTAGGACATCTTGGGCCAACCTGAGAAGGTCTTCCACGGACACCAGGTCCACTCCTTAATATTTGCCACCCAGCCTTCCTCTGTTTGTCATGATAACTTTATATATCTACCCTTACCTACGAAATACCACTTTAATAAAAGAAAGGAAATAGAACCACATGCAGAAAAAGACAGGAGATGCGATGATAGCGAGTCTTGAGGAAAAGAAAGATAATGTACTACTCGTCTTTACAATTAATTTACGTTAATAAGATAAAATAGACTTACCAAACCAAAGTCTCTTGTCAATCTCACTGGGAGCAGCTGCAGCTGTAGCCACAAGGACCAGCAGAAGAAGAAAGCAGACCTTCATTTTGGAAGTATCGTCAGACAATGAAGAAACAGTATGGTTCCTGGAAACAAGTGTTGCTGGTTTATTACCAAAGCCGACAAAATATAAATTTATGTCGGAAAATACAAGATCAACTAAATGGTCACTCACAATAACAATACAAACAATTTAATAGCGCTTTACAGATAATATTAATTATAGTAATAGAAACAACAATCATGATAGGGAGAAATTTGAGATAAAGCAAGAAACATTACAGGAAAGAAAAAGAAATAACGCGTAGAAGCGACATTAATAAGAATAAAGTGGATTGCTATCTGAATATCATCATAAGAAATACAGTTAACCATATCCATCAAGTCTATGCAATTAAAATATTTGTTATAAATCTTTTTACAGTCAAACTCTTTGTATGTGCTAGTCATAAGTGACACGTGGGTTCACAATGTTGTTATAACGATTTAGCACAGCTCAGTGCAAAAATCACGCATTTTCGGTAAAAAAAATCTTGTGCGCGATGTTTTATTCACAATTATTCAAAACTCTTATCACATTTGCCACACAATATAAAATATACTTTTACTTAAAAAAAAAGGTTTGAAGACGGATTGTGCGATAGCTTATTATCTGAGATATATCAGTCGTTGTGTACCTAGATGTGGAATAGAGATGTAATGCTTTAGCTTCGCATCCTGTTAATTTAAAGATCATTAGTACAGTACATTACAGTACAGCATAATATAACAGTCTTTATGGGGAAGCAAATTAAACAAAGCATGGGATTTCTGGACACCGCTAAATAACTTAAGAAACAAGATTCTGTCTTTGAGTTCCCCTAACCCTAACGTCTCCCAGGGCAACGACATTGCCTCGCTCCATCGCTACGACCTCTGGAGGTCAATCTTACCCTTTGCTGTGCGCCGCTGTCTGCTGGCAGGATGCAAGTGATGAAGTGGCTGTTGTCCTCTCGAAGCTGTCTCCAGACTTTTATAGTCAACGAGACCCACGCTCTCCTACTTCCACGTCAACTCTTTTCGTAATCTGTTTTTACGGGGCTTACACAGGCTTAGGTATACAAATTGTAGAACTATAGATGTAGGCGTTTTTAGGAGGATCAGATGTTCATTTCGTATAGAATTAAAGCCAAACACAGTATTAACTAACCATCCATGGCTGTAAATGTCAGCTCAGAATTGATCCTACCCCAAACATTGCAAATACCAGGCTGAAGTAATGTCCTTTGAGGTTCTCTGAATGAATCACAGTCAATAGAAACAGCATCCTAGTGACCACTGCTGACGTAGTGATTGGAAAACACAGGTGCGTGGGTCTCAAGTTTGGGGCGGATACAACATAAACAACACTTTACTAAAAACAGTGAAACGCGTTGCTAGTCAAAGATCTCGTTTATTATTTTTGGTATTTACTAGGAGGTTAGTGGGCCGATAACAGGAACTTTCTAAGTTACAATGTATCGGTTACTAATATTTAAAGCAAGCGATACTTTCCTCGTCTGTCAAATATCATTTTATAGTAAAACGTTTTGTTCTTTGCAAAACTTTTTTTTATTTTTTATTGCTTATGTGACACGTGCAGTGTACAATGATGTTCTAACAGTTTTATACAGCTCAGTGCAAAATATGTTTCCCCAAATCTCCATAAATGTACACTTTCTGTCCTCCAGAAACATGCGCAAACAAATTCCATGCACAGAGATAAGCCCTCCCCTCCCTTGTCACAGACTTAACGTACATCCGCGAGACAGGCTGGTATACCTTGACACCTTGATGATGTTGATGATGAGGAGGAGGAAGGGCAGGATGAAGTGTTACTTTCTACTGTTTAAGTTATACGGAACTTAGACTTTGTGTCGGTCTTACTGGCTGTAAATTGTGTATGTATAGTGTTTATAATATTTAAACTCATAAGCTCTACAGAAACACAATTTCAAACAATATAGATACACAAACACATGCAGCAACGCACCTATCGCGACACACACGTACACACACACCAATCTGTGACATGTGTACAAGGTAGAGAATGTAATATTTACTTAGCGGCTCAAACACCGAATGTCGCAGTGCCACCTACCGCCGTATCATTGTACTAATAAACAGGATGTCAGCAGTTGGCGATAACAGGGAAGATAAGAGGATGTGGTCGGATGTAACTAAGCTCCCGTTAAGCTCTAAACGCCGACTAACAACATACATTGCCAGAATCCTAACCCACGCTCACCCTCTGATAAACAAAGAGCAGTAATGTGATCCCCCTTCGTAAGAATATAAAATGTTGACAAGGAGGGAAGAGCATTCCTATCCCAGCAGTCACACTCTGAAGTCCGCGGTCCTTGTATCAAGTCCACAGAGAGCGGATTTTCATTTCATTTATACTCAGACAAGCGCACAGTCGTACGTGCCAAAGAACAAATCGTGTGTCTTTCCTTAAACAGATAATTTACATCTAGTGCAAAACCACCAAGCTGCTTCTAAAAAATTCGGTTAAAGTTTGGTCGCTTTAAATAAAACCGCGCGACTTGAGACTTAGTTCGTCTTGGTGGATCACTAATGTCGGCAACAAAGACTTGAGGATAGTCAGACCTTCAGAAAACAGACTTCATCCATTTATTAACTTAGTTTTACAACGACGCTACAAAATATGAGATGATTTGAGAACCTCGGAAATAATCACCTAATTAAAAAATAAAACTCTATATCAATATCCTTATAAAGAAACTCAGTCGATGGACAAGTATTTACTCGATATGCATGAATGGACAACTCTGGTAACTAATAACTTTGATCTTTATTTTGGAATGTTGAAAACTGTCAATATTCTCCTCTTCCTATAAAAATGAGATATCTCACATGTCAGAAAAGTGCAAATCAGGAGACAGAGAAGTGTAAAACCCTTTTCAATGTTTCATTTCCTGAAAACGGTTGCCAATTTTAACTTCATTCCCAGAGTAAGGAGAAGATAATTAAGAAAAGGTTTATCCTAAGACAATCTTTTTGGTTATTATGAGAGTCACATTAAACCAAAATGAAATTTGATCTGAGAATTTTACGGTGGAACTGATATCGAATGTACCCGACCGTTCTTACCTCTGACACGTAACAGGCAGGACGGAAAATCCTACAGTTTCTGTCATATTACTTTTGGAGGGGATAAAGCTTCACTTAAAATTTTTCCCATTTCCTTTTTTTAAAACGATTTTGAAGAAATATGAAATGCACCTTATGAAATATAATTATATGAAATATGTGAAATATCAAAATGTGTTTATGCAATAGGCTTTTAGAGGTACAGGTCTGAGCTGGATGGCAGATAAGGATCAGAGAACTTTAATGACAAGGACACAACAGGCTGCCCCACCCCCAACTGTCCACCTCCATACTTTCATTCGCCATTGTGTACGGGAGACAATGCACATGCAGAGAGGAATGTAGTTTAACATTGAGCACACGTTCCTCAATGTCAATATTTAGATTAATGCATAAACAAAGCTTACACTATCTTTCTATTCCAGTGAAATGGAAGGCAAAGTTTCATAAAGCATTGAAAAAATATCAGGTGTTGAAGATAATCTCGAGATTTTTCTAATATTAGCTTTCTTAACCTGCTTTGGTACTCTCTAGTTTTCAGTCCGAGAACTTTGCTTTGTCCAGCAGAAGCTAATTTCCTTCAATAACTTCATTTGTACTGGAAAAAAAACTGAAAGCTGTTTGGTATCATTTGGGTACATCAAGCAGATATTATAAGAGTGAATCGAAGTCATTAGAAACGACCTTGTGTAGTTTCTTTGTTGAATTTTAAAGTAAACTGATGTACATCTGACTAAATCTTTTGTCACTTACAATCAAACATGGCTTTCAGTGTTTGTCGTCGTCATTTGTTCTTAAAGAAAAAATATTTTGATAGTTTTAAAAATAAATGAAAAAAAACTCTATATGGACATATAAAATGTTTACATCAACATTTCTAGAATGTTGCGTCTTCGAACGATGATAATGAAACAACAAAACTAAACTCGCACTCTCACCAGCACTGGCAATGCAGAGTGCGGGCGCACACACAAACACGCTCACAGAGAAAGAACCAGACACACGTTCAAACAATTTTTCTGACTTCCTGAGAAAGGTTTTTTTGTGAAGGTAAAATGTTTTTTCAAAGAACAAAACGTTTTACTATAAAATGATATTTGAGAGACGATGAAAGTATCGCTTGCCTTAAATATAGGTAACCGATATATATTAACTTCGAAAGTTCCTGTTATCGGTCCACTAATCTTCTAATAAATACCAAAAATAATATAGGAAATCCTTGACTAGCAACGTGTTTCACTGTTTGTAGTAAAGTGTTGTTTATGTTGTATCCGACCAAAAATACAGAGCCACGTACCTGTGTTTTCCAATCACTACGTCAGCAGTGTTCGCTGGGATGCTGTTTCTACTGACTGTGATGACTGCGAAATGAGAGTTGGGAAAACGATGATATACAGTCAGAAAACACAAAGGACATTACTTAAGCCCGGTATTTGCAATGTTTGGGTTAGGATAAATTCTGAGCTAAGATTACAGACATGTATGGTTAGTTAATACTGTGCTTGGCTTTAATTCTATATGAATTGAACATCTGATCCTCCTAAAAATTCCTACATCTATATCTCTACAATTTGTATACCTAAGCCTGTGTAAGCCCCTTAAAAACTGATTGTAAAAGCAGATTACGAAAAGAGTTCACGTGGAAGTAGGAGAGTGTGGGCTCGTTGACTATAAAAGTCTGGAGACAGCTTCGAGAGGACAACAGCCACGTCATCACTTGCATCCTGCCAGCAGACAGCGGCGCACAACAAAGGGTAAGATTGACCTCCAGAGGTCGTAGCTATGGAGCGAGGGTATGTCGTTGCCCTGGGAGAGGTTAGGGTTAGGGGAACTCAAAGACAGAATCTTGTTTCCTAAGTTATTTAGCGGTGTCCAGACCTCCCATGTTTTGTTTAATTTGCTTGTCTATAAATACTACTGTACTCTACTAATATATTTTAAATCAAACAGGATGCTGGGCACAAACATTACATCTCTATTCCACATCTAGGTACACAATAACTGATATATCTCAGATAATAAGCTACCGCACAATCAGTCACTAAAAGATTAATGCTGTTGGAAAAAATCTCCAAACTTTTTTTTAAAGTGAAAGCATCGTTTTATTCTGTGGCAAATGTGATAAGAGATTTAAATAATTGTGAATAATAAGATTTGTTTACGGAAAATGTGTTATTTTGCACTGAGCTGTACGAAATCGTTGTAACAACATTGTGCACCCACGTGTCACTTATGATTAGCACATACAAAGAGTTGGACTATACAAAATTAATAATAAATATTTTAATTTCATAGAATTGATGTATATGGTTAACTGTATTTCTTTAGACGATAATCAAATAGCAGTACACTTTCGTGTTATTAATGTCGTTTCTACGCATTATCCATTTTTCTTTCCTGTGATTTTTCTTGCTTTATCGCTAATTTCTCCCTATCATGATTGTTATTTCTATTATTATAATTAATATTATCTGTAAAGCTTATTAAATAATTCGTGTTGTTGTTGTATTTCTGTTGTTGTGAGCGACCATTTAAGATATCTTGTATTTTCCTACTTAAATTTCTGTTTTGTTAGCTCTGATAATAAACCAGCAACACCTGTTTCCAGGAATCAAACTGTTTCTTCATTGTCTGACTATACTTCCAAAATGAAGATCTGCTTTGTTCTTCTGCTGGTCCTTGTGGCTACAGCTTCAGCTGCTCCCAATGAGCTTCAGAAGAGACTTTTGCTTGGTAAGTCTATTTTATTTTATGAACGTAAATTCATTGTTAAGACGCTCAGTCCATTATCTTTCTTTTCCACCAGACTCCCTATCATCACATCTCCTTTTCTCTTTTCCTGCATGTGGTTCTGTTTCCTTTTCTTTATTAAATTGGTATTATTGTAAGAAAATGTAGATATATACAAGCAATCATGACACAAAAATAGAGGAAGGCTGGGTGGCAAATATTAAGGAGTGGACCTGGTGTCCGTGGAGGACCTTCGTAGGTGGACCCAAGACCGTGCCAGTGTCCAAGAGCTTAAGAATGAGTCTCTCCATCAGCTCTCCTCTACGTCTGCTACTTGCCCTCAGTTATGACATGACTTGGCAAAGATATTTATCTGGAATGATTGGTTGTGCAGGAAAGAGAATAGTTCAGACATTTAATAGGATTTCTCTATTTATATCAAAATCCTTTTCTGACTGTAGACTGCTTTTAGGTTTCTTTAAACTAGCATCAATAAGAATAATCACATGAAAAAAATGTTCTGATAATAAAAACTATTATACGCTTCAGAAGACTGGTTAATCATTACTGACGACAAAATGTCAGCATTACAGCTCCTTCTTAATACACCAAACTGTAAATGTATTTAACAATTTGTTTTACATTCCTTAACGGGTGGCTGCACAGAATTGAAAGATTAAAGTGTGTGGTATTACCATAATCATTAAGATCGCCTCTGTATTTTTTCTGCTTCGATAAGCATATTAGTCAAAGGTTGTTTAATGTGATTTGAATGATAATATATTTTCATCTGTTCAATCTAACAACAAGTAAATGTACAAATACTTTAAATGCTTTGTCATAAAAATTATGAAACTTTCTATATAAATGGCAGATGAAATTATTGGAAAACTGATAGACTACGTGAAGAGTCATCCTGGAGATGCCAAGACTGTTTGCAAGATTGGTTGCGAGTCTATTGCTGGTTCTTTTAGCTCCTTGTGTGACACGGGATGCAATATGTGAGTACGAAATAACTCGGTGCACAAAAAATAATGTTTTGGTGTGTGTTTTGACATGATTCATTCTTCTGCCACACACTATTATCTTTACCGAATACATAGCTGTATGCTTTTCTTATTGTATAACATGCAAATCTTTCCATCTCATTTTTCTTAATTTATCTTATGAAATGAAAAGGCTCTCATAGGTAAAGGCAGAGTATTTGTAAAGGGTTAACCGTGTCTAGAGCATGCAATGTTGGAGGGAGCCCACTCTTGTCAAGATTTGTTTTGCTTTTTCTGACCTGTTATATACCTTACTTCTTAAGTGGGTATTGATAGTCTTGCGACCGAGTTATCAGCTTTCTTGGCAATTAACGACTGAGGTTACCGGTTCCTAAAGCTTTGTGTGTAAATACTTGTCTGTGAACTGTTTATATATATATATATAAACATTAGGTTTTCTCTGTAATATATATAATGAATGTCGATTTTCATGTCAACTTTTCCTACCATCAAAGTGCTTTACTAAAGAAACAAATACACAAACATAATAAAAACCGAAAAACAGTTGTAGAATCACTGTAGATGAGTTTTGGTGCTCTCTGAGACGATAAAATTGCATTATATCATATATAAAAACTGTAAAGAAAATTTGAAAATGATGTCCAAGGTTCTCAGATAATCTTTATATGTTGTAGCGTCGTCAATGAAATAAACTCATGAGTCAATGAAGACTGTCTTCTGCAAGGCCTGACCTTTCTCAAGTCTTCATTGTCGACATTTCAAAAAAGATCAAAGAGTTGGACACGAGTTCAGCACTTCATTATTAATTTGAAATTGTTGAAACTTGAATAAATCTTTCAAAGGCAGCTTGGTGACTTGGCGTTTTATTTGAATTATTTCTCTTCAGGAAATGTGCTTATGGATTGTTTCTTGTGTTTTTGACTCACCTACAATTAGCTGCTGGTCTAAGTATTATTGCCTGTGGTGTCCGTGTGTCTGCAACGGCCTGAAAATACAGTCTCACGACTGCACAGGACTTATGACAGACATCGTGTTCTTCTAACGCCTTTAAAATCGAAAATAAAACTCTCTCTGAATCTCTTACTTACAATGCACACACTGTAATAAGAAGAAAGTACATTTATCTTGCATACTCACGACGTATTACACACACACAACGCTCGACGAGTCCCCACAGATGAAGGAGAGGATGAAGAGATTTGAAGGTAAATCAAACTGAAGAGGCACAAGTTCACAGGAATGTCACTGAGAGAGTTATAAAGAAAATGGCGAAGACCTTTGTTTTCCCGCTCACTCGGCCATTTTGAGAGCAACTGCTTTTCTTATACATGACGTCATTTTGTGCTTCAAGTGACGTGGAACAAATGACGCACACAAGACGTCAGACACAAGACACAATTTGTACACAAACAATACACGACTACCACAACTCACTACACACAAATAATAATAACAACAACAGCAATACTCGGCGCAGATAAACCAATAAGGAATAAACTTTAGACAGCAGACATATTCCTGTTTGCTGTCAGCAGCTACAACAATAACCCACACGCACTGATTCAACTTCAACTAAACCACCCACCACCCACCACCCCACACACACACACACTGACCCAGACCGTTTTACACAACCAACAAAATTGGGAGTTGCAAAGAGAAAGAGACATATAGGCTTTTAAAGGTACAGGTGTAAAGTGGATGGCAGATAAGGATCAGAGAACTTTAATGACAAGAACACAACAGACTGCCACATACATAACTGTCCACCTCCATACTTTGCTTCGCCATTGTATTCGAGAGACAATGCACATGCAGAGAGGAATATAGTTTAACATTGAGCACACGTTCCTTAATGTTAATACTTAGATTAATGCATAAACAAAGCTTACACTATCATTCTATTCCAGTGAAATGGAAGGCAAAGTTTTCGAAAGCATTTAAAAATATCAGGTGTTAAAGACAATCTCGAGAGTTTTCTAATATTAGCTTTCTTAACCTACTTTCGTACTCTCTAGTTTTCAGTCAGGGAACTTTGCTTTGTCCAGCAGAAGCTAATTTCATTCAATAACGTCTTTTGTACTGTAAAAATAAACTTAAAGTTCTTCGTTATCATTTGGGTACATCAAGCAGATATTAGAAGAGTGAATAAAAGTCATTATAGACGACCTTGTGTAGTTTCTTCGTTGATCCTTAAGATAATGTACATCTAACTAAAACTTTTGTCACTTACAATCAAACATGGTTTTAAGTGTTTGTCGTCGTCATTCGTTCTTAAAGAAAAATCATTTTGTTAGTTTTAATAATGAAGGAAAAAATAATAAAAGGACATAAAAATGTTTAAATCATTTCCAAAATGCTGCGTCTTCTAACGATGATAATGAAACAACATAACTAAAGTCATTGCAAGTCGTTACATTGCACACTCACCAACCTCAATGGCAATGATGAGTGCGGGCGCACACGCACACACACACAGATAGAACCAGACACACGTACAAACAATTTTTCTTAGTTCTGGAGGAAAGTTTTTTTCTGAAGGTAAAATACAGCGGTTTAAAAATATGATACACATTGTATGAAATACAAAGCCATTACATATAAACGCTAATTTTTCTGTTAGCCGTGGAATGTTATTTTCTGTGATTATGACGGCTTACAGAATCTTCAATGACATCTACATAAACAGTTCAACAGCATCAATATGTCAACAGTTGTTTGTTTATATCATCCAATAGCTTTGCACATTATACCGTCATCACAATAATTATGTTATCTCGTTCTTCACATCACACAGTGAGGTGAATAGTGCTAGGTCATGTCCTATCTGACAAATCCAGAGACTTTTGACTAGAGTCCTGTTTGTACCCATACTGAGATCTATGTTGACTGACTATCTATCATTTCCTTCTCGTCTGTCTGTCGCTTATTGAGGTTTGGAGTTAAAATTCGTTTTGCGCATGTGGAAGCACGAGTACCACATAGTACAGATATGTTCAACTGTATAAATCATTTTGAAATTTTAAATAAAGAGAGATAGTTCTGTCTCTTTCTCTTTGCAACTCTCACTTTTGTTGGTTGTGTAAAAGGGTCTGGGTCGGTGTGTGGGTGTGTGGGGTGGTGGGTGGTTTAGTTGGAACTGAATCAGTGCGTGTGGGTTTATTGTTGTAGCTGCTGACACCAAACAGGAATATGTCTCCTCATTCCTTATTGGTGGTCTGCGCAGAGTAGGATTTATCCTGGTCGTTACAAGTACACATCATTATGATGATGATGATGATGATGATGATGATGATGATGATGATCATCATCATCCTCCTCCTCCTCCTCCTCCTCCTCCTCATCATCATCATCATTATTATTATTATGTGTGTGTGTGTGTAGTGAGTTGTGGTAGTCGTTTATTGTTTGTGTACAAATTTTGCCTTCTGTCTGACGTCTTGTGTGCGTCATTTGTTCCACGTCACTTGAAGCACAAAAAGACGTCACATAAAAATGGCCGACTAAACGGGAAAACAAAGGTCTTCTCCTCCATTTTCTTTATAACTCTCTCAGTGACATTCCTCTGAACTCGTGCCTCTTCAGTTTGATTTACCTGCAAATCTCTTCATCCTCATCCTCATCTGTGGGGACTCGTCGAGCGTTGTGTGTGTAATACGTCGTGAGTATGTGAGATAATTGTACTTTCTTCTTATTACAGTGTGTTGTAAGTAAGAGATTCAGAGAGAGTTTAATTTTCTATTTTAAAGGCGTTAGAAGAACACGATGTCTTCATAAGTCCTGTGCAGTCGTGAGACTATATTTTCAGGCCGTTGCAGACACACGGATATCACAGGCAATAATACTTAGACGAGCAGATAATTGTATGTGCGTCGACAACACAAGAAACAATCCATAAAAGCATTTCCTGAAGAGAAATAATTCATATAAAACGCCAAAATCATCAAGCTGCTTTTTAACAGATTTATTCCAGTTTCGACATTTTCAAATTAATAATGAAGTGTTGAACTCGTATCCAACTCTGAGCTTTTTTGAAATGTCGACAATAAAGACTTGAGAAAGATCAGGCCTTGCAGAAGACAGTCTTCATTGGCTCATCCGTTTACTTCGTTGACGACGCTACAACATATAAAGATTATTTGAGAACATTGGACATCATGACCAAAGTTTCTTGACAGTTTTTATTTATAATTTAATATAGTAACGAAACAAACGCTATCTTCTCAAAGACAGTGATTCTACAACTGTTTTTCCGTTTTAATTATGTTTTTGTATTTGTTTCTTTTGTAAAGCACTTTGATGGTGGAACAAGTTGACATGAAAATCGACATGTATTATCTGTTATATAGATGAGACATACTATGTACATATAAACAGTTCACAGAAAAGTATTTACACACAAAGCTATAGGAACCGGTAACCTCAGTCGTTAATTGTCAAAAAAGCTGATAACTCGGTCGCAAGACTATCAATACCCACCCACGAAAATACGATACATAACAGGTCAGAAAAAGCAAAACAAGTCTTGACAAGAGTGGGCTCCCTTCAACATTGCGTGCTCTAGACACGGTTAACCATTTACAAAAGTTTCTTGACAGTTTTTATTTATAATTTAATATAGTAACGAAACAAACGCTATCTTCTCAAAGACAGTGATTCTACAACTGTTTTTTCCGTTTTTATTATGTTTGTGTACTTGTTTCTTTAATAAAGCACTTTGATGTTGGGAAAAGGTGATTTGAAAATCGTCATGCATTATCTATTATACAGAGAAAACCTAATGTTTATATATATATAAACAGTTCACAGATCAGTATTTACACACAAATCTGTATGTAACCTCAGTCGTTAGCTGCCAAAAAAGCTGATAACTCGGTCGAAAGGCTATCAATACCCACCCACGAAAATACGATACATAACATGTTAGAAAAAGCAAAACAAGTCTTGACAAGAGTGGGCTCGCTTCAACATTGCGTGCTCTAGAAACCATTTACAAATACTCTGCCTTTACCTATTAGAGCCTTTTCATTTCTTAAGAGAAATTAAGAAAAATGAGATGGAAAAGTTTGCATGTTATACAATAAGAAAAGCATACAGCTATGTATTCGGTAGAGATAATAGGAAACAAAAACAATGTCAGTGTGTGGGAGGATTATGATTCCTTTTAAAACACACACACACACACACGCACCTAAACATTGTTTTTTGTGCACCGAGTTATTTTGTACTCACAACTCGCATGCTGCATCACACCAGAAGCTAAGAGAACCAGCAAGAGACTCGCATTGAATCAAGCAAGCAGTCATGGCCTCTCCAGGATGAATCTTCATGTAGTCTTTCAGGAATTTAACGAGTTCATCTGCCATTTATATAGAAAGTTTCATAATTTTTGTGACATAGTGTTTACAGTATTTGTACATTTAATTGTTGTTAGATTGAAGAGATGAAAATATATTATCATTCAAATCACATTAAACAACCTTTGACTACCACGCTTGTCGAAACACAAGAAATATAGAGGCGATCTTAAGAATTAAATAATACCACACACAAGTTAATCTTCCAATTCTTTGCAGCCACCCGTTAAGGAATGTAAAACAAATTGTTAAATACATTTACAGTTTGGCGTTTTAAGAAGGAGCTGTAATGTTCACATTTTGTCGTCAGTAATGTTGAACATGTCTTCTGAAGCGTAGAAAGGTTTTTATTATCAGAACATTTTTATGTGATTGTTGTGATTGATGCTAGTTTATAGAAACCTAAAAGCCGTCTACAGTCAGAAAATGATGGTGACATAAAGACATAAATTATATTAAATGTCTGAACTATCCTCTTTCCTGCACAACCAATCATTCCAGAGGAAATATCTTTGTCAGGTCATAGCTGAGGGCATGCAGCAGACGTAGAGGAGAGCTGATGGAGAGACTCATTCTTAAGCTCATGGCCACTAGGATGGTCTTGACCTGACTAAGGGACACCAGGTCCACTCCTTAATATTTAATACCCAGCTTTCCTATGTTTCTGCGTCAATATTGCTTGTATATATCTACCCTTTTCCTACAATAATACTACTTTCATAAAAGAAAACAATCAAACCCACAGGCAGAGAAAAAGAAAAGGAGATGTGATGATAGGGAGTCTGGAGGAAAAGAAAGATAATGTACTGAACGTCTTAACAATGAATTTATGTTAAAAAATTAAAATAGACTTACTAAGGGTAAGTCTCTTCTGAATTTCCCTGGGAGCAGCTGAAGCTGTAGCCACAAGGACCAGCAGAATAACAACGCAGATCTTCATTTTGGAAGTATAGTCAGACAAGGAAGAAACAGTATGGTTCCTGGAAACAGGTATTGCTGGTTTATTACCAGAGCCGACAAAATAGAAATTTAAGTAGGAAAATGCAAGATATGTTAAATGGTCGCTCAAAACAACAACAACAACAAAATACAACAACAATACAAATTATTTAATAGCGCTTTACATATAATATTAATTATAATAATAGAAATAACAATAATGATGTGGAGAAATTAGAGATAACGGAAGAAAAATCACAGGGAAAAAAAGGATAACGCGTAGAAACGACATTAATAACAATAAAGTGTACTCCTATCTGATTATCATCTAAAGAAATATAGTTAACGATATCCATCAAGTCTATGAAATTAAAATATTTATTATTAATTTTTTTACAGTCAAACTCTTTGTATGTGCTAATCATAAGTGACATGTGAGTGCACAATGTTGTTATAACGATTTCATACAGCTCAGGCATTTTCCGTAAACAAATCTTGTGCGCGATGTTTTATTCACAATTATTTAAAACTCTTATCACAATTGCAACACAATAAAACTATACTTTTACTTTAAAAAGGTTTGGAGACTTTTTCGAAAAGCATGAATCTTTTAATTTTTGCGCCATATCCTGTTTTATTCATAGTATATTAGTACAGTACAGTAGTATTTATGAGGGAGCAAATTAAACAAAACATGGGAGGTCTGGACACCGCTAAATAACTTAAGAAACAAGATTCTGTCTTTGAGTTCCCCTAACCCTAACGTCTCCCAGGGCAACGACATTGCCTCGCTCCATAGCTACGACCTCTGGAGGTCAATCTTACCCTTTGTTGTGCGCCGCTGTCTGCTGGCAGGATGCAAGTGATGACGTGGCTGTTGTCCTGTCGAAGCTGTCTCCAGACTTTTATAGTCAACGAGCCCACGCTCTTCAACTTCCACGTCAACTCTGTTTGAGATCTGCTTTTACAATCAGTTTTTACGGGGCTTACACAGGCTGAGGTAAACAAATTGTAGATATATAGATGTAGAAATGTTTAGGAGGATCAGATGTCAGTTCATATGGAATTAAAAACAAACATAGTATTAACTAACCTTCCATGTCTGTGATACACATCGCGATACACACACACACACACACGTACACACACACACACCAAGCTGTGACATGTTTACAAGGTAGCGAATGTAATATTTACCTAGCGGCGCAAACACCGAACATCGCAGTGCCACCTACCGCCGTATCATTGTCTGTACTAATAAACAAGATGTCAGCAGTTGGCGATACCAGGGAAGATGAGAGGATGTGGTCGGATGTAACTAAGCTCCCGTTAAGCTCTAAACGCCGACTAATAACATACATTAGCAGAATCCTAACCCACGCTCACCCACTGATAAACAAAGAGCAGTGATGTGATCTCACTTCGTAAGAATATAAAATGTGGATAAGGAGGGAGGAGCATTCATATCCGCGGTCCTTGTATCAAGTCTACAGAGAGCGGTGTCCAAGAGAATGGTAAGTGACTGTAGTGTTTGAGACCCAAAACACTGTTTTCCTGTAAAGTAAGAGTAGTGTTCAATGTAGACTACACGTGGTCCGACGTCAAATTGTCAGTTAGGGCGCAGACATCACGTGATATTTTAAAGGATGTAAGGGGAAGGCGATGAACTGGACGGAACATGGCAACGAAGTTCAATGTAACCGTCCGTCATGTCTGTAGAGGGTTTGCCACAGGGACGACCTTGTTGTTAGCAGAAGAAGTAAACAGCTTACTGAAGCTGGCACATTGTATTAATCAAGGATAGCATTTCTCACGCTAAACATTGTAGCCAGTGTCAGATAAAACAGAAAGAAGCTAGAAAAGCATTCAAATTCCGCGAAGTAGAAAATCGTGTGAATAGTCGTGTGTAGAAGAGTAATACGCAACAACCATACACTATTGTCAATATTAAAGGCATACAAATTAAGGTGAGAGGGAGATATAGACGTAGATGTAGATGAAGATGTGAATGTAAGATAAGGACAGCGGAATAAAAAAACAACAAACACTTTCACAGATTCATCGGAAATATGTTTTCATTGTTGATTTACATTTGTGGATAGCTGAGTGGTTGTGTTAATACCTTTGAAGTTGGAAAAGTAGTGAGTATAGTGTTAACAAACAGGTACATACAGGTTTACAAGAGTCACAAGTCACAAGGGGCTCATAGTCAGGCCTGACGAGAGGGGGGGGGGGCAGGGTCTGGTGTACCCGGGCCCGCGGTTGTCAAGGGGGCCCGGCCTTGGTCAATGGATTTTTTTCTTCTTCTCCTTTTCTATTTCTTTTAAAGAAAGGTCTAAGGACAGAACGTCCAAGCATTACACATGCAGAAGTTGAGTTTGAGTGTAGATATTGAGATTCGAATTGTAAACATACATTATATACTGGGAAAATAATTTACGATTACAAGTACAAGGGGCCCGGAGAGGTCGTCTGTCCCGGGGCCCGGGCTGGCTCTCGGCGGCCCTGGTTATAGTCTCAAGAATCACTTTATGTCCAGTCAGGTTGAACGACAGCAGACGTCGGACATAAGCGGTCCGCCAGCAGACAGTCAGTCAACGAGATGCCATCAGGCTGAGATCGCTGTAAAGTTTACACAAACAAGTTCTATTAATAAACTATTGACATTATTGATGCACTTATCAGCTACTCAAAAGTCTTGTACTTGTTCTGTATGTGCGTGAGTCTTTGGAATGATGGAGATAGAGAAATAGTTGTGTGCGCTTTCTCTTTGTGTGTGTGTGTGTGTTTGTCTATTTAAAGTTGACTTGAATGACATTAATAAGAGACGATATCTGTCGGAGAAGAATCACAGTCGTAATGATTGTTTACGCCGTTAAAGCCACACGGACTTCCAAAACATTTGCACTCAAACAAGCACACAGTCGTACGTGGCCAAGAAAAGGAAAAATATATTGCTCTTTGAACTAATAGCCTTGGTCGTTATTTTGGGATGTACAGGGTACTGAAACTAACTTTACTCGTCTTTTTTTTCACAAAAGGGGAAAACCATCTCCTAAACTCATTATTATTATTTTTTTTTAATTTTGATGATATTTATAGCTTTTGGTGGATACAATCGCTTTTAATTTTTTTTAATAGTAAGGGAGATCACAAAGCTTTCCTTTTACTGATAATTCTGTTGAATTATTCCCCTTGAGTTAGACAGCGTGCTTTATGACCCATTTATTATTTGTGTCTTTAACTATATATGTATACATGTATACTTGTGTGTAAAAGCCATTGGATTAATTAGTTATCACCTCTGCTTTGACTGTACTGCGTTGTTTGTACTAATCTGAAATTATGTTTGGTTTTTAACTTCGAATTGTCACATTATTCCATCAATTCTATTTATAGATTACCCTTTGCACATGATCCTTTCACTTTGATAGCAAGTTACATCAAGAGGTTGCCATAAATAATGCTTCAATTGAGAAACAAGTGAAACGAGAGATTTACAGTGTTAAGCATTTACTAAATGCACTATGCGTGTAGATATGTTTGACACGTATACAGTCAGGTGGAAGAAATAGAAAGAGAAAGTAGCCGAGAAGTTAGAGAAGGATATAAGAAGAAGAAAAATTGAATAAAGAAGTAGACAGATGACAGAGAGGAGTAGAAAGAGCGTTGAATAAGAAAAACCTGGGCTTGAGAGACAGTAATGACTCTCATACTTCAAAAAGTAGCACGACCAAACTTACAGAGGACTGATTCACAAACATCCGTGTTGATTCGTTAGCGATATTAATTCACTTTTATTCACAAACACGTACACACACACAGATACACTTCCCACTATATTTGCTGGACATGCTCTTGAGTGATAAACGCATGCTGCTTACCAGTGTAAGTACGCGCCATACAAATCTTGCATTAATTATTATTATGAATATTTCTGTGCGTGAGTGTGTGTATATAAGAGAGAGAGAGAGAGTTTAAGTTTCTATTTTAATGTCGTTAGAAAAACATTATGTCCTCATAAGTCATGTGCAGTCGTGAGCCTATATTTTCAGGTCGTAGCAGACACACGGACATCACAGGCAATAATACTTAGACGAGCAGGTAATTGTATGTTCTCCAACAACACAAGAAATAATCCGTAAGCGCATTTCACAAATAACGCCAAATCACCAACCTGCTTTTAAAAGATTTATTTCATGTTCAACATTTTAAAACAAAAAATGAAGGGCTTAATTTGTTTTCAACTCTTCGATCTTATTTGAAATATCGGCAATACAGATTTGAGAAAGGTCAGGCCTTGGATCCGCTCATCCGTTTATTTCATTGACGATGCTACAACAGATAATTTCAGAACCTTAACATCTTGACCAAATGTTGTATAAAGTTTATAAATAAAGAGAAAATGCTATTAAAATTTGTACAAACAGTTCACAGGAAGTATTGACACTCTATGCATACAAAGCTTTGATAACCGGTAACCTCAGTCGTTCATTGTTTGACAAGAAAGTAGCTAACTCAGTAAGAAAACTCTCAATACCCACCCAGGAAAATAAGATAAATGACATTCAGACAAAGCAAAACAAGTCTAGACAAGACTGGGCTTCCTTCAATATTGCGTTCTCTAGACACTGTTAACCATTTACAAATACTCTCCCTTAAGCTATAAAATTATTTTCATTTCATAAGAAAAAATAAACACAAGGGGATGGAAGCGTTTGCATGCTATACAACAAGAAAAACACACAGTTGTGCATTCGGTTGAGACAATATGGTAAAAACAATGTTAGTGTGTCGGGGAGCAATGATTTTTTTTTTAAACACACACACACTCTCTCTCTCTCTTGTGTACTGAGTCATTTTGTACTTACATGTTGCATCCATCGTTACACAGGAAGCTGAAAGCACCAGCAATCGCCAGACAACCTGTCTTGCAAACAGCCTTGGCATCTCCAGGATGACTCTTCACGTAGTCTCTTAGTTGTTGAACGATTGCGTTGAAGTCTGTCAGATGTGTGGAAAGTTTCATAATTTGTGACATAGCATTTACAGTATTTGTAGATTTACTTGATGCTAGATGAAAAACTTATAAAAAATAATAATTAAAAAAATGAGGCATACTGAAGATATCTTTGCTTGTTGAAAGGCTTGGCCCTTCTAGAAACTATCTTCACAGGCTCCTTCAGTTTTTGAACAGTATGTCTAACGTCTGTCATTTATGAAAAAAGTATTAATTGTTAAATATCATATATATTATTTGTAATTTTGCCAGTTGTCACATAAAGAAAATAAAATAATAAACATCAAATAGAAGTTTTCATCGTAATTTATTGTCTTTACGCAAGTTACATGCAAGAGTTCTACCAACTGACAATTTTGCGTCTATCCTCACTGGGGGCGGCAGCATCTACAACACAACGCCAGCAGAAGCACGAAGCAGACCTTGGTTCCCGGATTAAGGAGAAGAAAATCAAAGAAGATGTAACCCTTAAACAATCTTTCTCATTATTATGAGAGCCACACAAATATAAACTAAAGTTAAAAAGCCAGAGACATGACCTGGTTGCTGACAATGATCTCTCCTTCAACACGTGCTGTAGACTTCTCATGTCGTCGTCAAAGTTCCAAGCTTGTATATAAAGTGTGTCTAATATGCTGGAGACTATGTTAGTTGTAAGTACTTCGTATAAAATATTTATTGAAAATCTGAGAAGCAGACGGTAAAACTGACATCGAATGTACCCGACCGTCTTCACCCCTGACAAGTAAAAATCAAGAAGAAAAATCCTACAGTTTCGTTTTTATTACTTTTAGTTGGATGGAGCTTCGATTACAATTCTCTAACGTTTTTCGCGAAATATGAAATATAACTATATGAGTTGTTTGTGTGTGCAAATAGGCTTTTGGAGGTACAGGTGCGAGCTGGGTGGATCATAAGGAATGAACTTTACTGAGAAGGACACAACAGGCTGCCACATTCCTGTCTGTCCATCCACATGCATTCCTTAGCCATCGTATACAAGAGACAATGCACATGCAGAAAGGAATGTAGTTAAACACGCAGTAAAACACTGAGTACGTTTGCCTCCCTGCCAATGTAAATACATATTAAAACAAAGCTTACACTATTTATCACACAGTTGTCTAAAGCATTGAAAAAATACCAGGTATTAAAAGTAATCCCCAGCGTTTTCTGAGATAAGCTTTCTTAATCTACTTTCGTAATCTCTAGTTTCGAACAAACAGGGATGCTTCTCTTTCTCTTTGCAACACTCACTCTTTTCGTGGGCATAAAGAGGTCTGGATGGGTGTGTAGGTCTGGGCTGGTGGGTGGTTCAGTTAGAATTAAATGGATGAGTGTGGGTTCATTGTTGCAACTGGCCAACACCAAATAAAATGAGATTATTTCATCCTCTAACTATTTTTCAAATATTCCTGTGGCACAGATATCTATAAAATATCCATTGTATGGTCTAAGTGAGTCAGCAGGTAAGACATCTTCGTCTGACTGCTATGTTCAGATGATCTGTTACCTGCACAAATTGTCAAAATCAGTGTACGGGTGTTCCTTATTAAAGAAATTAGACAAGTTGCTGTTCCAAAAAATGTTGTACATGTCATAATGCAATGTAATAACGTAAAAAACTATTTAAAAAAAATTTTGATTCACGACTGATAGAGAAGTAATATAAGTTTTTAGCAGTTAACGTGTTAATGGAAGAGAAGTATTATGAGTTAATAGCAGTTTCCATGTTGTACACTTCAAGCTTCATGTTGTATACTCCTGAAGAGTTAAAGTTTAATTAGTGGTGTTTTGTGCTCACCTCAGATTTTGTGTTCGCCTCAGTATCATCTTATTTATGTTGTGTTGTTTGTTGTATTCCCCCTGTTGGTGTTCGTTGTCAGTCCACACTTGCAGATTGGTTTTTGTTTCTTAATGCGATTTTAAACATAGTCGAGTGGTGAATACAGCTAGAGGGATGGAAAATTCGTTGCTTCACTAAAGTCTTTGGCTTAAAAAAAGAAAACAAATTCACAATCAGTATATGAAGATCTGTAATCAAATCTTTGTGATTTGTGGAAATAATGCACAACTGTCAGGACAATGTGTGAAGAGAACGTGAGATTTAGGTGATCCTCAAGTGACTGTGAGGTGGTTGTTGTTATGTGAAAGATTATGGGTTGAAGGTGTTGTCTTCTGCTGCGTCTCGTCATTATTCCTCGTCGTGTCTTATCATTCGTTGTTGTAATGAGCTGATCGCCGTCTCGAGCTTTAAGTGTCTGAGAGAATGTACTGTTCCTCCTGTAGTAAAGACTAAGCAGCTTTGTCTTTCTTTTCTCAGCTGTCACTCAGCGCTCCGCTCTTGTGGTTTGGTTGTTGGTGAGTTAAGGTGTGTGAATGGTCTGTGTAGGACGCCTGACATTGTTTTTTAAAGTTATCCTTTGGCTGACTGAGTTAGTTTTACTTATTAGTATAATTTTGTATGTTAGAATTTGGTTTTAAAATACTGCTTAATAAATATTTTAATAATGAGATTTTTTCAAATTTTGATGATTTTTAACTTTTGGTGAATACTTTGGCTTTTTATTTGATTTTTCACGGAAAGGGAGATAACATTGCTTTCCTTATATTTATAATTTTGTTGGGTTATTCCCCATGAGCGGTCACTAACGTGTTGTTACACGTTGACTCGAAGCTGTATTTTTTCTCTTTCGATATATTTATATAAGTTTGGGTGCAAAAGCCATTGGCTTAATTAGTTATTACCTCTGCCTTGACTGTGCTGCGTTGTTTGTACTGATCTCAAATTGTGTTTGGCTTTTAACTTCGAATCGTCACATTACTTCGTCCATTCTATTTATAGATTAGCTTTCTCGCATGAGCCTTGCACTTTGATAGAATGTAACATAAAGAGGTTGCCATGAATGAAGCTTCATTTGAAAAACAAGGTAAAGGGAGATATTTACAGTGTTAAGCACTTACTAAATACACTTTGTGTGTAGATATGTTTGACAGGCGTAGAGACAGGTTAGTGAAAGCGAAAGAGAAAGAAGCCGAGGGGTTAGAAAACCCCCAGAAAAATTAGACAAAGAATCAGAAAGATTAGCAATAGAAGAAGGAACAAGAAAAACTTGGGCTTGAGCGAGGAAACGGTTCTACTACTTTAATTAGTGGCACGACACCAATTAGAGAGGAGTAAATCACAAACACTCTTATTGATTCATTGACGGCATTAATTCATTTTTATTCACACACACACACACATTTACACACCTACCGCCCGCTATACAGATCTTTTTAGTAGTCGTAGTGTTTGTAATGAGTTCTGGTAGTCCTGTATTGTCTACAAATTGTGTCTTGTGTCTGACGTCTTGTGTGCGTCATTTGTTCCACGTCACTTGAAGCACAAAAAGACGTCATATATAAGAGAAGCAGTTGCTCTCAAAATGGCCGAGTGAGCGGGGAAACAAAAGTCTTCTCCTCCATCTTCTTTATAACTCTCTCAGTGACATTCCTCTGAACTCGTGCCTCTTCGATTCACCTACAAATCTCTTCATCATCATCGTCATCTGCGGGGGCTCGTCGAGCGTTGTCTTGTGTTATGTGTGTGTAATACGTTGTGCGTATGCAAGGTAAGTGTACGTTCTTCTTATTACAGTGTATGTGTGAGTAAAAGAAAGAGAGAGAGAGAGTTTATTTTTATTTTAATTCGTTAGAATAACACGATGTCTGTCATAAGTCCTGTGCAGTCGTGAGACTATATCTTCAGGTCATAGCAGACACACGGACATCACAGGCAATAATACGTAGACGAGCAGATAATTGTAGGCGCTCCGATAACACAACAAATAATCCATAAGCGCATTTCCTGAAGAGAAGAAATTCAAATATAACGCCAAATCACCACGCTGCCTTTCAAATATTTATTTCAGTTTCAACATTTTCAAATTAATAATGAAGTGCTGAACTTGTATCCATCTCTTTGATCTTTTTTTGAAATGTCGACAATAAAGACTTGAGAAAGGTCAGGCCTTGCAGAAGACGGTCTTCATTCGCTCATTCGTTTATTTCACTGACGACGCTACAACATATGGAGATTATTAGAGAATCTTGGACATCATGAACAAGTTTTGTTGTCAGTTTTCATGTATATGTGTATAGTAACGGAGCCAACGTCCAAGAGAGGACCGAAACACATCTACAGTGATTCTACAACTATTTTTTCCGTTTTTATTACGTTTGTGTGTTTGTTTCTTTAGTAAAGTATTTGGACCTCGCCTTTAATAGTGGAAAAAAATTGATATGAAAATCGACATATATTATATTATCTTTTCTATAGAGAAAAAATATGATATATATTTATAAACAGTTCACACTCAAGCATTGGTGGCCGGTAACCTCCGTCGTTCATTGCCGAGAAAGCTGATAAATCGGACGGAAAACTATCAATACCCACCCACAAAAAAGATACATAACATGTCAGACAAGACAAAACAAGCCTTGACAAGATGGGATCCCTTTAACATTGCATGCTCTAGACACTGTTAACCATTTACAAATACTCTGACTTAAACTATGGGAGCCTTTTCATTTCATGAGAGAAAATAAACAAAAGGGGATGGAAAGGTTGGCATGTTGTACAACACAAAAAAACGTACAGTTATGCATTTGGTTGAGACAATAGGGAAAAAGCAAATGTCAGTGTGTGGGGCAAGAATGATTCTTTTTTAAACAAACACACATCGCAACATCGTTTTTGTGCACCGAGTTGTTTTGTACTCACCTTCTGCACTCCTGGCCACACAAGAAGGTTAGAATATCAGTGATAGACCGGCATCCAGTCATGCAAACAGTCATGGCATCTCCAGGATTATTCTTCACGTACTCAATTAGATCTTGATGAATTATGCTTAAGTCTGTCAGTTATGTAGAAAGTTTGATAATTTGTGGCATAGCATTTACAGTATTTGTACATTTACTTGTTGTTAGATAAAAACTTGAAAATATAATCCTGCTTTAAGATTTTGAACTATTGCGTCTGCCATTTATATAGAAGGTTACATCATTTTTGTGACATACCATTTAAAGTATTTGTACATTTACTTGTTAGATTAAAGAGATGAAAATATATTATCATTCAAATCACATTAAACAACAGAAGAAATATAGAGGCGATCTTAAGCATTAAGTAATACCACACACACGTTAATCTTCCAATTCTTTGCAGCCACCCGTTAAGGAATGTCAAACAAATAGTCAAATACATTTACAGCTTTGTGTTTTAAGAATGAGATGTGATGTTGACATTTTGTCGTCAGTAATGTTTAACCTGTCTTCTGAAGCGTATAATGGTTGTTATTATCAGAACATTTTTCATGTGAATATTCTTATTCATGCTAGTTTATAGAAACCTAAAAGTTGTCTACAGCCAGAAAATGATGGTGATATAAATACAGAAATTATATTAAATGTCTGAAATATCCTCTTTCCTCACAACCAATCTTTCCAGGGAAAATATCTTTGTCATTTCATGTCATAACTGTACCAGTCGTAGAGAAAGATGATGGAGCGAATCATTCCTAAGCTCATGACCATTAGGACGTCTTGGACCCACGTAAGAAGGTCCTCCACGGACACCAGGTGCACTCCTTAATATTTGCCACCCAGCCTTCCTCTGTTTGTCATGATAACTTTATATATCTACCCTTACCTACAATAATACCACTTTAATAAAAGAAAGGAAATAGAACCATATGAAGAAAAAGAGAGAAGGAGATGCGATGATAGCGAGTCTGGAGGAAAAGAAAGATAATGTACTAATCGTCTTTACAATGAATTTACGTTAATAAGATAAAATAGACTTACCATAGAAACGTCTCTTGTCAATCTCACTGGGAGCAGCTGCAGCTGTAGCCACAAGGACCAGGAGAAGAAGAAAGCAGATCTTCATTTTGGAAGTATAGTCAGACAATAAAGAAACAGTATGATTCCTGGAAACAATTGTTGCTGGTTTATTACCAGAGCCGCCAAAAGAGAAATTTATGTCGAAAAATGCAAGATCAACCAAATGGTCGCTCACAACAACAATACAAACAATTTAATAGCGCTTTACATATAATATTAATTATAGCAATAGGAACAACAATCATGATAGGGAGAAGTTAGAGATAAAGCAAGAAACATTACAGGAAAGAAAAAGAAATAACGCGTAGAAGCGACATTAATAAAAATAAAGTGTACTGCTATCTGAATATCATCTAAAGAAATAGTTAACCATATCCATCAAGTCTACGAAATTAAAATATTTATTATTAATCCTTTTACAGTCAAACTCTTTGTATGTGCTAATCATAAGTGACACGTGGGGGCAAAATGTTGTTATCACGATTTAGCACAGCTCAGTGCAAAATCACGCATTTTCAGTAATAAAAATCTTGTGCGTGATGTTTTATTCACAATTATTCAAAACTCTTCTCACATTTGCCACACAATATAAATTACACTTTTACTTTAAAAAAAGGTTTGAAGACGGATTGTGCGATAGCTTATTATCTGAGATATATCAGTTGTGTACCTAGATGTGGAATAGAGATGTAATGTTTTAGCGTCACATCCTGTTAGATTGATAGATTATTAGTACATTACAGTATAATATAACAGTCTTTATGGGGGAGCAAATTAAAGAAAACATGGGATGTCTAGACACCGATAAATAACTTAAGAAACAAGACCATGCCTTTGAGTTCCCCTAATCCTAACGTCTCCCAGTACAACGACATGGGCTCGCTCCATAGCTACGACCCCTGGAGGTCATCCTTACCCTTTTCTGTGCGCCGCTGTCTGCTGGCAGGCTGCAAGTGATGAAGTGGCTGTTGTCCTCTCGAAGCTGTCTCCAGACTTTTATAGTCAACGAGCCCACGCTCTTCAACTTCCATGTCAACTCTTTTCGTAATCTGCTTTTACAATCAGTTTTTACGGGGCTTACACAGGCTGAGGTAAACAAATTGTAGAACTATAGATGTAGGCGTCTTTAGGAGGATCAGATGTCCGTTCATATAGAATTAAAGCCAAGCACAGTATTAACTAACCATCCACGGCTGTAAATGTCAGCTCAGAATTTATCCTACCCCAAACATTGCAAATACCAGGCTGAAGTAATGTCCTTTCATTATTTATCGTTTTCCCACTCTGATTTCACAGTCATCACAGTCAGTAAAAAACAACATCCCAGCGAGCACTGCTGACGTCGTGACGGAAAAACACAGGTGCGTGGGCGGATACAACACAAACAACACTTTACTAAAAACAGGTAAACACGTTGCTAGTCAAATATCTCCTATATTATGTTTAGTATTTACTAGGAGGTTAGTGGGCCCATAACAGGAACTTTCTAAGTTACAATGTATCGGTTACCTATATTTAAAGCAAGCGACACTTTCCTCGTCTGTCAAATATTATTTTATAGTCAAACGTTTTGTTCTTTGCAAAACATTTTTTTCATTTTTATTGCTTATGTGAATCGGGGAGTGTAGAATGATGTTATAACAGTTTTATACATTTCAGTGCAAAATATGTTTCCCCAAATCTCCATAAATATACACTTTCTGTTCTCCAGACGCACATGCGAAAAACAAATTCCATGCACAGAGAGAAGCCCTCCCCTCTCTTGTCACAGACTTAACGTAAAGTCGCGAGACAGGCTGGTATACCTCTGACACCTTGATGATGTTGATGATGTTGATGAGGAGGAGGAAGGGTAGGGTGAAGTGTTACTTTCTACTGTTTAAGTTATAGGGAACTTAGACTTTGTGTCGGTCTTACTGGCTGTAAATTGTGTATGTATAGTATTTATAATATTTATACTCATGAGCTCCACAGAAACACAGTTTAAAACAGTATACACACATTATAAATGCAAACACATGCAGCAACGCACCTATCGCGACACAGACACACACGTACACACACACCAATCTGTGAATCGCATACAAGGTAGAGAATGTAATATTTACTTAGCTGGTCAGACACCGAATGTCGCAGTGCCACCTACCGCCGTATCATTGTACTAATGAGCAGGATGTCAGCAGTTGGCGATACCAGGGAAAATAAGATGATGGAGGCGGATGTAACTAAGTTCCCATTAAGCTCTAAACGCCGACTAATAACATACATTTGCTGAATCCTAACCCACGCTCACCCTCTGATAAACAAAGTGCAGTGACGTGATCTCACTTCATAACATTATAAATTGTTGACAAGGAGGGAAGAGCATTCCTATCACAGCAGTCAGACTCGGAAGTCCGCGGTCCTTGTATCAAGTCCACAGAGAGCGGCATCCAAGAGAATGTTAGGTGACTGTAGTGTTTGAGACCGAAAATACTGTTTTCCTGAACTGAATCAGTGCGTGTGGGTTTATTGTTGTAGCTGCTGACACCAAACAGGAATATGTCTGCTCATTCCTTATTGGTGGTCTGCGCAGGTAGGCTTTATCCTGGTCGTTACAAGTACACATGATGATGATGATGATGATGATGATGATGATGATGATGATGATGATGATGATGATGATGATGATGATGATGATGATGATGATGATTATCCTCCTCCTCATCATCATCATCATCATTATTTTTATGTGTGTTTAATGAGTTGTGGTAGTCGTGTATTGTTTGTGTACAAATGATGTCTTGTGTCTGACGTCTTGTGTGCGTCATTTGTTCCACGTCACTTGAAGCACAAAATGACGTCACATAAAAAAAGCAGTTGCTCTCAAAATGGCCGAGTGAGCGGGGAAAACAAAGGTCTTCTCCTCCATCTTCTTTATAACTCTCTCAGTGACATTCCTCTGAACTCGTGCCTCTTCAGTTTGATTTACCTGCAAATCTCTTCATCCTCGTCGCCATCTGTGGGGCTCGTCGAGCGTTGTGTGTGTGTAATACGTCGTGAGTATGCAAGGTACGTGTACTTTCTTCTTATTATAGTGTGAGTACTGTAAGTAAGAGATTCAGAGAGAGTTTAATTTTCTATTTTAAAGGCGTTAGAAGAAGACGATGTCTGTCATAAGTCCTGTGCAGTCGTGAGACTATATTTTCAGGCCGTTGCAGACACACGGACATCACAGGCAATAATACTTAGACGAGCAGATAATTGTAGGTGCTCCAACAACACAACAAACAATCCATAAGAGCATTTCCTGAAGAGAAACAACTCATATAAAACGCCAAATCACCAACCTGCTTTTAAAAGATTTATTCCAGTTCCAACATTTTTAAATTAATAATGAAGTGCTGAACTCGTGTCCAACTCTTTGATCTTTTTTGATATGTCGATAATAAAGACTTGAGAAAGGTCAGGCCTTGCAGAAGACAGTCTTCATTCGTTCATATGTTTATTCCATAGACGACTCTACCACATATAAAGATTATTTGAGAACCTTAGACATCATGACCAAATTTTCTTGACAGTTTATGTATATAATTTAATACAGAAACGGAGCCGGTGTTATCGTCTCAGAGAGCACCAAAACACATCTACAGTGATTCTACAACTGTTTTCCGTTATTATTATGTTTGTGTATTTGTTTCTTCAGTAAACCACTTTGATGTTGGGAAAAGGTGATTTGAAAATCGACATGTATTATCTATTATACAGAGAAAACATACTGTATATATATATATAAACAGTTCACAGACAAGTATTTACACACAAAGCTTTGGAAACCGGTAACCTCAGTCGTTCATTGCCAAGAAAGCTGATAACTCGGTCGAAAGGCTATCAATACCCGCCCACGAAAATAAGATACATAATATGACAGAAAAAGCAAAACAAGTCTTGACAAGAGTGGGCTCGCTTCAACATTGCGTGCTCTAGACACGGTTAACCATTTACAAATACTCTGCCTTAACCTATGAGAGCCTTTTCATTTCATAAGAGAAATTAAGAAAAATGGGATGAAAAAGTTTGCACGTTATACAACAAGAAAAGAATACAGCTAAGTATTCGGTAGAGATAATAGGATAAAAAACGATTTCAGTGTGTGGGAGGAGTATGATTCTTTGTAAAACACACACACACACACACGCACACACGCCAGAACATTGTTTTTTGTGCACCGAGTTATTGTGTACTCACAAGTTGCATGCTTCTTCACACAAGAAGCTATAAGAAGGAGCAACAGACTTGCATTCAATCATGCAAACAGTCATGGCATCTCCAGGAGCATTCTTCATGTAGTATTCCAACATTTTAACGAGTCCATCTGCCATTTATATAGAAAGTTTCATAATTTTTGTGACAGCATTTAAAGTATTTGTACATTTACTTGTCATTAGATTGAAGAGATGAAAATATATTATCATTCCAATCACATTAAACAACCTTTGACTACCATGCTTGTCAAAACACAAGAAATGTAGAGGCGATCTTAAGGATTAGTTAATACCACACACACACGTTAATCTTCCAGTTCTTTGCAGCCCCCCGTTAAGGAATGTAAAACAAATAGTCAAATACATTTACAGTTTGGTGTTTTAAGAAGGAGCTGTAATGTTCACATTTTGTCGTCAGTAATGTTAAACCTGTCTTCTGAAGCGTATAAAGGTTGTTATTATCAGAACATTTTTTATTTGATTGTTCTTATTGATGCTAGTTTATAGAAACCTAAAAGCCGTATAAAGTCAGAAAATGATGGTGACATAAAGACAGAAATTATATTAAATGTCTGAACTATCCTCTTTCCTGCACAACCAATTATTCCAGAGAAAATATCTTTGTCATGTCAGGTCGTAACTGAGGGCAAGTAGCAGTCGTAGAGGAGAGCTGATGGAGAGACTCATTCTTAAGCTCATGGACACTGGGACGGTCTTGACCCGACTAAGGGACACCAGGTCCTCTCCTTAATATTTAATACCCAGTTTTCCTATGTTTCTGAGTCAAGATTGCTTGTATATATCTACCCTTTTCCTACAATAATTCCACTTTAATAAAAGAAAACAATCAAAACCACAGGCAGAGAAAAAGAGAAGGAGATGTGATGATAGGGAGTCTGGAGGAAAAGAAAGATAATGTACTGAACGTCTTAACAATGAATTTACGTTAATAAAATAAAATTGACTTACTAAGGGTAAGTCTCTTCTGAACCTCACTGGCAGCAGCTGCAGCTGTAGCCACAAGGACCAGGAGAAGAACAAAGCAGATCTTCATTTTGGAAGTATAGTCAGACAAGGAAGAAACAGTATGATTTCTGGAAACAATTGTTGCTGGTTTATTACCAGAGCCGACAAAATAGAAATTTAAGTAGGAAAATGCAAGATATGTTAAATGGTCGCTCACAACAACAACAACAAAATACAACAACAATACAAATTATTTAATAGCGCTTTACATATGAAATTAATTATAATAATAGAAATAACAATAATGATGGGGAGAAATTAGAGATAACGGATGAAAAATCACAGGGGAAAAAAAGCATAACTCGTAGAAACGACATTAATAATAATAAAGTGTATTGGTATCTGATTATCATCTAAAGAAATATAGTTAACGATATCCATCAAGTCTATGAAATTAAAATATTTATTATTAATCTTTTTACAGTCAAACTCTTTGTATGTGCTAGTCATAAGTGACATGTGAGTGCACAATGTTGTTACAACGATTTCAAACAGCTCAGGCATTTTCCGTAAACAAATCTTGTGCGTTTTATTCACAATTATTTAAAATTCTTATCACAATTGCCACACAATAAAACTATACTTTTACCTTAAAAAGGTTTTGAGACTTTTTCGAAAAGCATGAATCTTTTAGTGACTGATTGTGCGGTAGCTTATTATCTGAGATAAATCAGTTGTTGTGTACCTAGATGTGGAATAGAGATGTAATGTTTTTGCGCAACATCCTGTTTGATTTAAAATATATTAGTACAGTACAGTAGTAACTATGGGGGAGGAAATTAAACAAAACATGGGAGGTCTAGACAACGATAAATAACTTAGGAAAAAAATTATGTCTTTGAGTTCCCCTAATCCTAACGTCTCCCAGGGCAACGACATAGCCTCGCTCCATAGCTACGACCTCTGCAGGTCATCCTTACCCTTTGTTGTGCGCCGCTGTCTGCTGGCAGGATGCAAGTGATGACGTGGCTGTTGTCCTCTCGAAGCTTTCTCCAGACTTTTATAGTCAACGAGCCCACGCTCTCCTACTTCCACGTCAACTCTTTTCGTGATCTGCTTTTACAATCAGTTTTTACAGGGCTTACACAGGCTGAGGTAAACAAATTGTAGAGATATAGATGTAAAAATGTTTAGGAGGATCAGATATCAGTTTATATGGAATTAAAAACAAACGTAGTATTGACTAACCTTCCATGTCTGTGATACACATCGCGACACACACACACACACGTACACACACACACCAATCTGTGACATGTTTACAAGGTAGAGAATGTAATATTTACTTAGCGGCGCAAACACCGAATGTCGCAGTGCCACCTACCGCCGTATCATTGTCTGTACTAATGAACAGGATGTCAACAGTTGGCGATAACAGGGAAGAGAAGAGGATGTGGACAGATGTAACAAAGCTCCCGTAATGCTCTAAATGACGACTAATAACAAACAATGGCAGAATCCTAGGACACGCTCACTCACTGATAAACAAAGAGCAGTAATGTGGTCTCACTTCGTAAGAATATAAAATGTGGATGAGGAGGGAAGAGCATTCATATCCCAGCAGTCACACTTGGAAGTCCGCGGTCCTTGTATCAAGTCCACAGAGAGCGGCGTGCTAGAGAATGGTAGGTGTCAAATTGTCAGTTAGGGCGCAGACATCACATATTTTAAAGGATGTAAAGTGAAGGCAATGATTTGGACGGAACATGGCAGCGAAGTTCAATGTAACCGTCCGTCATGTCTGTAGAGGGTTTGCCACAGGGACGACCTTGTTAGCAGAAACAGTAAACAGCTTACTGAAGCTGGCACATTGTATTAATCAAGGATAACATTTCTCATGCTAAACATTGTAGCCAGCATCAGATAAAACAGAAAGAAGTTAGAAAAGCACTCAAAGTAGAAAATCGTGTGAATAGTCGTGTGTAGAAGAGTAATACGCAACAACCATACACTATTTTCAATATTAAAGGGAGACAAATTAAGGTGAGAAGTAGATGAAGATGTGAATGTAAGATAAAGACAACGGAATAAAAAACAAACAAACACTCTCACAGATTCATCGGAAATATGTTTTCATTGTTGATGTATATATGTGGATAGCTGAGTGGTTGTGTTAATACGCTTGAATTTGGAAAAGGATTATAGTGTTAACCAAGTGCGGGTGTTGTGTTTACCAAGGTGTGATTTTCACTAATCGAAGGAGAAAGATATGATTGAAAGACACGAAGAAGAAAACTAATGACTGAAGAAAGAAACAGAAAAGTGAAAGATTATGATTATAATACTATTTCCTTGATTTAAAAGCATTGATACTACCTTCGTATTCGTTCGTGTTATTTTGGACATATATATTGTTACAACTTTATGCAAACTAACTTGCTGTTTAACAGAAATAACTGGTGTTATGTTGTGTTGTGTAAAGGAATAATCTGTGTTAGCTATCATATTTAAGTTAGAATCACGTAAAGTTTATTCCTTTAAAACTCGTCAAACATTCAAATCGTTAATCCACTCCACTCCACTCCACTCCAACGAGATGCCATCAGGCTGAGATCGCTGTAAAGTTTACACAAACAAGTTCTACAAATAAACTCTTGACATTATTGATACACTTATCAGCTACTCAAAAGTCTTGTACTTGTTCTGTATGTGCGTGAGTCTTTGGAATGATGGAGATAGAGAAATAGGTGTGTGCGCTTTCTCTTTGTGTACGTTTGTGTGTATGTTTGTCTATTTAAAGTTGACTTGAATGACATTAATAAGAGACGATATATGTCGGAGAACAATCACAGTCGTAATGATTGTTTACGCCGTTAAAGCCACACGGATTCCAAAACATTTTCCACTCAGACAAGCACACAGTCGTACGTGGCCAAGAAAAAGAAACAAAATATATTGCTCTTTTAACTAATAGCCTTGGTCGTTATTTTGGGATGTACAGGGTACAGAGACTTAACTTTACTCATTTTTTTCACAAAATGGGAGAGCCATCTCCTAAACTTTTTTTTTTTAAATTTCGATTAATTTTTAGCTTTTGGTGGATACCATCGCTTTTGTTCGTTTGTTTGTTTGTTTTTTGGGGGTTTGTTGTTGTTGTTTTTTTAATAGTAAGGGAGATCACAATGCTTTCCTTTTACTTATAATTCTGTTGAATTATTCCCCTTGAGTGGGACAGCGCGTTTTATGACCCATTGATGTAAAATTAATTTATTACTTGCGTCTTTATGTATATATGTATTAACTATATATGTATATATTTGTGTGTAAAAACCATTGGCTTAATTAGTTATTACCTCTGCTTTGACTGTACTGCGTTGTTTGTACTAATCTGAAATTGTTTGGTTTTTAACTTCCGTCACATTATTCCATCAATTCTATTTATAGATTACCCTTCGCATGTGATCCTTTCACTTTGATAGCAAGTAACATCAAGAGGTTGCCATGAGAGAGTTTAAGTTTGTATTTTAATGGCGTTACAAATACATTATGTCCTCATAAGTCATGTGCAGTCGTGAGACTATATTTTTCGGTCGTAGCAGACACACGGACATCACAGGCAATGATACTTAGACGAGCAGATAAATGTATGTTCTCCAACAACACAAGAAATAATCCGTAATCGCATTTCACAAATAACGCCAAATCACCAACCTGCTTTTAAAAGATTTATTTCATTTTCACCATTTTCAAACAAAAAATGAAGTGCTTAACTTGTTTTCAACTCTTCGATCTTATTTGAAATATCGGCAATACAGACTTGAGAAAGGTCAGGCCTTGCATCCGCTCATCCGTTTATTTCATTCACGATGCTACAAAGATAATTTCAGAACATTGACATCTTGACCAAAGGTTGTAGAAAGTTTATAAATAAAGAGAAAAGTGCTATTCAAATTTGTACAAACAGTTCACAGGAAGTATTGACACTCTATGCATACAAAGCTTTGATAACCGGTAACCTCAGTCGTTCATTGTTTGACAAGAAAGTAGCTAACTCTGTAAGAAAACTCTCAATACCCACCCACGAAAATAAGATACATAACATGTCAGAAAAAGCAAAACAAGTCTAGATAAGACTGGTCTTCCTTTAATATTGCGTTCTCTAGACACGTTAACCCTTTACAAATACTCTCCCTTAAGCTATGAAATTCTTTTCATTTCATGAGAGAAAATAAACAAAAGGGGATGGAATCGTTTGCATGCTATACCACAAGAAAAACACACAGTTGTGCATTCGGTTGAGACAATATGGTAAAAACAATGTTAGTGTGTCGGGGAGCAATGATTTTTTTTAAAACACACACACACACTCTTGTGTACTGAGTTACTTTGTACTTACATGTTGCATCCATCGTTACACAGGAAGCTGAAAGAACCAGCAATCGCCAGACAACCTGTCTTGCAAACAGCCTTGGCATCTCCAGGATGACTCTTCACGTAGTCTCTTAGTTGTTGAACAATTTTGTCGAAGTCTGTCAGATGTGTGGAAAGTTTCATAATTTGTGACATAGCATTTACAGTATTTGTAGATTTACTTGATAGATGAAAAACTTGAAAATATAAGCCTGCAGACACTCTCATTTGAATCAATATAGACATCCTCTTCCTACCATGCTTGTCAAAATAAAAATACAGTGGCGATCTAAATTCGTGTGTAATACCACACACACGTTTATTTTCCATTTAGTACTTACTTCATCAAAGGAAATGAGTTAGTAATGTTCAACCTGCCTTCTGAACAGTTTAATGGTCTTTATAAAGATTTTTATCATTATTGTTCTTATTAAGGCTTTTATACAAGCGGTAAAACTGTCTACAGTCAGAAAATGATCTTGATCTCAATCACAAATGTATTAAATGTCTCTACCATCCTCCTTCCTCCACAGCCAGTCCTTCTGGAGAAAATATCTTTATGTCATGTCCTAACTGAGGGCAAGTACCAGACGTAGAGGAGAGCTGATGGAGAGACTCATTCTTAAGCTCATGGCCACTAGGGCGGTCTTGGGCCAACCTGAGAACGTCCTCCAGTGGACACCCGGTCCATTCCCTTCCATTGGCCACCCAGCCTTCCTCTGCTTGTCATGATTACTTTATATATCTATACTTACCTACAATAATACCACTTTAATAAAGAAAGGAAACCAATAGAAACACAGGCGGAAAAAGAGAGATATATGTGATGATCGAGAGTATGGAAGGAAAGAATTAAAATGTGATTATCGTCTTAACAATTAATTTACGTTAATGAGATAAAATAGACTTACTAATTAAAAATCTTTTGTCAGCTTCAGTGGGAGCAGCTGAAGCTGTAGCCACAAGGACCAGCAGAAGCACAAAGCAGACCTTCATTTCCGAGGTAGCTAACAGATGAAATGGTGTGAATCCTGGAAAAAAATGTTGCTGATTATTACGAGAGCCCCCAAACAGACATTTAAGTCTCGGAATACAGGATATATTCCTCGGTCACTCACAATGATCTCCATCTCTTTAAATATTCTAGACGGTGAATGTAACTACTACTACTAATAATAATAATGATAATAATAATAATAAAGATATCGCGTAATAACCCATGAACAAGTCCATGACGCTTTACAAAAGACATTAATGATAAAATAATAATAGGCAGGGAAAAATTGAGGAAACCAGCTAAGACCACAGAAAAAACAAGGAAAAAGACTCGTGGAAATCGTAATAATGGAAAAGTGTACCGATATCTGATTAACAATTCAACGAACACAGTACACCATTATCCAACAAGTCTATACAATTAAAACATTTATCATTTTTACAGCCAAACCCATTGTTACTTGTAAGCATTTTGATCTCTTTTTTTAAGTGACACGTGGGGACACAATGTTGTTCTAACGATTTCGCACAGCTCAACGCGTATGATCACAAGTTTCCTTTAAAAATATCTTGCCTGTGGTGCTTAATTCACATTTATTCAAAATTTTTATTATATTTGGCACACATGTTATAAACTAGTCTTTTACTTCTTAATATGTTTCAAGACTTCTCAAAAAGCATGAACTCTTCTAATGACTTATTATATCAGCGATATAAGTTGTTATAATAAAGATGTGGAATATAAGATGTAATAATCTGCTCTCTATATCCTGTTTGATTTATCATATATTAGTATTTATGCCTATAGTAATATTTATAGGCGAGCGGAGAACACAAAACATGGGAGGTATGGACACAGCTTAATAACTTAAGGAAACAAGATTCTGAGTTTCCCATGGTCTCCCAGGACAACGACATAGCCTCGCTCCATAGCTACGACCCCTGGAGGTCATTCCTTACCTTTGTTGTGCGCCGCTGTCTGCTGGCAGGATGCAAGTGATGACGTGGCTGTTGTCCTCTCGAATGATGTCTCCAGACTTTTATAGTCAACGAGTCCAACTTCCACGTGAATTCTTTTCGCGATCTGCTTTTACAGTCGGTTTTTACGGGGCTTACACAGGCTTAGTATTAGAAACATCAGATGTTTGACAGAGAACTAATGCCATGCATAATAGTAACAACATGCGTGTATTATTGCTAATATGAGCACTGCCCGGAATTGCCCTCGTGGATAAATAAAGTCGTATTGTATAACATTTATCCTCCCCAAAACATTGGAAATACCGGGCTTAGGTGGAGTCATTTGAATTGTTTGAATTTATGTTGATGGTATTCCACTCTGCTTTCGCAGTCTTTGTTTCGTGTATCCGGCATCATCATAGTTGACACACCCAGCATCCCACGAGCACTGCTGTCGTGCTGACGGGAACCACAGGGTGCGTGGCTCTGCTAGTTTGGGTGGATACAACATAAACAAGACTTAAATAAAAACAGTGAAACACGGTGCTCGTCAAATACCTCCTATATTATCTTTGGATTTCATAGGAGAATAGGTGGGCAGGTTAACAGGAACTTTCTCTGCTTACAAATACTTGAGTAAGCTATACTGTCATTATTTGTCATTTATCATTTCTGATAGTAAAACATTCTGCTATTTGTCACTTTTATTGCTTAAATAACAAGTGTATTGCAAAATGTTGTTCTAATGAGTTTATAGAGCTCAGTGCAAAATGTGTTTCCTCAAATCAAAATATGTCTTTCTGTTCTCGAAACACTTGCCAGCAAACTTACAAAGGAAAAAAGTCGCCGGGGGCAGAAATAAGAAAAAATGTTGCCCTTCTCTCCTTTATCAGTGGCTTAACGCTAATACTCAAAACAGAATGGATTCAATCTGACATCTCGATGATGTTACTGATGACCATCGTGATTAATGATAGAGAAGAAGAGTAGGATGAAATGGATGAGAAGTTTATACTATTTAAGATAAAAAGTAATTGGACTTTAGTGTTGATTTTATTTCCTATAAATCGTATATGAATATTGTTTATGATAATGATGCCCAAGAGCTACACATAAACACAGTTTCAAACAGTCTAGATACACACACACGTGCACCAACACACATATTTAAGCGCGCTTGCACTCTCTCTCTCTCTCATCAAGCTGTGACATGTATACAATGGATGTAACTAAGCTTCCCGTTAAGCTCTAAACGCCGACTAATAACATACATTGGCAGAATCCTAAGCCACGCTCACCTTCAGATAAACAAAGAGCAGTAATGTGATCCCCCTTCGTAACATTATAAATTGTTGGACAAGGAGGGAAGAGCATTCATATCCCAGCAGTCAGACTCGGAAGTCCGCGGTCCTTGTATCAAGTCCACAGAGAGCGGCGTACTAAAGAATGGTAGGTGACTAGTAATTGCGAACTAAAGCACTTTGATTTAGCGATTTCATTAAAATGTTTTTATAATCTTGTGCCTGTTTTGTAATACTTTAGAGAATTACTTTTTGTTAGGGTTTTGCATTAGTTTTTTTATATAGACGTCGGTTTAAAAGGAACACTTTTTGTTGAGATATTATTTAAGGGAAGTTAAGTGTCTTTTTCATGAAGCAAAATAATGTCTGCATATGGAATAAAATCAAGCTTTTTCGATTGTCCGAGAAAGAATTTCAAGCCGGAGCTGTAAGAAGATTCTATTGTTCCAGACCACTGTATCTGTGTGAGCTTTTTGTTCTTTGTTCTCTGTCGACCGTGCTGCAATGGTATGCTTCATCGCAAGATGAAGATGGAGCTGACTGTCACGATGATAGTGTTGATGGTGTCGTTGATCTCGGCAACTGCCCGCTTCCCGCGCACTGACGATGAAAATGAATCCAACAGAGGAAAAGAATCCCACGAAATCTGGAAAGATGCCAGAAAGGAGTTCAAATCCGCCATCAAACCCACCGGAGGTGAGTACGACCACGTAAGTCGCGAAAAAAAGCTTGACATTCATCAGGAGAGCATAACAATGCGCCACATGTCGAGCTCTAGAATTTACAAAGTCTGGGAGAAATTAATTATTCTTCTGATGGAGGTGGAAGAACTTGGCACGACACATTTTGCTCATGATGATGAGGATGATGATGATGATGATGATGATGAGGATGAGGATGGTGGTGGTGGTGCACCTTATTGCACCCATGATGATGATGATGTTGCAGGCAAAGTCAGTTTTAAAGACACGGTGGACAAACTTGCCCCCTTCATCAACTCAGATTTAACAGAGAGCGACTGTAAGACATTGTGCATTGAAAAGTTGGGTTCCCTGCTGGAGCAGTCTGTCCCTGACAAGGATGCTGCGTGCGACTCGCTGTGTAGAGCGTGAGTACATCATCACAGAGCTACAGAGACCTCACTCATGGCCTCACCTTTGTGTCAAACAACATAGGAACATGTTTAGATGGGTTTGCTAACAGACTTGCTTACAGCCAGCTTAAATGGAATAACATATTGTTCGGTTAATGTTTAAAAAAACATATAAAGTTTTGATAACAGCCCTTTCTTATTTTTTTTTATTATCAACTGTCAACATTGTGTTCTGACACATTTTTGACGACGAGTAGCCTCGCTTAATGAGGCATTTACCTTAAAGTTAAAGCAGATTACTTAGGTGTACGTTTCTATAGCTGGACTATATTCTCAAATGATAACAATGTGTGAGCTCTTTTTACACGCAAATTGAAGGGAAATATCTTACATTTTACACTTGTCATTTACAGGGCCCTGTCTAAGCAAGATAAGGTTGAAAGTTAAGGTGAGGTATAAATTTATGAGCAGAACAAGTGAATGATTACAAACACATAAATACATTTCATCGGAAAAATGTTTTAATTGTCAATTTACAAATGTGGAAAGCTTAAAGGTGTGTAAAGTCGCTTGAATTTTGAAAAAAGATTTGGTTATAGTGTTAAGCAAGGTGTGATATTCACTGATCGAAGGAAAAAAAGAAATGAATAAAAGAGAAAGAAATAGAAAATTGAAAGATTATAATTAAGAAAAAATATTGTCGTTAATGTAAAAGTATTGATATGTATTCTTAAGCATTCTTATTATTTCGAAATATTGTTGCAACTTACTACAAGCTAAAATGTTGTCTAACAGAAATAAAACACACACACACACACATATATAGATTGCACGTGGAAACATTAACCTGACAGTCAATCTTTATCCTGGGTACAAACTCATTGACCACCGTCTTAAAATTTGGTAAAGATGTGTCTATAAAAAGGGAGATGACTGTGTTTTGTTTAGTGATAAATAGCATCTTTGACCAAACAAAAAGCTGTACAGGATTACTAGTAAACATAAAAGTAATAAACATTAATTGTAAATTTGTTTTTATACATATTTAATGCATTTAACAGGTACATACAGGTTTACAAGATACAAGTCACAAGATGCTGACAGTCTCAAGAATCACTTTATGTCCAGTCAGGTTGACTGACAGCAGACGTCGGACAAATATGAATACACAGTTCTCGGAATCTGTAAAAATTCAAAACATGTTACTTTTGTGGAATCGACAAGAGAATTACTAATTCTTAGGTGAAATCCTTGAGTACAAAGTTTTCAAATTTTCATCATATAAACCTGAAAAAAATCACGATTCTCAGACATTAATCTTTAAGAAATAACAAAAAAATCTTTAGCTCGGTTAGACTTGCTTACAACATACGTGTTCCGGAGACCGAGGCATTATATGGGATGTACTTGGTGGTCAACCTCTAGTACTGCTGTACCACATCCTGTCCTGTCTGACCTTTGCTGCTGTCGCTGTTGCGATCCTGATGCGGATGCGGTTATCATTGAAAGAATGGTTTGCGAGTACTTCAAGTACTGAGTGTAAAAGCATATTTGAGCAAACTCCTCGATCATTTTAGTTTATGGAGAATCAAAAAGACAAACTGTAATTACATTTGTTATTAAAGTGGCGATATTGTCTGACAGTATAAGGTGAAAAATGATATTTCCAGCAACTCCATATGAACTCTAAGTAGAAAAAGCTTTAGCTCTTACTTCTCTAACATACGCACTCTATCATAAGCATAATTTCCAGTATAAATCACAGGAATTTTTACACAGCTTTTGAAGAGAAAGTGTTGCTCATAAACCCTGAGAGTCCTCCTTGATTGTGTGTATACAACATGAGATTAAAGACTTTTCCCTTAATTTGAAATTGAGAAACGCGTCAAAAGGTGGTGAAGGTGAAGGTGGACAGGATGCAAAATTTCTCTTCTCTCATAGTCTTTGAGTATAAAGGATGTCCAGTAATTTGAGTACACCACTACCACACACATAAAACATCATCTCATAATGACTTTACAGTTCAAACTGGCGAAAGACAGGAATACGGAAATCATTAAAATATTTACAATATTTAAAGACAATATCAATAAAAAGAAGTCGTATTTACTGCATTTTCAAACATTTATTTCACTTTATCCTAGATGTGACATTTTCAAGATAACTTGGAGAAGACTGGCGGAGATCACTGTTCATCCAAGCATGCTATAAAGTATATAAAATATAACATTGATGAGCAAAGTACCGATTAGCTGACACAAAATTAACATAGACATTGTGTAAGGGTGGGTGTAAAGAAAGATGTGCAATAATGATCTAGAGAAGAGCAGATTGTGAGACACAGAGCTTACTTCTTGCAAGATTTTGTAGACACCCTGCTGTAAACCCCGCATTATCTGGGAGTAGCTTCTTTTTAAGTAACTTACAATTAAAGGAATAAAAGAACACAAAGCTTGAGAACTAAAAGAGCGTTTGAAACACACACAGAGCTAGATGTATAGATGTATAGAGGACCTACTAGCGCAGGCGTTGCTACACACGTTGGTGGAGCCCCCAGGGAAGGAGAGACAGGCAGACTCGCAGGCACCCAGACTCAGGTTCGGGTTGTCAAGAAGGAGGGCACTTATTTCTCTCAACAAGTTATCTATTATAAAAAATAACAACAAATAAACAAGCAGAGCGCATTTCTATATTTCATTTATACAAACATTTCTTCATTACACTCACATCAATACCCTGTCAAGAGTTAGAGTTCGATTTATTTATGTACCCCACCTTTTAAACAAGTTGTAATTTTACACGATTTACATTACTTCATTATTACACAAACCCTTCTAACTGCCTCTCGAAACAGAGAAACTTCGGATTCAGGGCTTATTCAGACTGTAAAGTGTTATCTCTCTATGTCTTCTACATGTGTCTAAACAAAAGAAAAGAAAAGACAAACAATAATTAGCATATTAGCAAACCATAGATAGCATTTATCCTCCTACCCTTGTTGAATAGATTAGCGGGAAGACAGAATGGGAATGAGAGTGTTCAAGTTTTTAACAAAGTTGTGTTTTGCCAGCATGAATATCTCACCAAAGAAAACCCTTTTGATGAGTTCATTTGCACCAGCCGTAGCTACCAGGACCAGGAGAAGTAGGATGCACAACCTCATTGTAAAGTCTACAATAGGAGAACAACTCACAATGTAAAATACAAGAGAATGCATTTTGCAACGGATGGTGCTTTAGCTGTGGGCACAATATTTTAAAAGAAACAATCCTATACAGAAAAAGCACTTCATCATTTGGTGACCTTTATCAAGATAAAAGACATCACAAGTAGTTATTGTTGCCCATTACCTTACTGTAGAAGCAGGATGTAGTCAAACCTGTAGACAACACGGGGATACCTACCTTATCTGTGGATTTCTGTGGGACTGTGGGGCAGAGATTATGAGTCTCACTGACTTTTTGTAAGAAACATTTCAGTCCGTAAAGTTAAACATTACTAAAACAGATAGTGAACTGGGAAAATCTAAAGCTGTTGCCTCCTAGATAACCACTCGCTGCCCCAGTTTGGTTCACGTTATCTTGAGGAATTTTTATTTTAATTTTTTATTGTTTACAATAAAAAAGATTGCTAGGATAATTAACAAAAGTAATAATATAAACATAAACACCATAATTTTTTTCCAGCAGCAGTCACTAATTTGTGTACGTAAATGACTGGATTACTATTGTGAAACTGAGACACATGAACTAATGCACTCAGCGGGAAGGGGAGGGAAGTTCTAGACTCAGAGCCCAAGCAGGTCTCGAACCGAAGACTTTCTACTTCATCGCTTTCACTAATTAGTATTCCCAAACTATAAAGTGTAGTCGAATATTGCCCCCAAAATATAAGATGAGAATCAAAGAATATGTTTCACGTCAAAAGTTTCTGTTTGATACAAAATCCTCATGTATTTATGTCAATTCACAAAAAATAACCAAGACAGAAAAGAAAAATGTTACATAAAACAATGTACTGAATATGAAACTTTAAAATCAAATGAGCTTGAAAATGTGCTAATAATCGACATCACAGGTCACAAGTTCACATCAAGGAAAATGTACACAGAACGCAATAGACTTAGGTGAACCAAAACTAGAAACCGACTGAGTATATTCTGTAGTAGTTGTTGCTGCCACCGATGTCCCCAGCACTACTATTTACCATTACTGATATAACTACTACAACTACAAATCACAACTAAAAATCAAAATACTATTAGAGAAGAAGAGAAGGCTAAGGAAGGATATTGAGGTAGTGGTACTGAGCTAAACTTCATTTCTCCTAAAGGCATTCACCTTCTCTCAACACGAGTAACTTCACTAATCTTGGACACAATGAACTCTCTCTGTTCTGTTCCATTATTATTATTCTCTCTTCATGTTTATTTTCTTTTTTATTTATTTTTATTTTTTTTTTTTGTCAAATGCTTTGAGCTACCATTTGGTGGAGGAGTAAAGCGCTATATAAATAAACTATTATTATTATTAGAAATACAATATCCACACTGCTTTTTATAAAATATTTATTTTTTATCGTATTTCCATTTTGATGTTCAGATGATAGCGTTGAAAGAGAATAGTCTTCAAGTCATCAGTTCTTCTTTCATCTCGTCTCAGACATCAGTCTACGAAAGACAGACAAACGTGAGAACATTTAGCAAGATGATCGAGTGCATTATGAGACTACATCTAGTAATGTGTATGATGGATGTAATTATTACAATAAATACAGAGAATATGACATAAATTTTAGTCTGGAGATTCCTCAAAACTGTTACATAGTTAAATTTACCCAAACACACCGGGGCTGTAAATCTTACATATTATTTATGCTTTAGGTGAATAACATTATCATTTAGCACCTTTAGGAGACACAATTTAATTATATTTTAAATAAAACCTTTCGCCCTCATATAGTGATGATAGACATTTCCATGAAATATAACACTAACAAACAGCAAACAGCAAACCTTGCTATGTACTATCTGAGGTTCACTTCTTGGTACAAAACGTTAAAGAACCATTATCGTTTTAAGCAAAAAAAAATGAAATCAAGCTTTGAATTACATGCATCAATGCTTTGCTACAGCAAAAAATACATTGTCATTGCATACTCACATGTGACACAGTCCACTGCACACGGAGGTCAAGGTGCTAACCACGGTGTGACAGGTGCTCTCACAGACACTCTCAGACAAGGCCCCCACCGACACCAGCGCCGACCTCAACGTGTTCAGTAGATCACCTACGATATGTCATTCACAGATAAGGGTACTTGGATACATGATTACAAACAATGCTTTTGCGTTGATCATGAAATGAAAGAAATGTCCCTACATCGAATAATGAAACAGTTTGCCAAATAAAGCATTATTACTTCAAATATGTTATGAATAGCTTTTTTCAGAAAAAGGTAGAGATGATTTGTTTGATAACGTGTACAACATAAACAACTCTATCTGCAGCATCAAAAACGTTTGTTACTGTACGTGAGGGAACTTATTGTGTGTGTGTGTGTGGAGGGATGGACACACGGGTAACAGAGACAGTGAGAAATAAGAGTGGTCACAAAGTGTATGTGAATATTGTTAAGGATAGATTGTCAGCAAGACTCTAGTGGTCCAGACTAACCAACGAGGAATCGCTTGTCCACCCGAGGAGCAGCAGACGCCACAGCCACAAGGGCCAGCAGCACCACGATGTACACCTTCATCTTACAAGTCTGAAGCTACAGAGAACATCATTTCATTAACTGTGGACAATCTTCAAACCTCTTTTCATTTTTCTACATTTAAAAACATGGTGGATGAGTCATAATCTTCATTTTGTTTAAGCAGTCACTAGAGTTAAGGAAGAAATGTAATGAATGTAGAGTGAAGTTAATCCTGACAACCCACAAAGTCCGATTCTAGTCTTTTCTTATTTCTTGATTATTAAAACACTTGCCTTAATACAGTTATTTCTTCTTTAACAAAATAGTGCTTTATGAAGACTGTCAACCATGATAATTCTTTGAGACAATGGTTATTGTGACAAAGTCCACATGTAAAGTACAAAGCATTAAATAACCAAATAAGATAAATCGTCTTCGCGTCTGTCGTCCCTCACCTTGCCTGTTACAGTGGACAAAGGATGTTGAAACCTGCAGGAGTCAAGACATCGAGTCCTGGCTTTTATTCTGCTTCTATATGTTACCACGTGACCCTTCTCACAGTAATAACTGAACTTATTTCTGGAAACTTATTTTTAACCGTTCTTTCTTTTTAAAGGTATGGAAATATCTATTAGCTAAATGTACCTCCACAAAGAGTGAGAAATCAGAACAAGTTGGACTTTAGCAGAAGTGACAGAGATAAGGTGCAGGGCACATTCCCCGCTTTGTTCTATTTTAGTATGTTTATAGAAATTTTTATAGTTTGCTGACTTCAGTTTATCTTTCGACTTTTAATAACAAAACTTTTTACAAAATGTGAGACTACATTGAAGTAATCGAAACTAGAGACATATTTTGGCGAACAGACTATTTCGTCTTCACACGTTGTATGTCTTGCGCTGTGGAGGTTCAGTAAAATCTAGTCCCAAATGTGTGGGTGCAAATTTCTTCTGCAGCAGAATTCTGTTAGCTTACTTCTATGTACATCTCATAGAAATATTTCGTGACCTCACACTTTACAAATATTCCTACTATGAAATCACCATGAGAAGAAATAATTTTCTTTTTGCAACACGGGCTAGCTCAAATCTTTGTGTGACAAACATTACTGAAGACATTTTAAAATACTAATGTTTGTATTAGACATTCATTTACAGTGTCACCATTGTGAGTCACAGTACAGTAACAAGGTGTGTGTGTGTGTGCTGAATGTCGTGTATGGGCATACATGTCTGCTCACTATGTTTATATATGTATATATACTTATATTATGATTGTATGTGTGTAGTGATTGTGAGCAAGAGAAAAAATGTCTTGGACTGCTTTGTACAGACAATAAAGTTTGATTTAATTTGGTGCTGACTTCGGTCTTCCTTCTTCAAGGACTTCATATCAACCTTGCTCCTCCTACGCAGTGCTGCTTTTGAGAAGAATCCCTGTGTCCGCAGGATTTAGACCTCCACCTTGTCGAGCTCCCACTCCTCAGCGAAACAGCGAAGCCAAAATTGTGTACTTTATAGTTTTTCTCAAGGGAAGGACCTGCTGGTTTCTGTGTTATTAGGCGGCGATACTAATGGTCACAATTCTTCAGTTGTCATCTTTATTTTAAAAAATGCCCTGCTTCCTTCGGACCATCATAAATATCCGCTTCCCAGTGTCACTATCATCATCTTAATTGTGACCCCACTGACCTTTTCAAGTACGCAGTCCATCACCTCTTCCCCCATACACGGTCTCCAGGTCTTACCTAAAGCTAACCTCCTCTTCTAAAAAAAGTAGTGACTGTCGAGCTTTGTTACCCTTCCTGTATCCTACTGGCAACTAAATACCAATGTTTACATTTTTACCCCGCTTGATCACTTCCACAACAAGACACGCTTCGGGTTTTCCAGTAATCGTGCAGAGCTTCATAAGTACGATTTGTTGGTGTCTTAAATGTATCGCAGCTGTGTTCCTTATAAACAATGGGTTCATCAATAAAAATATGTGTGTATTATGGTTTATGTTTTGTGTGTTACACGTGAGTTCATATGTTCATGTCTGTAACACATGAACCACATTCCGTTTCGTATGTTCACTTTTATGTACGATAAACACTTTCAGGCACTGCACGTGAACAGTAAAATCGATTTGAAAAATTTAGAGCAGCTTTAAATAATAAACAATACTGGCGTATTTTTCAAAATATTTATTTTACTCCATTGATTTTTGTGTTACCAACCGAGCGTTGAGCAAGAAATAGTCTTGTAGAGACGAGTTCTTCTTCAACCTCCGATCTCACGGACCAACCTCTTAAATATAAAGTCAGTTATTTATTAAATTTAAAGTTTCGTATTTAAACAAAATGCAATTTTTAAAAAAAATGTTGTAAAGGCCTGCTAAAGTCTCAAGATTTATCACAACATGTCAATCTATTCCTAATCTAGAATTTTTTTCCTTATTTGATTTCAATTCTATATTGTCAAAGACTTAGAAATTTAATTAAAATACATTCATATGTTGACAGTATTATTCAATATTAGAGCGACTCAAATCTGTGATCAAATTTGATTTTAAGAATCTTAAATAAGACGCTATACGAAGTTTGATTATCAGGTTTTATCAGCTAAAATACCTCTTTGATTAGCCAGCTTGATACGGTGAGAAAAAGATAGGAAAGTAAAGTTTGAGAGTTGTGCAGCACACATTGAGTGATGTACCCAGACATGAACTACTCACAGGGCGCAGGCTTCACCGCACAGTAAACTGAAGAGGCCGGCGATGGTGTGGCACGTAGCCTCACAGACGCCCTCAGTCACATCAGGATGAGAGGCCAGCGTGGTCCTCAGCTTGTTCAGAAGGTCGGTGAGAGCATTACCTATCATCCACATCAAACGTTGTTGTTATACTAGTCACAAATATTGATTAAACTCATATTTTAAAAGATATCAAATATGCCTTTTTGTAGATAACATTTTTTGACTTATCAAAAACATTGTCAAACGTTCGTTTGCTTCTCACCAGAGTAAGGTTACGGGTATGCATTTCCAAAGAAGATCAGGCCTAGTAGCCTGGGTTGAAAGTAAGCGGACTCCGCAAACTTCAATTATTGGTCCTTATTCTATAAGATCTTGGTCATGATTCATTTATTATGATTAATTTATTTTAAAAATCTTCATTCTTCAATTCATACTTTTATCACCATTATGACACAGTTTTGGAACTACTATTTGATATTATTAATTTTTGTTGAATTTACGAAAAAGGTTATTTTGGCTGATAGAGTGAGGTAGGAACCGTTTATTTCTGCTTACTTTAAGCTCTATTTTTTAAATTTATATTTTCCAGTCAGTTTTAGTTTTGTTAAGGTTTTTTTTTAATTTGAAAGTGCTTTAAATTTCCGCTTATCCGTGAAGGTCTAAAATTTTTTCTAATAAATTTAAGATGTTTCTACACTTTTAGAGTATCACATACAATATGAACAATACAGAAAATGTGAAAGAAAGAATATACACATACACGTGCACACACACACTATCGGAGGAAAAGAGACTCACGCTTGTCCACGGAGGGAGCAGCAGCGGCGACAGCCACCATGACGATCAGAACTACGATGAAAGCCTTCATCTTCGTTGACTGAGAAAAGAAATACTATTTTTTTTAAATCCTTGGAGTCTTTATTAATCGTTTTTACTTCAATGGGTTGACTTACAGTTTCCTTCAGTACCTAAGCTCGACAGGTTTTGCAAGTCTTGCAAGACTTTTTAATAAAAAATATTCAATATCAGTGAATCGTTTAGGCTTTTTCCTTCTGGTTGTAATACATATATATTAGATACTCGACAAAATTAGCTATTTTTCTATCTTTTCTTTTGTTTGTTTTTTTTTCAAATTTATGAAAAGATCACGATTCCTGGAATAAATTTCAAAATAACAGTTAATGGTAGTAGTGTTATGTATTCTGACAAACTAGGATTAAAATGGGATTTGGCATTAGAAATACAAGAAACATCAATACAAAAGGATAATTAGCCATTCTGTATAATAAGAAAGTTCTTGTAGGGGGGGAAGGGTTGAGGGGAAGGGATAGAGGTATTTCAAGTTAGTGTACATAAATAGGTCTAAGAAAAAATCAGTTTTCAGGCAAAGGTCCCGATCACATGACCACTATTCATGAAGAGGAAAGTAAGAGAACCTGTCAACAACCCTACAGATCCGAGAGGCTAGAACTATTTAGTGTGTCCACTTCACTCCATATTTGCCGTCTTAGTGTTGGTTTCAGTCGAACACACTTTGTATCATATAAAATTTAAAGGCAAATTATTAAACCAACTCTGTTAATGAAGACATTTTCTCTCTGTGAAATCTTTACATTCTTTGCATATTTTCTATCGCTTCCTCCAGACTATACTCGCACTTACCTTGAGTTGCTGTGAGATCGTACAAGACCTGTAGATGTCCTGAGGTTGGGAGAAAGGCTTTTTATTTCATTCCAGCGCGTGACTGACCCGGCTAGAGTGTACTTGGCATGTTATCATTATCTTTTCGTCCAAAAGAAATTGTTTAGACGGACTTAAAAAAGTAAATGAGGTTTTCACGATTGACCCACACTACCCTAGTTTAGTTTTTAAGGATAGTATTTAATCTTTAGTACTCCCTTGTATTTTAAATATGTATGAAATACTATTTTGTAATCAATTAAAAAATTTTCAACAAAAGAGGTACCTTAGCCTCATTGCGCTGTAAGTAGTTCATCGTGTCTCGGTTATATATATATATGTGTGTGGCTTCACTTGGTCTATTTCTTCTTAAAAATGGCTTAAACAGTTAAAAAAGTAGTAAAATCGTTTTATTACTTTATGATTGTTTTTTGCATTCTGTTGTTTGTAAAGGCACTTTAAGACATTATATATTGTTTTATTTGATGAGTCGTAACTAGAGTATAACGATCAGTTGGTCACCTTAACTTTATGCTAAAGACGTTGATTCTTTCCAAATTAGAACTAATTGGTATTCCAAAAATTAGGAATGACTAATAAGGGGGCTGATAGAGCAATTAAAATTACTTTTACTAATTCTGAATCAGTTTAGGGATAGGGGTAGGGGAGGGATTAGGTTTCAAGATGTCAAGAAAGAAAAAAGATTAGCATACCATGGTCCCAATATCCGCTGATGTGACAATGTCGTGCATTCAAAATACCCCTTGACCCGAAAAACAACTCTGATACAGTAACCCTCTCGTAGTCAGATAGATAACACAGCTATTGTGTAACCACGCACTAAGGACAAGGATATTATATATATATAGGCCCCTAATTGAAACCGACAGAGAGATGTTAAACACTTACACCTGAAGATGAGTAAAAAACTAATATACAAAATAAACTCATTTTTAATAGTGTTGATTCTGGTTTTTATCGACATGACAACAGCCATTGCAGATCATGTCTGCTATGTAACAAATTATATCAGACTTCTCTTTATCAAGAAAAGTTAAACTCTATCGAATAATGAATTAGCAAAAATTAACTCGTATCATATTTACACAGAACAGTGACTGTGTGTCCTTTTTCGAAGACCAATTCAAATGAACAAAGTTATTAGCAGCAGCAGTGGTGCTAATTCTAAAAAAGTTCTTTACCGAGATGTGGTAAGGTCTTAGACCTTCTGAGGCTGACACGGAGAGCACAGAGATCAAAGTTCTTCAAATGATCTGCATGTATTTACTCGTTCTTCTTCGTGTCGTACTACCCAGGACAAACGCTCGCGAGGAATTAAATGATTAATAATTCAAAAACATTCATTTCTTGTAAAATAAGGTGTTCGTTAAACGGAGAAGGACATTTCATGAAATGTTGAAATGGAGCGAATACAATTCCTGAGTTGCAAACCTTCTGCACTATGAACATTATTGCAATCTGCTTGCCTAGAAATAAACGGCGTTGTTAGAAGACTGCATCACACCCCTGGAGCCATAATTATGATGCCGAGATTTAAAAAAAGTCCTATTCATCACCACGACCTCAGCGAGTGGTCTGACGATGTTGTGCAAGTTGCGTTTAGTCCTTGTTACTTGAAGACCATAGGGCCGCAAACTCTCGTGCAAGACGTGAACCCAAAGGTTATCTGCTGACCTCATAATTGTTTTCTGACAAGACAAATAAACTAGAACAATGAAACCTCGTCCAACACATCAGCGAAGACATCAAAGCCAAAATGTTGTACTTTAGAGTTTTTTCTCGAAGGAGTAACCTGATGGTTGTTGTGTTATGCGGAGATACTGATATGTCGAAACCCTTCAGTTGTCATCTTTATTTAAAAATATCTTGCTGCCTTCGTACCATCATAAATATCCGCATCCCAGTGCCACTATCATCATCTTAATTGTGACCCCACAGACCTTTTTTCAAGTACGCAGTCCACCACCTCTTCCCCCATACACGGTCTCCAGGTCTCACCTAAAGCTAACCTCCTCTTCTAGAAAAAGTAGGGACTGTCGAGCTTTGTTACCCTTCCTGTATCCTACTGGCAACTAAATACAAATGTTTACATGTTTACCCCGCTTCATCACTTCCACAACAAGACACGCTTCGGGTTTTCCAGAAGTCGTGCAGAGCTTCATAAATAGGATTTGTTGGTGTCTTAAATGTATCGCAGCTGTGTTCCTTATAAACAATGGGTTCATCAATAAAAATATGTGTGTATTATGTTTTATGGTTCCCAGTCATTTAATCCCCAGACACTTCATCCCCGACACTTCATCCCCGACACTTCATCCCCTAGACTTTTAATCCCCAGACACTTCATCCCCAGACACTTAATCCCTAAACTAAATCCTTAACTATAAAAATTATGAAGTCAACGAAAAATTTAATTGAAATTCAAATTGAAATCATGCTTTTAACTTCAACGTCATTTGAACATCAACAACATTAGTTAAAGTTCAAATAAGCTAGTAAATTTAATGTTCTTCAACAATATGATATGAAAATTGTTCTTGAGTGTTGGAGATGAAGTGTCGGGGATTAAGTGTCTGGGGATGAAGTGTCTGGGGATTAAAAGTCTAGGGGATGAAGTGTCGGGGATGAAGTGTCGGGGATGAAGTGTCTGGGGATGAAGTGACTGGACACCATGTTTTATGTTTTGTGTTTGTTTACACTTGAGTTCATAAGTTCATGTCTGTAACACATGAACCACATTCCGTTTCGTATGTTCACTTTTATGTACGATACACACTTTCAGGCACTGCACGTCAATTTAAACAAATTTAGAGCAGCTTTAAATAATAAACAATACTAGCGTATTTTTCAAAATATTTATTTTACTCCATTGATTTTTGTGTTACCAACAGAGCGTTGAACAAGAAATTGTCTTGTAGAGACGAGTTCTTCTTCAACCGCTGAGCTCATGGATCAACCTGCGAATTTAATATGAGAACCTCTTAATTAAAAAAGTCAGTTATTTATTAAAGTTTAAAGTTTCGTATTTAAACGGAATGGAATTTTCGGTTTACAGTTTTTTAAAAAGTTTTAAAGGCCTGCTAAAGACTGAAGATTTATCGCAACCTGTCAACCTTTTCCTAAATGCTAATCTAGGAATTTTTGCCTTATTTGATTTCAATTCTATATTGTCAAAGACTTAGAAATTTAGTTAAAATACATCCATATTTTGACAATATTATTCAATACTGGAGCGACTCAAACCTGTGATCAAATTTTGTTTTAAGTATCTTAAATCAGTTTGATTATCTGATTTTTATCAGAAAAAATATATCTTGGATTAGCCAGCTTGATACACGTAAGAGGGAAAAATATAGGAAAGTAAAGTTTCAGAGTTGTGCAGCACACATTGAGTGATGTACCCAGACATGAACTACTCACAGGGTGCACGCTTCACCGCACAGGAAGCTGAAGAGGCCGGCGATGGCGTGGCACGCGGTCTCACATACGCCCTCAGTCACCTGAGAATGGGAGGCGAGCGTGGTCCTCAGCTTGTTCAGCAGGTCGGTGATAGCATTACCTATCATCCACATCAAAGAATGCTGTTAAACTGTTTTCACATGGTGATTGTGGTCGTATTTTACAGGACAACTAATATGTCTTTTAGCAAATAATTTTTTTTCTTATCAAAAACAGTGACAAACGTTTGTTTGCTTCTAAGATTACGGATATGCATTTCCAAAGAAGATCAGGCTTAGTAGCCTGGGTCGAAAGCAAAGTGGATTCCCCAAATTTCAGTTCTTGGTCTTTATTCTATAAGATGCTGGTCTTGATTGATTTATTATGATTAATTTATTTTAGACAATCTTCATTCTTCAATTAATACTTTTATCACCATTATGACACAATTTTGGAAATGCTATTTAATATTATTAATTTATGTTGAATTTACAAAAATGTTCTTTTTTGCTGATAGAGTGAGGTAGGAACCGTTTATTTTTGCTAACTTTAAATTCTATTTTTTTTTAAATTTATATTTTCCAGTCAGTTTTAGTTTTGTTAATTTTTTTTCTTTTAAATTTGAAAGTGCTTTAAATTTCCGCTCTTCAATGTAAGGTCTGACAAATTTTCCAATAAATGTAAGATGTTTCTACACTTTCAGACTATCACATACAATATCAGCAATACAAAAAGTGCCAAAGAAAGAATATACACATACACTCATCCACACACACTATCGGGGGAAAAGAGACTCACGCTTGTCCACGGAGGGAGCAGCAGCGGCAACAGCCACCATGACGATCAGAACTACGATGAAAGCCTTCATCTTCGTTGACTGAGAAAAGAAATACTTTTTTTTAAATCCGCGGTCTTTAGTAATCATTTTTACTTCAGTGGGTTGACTTCCAATTTCCTTCTGTACCTAAGCTCGACAGTTTTTGCAAGTCTTGCAAGATTTTTTAATTAAAAAATATTAAAAATCAGCGAATCGTTTAGGCGTTTTCCTTCTGTTTGTAACACATATATATTAGATACTCGACATACTTAACGATTTGTCTGTCTTTTGGTTTGCTTTGTTTTTTTGTTTTTTTTTAGTTTGATGAAAAGATCACGAATCTTGGCATAAACTTCAAAGTAGCAGTTAATGGTAGTAGTGGTATATATTCTGACAAACTAGGATTAAAATGGGGTTTGGCATTAGAAAATACAGAAAACATCAATACAAAAGGATAATCATAGTCATTCTGTATAATAAGAAAGTGTGGTGAGAAGGGAGAAGGGTACTCCAATGCGTACATAAATAATTTTAGAAACAATCAGTTTTCAGGCACAGGTCCCGATCACGTGACCACTATTCATGAAGAGGAAAGTAAGAGAACCTGTCAACAGCCCTACAGATCCGAGAGGCTAGAACCACTGAGTGTGTCCACTTCACTCCATATTTGTCGTCTTATGTTGGTTTTAGTCGAAAACACTTTGTATCATATAAAATTGGAAGGCAAATTATTTCACCGTAAATTAAACCAACTCAGTGAAGAAATTTTCTTTCTGTGAAATCTTCAGAGTCTTTGCATATTTTCTATCGCTTCTTCAAGACTATACTCGCACTTACCTGGAGTTGCTGTGAGATCGTACAAAACCTGTAGATGTCCCGAGGGTGGAAGGAAGGCTTTTTATTTCATTCCAGAGCGTGACTGTCTGACGTGGCGGGACCGTACTTGGCTTTTTTTATCATTATCTTTTTTGTCCAAAAAAAACGGTTTACACGAACTTAAAAAAGTAAAGTAGGGCTTTACAATTGAGTCACCCTTCCCTAGTTTAGTTTTTAATTATAGTATTTAATCTTTGGTACTCCCTTGTATTAAAATATATGTGAACGACTATTTGTAATCAATTAAGGCCAGGCACCGGTTGAAAAAAAAGTTTTTTGTTTCATGGGATAGCGCGGATGTTTTTGTATCAGCTATTTAGCCCGTGTATGAAGTTTCACTGCACTCGTCACGCTATCGGTTGCCATGGAAACAATCCAAAATGGCGCCAAAACAAACATTTTAAAAAGCGTATAACTTCGTCAATTTTGTGCGTAGACTCAAAATTCTTTTTGAAATAGTTACCTAACAGTAAGATCTAGAGAGGGATTTTGCAAAATCGGCTTAGTTGTTTTTTTAAATGAATTTTTTTTGTAAAACACTGTGTTAAATTTTAAGAAATTTTGATTTAAAACGGTATAACTACCAAACTACTAAATACTTCATTAAAATCTGTCCTACAAATGTTTAAATTTGTATGAAGAAAAGCTCAAACAAATTGCAGGTATATATTTCTTGTCAATAAAAAGTTATAAGCTTTTGAAGTAAACAAGCTTGCTAAAACAAGAAGCTGAAAAGACGAGGGAAAACAAAGTGAAAGATTAGGGTGTCCAGTCACTTAATCCCCAGACACTTCATCCCCGACACTTCATCCCCGACACTTCATCCCCGACACTTCATCCCCGACACTTCATCCCCTAGACTTTTAATCCCCAGACACTTCATCCCCAGACACTTCATCCCCGACACTTCATCCCCAACACTCAAGAACAATTTTCATATCATATTGTTGAAGAACATTAAATTTACTAGCTTATGTGAACTTTAACTAATGTTGTAGATGTTCAAATGACGTTGAAGTTAATAGCATGATTTGAATTTGAATTTCAATTAAATTTTTCGCTGACTTCATAATTTTTATAGTTAAGGATTTAGTTTAGGGATGAAGTGTCTGGGGATGAAGTGTCTGGGGATTAAAAGTCTAGGGGATGAAGTGTCGGGGATGAAGTGTCGGGGATGAAGTGTCTGGGGATTAAGTGACTGGGAACCAAAGATTAGTAACTACTAAACCACTAAATATTTTTTAAAAGCTCTCATTGAAATGTTTAGATATGTATAAAGAAAACTTCATTCAAATTTTAGTCCAGTATCACATGGCAATATTAAATTATAATATTAAATTAATATTATTAGTTAAAGGGATTTTAAGTAAACAAACTGTAACAAAAACTATGAACGGAAAAAGCGAGAACAGAAAGTTCAAGCTTAGTAATTTTGTTTTATCTAAGCCTTTTATGTAATTTACCTGTTGAATGAAAACTATAACCATCTTTCAATGTGTTACTACATATAACTTTAACATTACTAATAAAAGTAATTATTTTGTTCACTTTTAGAAAAGTCAACATGGTTGTGTTGTGTACCCAAATGCTGACTAGGCTTCAGAGAAGTACACAGTAATAAAAACAATGGTGTTTGAAACATTGAGCAACACAATTATAGGTTTAATTAGTTATATAAAAGTTTAGTGTTCACTAGCTTCATGGTTTTTGCCATCTTTGGTCGTTTGCTATCTAACATTTAGTGATGCTGTCACATATTGCTTCCAATTTTTGTGAGCATCTACTGAAGTAGCAGCATTAGTAGGAAACACTCTCATCATTCTTAGCCTTCAGTTGAAGGGTGATGGGATGAACATTAACATATAATCAACATATAATTGTTTCATTAAAGAAAATATTTCAAAAGCTTATAGGGGAGTATAACCAATTCTTGTGGCAAATTAGAACTAATTGGTATTCCAAAAATTAGAAATGACTAATAATGGGGCTGATAGAGCATTCAGAAGTTCTTTTACTAATTCTGATTCAGTTTAGGTATAGGGGTAGGGGAAGGATGAGGTTTCAAGATGTCAAAAAAAAAAAAAAAAAGATTAGCATACGATGGTTCCAATATCTGGTGATTTGATAATGTCGTACCTTCAAAATACCCCTTGACCCGAAAAAAATCTGACACAGTAACCCTCTCCTACGTCAGACAGATAACACAACTATTGTGTAATCATCCACTAAGAACAAGGATACTATATATATATAAGCCACTAACTGAAACGGACAGAGAGACGTAAAACGCTCACACCTGAAGATGAGTAAAAAAAAAACTAATATACAAAACAGAATCATTTTTAACAGTGTTGATTCTGCTTTTTATCGACAAAACAAAAGCCATTGCAGATCATGTCTGTTATGTAACAAATTATATCAGACTTCTTTTTTTCAAGGAAAGTTAAACTTAACTTCATAAAAATTAACTCATATCAAATTTACGAAGAACAGTGAGTCTGTGTCCTTTTTCGAAGACCAAGTCAAAGGAAGAAAGTGGTTGGCAGCAGCAGTGGTGCTTGTTCTGACAAAGTACTTTACCGAGATGTGGTAAGGTCTTACAACTTCTGAGGCTGACACGGTGATTGAGCACAGAGAACAAAGTTCTTCAAATAATCTGCATGTATTTGTTCTTTCTTCTTCGTATCTTACTACCCAGAAGGACAAACGCTCGCGTGGAAGTAAATGATTAATTCACAAATATCAATTTCTTGTAGCATAAATTGTTCGTTAAACGGAGAAAGAAATTTTATGAAGTGTTGGAATGGCGGGAATACAATTTCTGAAACGCGCACCTTCTGCACTATGAACATTACTGCAATCTGCTTGCCTAGAAATGAACGGCGTTGTTAGAAGACTGTATCACACCTCAGGACATATAATTATGAAGCAGAGATACAAAAATTCCATCCATCACTACGACCTCAGTGAGTGGTCTGACTCCGTTGTGTGAGTGGAGTTTAGTCCTTGTTACTTGAGGACCAGGGTCAGCAAGACGTCGCGCAAGACGTGAACCCAAAGGTTATCTGCTGACCTCTTGTTTTCCGACAAGACAAAGTAGAGCAATGAAACCGAGAAACCTTCGCCATAAAATAGCTCAGGATTTCTAATCAGACATTTCAGCAGATGTTTGGCAGTGTATGGACACTGATAAGGACGGGTTACTACATCTAGGTCACAACAGCAGTGTACCTGATAATGAAGTCAATCATGACATCATGACGACATGATAGAGAAGTAGAAGGCAATCATTTGCAGCCTCCAGAGTAATCCAACGCACAATAAGGCTGCAATGGTTTAAGGTACTATTTACTCGTACACTTCAAGGTACTCAGCATCGTAGTTACATTTACCTGCTGTTTATTCAGTTTCTGTCGTTGGAAGCCTTAAGACGCTAATAACAAAAGGGTTAAGATGGTAAGCCTTCAATGATTTCGCAAGATTCAGTGATTTATTATTTCGTATTTTGACCCATTCCAAAGATATGATTGTATATAAATGCATTTTAAGGGAATTGTGGTATTTGAAAAAGTCTAAATTGAGACGAATGGACAGAGGGAGGCATATTCGTGATTTACTAATGAAACTATCGCGACACGTGGAAACAATCAAGTGCTACACTAAAATAGTCAGTCGTGTGTGCGTGTGTGTGTGTTTTATGGTATATCAACATGTTAGGAAAAATCAAATATGAATGGAAAATAGAATATAAAGGAGAAAAGAAGAAGAAGAAAGAAATGCAAAACAAATGTAAGAAAGGTAAACCAACCAAAAAACGAGAAAAAAACTCCTTAAATCACTGGGCACTATGAATCCCTCAAAACATTTTCTTTTAGAGCTTGTCATACCTATTGATAAATTCGCACAAAAAATGACAAAATTGCATTCCAAAGATTTGGTTGAATGTTTTGTTATGCTCTGTTTGCATTTATAATGATGTTACTGGCTTATAATGTTAAACTTGTATGGCAAAGAACAAGAAATCGTAATTCTCATACGTGTCACAACCAGTGCCGTTCAAACCAATCTTTGTCACAGAACACAATCACACATACAAGCAGAAAACATTCCCCCTGAAAGAACATTTTAATATGAATTTCTTGGACAAAACTCCACAGACTTTTAAAAGTATTTATTTGAAGTCATTATTTAGTTGCTTGCAAAAAATACAGTGTTCACTTTTCGTGTCCAAGCAATCTGTAAAATATAAGAACGGGAGGATAGATAATTCAACGAAATGCGAGAGTTTATATTAAATTGAAGTTCAGTTTGTTTCTAACTATAAACTAAATATATGAAAAAATTGATAATTCGTTAAAGTCTTCAACAAGACAGTAATCAATAGCTGGGTAAAACTGTATATTTCTTGTATTTCTGGAATCATACAGTAATTCCGATTTGTCTGCATGGGGATATTATCCAAACCTTTTATTTTTGATAATGTCAAGCCTGTTTTATTTCCTGATGAAACGCATCATTATAGATAAAAACGACTTCTAGCATTTTTAAGAAGACGCAGATCAAGCAAAACCATTTTGGCCTTTGAAAAGTTAGCTACAAATAAGTGCCCTAAAAATCGTACTTCAGTTATAAGAATCTGTCGGAAAGGAACGATAATGACAACAGAGTTTTGTTTAAATGAAATGTTATTACAAAAAGCAAGACCTTTTAAGAAATCGGCGTTAACCCTCTTTGTAGGCTTCTGAAGGGAATGACCCTCCATTAATTCCTGGTTGTTCTTCCTTACCTCATGGCAAGAGAGAAAGCTTAAAATGTGACGAACATGTCAATGGACACTAGGCGTATTTTAAGGGAGGAAAACAGTGCGATCGCCAGATAGTACAAAATACTTATTTATCCGGGTTCGCTTGGTTTATTTCCCAGCTGTCTAAATGATATTGTATTGGAGCGAAAAGGACGTAATCGATACTAATTCATTTAGTTTGAAGACAGGACTGAAAGATTACATAAAGTAAGCATTCAATTTTTAGCACACATTCTATTAATGTACTAAGATAATTTTGCCTATCTACGTCCATGCTTACACCGAGCACACCGATGGGCACAGGAAGATGAGTTCACCAGCTCCGGCGCGGCAGGTCGTCTCACAGACCGTCTCCGACACTGGCTGGTGGAAGACCAGGTTCAACTTCATCCAGTCCAGTAGCTCAGTGATGACGTTGCCTATGATCCAAATAAAACGATGCCACAAAATGGTGTACAGACATTAATTTTCTTGACTTGCAAAAGGAAAAAATGTCTCCTTATAAAGTAATAAAAAATATCTTCTCTTATCAAAGTAAATTGGTTCGAGCCCAGAAGGTAAGACACTGGCGTTGTTGAAATCGAACTTGACAAGTTGAGGTCAAACCATGTTTGTCATTGGATTAATTTATGCGCCAGCTTTGTGTTCGTGTGTGTGATAAATGATATCAAAAACATTGGGTTATGGAGTATAAAGACTCACGCTTGTCCACTTGAGGAGCAACAGCCGCAACAGCCAACAGGACCACCGGGAATATCAGGATCCTCTTCATCTTTGCAGACTATGGCAAAATAGTACTAGTTTTACTTACAATAATTCATCTTTTGCAATAACCAAATCTTGAAAAGATTCAGATTTTTTAATTAATAAAGGAGCAAAAAACTGTGGATGAGGTGGGCGAATTTACGCGGTAGTTCGTGGATACGAGCGTCTCATGGCCAGATCAGACTTGTAAACAAACATTGTCCAGACATTTAGAAGAGCATAGTCTGTTCACTTGAAAACCTGTTGAGATGAATCTGAGTTAAGTTTAGTTATTGTTTAAATCCTTTCAATCACAACGTTTCTGTAAATTATTATCAACTTCGCAAAATTTGATTAGTAGATCAGTTTTAAAGCAGAACGATTGTTAGATTTTTCCGAAGTATGTATTTTTCTGTCCATGCTTTTTTCTTTCATCTGTGTGTGTTTGTAATTTAATAGTCAACTCCCTGTTTAATGTTGGCTGTAACAGTCTTAGACCATGTCGGCTTATTCAATAAATGTGTAGCATGTGTGTAAACATTTGTACACGCCATGAACGCCTTCTTCAGGAACAATGTGTACTGAATAATGATCTTTTTAATATACTTTAACAGCCACAAACAGAAACTTGTGAACTGGGGGGAAAAAGTTTTATTACTAGAAGAACTTTTTTAGGACCTTTCTAATTATAAACATATATTTTATAGACTCTAAACAGTTGTTTCGCTGTGCTTTTCATAATACCAGAGAATAGTTCAGGTGCAAATAATTACAAAAACGACGATTGTGGTGACTAGCAGCACATCAGTGCCAGGTAGACTGCGATTGCTTACGTGGCATATGTGTCACCACACTTTGAGGAATATAAGATTTGACCAGATAAGACAGGATAACTTTTAAGTAAACAAGTTTGTACGGCCCGCGAATGATGTCATGACTATCAAATGGGCCGTTGGAGTTAAAAAGGGTTGCCCACCCCTGTTCTAAGAGGTTATTAGCAATGTGAGTGTGACATTGTTATAAAATCTTTGACTTTGTATACTGTTTATATGTAGTCTTTGAATTCTTTAAGAACTTTTTAAACGGTAAAGGTCCATTGTAATGCACTTACTTCTCAACCATGACTAGAGTCACATTCTCTTACCTTGACCGTTATACCTGTAGGTGTCCACAAATCTTGCCTAACGTGTGTGGTTGATGATCCAGTTTGCAACGAAAAGTTATTTTTCAGAGAACTTATTTTCGTATTTTGAACCTCTAAATAATCAAGTAAGGTATCTACTGAAAGAAGCGAACAGTCATGAAAAGGTAGGAAATGGGAGTGGTTGGAATTTATAAGGGCCACCGTCAGCGATAAGGTAAGTATACACGTCTTGTTCTGCTTTAGCAGTGACAGTGTATCATATCTTAGTGACTGTATATGCCAGTGGCCAAAACTTTGTAGGCCTTGACAATTTTAGAGAATGAAAGTTTGACCCTCTGCAGTTTGCACATTTAACTTCTCGGAGCTGATGTTGCTTAGCTTTTAGTTTTCACACCCCTTAAAAGACCTTAATATGCTACATGTTCAAACAAGACTGCTTTGATGCCTTGTTAGTTTTTAAAACCATCCAGCCATATTTTTTAAATAGAAGATTCTTCGAAGAATTTTCTCTCAACTATTAGCTGATAACTTGGATCATTCATTTTGTGATTAACAGGTGGCAATGAGTATATGCTGGTCAGACCTGAAATGTATTTTAGGTTTTAAAGGAACAAGATATAAACTACAGACCCCTCAGGTAGTGTGTGGGTAAGCAAACGGTCACGATGCACAACAGTACAACTGGTGTTCATCACATAAACTGTACGAAACACACTCGACTTCACAAGGGAGATAACCTTAGGAAAGCAAGAACTTACTCGAACTACAATTTTCTTGTCGAACAAGTCACTTAGATATCTAGTGTTATGCTTGATCTTCTATTTTTTTTCTTAGGTGATTGCTTCTGAAATCCTTAAAACGGAACATGTAAGCATGGTGAGTCACTCAAACTCCTAGAGACAACAGTCAGTGATCTCTAGCTGACCGTATTAAAATATACAACAGGGGCAGGATAAATGATATGTTTCAGAAAGACGGGCAACATGTAAATTAAAGATGAGTTAACGATCAACAAACAGAAACAGTTTTTTTCCTCCAAGATTTAATTTCTGTGCATTCACTTCTTTTACATGAATTTTTTGTAAGTCTCAAAGAGTACACCACCTTTCAGAGATCAGCTCACGATTACTGGGCCTGGTCCTCCATTTACCCTGCACAAAATATAAAATTTCGTTTCAACCTTGGGACAATGCTACTTTTCGAACAAAAAATATTTCCATCAACGCTCAAACAAGCAGCAGACCTGTTTTAATCTGTGGACTTTCTTATGTACTCGGCATTTTATTTATGTTGTTTGTGTAATAACTAGGAATGCTTTTTACTCAAATTTGCCAATTTTTTTCTCAGCTAAGAAAAAAGTTGCTGAAATGATGGTGAACAGTGTTGATCCAGCGTTTGCGTTGGGAAAGTCCATGTGTATGAGAGAGAGAGAGAGAAAGAGTGTGTGGGGGATGGATGGGGAGGAGTAGCCGCATGTATCCGTTTTTGTGACGATGTAGACCTGTTTACTCACAATCCACAAACTTCTGGGCACAACAACTTCAAGGCACCTGCGATGGTTTCACAGACAGTTTCACAGCTGGAGGATGATTGCAGTGCAGCCTCTACCTTGGCCACCAGATCGCTGACGCTAGCTGTCCTCCACGCAAAGTGTCATGATTTCATTTACATATGCTTAGACTCTTTATACAATTGACAGAAAAAGACACTTCAAACAGGAAACAGTATTTACTTAACTTCGAAGGCACTTTAAATGTATTTCAAATAGGTTGGAGCTTGGAAACGAGAACAATAACTGGTCGATATACCGACATATTGACCTACCAATAGTAAAGCGTTCGAAGAAGAAAATCATTTTTTGCGTGATCATTTTGATTGAAATATTGTCAAACTGACTTTTCAGAATATTGTGAACACATCTGATCTTATTCAAGATCATGTTTTTCTCTATCTTTACGTAAGTCTTGATTCTGATGATAGAGCTATCAGGATCGTAGAATTTTTAGTAGAAATATCTACTGTGTATCATTTACACATTTTTGTACAAATGCACAGAACAGAAAAAGATATATCCAGTTCAGTAACAAAGTAGTGTCATGCAACTACTAACTTTTTAAATTATCTTTGCAGCTCACGTAGTAACAGTCGCTTGTCGACGTCAGCGGCAGCGACCACAGCCACGAGGACCAGCAGGACCACGATGTACACCTTCATCCTCTGACACTGGGGGCCGACAAACAGTTTAAGTAATCGTGGAAATATGATCTGCATTTCTTATTCCAATGAATTTAAGGAAACAAAAACTAAACTCCTACGATGCAGTCAGACAATACTCTCACTAAATTCAAGTTGACAATTTATTCTAACTACTGCAGCTACCACTTTCATTTTAGCATTAACAAAAGATCATGGCCGACACCAAGCGAAGATTTCACGTGGTTTGTGCTCGATTGTGGTCTATAGTGATTTTTTACACACAACGGAGCACCGCCATGTCAGAAGTATAGGAAGTATACAGAAGTCCTTTGTCCACTGTCTTAATTGATTGACAGGTACTACATTTCATACAACTCATAGCTGATCCACGTGTATTAAATAAAGCAAATTGCTAAGATGCAGCAAGGAAGCTATTAGCTAAAAGAATTCTTCGAGCTGCACTTCCATACCTTTGGTTCTAGAGCAGACGTAGTCTTACAACAGATGTTGACGCCGAGATTCTACAGGTGTTGCTCTTTATTTATATTCGCTGCGTGACGATCACGTGGTCACTGATCAGTAAGATTTTTTAAAATGAAAATTCTACTTTTGCTAGTGTGAATAAATAGGACTTGGTCTTGATAATGGATAAAATGTTCATGATAAACGGTAGCTTACAGGCTACGCACCCTGACATATTTTTATTAAAACATTTTTTACTGGCTCCCAGTATATGGTCAATTTGTGGACTTCGATATTTTTTAAAAGTAAAAAGTTCATCATAAATAACTTCAAAGTAATTTGTAAGTGATGTGTCAAAATGTTTTACTTAAGTTTCATGGTTTTATAGGGTTTGATATTGCTTCTAGAGATGGCTTTCATGAAGATTTGGAAAAATAAGTGAAAAAAGCTAAGGCCTATAAAAGAATTTCAAGTAAACAAAAAGTTTAGCAAATCCAGCCACAGTCTATAGAACAGCTTTTGAAATAAAGAAAACACTAAAAAAGAAGGCATCTGATTATTCGAGGAGGGGACTGTGACTCCTACATTACATTATATTATAATACCTTTCAAACTATTTGCTTGATGGAGAATCAGACTGGTGTACATCTGGTGAGCACAGACTTAGAGTCTGTCTAGCAATTGTCATGATCTGTTCATGGCACTGAGATTTTCTATTGAATACGAAATTGTTTGTGCTGACCTTCTGAGTAGTGCCAACAGTCAGTTAAACTAATCCTCAACAGCAGCTACACGAATATCTTATGAAGACCTCTAACTAAAGTACCAGCAAGATGGGAGATAAGCTAGAAGTAGACTTACTGTGAACCTTACAGCCTGCTAGAAACGTGGGTTATTGCCCTTCTTTGTTTTAAGCAGCATTGATTGTCGCCCTCGTCCAATTTTTGTTGTTTTGTTTTGGGGGTTGGGGATGTGGTTCCTGTTAGTGTTCTTCTTACTTTGAAAAGAGAAGAAGCCAGGAGAAAGACTGTTGTGTCTTTGTTCATTATGAAGCTTCGGATCTGACGGAGGAGACATCAAAGAAGACTCTCAATGAAAGAGATAATGATAGCATTTATTATAATCTGGTATATGTAGTAACTTGAAGGTCTACTGAGGCCGTGTCCCAGCCAGAAATCGTCAAAGTAATTAAAAGGTCTTTGTGTACAGAGTTTTACTGAAGTATCATGCAGGATCGATGGCCGTACATAGCCATGGAAATGCAAAACCAGCAACAAAATTGTTTTTATAGGTTTATTTTAAATCGTCGGTTTTTTTATGCGTTTAAATATCTGTATGTAGGGTAAGGTGGACAGAGTCCCGAAGAGATCAGCACTCATAGACCCAGTTCTTGAATCACTCTGCAACGTATAGAAATGTAATGTCTTACATGGAAAAGTTTCAACTTTTTTTTTTAGCAGTGTGTATCTTCATCCTAACGACTTTCAATAGGTATTTAAAGAAAAGCAGGTATACTGCTTTATCATATTTAGTACATAAAGCCACTAAAACTCATATTTTATATGCAGTAACACGTACGGATATATATATTATATATACTCAAACTAATTTACATTGATAAATTTGAGAGATAAAAAATAACCAAGACACGAAAACAGCACGTATGGAGGTGCATACGTGTGTATCAGTGTCTGTGTCAATGTGTCTGCGTAAAAGAGAGAGAGAGGAAGTGAGTGAAAAGGGAAAAGTCAATAATAATTTTGAACGGTTTCAAAAGAATATTGTTGTTTTATGCTATCATTGTAAGTTGTGTAATTTATATCTGCAGATTTAATCTATTGTTTGTTTGTGGCTGCTGTTTGAGCACAAATGAAATGCACTGACATGTGACAAGCTGGACTACACAATTGGGACTCATCGCCAGCAACAGCAACGCAGAGAGATTGACAGATTTCATAGGTCGCGGAATGGTGAGATGCCAGTGCGGCCTTCAGCTGGCTGACCAGATCATTGAAGCCAGCTACCGTCCACAAGAACAATTTTTTGATTAAGCTTTCAGACATTTTCATAAACAGAAGTAACATTAATGTGTATTATTACTGCAAAAGATAACTGACTTTATGATGTAATATTTGAATATTTTTATTAATAAAAAGTAACTAATATTATGCGTATGTTATTACTGTCAACGTAATGCTAAGTAGCTCTTTCAGGATTTTCTAAACGATCAACTGTTTCTGATAATCATGCAAGCATGTGACCTTCAACTTTGCCTAGTTATGTGGATTCCATCACTGAGATATTTATATTGAAACTAAATACATTTTTTAAGATCGTCGTATGTCTAAAATAAATATTAATATTTTCACCCGTTTGTACTCAACAGGGAAAAAAATGTTAAACAGATGTTTTCATAGTTTCTGCAAGTTCACAGAACTTTCGCTGAATAATTCACGAATCTATTGTCTCACCTACAGGTATAAATATAAAACTAGGTAGGAAGGCATATATAAAAAAAAACAGAAACAGGTGGAGGAGAGATGGGAGTAGACCATCTTATCTAAACTCTAGTCACTGACACAAGAAACTCACACAGAAATGCTTGATTGAAGTCAGCGGCTGCGGCCACAGCCATGAAGACCAGCAGGACCACGATGTACGCCTTCATCCTCAGAGTCTGTTATGTAGAAACTTGCTTGATTACTAATGGCAGAGCGGTCTGATATAGATTGTGTCTTAATTTGTGAATTTGGAGTTCAAGAAAAATTAAATTTCGTATCTAAATCTTTTGACGGCGATTTTAAGGAGACATTGTAACTCTGACAACACTAACAAACCGACTGGCTCTTGACTATTTGGAGGGAACTGAGGGTGCTGCGCATTTGGGAATCTTCAAGACATGGAGTTACGCCGAGGGTGATGTCCCTTTGCCTAAGTGGCTGGAGGATGAATGCTCTTCGTCGTTTTCCTGCTGATCTGCGTCCACATCGAATATCGATGCAATAGATACCGCGGAACTCGGGATTGTGGTTTGACCTTCCATATGAACCTTACAACAACTCTCACGAACCTTAGAAGCAATACTGTTATTAAAGATCCAGTTCAGTGGACTCCACGGCAACCACATTTATGCTGATTGCATTTATCTTCTTCACTACAGGGGCAGTCTTTGGTGTCTTTGTTTCTAGACTAGTTCCCATAATTATTATGTCTGTTTTTTGCGGTTTTTTTTTTAGGTGCTTTAAGTCTACCTTTCAATGGGGTACAACATTTTCTCAATCAACGTTTTATTTTCCTGCAAATTATGTCTGCATGTTTTTGTCTTCATGAAGGTACATGTGATGCCAGTCCTAAGAAAGTGTGTACGCCTTGAACCCGGCTGATGATAAAGAAAGACAGTATATAAATGTCTGTTATTGTTTTTTATATTAGCGACATGGATATGTCACAAAACTAGCCCGATAGTGTCCTACCAATTCTAAGGGATTACGCAGAATAAACGATACGATGTCTAAAGAAAGAAAGTCACCAGGTTATGACAGAGCTGGGCTGGCCAAACAGAGATGATGAAGCAAGAAAGGCACTTGTTGCTCTGTGCTAAATAATGCAAACAATTAGAGAAGTTCACAACCCTACTAACCGATTGACAGACAGTTAAACGCAAATGGATTGGAGACCATCACTGAAAAGTATAAGCGATAAAGCAGAATAATTATAAATTCTTTAGACTGTCTTCTTACCTTTGACTTTTTTAACGATGATCTGAAATTCTCGAGATGCTTAGACACCACGAGCCTTGCTTTTTATTCGCGTTGAACACGTGACTATCAGAGACATGCATACAGCGCATGGCTGACTTTTAGGACAAAATCTGTTGTTGGGGTTAGTAACAGAAACTGGGACGAGATAACCTGAAAAAAAACTTTGCTATTAAAGGTAATACTTCCTGGTCTGTTTTAAATAGGATTGGTTGTTCATTATATTGTAAGACATGGGTCATGGACTTTTGTAATTATTTAAAAGAAACGGTGCAAGCATAAGAATTCTGCTTTATTAATTTATGCTGACATATTGCGTTGACTGATTTCATTTTTCTCGAGGGTAGGAGATCTTTCGTTTCATCATCATTGAGTTTAAGTTTGCTTGTTACAATCCAGTCTTTGCTGTCACTATGTCACTTTGATTAAAATACTAAAATATATATTTTTAATGATTAGTTGAAAACTGAAATATGAATTATTAGTTATAAATATTAAGAGATAAACAAATTCTGAGGTCTAGTTTTTGTTTGGGGGGGATCTTCTTGTTCGTGTTCTTTGTACTTTAGTGCACCGGATCTTTCTGGACTTTAAGACCAGCAGAGGAGAGTAAGACTGTTATGTCTGTGTTCATGTTGGGGCTTCGGATCTGACGGAGGAAACATCAAAGAAGACTTTCAATGAGAGAGTCAGTAACTCTAGATATTTGTCTTTAGGTATAAAATGAACACATAGACCACTTAACTGTTTATATCAGCTTTATTTGATACTGTCGACTGGCTGAGACAAAACCCTGAGCAAGTCAGCACTCATCCGATCGTTCTTTGCAGTTCTGTGATGACGCTGCAACGTTTACAAATGTCATCTCTTACAGGTGATAGTGGTTACCTTGTAATGTGCAGTGTGTATGATAATCATTGTGATTTCGAAAAGATCTTTAAAAAATCCTTTTATCACTTTCATTACAAAAGATTAACAAAACTTATATAATATATATATACTAAGATGGATATTTGTAGATTAACAAGGATTTTCTTTCTGTTTGTGGGCCTGTGTGTTTGTTTGTTTGTTTGTTCGTGTGCGTGTACGCCTAGCGCGTGACGTCTCAACTGTCACTGTGAACGGGTTCTAAGACATTTCTGTACACTAATACATTTAAATGTATATTTACATCCATCATTTGTGTACGGATGTCAGAGTTATTACGAGTACAAACAAGATGTACTCACATGGGGCAAGATACACCACACAAGGAGGATCTATCACCAGCAATGGCCTCGCATACATTTTCGCAGACAGTAACGTTGACATCAGAGAAGGATGACAGAGCGACTTTCAACTTCTCCAGCAGGTCACCGAGGTTAGCTTTTGTTGGTACAGAAGGACATCATAATTAAGGTTAAAGATCATCCTTAAAAGATCCTATATAACAAATACCCCATTATGTATTGTAACAGCATTATTGTTTACTTAACGAAGCAGCAGACGTGATTTTCTTTATTTTGCAAAGGCCATAAATTACTTATAATTTCTTAGCAAATTGATACAGAGCGCTACATACAGAGAGAGACAGAGACTGAGAGAGATGAGATGAGACTGCATCATAAGAAGATTAGCTGTTGACAGAAGACACTCACGCAGATTGAGTCGTTTGTGGACATCAGAGGAGGCTGCCAAGGCCACGAGTGCCAGCAAGACAACGATGTACACCTTCATTCTCAGAGTCTAGGATATACAAAAACTGCTTTTTATATAGCCTGATGCCTCTTAATTGTTTTGAAAATAATGGTTTTAATCTGCGAATTAAGAGTTACTTTTAGTATTTATGAATTCTACATATTTCGACGGGGGTGTCAAGGGAACAGAGTATTTGACATCACTAGCAAACTGACTAGGAGTTACTGGTTTGGACGGGGGTAAGGGGGGCCTGAAATTCTTAAAGCTGTCTTTAATGCTTGATTGTATTAATATAGAAATTACAGTGGAAAGTAAACAAAGATAACATAGTACGAATGATACACGAAGTTTATGGAAGATTTATTTGTCCACTGACTTTTTTTAAAGGTCAAGTGGCTTTATCCACTTTGTCCTAATCCACTTCTTTCGTTTACTGCGATGAACAAGGAGATTCGCTCTAATGGGACCTGAACTATTCTGTTTTAACTTCTGTTTTGAATTTTCGAGAATAGTCATACATCTCCATAACAAATCACAGCAAACATTTAAGTAAATCGCTAATAGGATGTTTCAATAGGAAAAGTGGACACATTAGCTTAAAATGTGCGGCGCCAATGATAGCAGACATTCCTTGAAATAAAGATGACGATTAATAGTAAAAAAAAATGTAATTAAAAGTTAAATTCAAAATGAATTGCCTGAATTTTGTCAATAGGAATTCATGAATGTGCATGGCCAAAGAATATAAGAATATAAAATCTCCTACCCGTGACTTATCTTCTTATCTCAGTTTCTTTAACGGACGTGGGATGTCGCAGGACGTGCAGATAAGACGCCTTTTATTCCATTTTTATGTCTGACTGTTGCAACCGTCACTGAACCTCATTACTGACATGTTATGATAAGACTACGTTTGTTTGTGCTGTTGACTGCTCATAAGAAATCTTCGCTAAGTTTTAAAAATCCTTCATGGCGAATCTTTTGTTGGGTTCACAAAGGTAAAATGTACCCACCGGTCCTGCCCGTTGCTATTGGCGTCGGGGCCGAACTTGACTTTCCAATCCCCGAATACAAGGATATCATTTTTCGGCACTGTCTTCATAACTGTGTCTATTAGTGAAACTTCTCTGTTTCTCTGTCTTCCTGCTTGCAACTTAGACCATCACCTTAACAATGGTGACATCTACAAGCTTAGCGAAGGTGCAAATAGACAGAGGGCTGACAATCTTATAGTCTTCTCAGAACCATTAGTCATTCGTCAGGGTTGCTTCATTTAAACAATTGTCACAAATCCATTTCTTGGAAACATATCATACTTTTATTATTTTATATTAACGCATCACATTTAGATGTACAAATTACAATGCACATAATAAACAAACTACTGCTTTGAAATATTTATTTCACATCGCCAACTGAACATCAGGAACATGCCGCAACTCTTTATCGGTCAAAACCAAGACTGCAAAGTCGACAATGAAATTTAAACATTTATTGTGAAGTTCAAAAACGTAATTTTCCACTAGTTTTGTATTGATTGTTATTTGTTTGTGAATCCTTAAATAATTATCTATAAATATTAATACTCTTGAAAATAAGTAATATTTATGTTTAAAAAGTCGCTTTCTACTATTTCATTTTAGTTACACGAAAAATATGTTCTAATCTTTTTACTTTTAGATGTCATACTAATAAGGTAAAAACATGATCAAACACTAAGGTAAGAATTCTTTCCCCTTCAAACGCAGCAAAAATAATAAAAGTAATTTTTTTACTAATATATCCGAGTGAATACTATAGAAATAATAAAATTAAATGTAAATAGTCAACAGAAAGTTATAATATTCTACTCACATGGCACACAGTGCACCACACAGAGCAGCTGGGTATTCACTCACTGCAGCGCAGCCAGCATCACAGGTGTGTGACGTCAGCACTTGACCGTGAGCGTGCAGGTAACTTTCTATCTTGGCTTTCCATTCATGTAGGTCTGTTCATTATTAAATGGTAGTTTCTATCATTTATGTGAAGCTTTAAACATCTACCATCTTAGGTCTCAGACTTTTAAATCTTTTAATTTTTTTTTAGTTGTCTGATCAACTTTTTAGTTTCCATCTTCAAGAAGAGTTATTGATGTAGCTATCCCAAGTCACCCAAAAAGGCATCGTATATCAATCAACTTTTTTTCCTCTTCATAATCATCATTAATTAGTAGTGGCAATATAGTATTGGTAATTCTTATTCAGTGATTTATGTGCTTTTTAACTACATCAACAAAATACTTACCCAATAATAATCGCTTGTCGACCTCAGCGGCACAGCTCAGAACTACAAGTGCCAGCAGGAACACGATGAATATTTTCATTTTCAGAGTCTGAGGTAAATTATCAAAAAAAAATTATCCATTGAATAAAACTTGTTCTTACTTATTTAAAAGCAAATGGGAAACAGATTAGCTATAATAAGATATAATGTGGCCATAGCTTCCAGTTATATTATTTTACCTGTTCTGCTGTAGCAGACTACCAATGTAGACGTCCACACACAGGCAGTCTTGCTTTTATTGACTTGCATGCGTGATTGTCTGGCATATTCCTGATGACCCTGACCGAGAACTTATCTGTATCGTGACACACCCTCTAAAATCTAGTAACGATAATGTCCTTCGAAATAATCCTGAGAGTTTCTGTTTGTCGTTTTTTTATCGCAGAAAGTAGTGAAGCATTGGACATTAGCTTACATTATATATTGATATGTAAAGCGATGAAACTTTTATTTGCAAACAATAAATGGTTCTACATGGTGTGTGCTGGATAGTGTGTGTGTGTGTGTGTGTGTGTGTGTAGATGAGTACAGGATAGATATATCTTTGAAGAGAAGATTGCGAAGACGAGAGAAATGCCATTTAGAAAGATAGCAAAAGTTTTGACCAGTGACCACAGCTCACAAAAATTAGCGGAATGAGCTTCACCTGACCGATTTGTAATTCAAATCTAGCTTGAAATATTTGTAGGTTGCTAAAGAAAAGGATTTTGTTCCTATATAATCTGTTTCATATTTATTATAAACATACTTTACAGACTCCAAACAGTTGTTTCTCAACGCTGTATTAATTGCTTGATAGGTTTTGTGCACCTAATTACCAAAGAGCGGAATAGGGGGGTGGTGCAGAGGACAAACACCTTAGCTGCAAAACTACAGCTTGACCAAGTAGTAGCCGTAGTTTTAAGTAGATAATTTTGTATGTCTCGCAAATGATGTTATAAATATCAAAATGGTCATTGGAGAAAAACAATTTCCGCATTCCTAATTTAAGCTCAGTGATGAGCTACGGGATACCAAAGATAATGGGATAAAAAAGGCATGTTTCTAAGCAGTCAGTTTTTTAAAAGAAATATTTTAATTACTACGCAGTACTCACTCTAGCTGATTTGTGATGTTTATCATTATTAAGCAGAAATGTCTATTTAAAACATACTGCCTCCGTCGATACTTGTGATTAATTGATAATACAGTTTACTGTGTGGTGGAGTTGTCTACAGTACTTTCAAATCGGCATTAGTCATGTTGATGAAGTCTTCCTGTCAAATACAAAACAAGCAAATTGTTTTCTTTCAAAGGTGTATTATTATCATCGGCTGTTGTTGTACCAGCAAGCCAAGGGTGAGACAGAGTCCTGAAAAGAGCAGACCTCATCCAACCAGTTCGCTAATGACGCTGCAACGTAGAGAAATATCTTACAGACTACCTTGCTTTGCACAGAGTACATATATCATTACGACTCAGGTATTTGAAGAAAAACACCTTTACTGCTTTATGATGTTTAGTGCAAAGAGTAATCAAACTCACATGTTTATATTTAATAATATACTTTACAAAAGAGTATATAGAACTCTATATGATTTATAATATTACATTTAAATACTCGAATATACTCATTCACGTTGATAGATTTAAGAGATACAAAATACAACCAAAACATAAAAAACACTTATGTAGAGAAGAAGGGTCTGTGTGAGAAAGAGAAGATTAGAAACAATTGTGAATAATTTTTAAAAAATCTTTATGTTGTTCTGATTGATTTGTTGCTCTCACTGTAGGGAAACTAATGTATTAATATCTGCATGTATCTACGTACATGGTTGTTCTTTATGTTATCAAGAGCTCTCATGACATGCACTCACAGTTCACAAGCTGAAGGACACATGGAGGATGCAGAGCCAGCGACGAAGTGACACGTATTCTCACAGGCAGTCATGGTTAGGACAGAGTGAGCCTTCAGCGTGTTCACCAGGTTCGTGAAGCTCCTCACTTCATGCTGCAAAAAATTCCATTTTGTGTCTTCTATGTTTGTATTTTACTGTCTGCATAGTTATTTCTATTTCTGTCCATGCTTCCTACTTGTCTTAATCGTTGATTGCATGCTCCTTCGTGATGGTGGGCTCATAATCACTCTCACCAAGAAGCAAGGTGTATATCAATCAAACGTTGTTTTATTAATATTTTTTTAGTCAAGTTAAGAGTCTTATGAGACAGCCAGTCAGTCAAGATTTAGAGATTTAAAGGAGAACACAATCTTGAAAAGGAGTTTACGTACCCTAAACACATTTTTCTAAAAGCTACACACATTACAAAACAAAACTGTAAATACAGAACCACCAAATAGTGTTTTCTTAAATTTTATATATATATATCGTCGGCTGTTGTTATAGCAGCAAGACTAAGATGAGGACAGACATCACTCATTTACTCACTTCTTGGACGACTCTGCAACATATAGAAATTTAATAGCTTACATATAAAAGTTTCAACCTTGCTTTGCGCAGAGTGCATCTTAGTCATTAAGACTTTAAAAAGGTCTTTAAAAACAGAGATACTGCTTTATGGTGTTTAGTACATAAAGCCATCAGAACTCATTTGATTATATTTAATGATATACTAAATATAAAGATATCTAGAATTACAGATGATATATATATATAAGAAATGTTTCAATATACTGAAATATACTTATTTATAGATATTAGAGATAAAAAATTAGCAAATACATGAAAACAACACGTGTGTAGAGAGTAAGTGTGCGTGTGTGAGTGAGAGAGAGAAAAGAGAAAAGAGAAAAGAGAAAAGAGAAAAGAGAAAAGAGAAAAGAGAAAAGAGAAAGATCAAATATATATATATATGAAATTGTAAATAGTTTTTACAAAAAAAAAAACGTCTGGAAGCTAATGCATTTCTATCTGCATGTTTAATCTATTGTATGTACATGCTTGATGTTTGTGTTATCAAGAGCTCTAATGACATGCACTCACATTTCACAAGCTTCATTACACAAGAGGGGCACAGTGCCAGCAATTCTGTGACACTCAGCCTTACAGACACTGAAGGTTACAGCAGAGTGAGATGCAAGCACCAAGTTCAGCCTGTTCACCAGGTCATGGATCTCAGCTATCGTCCACAATGAACAATGCCTCCATTAAGTTTACAGATTTTCCTTTACAGTTTCAAGAAAAGAAATACGGTATAGTGGGTATACTATAACAGGAAATAAATAATTCACTTAATGAAGCAGTAGACATGTGTCGTATTCTTGTCCTTTAATTATCCTTTTAGTTATAAAAAATAACTAATATTATAAATGTGGTTACTCTCAACACTTTATTGACAGTCCATAAGAAAAAGCGGTGGAAATTGTTTTCAAACCTTTTCATGCATCATTTTCTAACAATTGGTCTTTATTCCTATCGTTATAGCACAATCAACACGATATAGCAGTAATATATCACGTGAGGGTCATTTAAGCAAGTTAGTCATAAATTTACTTACTAAGCGTTCTTCTTTATTATAACTTTTCAAAACTTACCAACATCTATGTCCACCTTACTTGACATAAATATTCAACCATTTTAAGAAATGAGTGGAATAAAAGTGTGCCTTCTCGGCTTATGTCATAAATTTCTGAGCTACATTTGAAAAGATGCTTCTATATTATTAAAAGCAGAATCAAAAGACAGAGACAGGCAGAGACAGGTGTGAACATCTATCGTAACAAACTCTAGTGACCAACACCTGACACTCACGTAGTAACTGTCGCTTGTCGACGTCAGCTGCAGCGACCACAGCCACGAGGACCAGCAGGACCACGATGTACACCTTCATCCTCAGAGTCTGTTATGTAAAAAACTGTCACTAGTGGGAGTGGTCTCTTATGTAAATTATGTCTTAATTTGAGAATTTGGAGTTGGAAATTAATTTCGTATTCTGAACATTTTAACAGTGATATCAAGAAGACAATGTAACACTACCAAATGCTTTTGTAGAGATGGAGGGAGCTGCGGCAATAGTTGTTCTTCAGTCTCCAACAGACTAAAGGGGATCTTCAAGACTTGATTTTACGTTTAGAGTGATGTCCCTGCATGTTTCTTTTGTCATGAAGGTGGATGTGATGTTCGCCCTGAAATGGTTTGTTCGCTTTTCTTTCTGTATGTAATAGCCCTAAACCGGGATGGTGCTGGAGAAAGGAGATATAAAAATATTGTTATTATTAGTGACTTGGACATGGCACAAAAGGTGCACGATAGTGACCTACCTACTTCTTCGAATTTCTTTTACCTTCCCCTCTGTAGAAGATGACGGATGTTGTCAACTGGAAGTCGTCCACACACTGGCAATCTTTGCATTTTATTATCTGATACGTTGAAAATGTCGTGACTGACAATTTTTTTTTATATTTTGGCATATCCTATTTTTAGTTAAGTCTACAGAAAAATATAGATAAGAAGGGAAGAAACTGAAACTAAATTTTAAAAGTGTACGACAACGTGAGCACAATTTTCTACATTTTGTAACCATTTACTTTTACTTTGTTATCTTTACTTTTTCCCCCTCTTTTAACAACTATATGAATAAAGCATTTATTAAAGTGTGTGACAAAGCTTCCCTTAGACCACTTAAATAAGATCTCATCACCCGTGGAATAAACCTGCGAATAAGAGTGTGACAATTAGCGAAGTGAAGCTAAGAAGCGAACCACGAAAAATCTCTTCAGCACAAAAAAAGAAGACTATGTCATCCTGTAGAGCTGCTTACCACAGTAGCCTGTGTCTGGCACCCGTGTAATGGCCCGTGTGAACGTATGGTGTCAATTGTTATTAAGTTTTCTGTTAAGAATTTAACAGGTAAGAACATTGTACATTGAATTGCGCTCTTCTCGGTTCTTGGCGAGTGATACAAGCGAGTGTTTGCTCAGTTCTTGGTTCCTTATAAAGCAAAATGACGTCAGAAGTAGCTGCCACAGCCAGGAGGACCGCCAGGGACACGATGTATACACCTTCATCTTCAGACTATATGATGTAAAGAGTATTTTTTTTTACTTATGGAGGAGCTCTCTGATTGTTCTATTAATAATGTTTGAAAAATGTGAATTTAGAGTTTATATATATATACACTTATTTTATTCTGGTACTCTAGAACCTTTAACGAGGGTGTCAAGCAGACACTGTAGCTATGACAACACTAGCAAACGGATTAGCTGTTGCTGAGCTGGATCATGTAGGCACATTAGTTCTTTTTCAGTCTTCAACATGATAAAAGGTTTCTTCAAGAAATGATTGGACGTGTAGGGTTGCATCAATGGCAGGGACATGGAAGATAACATAAATAGTGCACGATGATGTCCTCCCAAGTCCAGAGGTTTAAAGAGCGGTACTTTCTAAATAGAGAGAACTGCAGGACGCTAAGTCTACTCAGCAAGGTTATGATGAAAGTAATAAAGAATCGCATTGGTACCACCAATAAGTAAATGTGAACAAATTAACAGGAAGACTAGACCAGGTAAGAACACAGTGTAGGAGACCTTTGACTCTCGCAGCAGGAGCATCAGTGGGATCTCTATCGCAGCTTCTCCGGCTTTAGAAATGAAAGTTTCTCTTCCAAGAGGGACCTGTCATTTAACTGGGACGAAATGAACCTAACTTGGACCAGTAAGAGTTAAAGGAGGAATAAATAATAATTGTAAACGATAATGATGGTTTTATGTATCTACTGCCTTTATCAAAGATTCCGCAGTTTGATCCCAAGTTGTAAACACCCTTGGCCCGTCTTTTATTTTGTTTTTTGTCTATGGTGATGTATAATCAGCAGAAAACAAAATCACATCAGTACAAGAGAAAAAGTTTCTGTAGACTATCTCCTTACCTCTGATTTATGAGCGGACTGGGGTCTTGCAAAACCTGCAGACCAGACTACTAGTGTCTTGCCTTTTATAGGGAAACGTGACTGTCAGACACATCCTTACTGGGTGTTACTCACTTTTTATGTCTATTTTTTGTTGGTGGTCGCAACAAACATTGCTACAGAATGACTTAAAAAACAGTTTGAGGAAAAATGATAAGGCGCCTTATCTATATTTGGATGGAAGTATATGCTGAAATAGAAATAATTTCATTTTTTTAAATTTTAAATCACAGCTTTTGTGTTTTAATATTTGGAAGAAATATTTCAAATATGAATATTTATTTTTAAATATATTTTAATACATATTTATAAAGTTAATTTTAGAGTGCCTAAGTGTAATTTATTAGGGCGCTTACGCATGATGAGCTAAGGTGACCATGTGAAGTTTTTTTCTCTGCTAATTGAAGGTGGCATAAGGCTGGATGTGAGCATCAAGAAAATTTACAAAAGAGCAAATTTAAGTATCACGATTCTAATCAGTGTTCGGATTCCTGCTTTTCCTGCACTAGAACAACATGAAGATGTCATCATTTCCATTCATGCTAAAGAGTTCTTACTCTTCCTGCGATCTTTAGACCTTTCCCTTAGCACGTCGAACCTTTCATCTTAAATAATTTCAAAGGAGAAGCCATCTAAAAGGAAGACAGAAAGGAGAGGGGTTACAAGAAACAGCAAATCCCACCATTACTGCAGCTTTAGATGGATGCACAATAACACAGCAACAAGACCATCACATGCATATCTGCTCCTTCAAACATGCTATCATACAATAATAGTTCAGTGAGTGAGTGAGTGAGTGAGTGAGTGAGTGAGTGAGTGAGTGAGTGAGTGAGTGAGTGAGTGAGTGAGTGAGTGAGTGAGTGAGTGAGTGAGTGAGTGAGTGAGTGAGTGAGTGAGTGAGTGAGTGAGTGAGTGAGTGAGTGAGGTAATAATGTGTGAGTGAGTCACGAGTATATCTTCTTATTCTTTCTGTCACCTGAACAACAACATATGAACACAGGATTTTTAGTTATTCTGCAATGAAACAATGGAATTCTCTCCCTTTTCATATCCACCACCTACCCACTACTGAATTCTTAAAACGTAAACTGAAAACCCACCTCTTTCGTAAACATGACTCCTAACAACCTTTCCCATAATGCGAGTCCTTTTTCACATCCTTCCTTTTGCAATATCATGTTACTCTCAGCTCTTGTTCTTGTTATTTCGTTCCTCTTTGCGTTTTCTGTATTTGATTTTCTTCTTTGCTAGTACAGTTATTTTTTTTATAGCTACATGTAATACGTTATTTGCTTGTTTTCTTGTCCTTTGTATGTTGTCCATATTTTATTCTTGATCTTAAGGGATAAGAGCTCCTTAAGGGTGTGACTGCGCTGTACAAGCTTTGAATTTTTTAATTTTTATTATGATTATTATTATATTTCGTGAACAAAATGTACATAACTTTACAAAACAAAAGAGAAAATATAAATCCAGAAAATTGTGGGTTTTTTCAAGGATTTATTTTACATCGTCGTCTGCTGTTATATCAGCAAGACTAGGGTGAGGTGGACCGAGTCCTGAAGAATTCAGCACTCATCCACTCAGTTCCTTAACGACGCTGCAACGTAGAGAAACGCAATGTCTTACACGGTGAAGTTCGAACCTTGCTTGGCGCAGTGTGCACCTTAATTACCACTTCTAATTGGCATTTAGAGAAAAACATAAAGTACATAAAGTGACCAAACTCATATGTTTATATTTAATTATATACTTTATATAAGGGAAAATAGAATTAGATATGATGAATACACATATTGAAATACTTGAATATACTAACTGGCATTGCTCAGATTGAGAGATTAAAAACATAACCAAGACACGAAAATAACATGTGTAGAGAGAAAAGTGTGTGTGTGTGAGATGCATTTATATCTGCATGTTTAATCTATCGTATGTACATGGTTGTTATTTATGATATCAAGAGTTCTAGTGACAGGCACTCACAGCTCACAAGCTGGAGCACACAAGGGGGCCGCAAGTTCAGCAACTGCGCCACACGCAGCCTCACAGACACCGAGCGTCACGGTCGAGTGAGATACCAGCAGAGACTTCAGCTTGGCCACCAGTTCACTGAGGCTGGCTATCGTCCACAATGAACAATGCCTCGATTACATTAAGTTTACAGACAGATATTCCTTTACACTTTCAAGAAAGTGAATATTGTGTTTATAACAGGAAAAAAAATTAACGTTATCGAGCAGTAGACATGTGAATATTCTTTTTATGTGAATATTCTTTTAATTATAAAACAAAAACTAATATCATGCGCAGGCTATTACTATCAACGTTTTATTAAAATTTAGACCAAAAAGCTAATGAATTTTAAAAATAAGAGCTATCCCGTTAAAATAATGAAAAAAGTCTTTTTACCTTTTAGCCTTAGATATGCTTTTAGCGCGATAAATTTAGCTGAGTAATGTTAAGTAGCTCTTTCAGAATTTCAAAACAATCAACTGTTTCTGATTTTTCACGAACGCATGTGACCGTCAAATTCGCCTAGTAATGCGTCTTCCATCATTGAGATATTTATATGAAACTGAACACAATCTTATAAAAATCGTCCTGTATCTACAATTAACATTTATATTTACACATGTTCGTAGAAACGAAACGTTTTTTCTACATATTGTGCTGTATATAAAAATATAGCGCGATATAGATGTTAGACTCACGACTGAAACTGACTTTTGTAGTCGATAGATTCTCATAGTTCCTGTAAGTTCATGGAACTTTCGTGGACTAACTAAAGAATGTAGAGTCTCGACTTCATATCTAATATAAAACTCGGGAGGCAGATATAATAAATAAGAAATTTACTAGTCAGAGAAAAAAACACTCCGCTTGCAATACTACATGGCTGTACAAAATTAAAAAATATAAAAAGACAAGAAAGTTCGCGTTTTCCATTTGTATGTTTTACTTCTCTTTTTTGTGCTTATCAGATAAATTGTAAGGTCTAAAGTAGAAGTCTAATATTTGATATAAAATTTTCTTTTGCTATGTGCATTGCTGTACTATTTTTGTGTATTTGTGTTGCATGCAAGCTGTGTATGTATTATATCCAAAAATTAATTAAAATGTTAATTATTCTACGGATTGCAATGATTTTGAGCTTATGGAACTTTTAAATACAGATTACTAACCCTAACCCTTTTATATACATGTTAACATCTCTATTTAAAACGTCTTCATACATCAACAAAACTCTTCAGTTGCCTCTCTATAGTTATAACACTATAGACACTGATTCTTTATCTACTCTCAGTAAATATATCAAGTGAATCGTCATTTACGCAAATAAGTCATAAAGCTAGCTGCGAAGCGTCATTATTTATCAGAGTTTTGCAAAACTTACTAACAGCTATGTCCACTTTACTTGACGGTGCTACATGTTTCAGTCAGACATTTTCCAAAGGAATTAGATAAAAGTGTGCGTTCTCAGTATTTGTAATTTATTGATGACTTGTAATAGATGATTCTAGATTATTAAAAGCAAAATATAAAGAGACAGAGGCAGAGAAGGATGCGAACACCTATTGTAACAAACTCTAGTGACAGACACAAGACACTCACGCAGAAACAGTCTCTTCTCGAAGTCAGTGGCAGCGACCACAGCCACGAGGACCAGCAGGACCACGATGTACACCTTCATCCTTCAAGTCTGTTATGTAAAAACTTGCGTGATTACTAATGACAGAACAGCCTTGCATAATTTGGGGTGAAAGAAATAAACTAAATGTCGTATCCTGTCTATCTAAATATTTTCACTTTGATATTAAGGAGACCTGTAGCAATGACAACACCAGCAAACCAACTACCTCTTGTAAATTTGGAGGGAGGTGATGGCATTCACATTTGGCACGACACTATTTCAAAGACTGCCATTCTAGGTTTCTTGTCAAAATATCACCACCTGGCCAAAGAATAAAGAAACTAGTCTACGAAGGTGTAAGTGTAGACTATTTGTCCTGTGCAAGGATCTGCTTGTTTTCACCCAAATTAGGCGTGAGAGACAAACCTTGTCAAGTGCTTCCTCTACTCATCAATGGCTGGTACTAATCAAGCGACTAATGACTGGCCTTGTCAGCTGCCGTGTCTATGTTTATGATCCCCCAAACAATCAGTTAAGGGAGAAATAAATGATGAGACTTATTAAAGACTGACTTTTTCAAGGCTCTGGCAGTTTGATCCGCTGATACTAACGAAGTAACCGTATTTTATGGTCCATGATAATGTACATTCACCAGTAAACAAAATCAGACAAGTACAAGAACAACAAGTCTTTAGACTGCTTTCTTACCTTTGTCTTTTTACGAAGACTTAAGATGTTTAGACGCCGCGAGGCTTGCCTTTTATTCACTTTGTGTACGTGACTATCAGAGACACGCGTGCAGCGCATGACTGACTTTTTATGACAACATCTGTTCTGTTGTTGTTGGGATTCGTAGCAAAAGCTGGGTCAAGATGATCAAAAAGGATGATTTGCTATCAAAGATACTGTATTCTATTTTGTTTTTAATGAGAATTGCTATTTATAATATTGTATGTACTGTAGGATTTTTGTGCTTTTGTAAGTTTCAAACATGTTGCATAGTTTTTCATAATTGTTTTAAGGTTAATTTAAGGATTAATTGCTCAGTAGATGAGACAAACTGAGTATCTTGAATCATAAGTATGAAAATGTAAAAGAACCTATTGAGCAACTATAATTTCAATTATTTATAGTGTTATGTATTTCTAATCGTTAAAGGATTGTTTCCCTGGGACAAAGAAAATCAACTTTTATCGATAAGATTGGACAACTATGAAATGATTAAAGCGTTTGGATTTAAGGCGCCTGCTTCCTATATATGGCTTTCGTAATTATTAAAACAAGTGTGCAAGCATATGGATTCTGCTTAATTTTAACTGAAATATTCATCGCTTATTTATCGCTCTGCTCTGCTTGAAGAAATATCTATGAAGTATGGCGGTTTATTTCAGGGATTATAATTCATACTAATTTCATACAATCTGCTTTTAGCACTGTGGAACCTCAGTTGTCAGTTGACAGTCTAGGTTCTACCCCACTCTCTGAATCTCGGACTTCCTAACAAGCATGCAGCAGAGAGTTGGTGTCAACGACTTAGGGATTTGTGTTATTTAAATTAACATTCTGTCTGCAGTTGTCGTCTTCAATGTTTGCTAGGAACAGGGTGGTTACCCCTGTCTGTGTTAGTCAGGGATTATTGCCCTTACCAGTATCGGAGAGTGTTTTTGGTTGCGTCGTGTTTAGCGTCAGAACACGACGTCATTTTATGACGCAATTTGAGAGGGACGTAAGGTGAAAATTATTTGGAAGAAAGCAGACGGCTGTGTGGAGTTGAGAGAGGCGGACTGAAAGTGTGTGTGGTGTCCGCTTTGGATCTTGTGTGTTGATCCCAGAAAATATATTCTGAGTCGTCGATTAGGTGTCTGCCAAGTCAGCACTTACTATTATTAAGCATCGGAACGTGTATGTGGTTTCCTCTAAACGTTTGTGTGTGTGGATATGTCAAGTGTGGGCAAGACTGCACAACTTCTGTACAAGGGAAAGAGAGGATTTTACCAGGACGTTTCATTTTTGGGTGTGAGTAACTAAGACTCTAACGAATTATTCAAAAACATACGACAGTTTGGAGTTACAGGTCGCTGTGTGGAAGACCTACGGACTTCGTAAATATTTAGTTAATGTTGATTGATATAAAGTTATGTTGCCCACGACAAATCTATGTGATTTGTGATTGAAAGAACACGAAAGGGGACGCGTGCGTGTAGTGAGTGAAAGTGTGTTCAAAAACTGCGTCCCTGACAATGTTTTATCGTGTTTCTACGGCTGCGTTCTCACTAAGTAAACATAAATATATACATCTTGGTTTTGAAATTTCATTTGTTTTCTCCGAGCATGAACAAGGAGAACAACCCGATAGTCCCTCACTTTCAAACAATAAACTAGACACACACGAGAACTAATCACTTGAATGTCGTTCGATGCAAACAAGCTCTCCTTGCATTACCCTCCAAATGTTTATTTGGTAAATGTTTGCAAAATGTTTCTAAACTGTTTCATCTAAACCTCTAACGTTATCAGAGTCACATTAGCGTTTTTTAAACGTTTATAAAATTGTTCAGTGCTGATATAAATAATCCAATAAAAATGGTGGGTGAGTGTATATATGCATGAATGTGTCTGTGTGTCTATACCAGCAAACACACCAAGATTGGGCCAAGCTTGGTTCACCTTTGGTCAGCCTTGGTACCAATATTGGCTGTTATTGGCTCTTCCTTGGTCTTTTCATTGGATCTTCATTGGAGGTGAAAGTTGGGCCTAGCTTGGCCCAAGCTTGGGCAAGTCTTGGTCGAATCTTGGTACCAAGGTATCACCCATCTTATCCCAATCTTGGGCCAGTCTTGGGCCATTCGTGCATTGCCCATAGAAACCCCACATTCAACCAATAATGTCCCAATGAAGTTTTAGGAGGTATATATTAACCCTATTTTGCTGCAGTGTTGTAGCTGAAGACAGCTTGGTTCAATACGTCTAAAACATTGTCATTTGTTTTGGTCTGTAAAACGTCCTTCAGTTTTCAAGTCATTAGAACAAGACTAACAATAGCTATATTTACTTGTAAGTTGTTCTATATTATCAAAAAACCATATTAAGATACATTATCTATTCCCTATCATAACCAGCAGACATACAATCTTTTTTATCACGATTTAACCAGGAGAACATGGTAAATATGAATAATAGCCATTTTATTTCTGCTATAAAGATAATAAAAATGCACAAACATAAAGTACAGTCAAATCTCGCTACTATGCCACCTACCGGGACCGAGCAAAAGTGGCATAGTAGCGAGAGTGGCATAGTAGAGAGGGTTCATAAAAACGGCTTTATTTGCTCAAGTTACCCGTCAGTCCAAAGCTCTCAAGAATCGTCGGCTTGCGCTAGCTGTCTCCTCTCATTCTCCCCCTCACCTCTTCATCCGCCACCCCTCCCAACCACATCCACACACCTGCATCCTGTCGCTAGTCGACCCCCTCCCGCTCTCCCTCTGTCACGTGACTGTCACCCGGCCAGCGACCACCACCCCCATCGCCAGCCTCCACCCTCCCTGTGTGCGTGCTAGGTTCCATCCACCTAACTGCGATGTCCCACACTACAATATACATGTAATAATCGAGCACTGCGTGAAATTTCACAACTTGTGCCTTTTAACAGTCACACAATAGTGGCATAGTAGCGAGAGTAGGAGGTGGCATAGTAAATTTTTTTTACATTGAATTTATAGTCGGGACCGAGCAAAAGTGGCATAATACCGAGAGTGGCATAGTAGCGGGGTGGCATAGTAGCGAGATTTGACTGTATACACAACTCATACAATACACATAACATGCAAGCACCCCTCCCAAAATCAATATGAAGTGTTCAACAAGCTTTCTTTTTTTCCTCCCTCCTCTTGCGGCCTCCATCACGATCCCCTGAAATGGCCAGCCACTCCCCTACATGTTTGTCCAAATTTGCCATTGTGATGTCGCTGTAACGTTTCAGAATGGGTTCTGGACAACAAAAGAAAAAAAAGAAAGCACTTTCATGTGATTTGAAAAAGAAATAGGTGTCAGCTTTCCAAAAAAATGTACAATATACACTAAGAAATTATCTTTGCAATTCTGTTAGTCGTAACATCTTTTGCTTAGGAGAAAATTGAATATTATTGCTGGTGGCATACTGTCAAAGGCATGATTTATTTAAAAAATATGGACTTTTTTACAGCAACTAATGTAAATCAAAGACTAGTGTCTTGGAAGTTGTAGAAAAAAGGGCCCTTAAAATGGTGCCAAATTTAAATTAGTGACAAGCTAGGTGTTGAGGGCACTCTTTAATTGTGACTAGAAAGGTAAGCTTAAAAATCTCCATCCCAAATCCCCAAAACTGCTGTGAATGCTACTTACCATAAATTGTGGTTTTCACATGTTGTAAGGTGTTGAATCTAAGTTTCCCTTTTCGTCCTTCCAAGCTGTATAAAATTGATAGTTTTGGAGCAAGCAGATACTTCAGTATACGGTATAGTGCTTCTTTTGGTGTTTTGCCCCCAAAATAGCTCAGATAGCAAACCTGAAACAAAAAACAAAAAAAAAGTTTCGATCAGCAACAGTCTGCTTATATATAGATATAAATCCCATGTGTTTACATTTGTAAATCTTCTGAAGATAACAAGTACAATGGGTAAGCTGATATGGTAAGACAAATATGGAAGAAGTAAACACTAACAGGTTACTTTTTACTCCTGGTTATTCTTTCATGTCTCTTGGCATTGCCCTTACTGACAAAACCTTTTCTACATCTTACCATTCTTTGTCTGGTACCCTCCTCTGCCAAAGCATTGTTTAACCTCTGCAATTGATCAATTTCCTGCAGTGGAAAGAGGAAGGTATCTGGAGGGACAGGAGTTGTATTGCTGGCAGCCACATTGCTTTGGGTTTGCTGGTCCATCTTCCGCTGCAGGATCTCTACAGCGTTCTTTAATTCTTGGATTTGTTTTAATGTTTTTTCAAAAAAACTTGGAATCATTTGTACAACCACTGGAAAAAAAGGAAAAAATTCTGAATGTTGATATTTAAAATACCTGTAAGTACAAGGTGATTAAATATATATATATATCACATGCAAAAATATAACCAATAAGTACTTCTAGTTCTCTGAATGTAATAATTATAAGTTTAAGTAGAATCTTACTTACAGTCGGTAGCAGATGTTGCTGGTGCTGATGATGATGATTCAGCAATTGACCGTCTGACGGTGGACCCTAAAAGCAAACCGAAATCTCTTAGTGTGATAAATGTAGGTCTCTTAATGCACACCCACACCATAAAAGTACATCTAATTCTCTAAATATAATCACTGGAAGTTCACATAAAACCTGACTCTCAGTAGCAGCTGCTAAAGATGCTGCTGGATTGAACTAAGAATATGTGATGAGGCTCCTAAAGAAAAAAACCTAAAAAAGTGTATTTAAGTGTACATACAATGTGATTACATCTTTTACTTATGCATACATAAAGTCAACAAAAAAGTACTTCTAATTCTCTGAATGTCATAATGAGAAGTATAAGTAGAATCTTACAGTCACTAGCAGATGTTGCTGATGACAGTGATTCAGCAATCGACCGTCTGACGGTGGACCCTAAAAGAAAAAAGAAATCTCTTAGTGCTGATAAATGTAGGTCTCTTAATGCACACCCACACCATAAAAGCACATCTAATTCTCTAAATATATAATCATTGGAAGTTCACATAAAGCCTTACTCTCAGTAACAGCTGCTGTTGGTGTCGTCTCATATCTGATGGAGGCCCCTAAAAATAAAGAAAAAAATCTCAATGCAAGTGTATTTAAGTGTACACACAATGTGATTAGATCTTTTACTCACACACATATAAAGTAAACAAAAAGGTACCTCTAATTCTCTGAACATATTAATTTGAAACTCAAGTGCAACCTTACTGTTGATAGCAGTAAGTGGTCCTGGCTGTTCTGGCGAATCTGCAGACCAACCATGTCTGACAGGAGAGGGAGTTTGCAGGATCACAGATCCCACACGTCTTGTTGGTGCTCTTGGAGGGCTCCTAAAACAGTTAATATTGGTATCAAATCACCAGAAAGGTCTTATGCTTTCTTATGTACACTAATTATAATTTTAGCCAAGTTGTGTATTTAGAAAGCTGAAGAAAAACTAACCATATCTTTCTCGGGACCGGTTTTCTTTTTTCTAAACTACAGTCCGAAGTATCCGATAGGCAGCTGCTGCTCAAGTCAGATTTTTCTTCTGCTTGTTGCAGAAGCCTCACACTTTTTTGGTATGATGCTGCCAACATGTCATAAAATATGACAAGAGACAAAACTATCACAATTAAGCACAAAGTAAAGTAGTACTAATTATTTAATTTCTTAAGTATCAAATACTAAATTTCTTTTGAACATTATATGATGTACTATATTCAATTTATCATTGATGCATTAGAAGAAATTTTAAAACTTTTTAACAAACAATGAATAACAGATGAGCATACACAGAGAAAATAACTTACATGTGCCTTTAATTATCCGCTGGTATGTGAAAACGTTCCAGTTCGGGCCAGGCTTTTTCCTGTTTCTAACCCAGGTGGAGTCTGCATTGGAGAATGGCCAGAAATGTTCATTTGTGCTTTCTGGTATTAGCCATTCATCTGGCACAATGGCTGCAGTCTTCCTTCCATTTTCCAACAGCTCAATAATGTGGTACATCTTTTACATTGAAAATTGTATCAAAACAAGCAAATAAATAGGAAAAGATAACATAAGAAACTGTAACAAATAAAATGTCCTTTCTAAATCTTATTTCTTTAATCAAAATACTGCATTTCGTTTTAATTGGACACTGGTCTGTATCAACCTAAATAACTTGTTTACAATTTCTTTTGTTTTTGTTGATCATACATTTTCTGTTAGGTGTATTTAATATTATAAGAGCCAACCCAATACAGTCGTTTTTGAACAGATGGAAAATATCTAATGCTAACAAGAATAATACAATGGCTGCAGTCTTCCTTCCATTTTCCAACAGCTCAATAATGAGGTACATCTTTTACATTGAAAATGTTATCATCAAAACTTAGCAAATAAATAGGAAAAGAATACATAAGAAATTTTAACAAATAAAATGTCTTTTCTAAATCTTATTTCTTTAATCAAAATATTGCATTTCGTTTTAATTGGACACTGGTCTGTATCAACCTAAATAACTTGTTTACAATTTCTTTTGTTTTTATTTATCATACATTTTCTGTTAGGTGTATTTAATATTATAACAGCCAACCCAATACAGTGGTTTTTGAACAGATAGAAAATATCTAATGCTTATTGCTAACAAGAATAATATGCTTTAAGCATAAAACCCTTTCAATGCCTAGATATACTCATACTCAATCCATTTAAATTTAACACAATATCTCCTCTAGATACATCCCTGTCGTTAAAATAACTTTATTTATAAGCATCACTGACGTATACCATACAAAAAGAGAAATCATTTAAAATAATTATTAAGCATCAAACAAATATAAATTTCCTGTTTCATAGTACAGATCGAATATGGTAATAAACTAGGATAGGAACAGATAAGTACAAAACTCAATGCAAAAGTAAATGTTGCTAAAGCAATGACATTTACTTAACTTTGCATACATTTGGGTTTAGTGATTGGAAGTGAAAACAATACACACATATATACACTCACATACACATATCTGCTTAAAAAAACCTGAATAATAAAAAAATAGATTTGTTTGTTGTATTGAATCAAATGTAGCGATGAACCTAAACCAACTACAATTGTAAAATTGCAGAACTTGCAAAACTGACCTACAGACTGCTGTGACTAAAAGGAATGAGAACAAATCTGTCTTTGTATGGAAAGAACACATATTTTTTTTGAATTTTTCCAATTTCAGCTGTGTCTAAATTTCCAGAAAGTCCATATGCACACATGATGTTTAAGTCTGAAGATTTAAGTAGATATTCAAAAAAGTCACAAGTTCGGATAAAGCGCTCAATTACAATAACAGGATCTGAAATATTCTTCACCACCAAGATGTTGCAAATTAAATAGATGTGACTTTTTATTTTAACACAATTGTCCCCATCTATAACTGAAAAGAAAAATCCTTTGAAATTAATTTCTGAATACTGAACACATTGAATAAATTCTGAAGGCACAGGCCCATTCACATGGTCTTTTTGTGGAATATCATAGGACTGTTTTTTTCTTTCTGAAACTGCATGTTCATTTTTTTCTAGTAGTCTCCGAACTACTTGTTCCAGTGGAAACTGGGGCTTTCGTACAAGCTTTTTTAAACTTCCCAAAACGTTTTCAAAGGGAAATGCTGAATATGAATCTAGTGGTCCAAACTTTTTCACATCTGCAGCAAGATGAGTGAGACCATGAACATTATAAGTTATAAATCCAGGGCCATATATCTTTGCAGATTCTGTAACAAACATACATAGAAGACTATGGGCGTAATCAGCATGGGTTTGCCAAAAATCTGAACTTGCTAAACAGAAGTAGAAAATGGTCATACAAAAGCCTAGATATGTTTCCTTTTAAGGCCACAGTGCCACTATAGAGCAGGAACTGCCTGAATTCAGTTGCTTTCCACCTTTAAATTTCATTAAGACCACGACATTTCCTAGAGAACTCTCTAGGAATGTAGCCCTTCAACTGCTGAAGAGTAACTGAAATTTGTTTGCTTGTATTAATACCAAGCCTAATACCTTTGCTGACAGGACTTTTTAACCAAAAGCACAATAATCTTCTAGTGACACCTAAACATACTAAATGCATATAGTCCAGTGGAAACTGTGTGACCATACCAATAGACAAATGGCTAAGAAGAGAGACACCATTCTGGTGATTATCATATTGCATTTCATGAAAATCAGTGTCAGTACGGGAAGGAAAATCTACTTCTGGAAATATTACTTTATCTGCCCATTCTCCTTTCTGACAACACTTATCACAACCCCAGTAACCTGAATGACCCTTTGTCTTTTTTATAAAAGCTCGTGCTGGTGTGTCACAAACAAAACTAGATAAACAAACATGGACTGGATAATTTTTACTCTCAATGCTATGATCAGCAGGTGTGTCTTGGAGTGTTTTCATCTCCTCAACAAAATCATATAAATATTCATCAACATTTAATGGCTTGCACTCCCCACAATAAAGGCCGATAAAAGCAGTCAGCCATGTCCTTAGCGCAATTTCTTCTGATGCGTCTCCATTTTGATAAGTAGGAATCGCTCATCTTTCAGATGCTGGTCGTTTAATATATTAGATTTTTTTAATCTGGGTACTTTAATTTGTACCTTGAAAACTTTTGAAGAAGCGTGAAGTTCTTTCCTGTAGAGCTATGAAGATCGAAGATCAAAAAGAGCGCGCAAACCAACTCCGCTGTATTTATATGGCAGCGACCGGAACATGTGCGCGAGTGAGCGTTCTTGATAATGTATCTTGATACTTTATATTTTTTGAGACTGTGATAACCATAAAGTATAAAATATATTTATATTTTATTTAACAATCTACAAAATAATTAAAAATAAGTGCTTTGTAAAACGTGTCTTGATAGTCAAAAATTGCAGTCGATGTCAGCAAGCTTGGGTCAAACTTGGCGACCGGGGTTCTTGGCCGGCTACTATTCCGCCAAGATTTTTCCAAGTTTCCATCTCGCAGCCGAATGAGCGATCGCGTTTCGCGCGCACCGTGAACCTTGGCGCTTGCTGGGTGGATGCTTGGTACTGGGCTAACCAATGTTACAAGATTTTCCCAAGCTTGGCCCAAGCTTGGTTGAATCTTGCGTGTTTGCTGAGGTGTTTATGTGTTTATATGTACATAGACTCAGGTATGTTTCTCCTTTCTCATATTTGTAAAGTTCTCATATCATCTATTCTAATAGCCCTATGAATATATTATTATTATTATTAATTTAGTAGTAGTACATTCTTCGTCGACTTCTTAGAAGCTTTGAAAGTCGTGACTGATGCTTGTTGTTATCAAATTGTGCGAACAACACACAATCAATGATGATTAATGGGTCCAGTACACACAAAGCAATGTACAAAAGTATAACCAACAAAACTCTTTTCACATTTGTATTTCACATCTTCAGCTGATTTTTTTTTTTTTTTTTGAGCAAGACTGAGATAATGTAGACAGACTTTAAAGAGATCCTGTCCCAAGTCCGCCCAATGCTTGTGTCACGCTATGAGAAAAGAAACTTATTACAATGCTACCCGCTTATGACATATACTTCAGGTAATATTTCTCCCCTCTGCAATATATCGTCCAGGGCAATGATGTAAATCATTACTATTTAGAAGATTTTTTTTCTCCCAGTCCAGATGAAGTCATTGATTTTTTTCATTTATTACGAAAATGTTAGAAACCGCTAAGTAAACATGTCAAAACTTAGGAGTGTGATTAATAATAATAATAATAATAATAATAATAATAATAATAATAATAATAATAATAATAATAATAATAATAATAATAATAATAATAAAAAATGAAATTAAAATAATAAAGTAAGTAATTTTTCTTTTACGTTTTAAATAGTTTTAAGCACTTGTAAAGATATTATGACAGCAAAATGGTTAAGGAAAAGTAGAACTGCTGAACTACTATTTCAACATTTTCATCAGAAAAAAAGCCTTGTGTGTGTGTGTGTGTGTGTATGTATATCTCTATAAACACTTTTTACATGTGCAAGCTCTTTCAGGAATGAGAACAAATGTAACTGTCACAGCTGTTCAAAACCTTTCTCTAGTCCTTCTGCTGTTTGGTCATTTACACTGTTTGTACGTTGGTGCGTTTACGTCAACAGAGAAACAGCGAGGGCAATCTAAACCTTATTAGTATATGGGACTGTGGCTATGGGTTGACGTCAAGACTATGTGAGAGGGTCAGTAACGTGTCATAGGTCATAGGGTCACGAACTCGTACACTTCGCCTTTCAGATGTAAAATAAAAACAAATAAAAACGAGAAATAGCTATAGTAATTTAAGTAATTTGTTCTACGCGAAACAAGTATTTATCAGGACAGCAACATTCCTCTGCTTTTAGCAAAATATGCAAGGTGTTTGTAAACATAGCAGATTTTCCTATAACGAAAATTTCGACCGTTTGTACATGCTTTAGTTGGCCTTGTGTGACTATGCTTTTTTCTAGATCATCATGAATACTTGAAACCTGCTGCTGCCAAAAATTCTTCATTCACAGTTTCAACAAACAAAGTACATGTACCAATTTTCAGGAGCATTTTGCCTTTTCTCCCCAAACTCACCGGTCGAAAGGTTTTCCCTCGAACAATGTTAATGGAAGTAAATCTTTCTCGCTTGACCCGGACTTGATTAATGTACACATATACTAAAATAGCAATGACATTATTTTTAGTTGCACTTTGTGTGGAGAAATATTGAGTAGGAGTACTGCGTTTCATATCGCGGATGATAATTCATTGAACTAAATTGTAAGCATTTGTCTTTTTACATAAATCACACAGGCATGACTTTGTCAGCTGTCTATTCATGGTCTCACGCCTTAGGCCAGAATAAGTCAAGTCAGGAATGAATGTTTGACAAGAAGGGATCTCACGGTTGCTCCGGCAGAGAAGGGAGGATGAAAATCCATTCCTTGTCGATATATTTATTTATTGCCATCTGTATGATACAGAAAAAATTAATCTTGGCGGCGGTGCGACATTGACGGTTAAAAGGTTCAATCCAAACCGTGACTGCATGTCGCTCGCGATGTGTTTACATTTAACTGAGGACGCTGCTCCTACGACCCGAACACGTCTGCAGTTTATGCTTTAAGGTGCACTTCTCTGTGTCAGCCAGAACAAAACACATCTGTTAAGGACAGATGGCATCCGACAGAAAGGGTAGGACAGTCTATTTTTGTTTCCCCCAACATTTCGCTCTATTGACCTTGTTCCCGAACTGAGACCAATTGTTACAACCCGTTCTTACGACGCTGCAATTCATAATCCACTAGTCTTGATGTTTGGACCCGTGAATGTAAAGATGACGATCAAAATTGTGTGTGTGAATTCCATAAATGAATTCCATATTAACAGAGTAAAGAAATGTACAAGTATTTATATGTAAATAATTACCTGTGTTTTATTTTCACGCAGAATGACCAAACCAATATATTATTGTGTCGTGTCTACTTCTTAAACATCTTCAGGTCTAAAACTATAATATGATGTAAAATGCGTGTCTTCTGTATATCTCCTCTTACCTTTAATGCTGTAGCAGACGACAGATGTGGTCGATCATCATCTCCACACGCTGGCAGTCTTACCTTTTATTTACCTTTTGTCCGTTATTATTTCTTTTAAGACGTCCTTGACCGACGCAGTTTTAGTATTTTAAAATACCTTATTTCTAGTTAAGCCAATAGAAAAAATTTTACACAAGAAAAGGAAAAACTCAGGTTAAATTAAAACCGTAGACGATAATGTCCATACCCTTTTCTTCTTTTTGAAAACATTTCGATAGTTTATTATTAGTGTGCTTTATTCAGTGTTTATAATTTATTCAAAGTGTATGACACAGTATCTCAGCACCGGAAATAAACTGAACAATAATAGTATGACAATGAATCTGGTCAAGGGAGCTTCAGCATGATGAGCTAAGGGGACCATGTGAAGGCTTTTTTCTCTGTTAATTGAAGGTGGCATAAGGCTGGATGTGAGCATCAAGAAAATGTACAAAAGAGCAAATTTAAGTATCACGATTGTAATCAGTGTTCGGATTCCTGCTTTACCTGCACTAGGACAACATGGAGATGTCATCATTTCTATTCATGCTAAAGAGTTCTTACTCTTTCTGCGATCTTTAGACCTTTCCCTTAGCACGTCGAACCTTTCATCTTAAATAATTTCAAAGGAGAAGTCATCTAAGAGGAAGACAGAAAGGAGAGGGGTTACAAGAAACAGCAAATGCCACCATTACTGCAGCTTTAGATGGATGCACAAGCGTTAATTTTTAAATTTTTATTATGATTATGATTATGATGATGATTACTATGATTATTATGATTATTGTTGATGATGATGATGATGATGATGATGATGATGATGATGATGATGATGATGATGATGATGATGATGATGATGATGATGATGATGATATTTCGTCAACAAAATGTACATAACGTTACAAAACAAAATAGAAAATATAAATCAAGAAAATTGTGGTTTTTTATAAGGATTTATTTTACATCGTCGTCTGCTGTTATATCAGCAAGACTAGGGTGAGGTGGACCGAGTCCTGAAGAGCTCGTAACTCATCCACTCAGTTCGCTGACGACGCTGCAACGTAGACAAACGTAATGTCTTACACGGTGAAGTTCGAACCTTGCTTGGCGCAGTGTGCACCTTAATCATTACCACATCTAATACGCATTTAGAGAAAAGCAGCTAGACTGCTTTGTCATTTTAAGTACATTAAGTCACCAAACTCATATGTTTATATTTAATTATATACTTTATATAAGGGAAAATAGAATTAGATATGATGAATACACGTATTGAAATACTTGAATATACTAACTGGCATTGCTCAGATTGAGAGATTAAAAACATAACCACGAAAATAGCATGTGTAGAGAGAAAAGTGCGTGTGTGTGTGTGTGTGTGTGATGCATTTATATCTGCATGTTTAATCTATCGTTTATATATGGTTGTTAATTATGATATCAAGAGCTCTAATGACAGGCACTCACAGCTCACAAGCTGGAGCACACAAGAAGGCCGCAACGCCAGCAATTGCGTCACACGCAGCCTCACAGACACTGAGCGTCACGGTCGAGTGAGATGCCAGCGTCGTCTTCAGCTTGTTCACCAGGTCATGGAGGTTGGCTATCGTCCACAATGAACAATGCCTCCATTACGTTAAGTTTACAGACAGATATTCCTTTACACTTTCAAGAAAGTGAATATTGTGTTTATAACAGGAAAAAATAATTAACGTTATGGAGCAGTAGACATGTGAATATTCTTTTTATGTGAATATTCTTTTAATTATAAAAAAAAACTAATATCATGCCCATGATATTACTATCGACGTTTTATTATAATGTAGACGAAAAAGTGGTTGAATTTTAAAAACACAAGCTTAATCTAATTTATCCTATTAAATTAATGAAAAGTATTTTTACCTTTTAGCCTTTGATACGTTTTTAGCGCGATAAATTTAGCTGAGTAATGTTAAGCAGCTCTTTCAGAATTTTCTAAACGATCAACTGATTCTGATTTTTTACGAACGCATTTACTAGTCAGATTTAAAACGTTTTCATACATCAACAAAACTCTTCAGTTGCCTCTCTATGATTATAACACTATAGACACTTATTCTTTATCCACTCTAGTAAATATATCAAGTTAATCGTCATAGAGCTAGCTGCGAACCGTCATTCTTTATCAGAGTTTTGCAAAACTTACTAACAGCTATGTCCACCTTACTTGACACAGCGCTACATGCTTCAATCAGACATTTTCAAAAGGAATCGGATAAAAGTGTGCATTCTCGGTATTTGTAATTTATTGATGACTTGTAATAGATGATTCTATATTACTAAAAGCAAAATATAAAGAGACAGAAGAAGAGAAGGATGTGAACATTATCGTAACAAACCCTAGTGACAGACACAAGACACTCACGCAGAAGCAGTCTCTTGTCGACGTCAGTGGCAGCGACCACAGCCACGAGGACCAGCAGGACAATGATGCAAACCTTCATCCTTAAAGTCTGTTATGTAAAAACTTGCTTGAATACTAATGGCAGAACAGCATTACATAATTTGAAGTGAAAGAAATAAACTAAATGTCGTATCCTGTCTATCTAAATATTTTCACTTTGATATTAAGGAGACCTGTGGCAATGACAACACCAGCAAACCAACTACCTCTTGTAAATTTGGAGGGAGGTGATGGCATTCACATTTGGCACGACACTATTTCAAAGACTGCCATTCTAGGTTTCTTGTAAAAATATCACCGCGCTGGCCAAAGAATGAATAAACTGGCCTACGAAGGTGTAAGTGTAGACTAGTGGTCCTGTGCAAGGATCTGCTTGTTTTCACCCAGATTAGGCGTGAGAGACAAACCATGTCAAGTGCGTCCTCTACTCATCAATGGCTGGTACTAATCAAGCGACTAATGACTGGCCTTGTCAGCTGCCGTGTCTATGTCTATCAACGATCAGTCAAGAGAGAAATAAATGATGAGACTTATATAAAAGACTGACTTTTTCAAGGCTCTGGCAGTTTCATCCGCAGTTACTACCGCCGCAGTTCTCTTTTATGGTCTATGATAATGTTCATTCAGCAGAAACCAAAATCATTTCAAGAACAACAAGTCTATAGACTGTCTTCTTACCTTTGTCTTCTCGAAGACCCAAGATGTTTAGGCACCGCGAGGCTTCCCTTTTATTCAATTTGTGTACGTGACTATTTAGAGAAACGCCCTCAGCGCATGACTGACTTTTTACGACAACATCTATTTTTGTTGGGATTGGTAGCAAAAGGTGGGTCAAGATGGTCAAAAAATCTGTGCTATCAAAGATAATGTATTCTACTTTGTTTTTTATGAGAATTGCTATTTATAATATTGTATGTCCTGTAGGATTTTTGTGCTTTTGTAAGTTTCAAACATGTTGCATAATTTTTCATAACTGTTTTAAAATTAATTTTAGGATTAATTGCTCAGTAGATGAGTCAAACTGAGTATCTTGAATCATAAGTATGAAAATGTAAAAGAACCTATTGAGCAACTATAATTTCAATTATTTATAGTGTTATGTATTTCTAATTGTTAGAGGATTGTTTCTCTGGGACAGGGTTAGGGTTAATCAAAACCTTATTAGTATATGGGACTGTGGCTAAGGGGTGACGTCAAGAGTATGTGAGAGGGTCAGGTACGTGTCATAGGTCATAGGGTCACGAACTCGTACACTTCACCTTTCAGATGTAAAAAAAAAAAAACAAATAAAAATGAGAAGTAGCTGTAGTCACATGTATTTATCAGGACAGCAACATTCCTCTGCTTTTAGCAAAATATATAAGATGTTTGTAAACATCGCAGATTTTCCAGTAACGAAAGTTTTGTTCCCGTTGACCGTTTGTACACGTTTTAGTTGGCCTTGCGTGACTATGCTTTTTTCTAGATAATCATGGATACTTGAAACCTGCTGCTGCCAAAAATTCTTCATTCACAGTTTCAACCTAAAAAGTACCAATTTTCAGGAGCATTTTGCCTTTTTGTCCTCAAACTCACCGGTCGAAAGGTTTTCCCTCGAACAATGTTAATGTTGATATGAGTAGTTTTTGTCTATTGCCACAAATGACGCGACACTTTGTATATTACTTTCTACAGGTAACAAAGAAAGTTTTTGAGCAAAAGTAGACTATTTCTTTTTTAAATTGTGTTGATTTATTTGAATAATCCCTTTCATATAAACGCTTTCTGTACACTTCTTCACTAATCAACAGACAATACTACTTTATCTCGGCTAGTTTAAATAATAAGTGGATCAAAATTTTGCCTACATAAAAGTGTAAAGAGCTTAGAAAGGGTTTAATGGAAAATGTATCTCGTGCTCTTAAATCACTAGAGCTTAAACGAACCGAAGCAAAATAAACAACAAATCAGCTTTACTCGAATAACCATAATTTCTGTAACATAACGATTTCGTATTTTACGCATTCAAATTTGCATGTGACTAAGATGAACACAGAAGTGTACTTGGTGTGTTGGCGATGAATTAAGTTCTCTAATGAGCCACAGCTTTAGCATTACTCTTACAATTATGCTGCTTGAGGGGAGAGACCTACGAGACATTGCGTGTAACGGTCGGTGTATTCAGCGGTGAGACATCGAAGTGAACAGTACTACACGGAGGCGACAGACTTTCACTGCGATCCGTTGTGGACTTGACTTCTGAGAGGCATACAGTGGAAATCTGTGTAGGTAGACAGACCCTCCCCTGCATCACGACACCTACCGAGGGGTAGCACCGAATCGCTTTACTCTCTACTGAAGGTGTTAACGTTTCGTCCGTTTAGATACGCTTGGAAATAATCCGCCTTGGAGATGACATATCCGCTTAGGATACATTTGGAGCATCAGCTCGCATACACCACTGTGTTAACTGCTGCCTTGGATATAAATCGCCGGTTCAACGGTTCGAGAGAACATCCGTGACATCCGTGACGACGATTCCTCGACATGGATATAACTCTACGATCGTCTGTTCGACTGACTTCTGTACCAACAGTGTGTGTGTGTGGACACTGACTCATCGGACTGCTGTCATCAGATTACCTGAAGAACGGATCGAGTGTCAAGTGTCGGGAGGATTATTAACTTTCTATGGACGGTAGACAGTAGGCGGTAGAACTGTTTCATTGTTTTCTTTCTCATTTCATTGGCATTTATTTTTCAAACATTAAATGTGTTAATTGTTGGCCGGACCTTTTTGTTTGAAAAAGGCAGAAGAGTGAGGCGAGCGTACTAGGTGAGGAGAAGTTAGTCCACGTCTTAGTCCAGTGGGGTTGCGGCACATTGGCCTGATAGACTTGAGAGAGGCAATCGTGAGCAACGTGTATATTGTTGTCTGGTAGTGCTATTCGGGCCAATAGAGTTTATGAACCTCAGTTTCGATTCTGTGTGAGAAGCAGCATTTGTAGGGGAGTGTAGAAGGGTGTACACGTGATACCGCTATTTCTTAGTGCAGTTAGCACATAGAGTAGCTTGGGAAACGCAGAAGCGTCAACCTCTCATTCTTTCCAGTGTTTTTTCCTGCTATAAATAAACATGACAAGGAGTGACAATAATATTTTGAAATCGCTGACTGAGGAAGAGGAGGAAAATCGGCTAAAATGTTACCTTTATATCTATCTCCAGTATCATTTAAAATAATGATGCTTTGTTATCAGTATTGAAAAAGAAAAAAAGTAGAGAGATAAAAAATCAGGAAGAGAAAGACAGAGAAATGGAATATCACCAGGAAACGAAATCATTAGACACTTTTGAAATAAAGCTACCGACATAACACACTTACTCAAAAACAGTCTCTTTTGGTTCCTCTTTGTGTTTTCTGTATTTGATTCTATTCTTCGTTAGTGCAGTTGTTTATTTTTTATAGTTCACCTGATATTGTTTGTGTTCCTGTCTGTTATTCATTCTTGATCTTAAGCGCTAAGAACATGCTCCTTAGGAGTGTGAGTGTGCGTTTGACAAGCTTTGCATTATTTAGTAGTGGTAATGGTAGTGGTAGTAGTATATCAAATAAATCAACAAAAATAAAAGTGAAAAAATAAAGCCAGAAAATTGCATTTTTTTCACATGTTTATTTTACATCGTCGGCTGCTGGAATACCAGCAAGACTAGGGTGAGGTGGACCGAGTCCTGAAGAGCTCGTAACTCATCCACTCAGCTCGCTGACGACGCTGCAACGTAGAGAAACGTAATGTCTTACACGTGAAGTTCGAACCTTGCTTGGCGCAGTGTGCATCTTAGTCATTACCACTTCTAATAGGCATTGAGAGCAAAACAGCTATACTGCTTTGTCATTTTAAGTACATAAAGTCATCAAAGCTCGTATCTGCATGTTTAATCTGTATGTGCATGGTATATGTTTATGTTATCAAGATTTCTAATGACAGGCACTCACAGTTCACAAGCTGGATTACACAAGAAGGACACAGCACCAGCAACTCTGTGACAAGCAGCCTCACAGACACTGAGGGTCACAGCGGAGTGAGATGCCAGCTCCTCCTTCAGGGTGTTCACCAGCCCACCGAGGTCAGCTATCGTCCACAATGAACAATGCCTCTATTAAGTTTACAGATTTTCCTTTACACTTTCAAGAAAGTAAATATTGTGTAGTATAACAGGAAAATATAATTAATGGTGTGGAGTTGTAGGCATGTGTCATATTCTTTTCATTTGAATATTCTTTTAGTCATTAGAATAACTAATATCATGCTTATATTATTACTGTCAACATTTTATTTAATTGTACACGAAAAAGCGGTTGAATTTTAAAAACATAAGTTTAATCTTACTTATCCCATTAAAACAAAGAAAAAGTTATTTCGACCTTTTAGCTTTCGAAATGGTTTTTAGAGCATGGAATTTAGCTAAGTAATGTTAAGTAGCTCTTTCAGATTTTTCTAAACGATCAACTGTTTTGATGTTTACGAACTCACGTGACCGTCGACTTCGCCTATTAATGCGTCTTCCATTATTGAGATATTTATATTGAAGCTGAACACAATCTTACAAAAATCCCCCTGTATCTACAATTAACATTTACATTTACACACGTTCTTAGAAACCAAACGTTTCGGTCGATTTTTTTTCTTGTATATTTAAATATATGGCGATATAGATATTACACTCACGACTGAAACTGACTTTTGTAGTCGATAGATTCTCATAGTTCCTGCAAGTTCATGGAACTTTCGTGGACTAACTAAAAACTATATAGTCTAGCCTAAAATCTGAATATAAAACTAGGCAGGCAGGTATAACAACTAAGAAATTTACTTGTCAGAGAAATGCACTCCACTTGCAATACTGAATGATTGTACAAAATAGTGTAAAAATTAAAAAGTACAAGAAAATTAGCGATTTGCATTATTATGATACATTTTCTTCCACATTTTTTGTGCATATCAGCTAAATAATAAGATCTCAATTAGAGCTATACTATTTAATATGAAATTTTCTGTTGCTATATGTATTGCTGTACTATTTTTATGTTGTGTTGCACGCAAGTTGTGTATGTATTCTATCCAACAATTAATAAAATATTAATTATTGTACAGACTACAACTTTTATAAACATATATGTTAATATCTCTATTTAAAATTTTTTCATGCATCAACAAATCTCTTCAACGGCCTCTCTATCGTTATAACACTCTAGACACTGATTCATTATCCACTCTCAGTCAATATTTTAAGTGAATCGTCATTTAAGTAAATCCTAGACCTAGTTGCGTCATTCTTTATCACAGTTTTGAAAACTTACTAACAGCTATGTCCACCTTACTTGACAGTCCTACATGCTTCAACCAGATATTTTCAAAAGGAATAGGATAAAAGTGTATATATCTCAGTATTTGCAATTTATTGATGACTTGTAAAAGATTATTCTATATTATTAAATGCAAAATATACAGAGGGAAGAGAAGGATGTGAACTTTATCGTAACAAACTCTAGTGACCGACACAAGACACTCACGCAGAAACAGTCTCTTGTCGACGTCAGTGGCAGCGACCACAGCCACGAGGACCAGCAGGACAACGATGCAAACCTTCATCCTTAAAGTCTGTAATGTAAAAACTTGCTTGATTACTAATGGCAGAACAGCCTTGCATAATTTGTCCCTATTTGTGAATTCGGAGTGAAAGAAAGAAATTAAATTTTGTATCCTGGTTATCTAAATATTTTGACATTGATATCACAGAGACATTGTAGCAATGACCACACTAGTGAATCGACTACCTCTTGTAGATTTGGAGGGAGGTGATGGCATTCATCTTTGTCACAACACTATTTCAAGGACTGCCCTTCTCAGTTTCTTGGAGTAGTATCACCAAAGAACAAAGAAACTGGCCTACAAAGGTGTAAGAGTAGACTAGTGGTTATGTCCAGAGATCTACTCATCCTCACCCAAAGCAGGCGTGAGAGACAAACCTTGTCAAGTGCTGCCTCTACTCATTAATGGCTGGTACTAATCAAGCGACTAATGACTGGCCTTGTCAGCTGCCGTGTCTATGTCTATGATCCCACCAATGATCAGTCCAGGGAGAAATAAATGATAAGACTTATTCAAAAGACTGACTTTTTCAAGGCTCTGGCTGTTTCATCCGCAGATACTAACGCAGTAACCCTATTTTATGCTCCATAAAGGTAAGTTTCAATCTGCATGTTCATTCACCAGTAAACAAAATCAGACAAGTACAAGAACAACAAGTCTTTAGACTGCTTTCTTACCTTTGTCTTTTTACGAAGACCCAAGATGTTCAGACACCGCGAGGCTTGCCTTTTATTCACTTTGTGTACGTGACTATCAGAGACACGCGTGCAGCGCATGACTGATTTTTTACGACATCTATTTTTGTTGGCATTCGTAGCAAAAGCCGGGGCAAGATTATAAAAAATATTTGCTATCAAAGATAATGTAGTCTACTTTGTTTTTAATGAGAACTGCTGTTTATAATACTGCAGGACGTGGATGATTTTTTTTTTTTTTTTTTTCTAAGTTTCGAACATATTGCATAATTTTTATAACTGTTTGAAAAAATAATTTTAGGATTAATTGCTCAGAAGGTGCGTCAGACTGAATACCTGAATTCAAAAGTATGAAAATATGAATAAAGCTCTTGAGCAACCATAATTTCAATTATTTATAGTGTTATGTATTTCATTTTTTAAAGGATTGTCTCTTTGGTACAATGAAAATTAACTTTTACCGATAAGATTGGACAAATATGAAATGATTAATGTATGGGTTTAAGACACATGATTCCTATACAGTGGAACCTCGGTTAGCGAACGCCTCGGATAGCGAATATTTCGGTTAACGAACAAAAATTTCGTTAAAAGTTTGTCTCGGATAGCGAACAAAATTTCGGATAACGAACAGCCATGTGAACCACACGTGACCGACCAGCATGTCATCATTCGCGCTCGAGAAACAGTTACGATCAGTCGTTCCTTATCTATGCGCATCCTTCTTATTAAGTGATTTTTGTGCTTTATTTTAATAAGATAATCCTCAATCATGGCTCCAAAGAAGATTAAGAGCAATTAATAGTAGTGAGGTAATGACAAGGAAGCGGCCAACAAATGAATTGAAAAAGGAAATTATTTCAAAGTATGAAGGTGGCATGCGTCTGTCGGATATATGATGTCGTATTACCGAAGAGTTTTACAAAAAGGCAGAAGGAACAGACACTGGACAAGCTACAGAAAAGGGAAGTCGCCCCCGATTTTACAATGTCACGTGTGCTCATGGAGGGGGAATCAAAGCAGTAATTCCACCCCTTCCTCCCCACACCTCCATCCAACCACGCCGTCAAAACGGCGAGATTTCTGATGTTTAAATGCTTTCGTTAATGTTTTTATGTTATTTAACTCCATTTATATTGCATTATAACTGTTCTCATTAAAACAAATACCTATATAGCCTGTAACTTTCAAATATTAGCGAGTCAACAGGGGCTGGGAACCAATTAAATCTATTTCCTTTATTTCTTATGGAAAAAATTGTTTCGGATAACGAACATTTCGGATAACGAACAGCTTTCCAGAACGGATTAAGTTCGTTAACCGAGGTTCCACTGTATATGGCTTTCGTAATTATTAAAAAAAAAGTGTGCAAGCATATCGGTTATGCTTAATTTTAACTGAAATATTCATGGCTTTCTTTATCGCGCTGCTCTGCATGAAGAAATATCTTTGAGGAGAATGACGTTTTATTTTTCAGAGTGGTTTTTCTTCTGCTTTTAACACTGTGGAACCTCAGCTGTCAGTTGACAATCTAGGTTCAGACTTACTTCTACCCCACTCTCTGGATCTCGGACTTGCTAACAAACATGCAGCATAGAGTTTCTGTTAACGATCTTCTCACAGATCGTCTGTCATCTGGGGTGGATTTCATGTTGCGCCTTCATCCCACTTACCGGCCAATAACTCACTTACCAGTCGTTAAGCGCAATATTTCGGGTTTCACATCGAAATTACCAGCCCTTAAGTCAGCCCTATTGCCTGGTAAATTAAGGGCAGGGGCATACCAGTATAAGCACCTAATGGCGACTATAGTGGCTGTACTGTTACAAAATAGGTGAAATCTTCGAAGAAACAGGATATTTAGGGACCATTATATCTGGACGAAGACGTAGAATTGTACAAGAATTTTGGATTTCGTACAGTCTATTGTGTATGAGGTTGGATGTGAACTGGAAATGTCGAAATGCGTTGCACTTCGCTTTAATACAACGGGATTTTTTAAAGTGCGTGTTCGACGATGTGGCCGGAGTTTCGAAGCAACAGCATGTCACATCGTGAGGAGAGGGACTAAAGCGCTACTACGACATCCTTGACGATGGATCGTCTTTCCTGACTAGCGAGTGGCAGACAGAGAGGCAAGTTCTATGCCAGCTGTGGTTTTCCAAGTGTTATTGGATGCATCGAAAGGAAGCATAATTATACACATTTATGCCCATAAAGTAATAAGCACGAATACGTGATTTGGAAAAACTTTTATTTACTGCATTTTCAGGTAATACTTTGTGATCAAAAGTTGTTTTTTTCAACCGTTTAAAGTGCCATCGATTGTTGCATGATACTCTTTAAAAATTCCAAATTGCAATAAATACAAGCATTTTATATTTTCTGCAATAGACTAATATTTTATCCCTTGGACAACCCTTCAGATAACATTTAATCACTTTAATACTTATTAAACATTTGTGCAAAGGCAGAAAATAGACTGCTACTACACAGTCCAAAGATACTTGGAACTGAAAACACTCTCATACCATTAATTAAAACTTTATCCACACCATTAATAAGCATGTTTTGCTTTATATTTAATGTTCCTCATTTTGAAGAATCTCTCTTTTGCTAATTCAGCTAAATGTCGTCTGCTGATGTACCATATACTCAAAAATATGTATATATTTGAACAGGTTAGTGTTTATCAGCGTGCTTGCAAAGTGGCATTCAGGGAGTTTGTAGACTGTGAAAGCAGCTGTAGACCACTGGACCAGGTCATGCTATATGACAGTGGCTACTTGATAGAAGAGTGGATGTTGACACCATCTTGACGTTGTCCAACCTTGCAGGAAAGAAAATACAACACAGCACATAGCTGTACATGCAACGGGTATGTGAGTTTGTATCGATGTTTTACCAAACGTTCTTGTTGGTCACATTGATTAACTATATCTACATGTATTAATCTATGACTATCAGGAGGATAGTTGGCGAGAGCATACAACCTTTCCTCACTCCAGTCCTCACTGCAAAGGGGTCACTCAGCTTCTGTTGTGGAGCACCTGCCATGTCGAGTCATCATACAGCTGCTGGATGATGGCAATAAACGTTAGTGGGAATCCGTAGTGTTGCATTAACTTCCAGATTGTTTCTCTGTCTGCAGAGTCAAAAGCCTTTTCAAAATCCACAAATGTCAATAAGAGTGGCTATTGACATTCGATGGATTGTTTAATCACAGTGTAGACATATGGTTTGTGCGTGATTTACCTTGTCGAAGGCCTGCCTGTTCTTGCATTAGTCACTTGTCTGGAGCATTCTTTAGTCTCTCAAGGATGATTTTGATTAGCACCTTGCTGGCAATAGACAATAGCGTAATCTCGCGCCAGTTGCTGCACTGTGTCAGGTCGCCTTACTTGAGTAGCTAGACAAGGTTCCAGTCTGCTGGAACTTCCTCTTACATTCATGTCGCTCATTATGAACTTCAGGTCTTGTTTGGGAGTACGATCAATCAGCTCTTGTGGGGAGTTGTAAAAGTCTTCGCTTTCTTCCTTAGCTGCTGTGGTAGGTGCATAGCACTAAACGATGGGTATCTTTCTTCCTTTGGAGTTGAATCTGGCTGACTTGAGTGATCGGTCCCATGCTGTTAGTGCTCTTGCAGCCTCTGGTGTCATCAGTACTGCTACTCCTTGTGTGTGATCATGGTCAGAGTCTACATGTCCAGAGATGATGATAGTCTTCCATGACGAAAGTTTGGTCTGATTGTTGCCATTCCACCTTGTCTCACACAGGCCAAGGAGCTTGATGTCATAGTTCTTCATTTCCTGGGCTACCTAATATGATTTCCCTTTCTTTTATAGGGTCTAATACTCCAGGTCTCTACCCTGAAGCTTGTCCTTGGCAATGAGAAGATTGGTCGGTGAGATGACTTCCCGAAGGCTTTCGCCAACAAGCGTCATAGGCCCTTCCGAAGAGGGATCGTCCCTTACAGGCTCTCGTTGTGATTGTGTTGTACATGCGGTTTCTGTAGCAGGAGTTGTTTTACAGGATGGGTTTGCTTGCCACAAGCTCAACCCTCCTCCTTCGTCCGGGCTTGGGACCGGCAGGTTTCCAGGCAGAGCTATGACGCTATATAAGTAACCTTTATTATTATTGTTTTTGCTGTGGTTGCTGTTATTACAACAGCTTTAATTTAAAATGAAATAATAACCAACAGTACGTTTGCCCACACCTATTCTCTGCTTTTCCTTTATCATGTGTTCTTTTCTAACATTTTCCCCATCCCCCATATAAACATTGCCTCAAGGTAAACATGTATTTCAGGTTAACGTAGAACTTGTTGAAGATGTTTGCAAGGCAATAATCAATTATAAATATTCTGAATATGCGTTCTTTAAGCTCTTTCTTGAAATAGTGCGTATGTGTGTGTGTGTTTTCTAGACATTATCGGGATGCTTAAAGAAAAAGTTATTAGTTGAGAAAATACAGATAAGTAAACACAATGACTAGCAGCTCCAGCTGAGGATATAACTTTATATTTTGCCATTTGTGGCAAACTTTCAACCTTAGAGAATTAATCTCCTAGAAAAAAATACAATCCGCTACAAGAAAAGAGCATTTATTCTGACATTGAACGATAAGATCAGTCGCTGGTGTGGACATTGTCTTTCCTGTATTTAGAGAAAATCTCCCAGATGACCTTTTACTCGCACTCATTTGCACTAAAATAAAGTACTATCACAAACAGATAGACCCCGTTTAAAGCACCTTTAACACCACAACTGTCACACTACGACACAACCACGGCAAGATCCTGACACGACGTGACACAGTATCGAGATAATAGTATATAACAATATTGCATCTCCATTCCAAATAAATTACAAAAGAACACAATAAAAAGTTGTTACTTTCAAATATTTATTTCACTTTGGTTCCAGGGAGAATGTTTTGACTGAAACCGGAGGCTGCAATCTGAATCTCCTCATTTGTGAACACCAAGGCTGTAAAATCCGGGAATGAGGTTTTAAACATTTATCATGAGGATCAAATACTTCATTTTCTACTGATTTTGGCTCAGTTCGTATTGAAACCTTATATACATTGAATATCTGCAGCGTTTCAATTTTGCTTCAGACGTACGGACGGTTGAAAGGTCATCTATTAGTCTGACCAATTCTAATTCAAAGATGGTAATACCTTTACATTTTAAAAAAAATGCAGCAAAAGCCATTCTTGTACTAATGTAACCGAGTGCAGACTTTATAAATGATAAATGTAAGTGCCGCTATTATTAAGAAGTTTAATTTGATCATCTACTCACAGTGAGCATGCTACACCACACAGAGAAATCGCAATGCCATCAGTCATTACATCGCACGCCGCCGTGCATGCCGCACCCGTAAGTTCTTTACCATGCTGCTCTAGGTAAGTTTCAATCTTATGTGCCAAGCCTGAGATGTCTGTCAAAGATTTTTCGTAAATTACAAACATTTTGTAGCGTTTAAAAACTCTAGCATCTTAGTTTACATTATAATATTAAACCTTACATATTTAAAAAAGTATGACCTTCTTATTTTTTTAGCTTAAAGATGAATTCTTTATGTTGTATTTTGCTGATCACCAAAAATGTGTCACATCTCCAACATACTTTCTCCTTCTTCTCTATATCACCATAGTTATTAACAGTCTTATGATGCTGCTTAATCTGCTTTAATATTTTTGTTTTCAAAATACATTAAAGTAATTGATCAATGACAATGCCGATGACAATGACAGTGACAGTGACAATGACAATGACAATGACAACGACAAACTTTATATGTCCCAATGAAAAGGTTTTGCTGTCTTTCGAGCTACAAACAAACGATACTTACCGATTAATTGTCGCTTGTCTATCTCGTTAGCACTGGTGAGGGCTACAAGGGCCAGGATAAGCACGATGTAGATTTTCATCTTCAGATTCCTGGTAATATTAACGATATTAAACTTCCAATTCAATAAAACTTTTTCACACTCATTATGAAGAAAATAGCAAATTTTATTCCTCAGGTATTTTCCTGACATACTGAAGGTGTCAGAAGGTAGTTTGATTTAAACTAAAGACGGGTGTCAAATTATGAAAGGTAAGGCACCTCGTGCAAACTCTATACAATGAGGGTAGTCTGAAGATGGGAGGAAAGAAAATTTGACTTTCTCACGAATGTTTGTGATGGGCCAGGAAGGATAGGAATTTGATAAGTTGAAATTAAGGGAAAGATGACACAAAGGGGAAGGATGAATGGCTGGGTGCTTACAATGCAATACAATAACACACTGACCAGTAGGTCAATCTCCTTTACCTCTTTGTAAGTTGAAAGCAGCGGTACATCAGTGTCACCTTGTCAAAGACTGACCTTCAGTGTACCTTGGAAGGTGGTCAAAACTGTGGTGGCCAGAAGTGGCTTATAAACGAGATGAAGTGTATTGGTCGTTATTTTCAGGAGCTGCTCACTGTCACCTAAAACAGCTGTCGCATCTATCCATGTGTTAGGGGCTCCTTGATTAAAACTAGATGCCTGGAGCCAGACTCAAGGACCAAATGGCAAAGATAGATAGGACAACCGGTTGAATGTACACCTGACAGTCTGTGCCACAAAATGAAAACCAATACAGAAACAGGTGGAAAGCAATCCCTCTCACCTGGCCACAGTCGTATGCATGAAACCCTCAAGAGCTGTGTCATAAACAAAACCACAAAGAGCGGCGTGGACCAAGAGTCAGAGAAATCTGCAAACAATTTGTCCCCAGACCGTGCTCCTATAGACCAAACATGTCTATAGTGCATACGAGGTAAACCACATAGTTTGAACCAGGACACAAACACATCTGTTTAGGACAGGTGACAACCAAGAGATATCATAGGACAGTCTATATTTTCCCAATAGTTCGGTCTTTATAACTCGTTTCCAACACTAGACCCCTTTGTACCGCCTGCTTCAGGCAGTTGCAACTCAATATCAACCAGACTTGGTGTGGAATCCTGAATATGAAGATGACCGTGATGGAAAGTTTGTGCTTGACGCAAATTGAGAATGGATTCCGTCTGTGTATATATATATCAGGATAACGAGGTGCACTGGTTTTATACGTAAATATTTTATTATTTGTGTTTTTCTGGCATGCAAAATGAGCATACTTCCTAATTATTGCATTCTCTTAATATTATCTTTCACTTTGTAATACACTTGTATTGGGTACACAATCTTTAAAAAAACCTTATAGTTCAAAATATAATACAGTACCAGGGCTTCTGCTTACGCAAAAAATTGCGTACAGTACGCATTAAATGTTCGGAGGACCCCTTCAATTTTCGTCAATGGGGACCCCTTCAAATCTGGGCGAAGAACAAGGACCCCATAAAAATCTGAAGAAGGGGTCCCTGGGACCCCAAAGAATTTAACCTTAGCAGAAGCCCTGAGTACAAATAGTTTCTTTTGTTCATCTTCTCTTACCTTTACTGCTGTGGCAGACGACGGACGTAGTCAAGCTTGAAGACATCCACACACTGGCAGGCTGGAAACGTCGTGACTGACAAATTTTAGTATAACAATTTTTTTGTATTTTGGCATACCCTACTTTTATTTAGATCTTTAGAAAAATATAGATAAGATGTCCTGAAATCGAGACTTAAGTTTTAAAAAGTCGGTGACCAACTCTTTTCTACATTTTTGTAACCATTTTAAAATATTTTCATTCTTACTTTGTTTTCTTCAGTTTTTTTCTTCCTTAACAACTATAACAATAAAGTATTTTATTAAACTGTACGACAAAGCTGCCTTTAGACAACTTAACTAGGATCTCATCATCCGGGAATAAACCGGAGAATAAGAGTGTGACAATGAACAAGGTCCAGGGAGCCAATGCATGATGACCTACGGGAGCATGTGATAGTCTTTTTGGTTAATTAAAGATGTAATAGTGGTGGATGTGAGCGTCTGGCAAATGTGCAAGTGAAACAAATTAAGTATCGCGGTGTTAATCATTGATTAGATTTCTTCTGTACCCAGGTCAGGACAACTTAAGGATGACGGCCTTTCCATTTATGCCAGAGAGATTTTACTCCCCTTGCAATCACTAGACCTACCCCTTATTATGTAAAACCTTCCATCTGAAATGATTACAAAGGACAAGTCACCTGAGAGGAAGAGAAGAAGGACAACAAACAGGAAATGCCACCATTACTGTTTATACTTTTTGAGAACATGCTGTCACTGGGCAAGAAGGTGGATGAGTTGGAGGATTGCGTCTTGTGCCCGAAGGGGTATCGTGTTCTCTTGAGACTTTCATGCTCGCTTGAAGCGAAACGCTGCTGAAAGAGTTAGGATGACCATCTGTTTATGACCCTTAAGCTACCATCACCGGTAAATTCATCAACAACAAACCAACAATACTACAACACATTTACATCCACGACACCTAATAGACTCATAAAATAATGGTTCTAGCTTACATATCATCTACATTTATTCCCACCAAGTAGCGTGGAGAAGTCGTATGGCCGAAACAACGCATGTCAGCCTCAATCGTTTGGTCCTGCATGGAGGTGCACAGAATCAGCAATCAGATGAAAGTTGATAAAGCTCTTTTCAGGGGACTTTTCTGGTAACATAAAACTGCAGACACATTTAAAAGTGCATATCTGGTCAAACAGAATCTGAATATCTCTGGTCTGTCCAAAAACCTTTTGTAGCAGATACATAAAGTTCGGTTCAAGCTGCTCGTGTTCTTAACAGGTAAACTGTAAATCTTTCGGACATAGGGCAGCGAAGTGTTAGAGACCACATTTTTCTCCAGGCCAGGTGTATGAAGTTCTCCCTCGATGTATTCCCACTCGCAATCCTTTATGGAGCTTTGTATCCATACCCGACATCTGGGTCGGCTGGAGAGAGCTGCACTACACGGGTGGCGAAGTTGCTATCCTCCGGGTTCATGCTACAGGCATGTCACTACGTGGCTTGTCCAAATGGTAGCACATGACAGCAGGCGTTCTTCAAAGTGCACTCTATTACCTGTCAATTAGCCTAATTTGTTTTTGCCGGCCATTCTGTCAAAGACTGTCATTCATGGTATTAGTAAGTTGGACTAAAGGGTATACAAATACAAGGAGTGAGTTAGTCGTCCTGTACACCTGTTGACCAAGACGGACGTGAGTTGCGGGTATTGTCTGTTGCCATGTCTTTATCCATGCTCTCTCTCCAACGACCAGTACTAGTCAAGGGACGTATAAATCAAAATAGTAAACGATAATGGTGGTTTTATGTGTGTACTGACTTCATCAAAGATTCCGCAGTTTAATCCCAAGATGTAAACACACTTGGCCCGTTTTTTTCTTCTATGGTGATGTTAAATCGGCGAAAAAAAATCACATTAGTACAAGAGAAATAGTTTCTTCAGACTGTTTCCTTACCTTTGATTTATTAGTGGACTGGGGTCTCCAAAACCTGCAGACAAGACTACACCTGGAGTCTTGCCTTTTATATGAAACGTGACTATCAGGCACGTCCCTACTGGGTGTGACTCACTTTTTTTGACTAAGTCTATTTTTGCTGGTCATCTTAACAAACATGGGTACAGAATGACCTAAAAAATACTCGAGGAAAAAATGATAACGCACCTTATCTATATTTGGATGGAAGTGTCTGCACTTTTTACATAAATCACACAATAACTGAGTCTTGGTCACTCTTATGTGTTGAGGACAGAATTGTCACGGAGTGACGTTGATCACAGGACTGTACCTAAACTTTACAAAAATAATGGTTAAAAGCAGTTTTTACAAACAGTTAGTACTTACAATGTATATATATATATATCTCTTACTTTGGAGAGACAGAACTGTAGCGACGACAGTCACGAGCGTTCAGGCGGAAAGATGTCTTTTGTTAGAAGATGATGCATAGATTGTAGAAGCAGGGTTTTAATTTAAGGTTAGAGAGCGGATGTTTGTGTCTAATTATTTATAGCAGAATAGTAAAGTGGTTTTGTAAATTTTACATTAGGGATTTGTGTTATTTATCTGCTAGTATCGTCTCACTGTTTATTATCCGCTCTGTATCAACGTCACGTTGCTGTCAGCTTATTGCATAAGGGAGCAGCGGGTTATGCTGGGATGCGAGATACCCTTCTATCTTTATTTCCTTCTTATTGTCTTTTGGTATGACAGGACGGTATTTGTAAAGTGCTCATATCACCCATTCTAAACGCGTCATATAGATATATAATTAATTTAGTACTAGTACTTTCTTTGTTGACTTCTTAGAAACTTTGGAAGTTGTGACTGATGCTTGTTATTATCAAATTGTGAGAACAACACACAATCAATGATGATTAATGGGACCAGTACACACAAAGCAATGTACAAATAACCAACAAAACTCTTTTCACATTTGTATTTCTCATTTTCAGCTGATTTTTATTTGAACAAGACTGAGATAATGTAGACAGACTTTAAAAAGACTGTCCCAAGTCCGCCCAGTGCTTGTGTCACGCTGTAACAAAAGAAACTTATTACAATAATACTCGCTTTTGACATACTTCGGGTAATATTTCTACCATCTGTAATACCTCTTCCATGGCAATGATATAAATCATTACTTCTTGGAAGAATTTTATTCTCCCAGTACTCCAGATGAAGTCATTGATTTTGTTCATTTATTATGAAAATACAGTGGAACCTCGGTTAGCGAACGCCTCGGATAGCGAATATTTCGGTTAACGAACAAAATTTTGTTAAAGGTTTGTCTCGGATAGCGAACAAAATTTCGGATAACGAACAGCCACGTGAACCACACGTGACCGACCAGCAGGTCATCATTCGCGCTGGAGACACAGTTACGATCAGTCGTTCCTTATCTGTGCGCATCCTTCTTATTTAGTGATTTTTGTGCTTTATTTTAATAAGATAATCCTCAATCATGGCTCCAAAGAAGATTAAGAGCAATTAATAGTAGTGAGGTAATGACAAGGAAGCGGCCAACAAATGAATTGAAAAAGGAAATGATTTCAAAGTATGAAGGTGGCATGCGTCTGTCGGATGTGATGACGTATTACCCAAGAGTTTTACAAAAAAGGAAGCAACAGACACTGGACAAGTTTTTACCTTTAACCTCAAAGCTACAGAAAAGCAAAGTCACCCCCGATTTTATAATTAAAGCAGTAATTCCACCCCTTCCTCCCCACACCTGCTTCCAACCACGCCGTGAAAACGGCAAGTTTTCTGATGTTTAGATGCTTTCGTTAATGTTTTTTTATGTTTATTTAACTCCATTTATATTGCATTATAACTGTTCTCATTAAAACAAATACCTATACAGCCTGTACTTTCAAATATTAGCGAGTCAACAGGGGCTGGGAACCGATTACATGTATTTCCTTTATTTCTTATGGAAAAAATTGCTTCGGATAACGAACATTTCGGATAACGAACAACTTTCCAGAACGGATTAAGTTCGTTAACCGAGGTTCCACTGTATTAGAAGTTTTTAGGTAAAAGTGTCAAAAATTAGTAGTGTGGATAATAATAATAATAATGATGATGATGATGATGGTGATGATGATGATGATGATGATGATGATGATGATGATGATGATGATGATGATGATGATAATAATAATAATAATAATACAATAAGTAAAGTAATAAATAACGTAGTTTTTACTTTACGTTTTGAAAATTTTTTAACATTTGTAAAGGTATTATGGCAGCAAAATGGTTACAGAAAAGTAGAACTGCTGAACTACTATTTCAACATTTTCATCAGAAAGAAAACATTGTGTTTGTGTTTACATGCATATCTCGAAGAGCACTTTTTACATGTACAAGAGTTTTCCGGAAGGAGAACAAATGTAACTGTCAAACCCTTCACTAGTCCTTCTGCTGTTTGGTCATTTTCACTGTTTGTATGTCGATGCACTTATGTCAACAGAGAAACAGCGAGAGTAACCAAAAGCGTTTTCGTATATCAGACCGTTGCTCTAGGGCAGACCTGGGCAAAGGCCGGCCCGCGGGCCGCTTCCGGCCCGCCTCTTGTCTCTGACCGGCCCGCCCGGCCAGTATATATACTATATATACAGTATTGGGTAAAACTGAGTAACTATATTAGTCCGGCCCTCTAAAACCATCCCAATTTCTCATGCGGCCCCTTGGGAAAATTAATTGCCCACCCCTGCTCTAGGGTGACGCCACGACTATGTGCAAGGGTCAGGTGTCATAGGTCATAAGGACACGAACTCGTATACTCCGCCTTTCAGATTTAAATAAGCACAAAAAAAGTAAACTATTGTACACGAAACAAGTATTTATCAGGATAGCAACAGTCCTCTGCTTTAGCAAAAGATATAAGAGGTGTGAATACATCGAAGATTTTCCAATAACAAAAGTGTTAAGGCTTAGGTTGGTTGTTTTTTTTTTTTGTTTGTTTGTTTGTTGTTGTTTTTTTTTGGAATTAGTTCTGGAATGAGCCACAATGTTACAATTACTCTTCCAATGATGTGCGCCGTCTTTATATCTCAAACATCCCTCTTTCATCGCATCTGTGTGCTGTTGTGTGGTTGTTATTAACTAATACAGATGATATGTACTTACAGCGTGCAGGCTGTGGGCTGAGGAGGGCAGCAAAGGACTTGTACAGAGACTCGCACTCAGCCTCCAGCGAAGGACTGGAGGCCAGGTGGGCCAGGTCGTTCTTCAACCTGTTCACCAGATCATCTAAGCCCACTCTCATACACAAAAGAGTGTTTAAACTCAGACATAATTTCAAATGCATGGAGAAGAGTTAAAAAAAACCCTTCACAAATTATGCCATTGACTTACACAGTAGCAAATGTGGTTTTTCATTGAGTTAATCTAAACAGACCGTGATTTATGAAAGGAAGTTTTACAAAGTCTTTACTACAAATAATATTTTAATCATGAATATTTTACTTGAAATATCTTTTTAAAAAATTTTCGTCATGTTTAGATGAAGGCTTATCTAGACAATTATGTAGGTAAAATTAAAAGATTTCTAATTATATATTGATTGACATATTCTGCTCTTGACCAATCGACCTGTAATACAGCTTTATGAGCAGGAGAATTTTTGTTAGTCATGGTACTCAAGCAGCAGAACTACTTTAGTCATGTTTAGTCACGGTACTCAAGCAGGAGAACTACTCTAGTCATGTTACTCAGCTTGACTGCACGTTGTCTGTTACTCAGAGTTACGCATGCACGTGATCTGCACGCTTGTTCTTATAACAGACATGTCTATGATAATATTTGACTCAGTTGATTCTACTTGACTGTGCGAGTTGATTTAATATACCCCACAGCCTCTTTTCTTTATTTAAAAAAGATATTTTTAAAGTCTGACATAAAGACCAAAATACAGAATTACAATGTCTTCAATATTTTTTGCAATCGCTTAATTAGGACGAGGAGGGAAATCAACTAAAATGTTGCCTTTATATATATATATCTCCAGTATCCTTATAAAATAATTCTACTTTATTATTAGTACTGAAAAAGAAAAGAGAGAGAGAGATGAAAAATCAGGAAGAGAAAGACAGAGAGAAATGGAATGACACCAGGAAACGAAATCATTTAACACTTTTGAAATAAAGCTACCGACACAGCAGACTTACTCAAAAACAGTGTCTTTTGGTTCCTCTTTGTGTTTTCTTTATTTGATTTTATTCTTCGTTAGTACAGTGTCTTATTTTTTTATAGTTCACGTGATATTTGTTTGTTGTCCTGTCCCTCGTATGCTGTCCATGTTTCGTTCTTGATCTTAAGCGCTAAGAGCATGCTCCTTATGAGTGTGAGTATGCGCTTGACAAGCTTTGCATTATTTAGTAGTGGTAGTAGTATATCAACAAAATGTACATAACGTTACAAAACAAAGGTGAAAATATAAAGCCAGAAAATTGTGTTTTTTCACAGGTTTATTTTTTATCGTCGGCTGCTGGAATACCAGCAAGACTAGGGTGAGGTGGACCGAGTCCTGAAGAGCTCGTAACTCATCCACTCAGTTCGCTGACGACGCTGCAACGTAGAGAAACGTAATGTCTTACATGGTGAAGTTCGAACCTTGCTTGGCGCAATGTGCACCTTAATCATTACCACTTCTAATAGGCATTTAAATTTAAAAAAACAACTAGACTGCTTTGTAATTTTAAGTACATAAAGTCATCAAAACTCATATCTTTATATTTTATTATGAACTGTATCTAAGGGTTTATAGAATTATATATGATGAATACATATATTTAAATACTTGAATATTCTAACTTGCATTGATCAGAATAAAAATATAACGAAGACACGAAAATAGTATGTGCAGAGAGAAATATATGTGTGTGTGAGAGAGAAAGAGAGAGTGAGAGAGAAAGAGAGAAGGAGAGATTTATTTATATCTGCATGTTTAATCTGTATGTACATGCTTGATGTTTGCTTTATCAAGAGCTCTAATGACATGCACTCACAGTTCACAAGCTGGATTACACAAGAAGGACACAGCGCCAGCAATTCTGTGACAAGCAGCCTCACAGACACTGAGGGTGACGGCAGAATGAGATGCCAGCTCCGACTTCAGGGTGTTCACCAGGTCATGGAGGCTAGCTATCGTCCACAATGAACAATGCCTCGATTAAGTTTACAGATTTTCCTTTACAGTTTCAAAAAAGTGGCTATTGAATATTATAGCAGAAAAATAATTACCGTATGGAGCAGTAGGCATGTGTCGTATTCTTTTCATTTGAATATTCTTTTAGTCATTAAAATAACTAATGTCATGCGTATGTTATTACTCTCAACGTTTTATTAAAATGTAGACGATAAAACGGTTGAATTTCAAAAACAAAAGCTTAGTCTAATTTATCCCATTAAAACAATGAAAATAAGTCTTTTGACCTTTTAGCTTTTGGTGGGTTTTTTAGAGGAAGAAATTTAGCTTTGTAAAGTTAAGTAACTCTTTCAGAATTTTCTATACTTGACACAGTGCTACATGCTTCAACCAGACATTTTCAAAAGGAATCGGATAAAAATGTACGCTCTCGGTATTTGTAATTTATTGATGACTTGTAATAGATTATTCTATATTATTAAATGCAAAATATAAAGAGACAGAGGCAGAGGAGGATGTGAACACCTATCGTAACAAACTCTAGTGACAGACACCAGACACTCACGTAGTAACAGTCGTTTGTCGACTTCAGTGGCAGCGGCCACAGCCACGAGGACCAGCAGGACAACGATGTACACCTTCATCCTTGAAGTCTGTTATGTAAAAACTTGCTTGATTACTAATGGCAGAACACACTTAGATAAATTGTCTTAATTTGTGAATTAGATTTAAAGAAAGAAATTAAATGTCGTATCCTGGCTATCTAAATATTGTAGAGCTGGATAGGGTGGTGGCATTCACCTTCTTCACAACAAACACGCAGTTTTCTCTTTGTTTTGGGATCAGCGTTCATGATTATCATGTCTGTATTTTGTGGTCAAGCTTCGAATGTTTGGCTGCCTTGCATATGTTACCCGGCACGACACTATTTCAAGGACTGCCCTTCTTAGTTTCTTGGAGTAGTATCACCAAAGAACAAAGAAACTGGCCTACGAAGGTGTAAGGGTAGACTAGTTGTCCTGTGCAGGGACCTACTCATCCTCACCCAAGGCAGGCGTGAGAGACAAACCTTGTCAAGTGCTGCTCTACTCATCAATGGCTGGCACTAATCAAGCGACTAATGACTGGCCTTGTCAGCTGCCGTGTCTATGTCTATGATCCCCACAACGATCAGTCAAGGGAGAAATAACTGATAAGACTTATTAAGAAGACTGATTTTTTCAAGACTCTGGCAGTTTCATCCGCAGATACTAACGCCATATTCCTCTGTTATGGTCTATGATAAAGTACAGTCATCAGAAAACAAAATCAAACAAGTACAAGAACAAGTATAAGAAGTCTATAGACTGATTTCTTACCTTTGCCTTTTTATGAAGACCTAAAAAACTTTAGATGCTCAGGCACAGCTAGGTTTGCTTTTTATTCACTTTGTGTACGTGACTATCTGAGACACACCCTCGGGGCATGACTGACTTTTTACGACAGTATCTATTAATATCTACAAAAAAAACTGGCTCAAGATGATAAAAAATATTCGTTTAAAAGATAATGTATTCTACTTTTTTAAAATTAGAATTGCTGGTTATAATATTGTATGTCACGGATGATTTTTTGTGCTCCTCTAAGTTTTGAACATATTGCATAATTTTTCAAAACTGTTTTAAAAGTTAATTTTAGGATTAATTTCCCAGTAGAGGCGTCAAACTGAATATCTGGAATCATAAGTTTCAAAATGTGAATGAAGCTATTGAGAAACTATAATTTCAATTCTTTGTAGTGTTATGTATTTCATTGTTAAAGGATTGTCTCTCTGGGACAAAGAACATTAACTTTTACCGATAAGATGGGAGAAATGTGAAATGATTAAAGCAGGGGGAATTCGGTCACCTGATTCCTATATATGGCTTTAGTAATTATTAAAAAGGTGTACAAGAATAATTATGGATTCTGCTTAATTTTAACTGAAATATTCATGGCATTATTTATCTCACTGCTTTGCATGAGAAATATCTATGAGGAGTATGGCGTTTTATTTCAGGGATTATAATTCATCCTGATTTTTCTTTTGCTTTTATCACTGTGGAACCTCAGTTGTTAAGTGACAGTAAAGGTTCAGACTTACTTCTACCCCACTCTCTGGATCGTGGACTTGCTAACAAACATGCAGCAGAGAGTTTCTCTTAACGATCTTCTCACGGATCGTCTGTCATCTGGGGTGGATTTCATGTTGCGCCTTCTTCCCACTTATCAGCCAATAACCCACCTACCGGCCGTTAAGCGCAATATTTGGGGTTTCACGTCGAAGTTATCAGCCCTTAAATCGTCCCTATTGCCTGATAATTTATGGGCAGGGGCCTGCCAGTATAAGCACCTTATGGCGTCTATAGTGGCTGTACTTTTACAAAATAGGTGAAATCTTCGAAGAGACAGAATATTTAGGGACCATTATATCTGGACGACGATGTAGAATTGTACAAGAAGTTTGGATTTCGTAGAGTTTATTGTGTATAAAGTAGGAGGTGAACTGGAAATGTCGAGATGCATTTCACTTCGCTTTAATACAACGGGATTTTTTTAGTGTGTGTTCGGCGATGTGGTCGGAATTTCACATCGTGAGGAAAGTGACCAAAGCGCTACTACGACATCCTTGACGATGGATCGTCTTTCCCGACTAGCGAAAGGAAGACAGAAGGGCAAGTTTTATGCTAGCGGTGGTTTTCCAAGTGTTATTGGATGCATCAACGGGGTTCATAACCGCATTTAGGCGCCCCAAATAATAAGCACGAATACGTGAATCGAAACAAATTTCATTCACTGCATGTTCAGATAATACTTTGTAATCAAAAGTTTTTTTTCATATCACAACACTGTTCGAAGTGCCATAGATTGTTGCATGATACTCTTTTCCAATACCAAATCACGATAAATACAAACTTTTTATATTTTCCCCATTGACTAAGATTTTTCTCTCTTGGACGATTCTGCAGATAACATTTAATCACTTTAATATTTATTAAACATCTGTGTGAAAGCAGAAAATAGACTGCTGCTACACAGTCCCAAGATACTAGGAACTGAAAACACTCTCATACCATTAAGTAAAACTTTATCCACACCATTAATAAGCATGTTTTGTTTTATATTTAATGTTGCTCCTTTTGAAGAATTTCTTTTCTGTTAGTTCAGCTAAATGTCGACTGCTGATGTACGATATATTAAAAACATAATATTGCTCGTACTATATATTTATATATTTGAACAGGTTAGTGTTTATCAACGTGCTTGCAAAGTGGCATTCAGGGAGTTTGCAGACTTTGAAAGCAACTGCAGACCACTGGACCAGGTCATGCTATGTGACAGTGGCTACTTGATAGAAGAGTGGATGTTGACACCATTTTAGCATCGTCCAGCCTTGCAGAAAAACAAATACAACCCATCACATAGCTGTACGTGCATCTGGTATGTGAGTTTGCATCAATGTTTTACCAAATGTTCATGTCGGTCACATTGACTAACCATATCTACATGTAATCAAGTCAGACGTGAACACATTCAAATATTTTTCCTTCTATAAAGTATATGTATACACATTATAACATTGAATATGGGAAAAATACTGCTTTGACTAAAACCTGTTTACATGTAATGTGTATGCTATCTGTAAATGTCAATGCCAGTAATATGTTCAGCTAGTATAGTTCATGTAAATCATGGTGAATGAAGTTATTGTATTGTGGTATGCCATTACATTTCAGCAGTCAGTATGAAGTTCAATAGATGGTGATGATGTTTGTATTTCAGGCATCGCTTAAAAGAGATGTTTTCTCTTGGGTCTGCAGATAGAACCAGATCGTGCATATGAAGTAACTTTGGTCACAGTTTGGGAAAGATAGGTCGCAGGATGTGGAAAGCAGGCCTGGCTTTGTTTATTCGGCTTCTTACATCTTTATCTTTAGTCTTTGCTGACTATGCTGCAAAAGTAGTTGAAACGGTTAGACTCTGTAATGCAATCCCCATATAGTTAAAGGGGCTTCTTGCTTGTTTTTTGATCGGCATTGCCTCCGTCTTCTTGATGTTGATGGTCAGGCCAGTCCCCGCTGCTTCTTCTGAGAGCTGAGTGAGCTTTGTCTAATCGTGTTGCTGCTTGTGGGACAACAGGCTGAGTCATCTGTAAAGTCGAGATTCTCAAGTTGCCTGGCCAAGGTTAACTGAACGCCCGCGTTGCTGTTAAAGGTTGTTCTTTTCATGATACAGTCTATGACGATCATGAAGATAATCGGCGAGAGCATACAACCTTGCCTCACTCCAGTTCTCACTGCGAAGGGGTCAGTCAGCTTTCTGTTGTGGAGCAACTTCCATGTCGGGTCTTCATACAGTTGCTGGACAATGGCAATGAACTTTAGTGGGAATCCGTAGTGCTGCATTAACTTCTATATTGTTTCTCTGTCTGGGGAGTCAAAAGCCACAAATTTCAAGTAGAGTGGCTATTGAGTGGCTATTGAAAATCGATGGACTGTTCAATGGCAGTATAGCGATAGGTCTGTGCATTATTTACCCTGTCGAAAGCGTGCCTGTTCTTGCATCAGTTACTTCTTGGGGCATTCTTCAGTCTCTCCAGAATGAATCTGATCAGAACCTCGCTGTGAATAGACAATAGCGTAATCTCGCGCCAGTTGCTGCACTGTGTCAGGTGCCTTTCTTGGGTAGCTAGACAAGGCTCCAGTCTGCTGGAACTTGCTCTTGCATTAATGTCGTTCATTATGAACTTAAGGTCTTGTTTCGGAGTACGATGAATCAGCTATTGTAGGGAGTTGTAAAATTCTTCTTTTTCCTATTCTTTAGCTGCTTTAGTAAGTGCATAGCACTGAATGATGGTAATATTCCTTTCTTTAGAGTTGAATCTGGCTGACTTGAGTCGTGGGGAAAGTAGGATCTATGCTGTTAGTGCTCTTGCAGCCTCTGGTGTCATCAGTACTGCTACTCCTTGTGTGTGGTCATGGTCAGGGTCTTCATGTCCAGAGTAGATGATAGTCTTCCCTGACGAAAGTCTGGTCTGATCGTTGCCATTCCACCTTGTCTCGCACAGGCCAAGGAGCTCGATGCCTTAGTTCTTCATTTCCTGGGCTACCTGAGCTGATTTCCCTCTCTCTTATTGGGTTTTAATGTTCCAAGTCCCTACCTAAGTTTTCCCATGGCAATGAGAAGATTGGTAAGGGAGATGACTTCCCGATGGCTTTCGCCTACAAGCGTCATAGGCCCTTCCTAAGAGGGATCTTCCCCTCCAGGATCTCGTTTTGCTTGTGTTGTAATTTCGGTTTCTATAGCAGGAGTTGTTTTACAAGATGGGGTTGCTTGCCCCACGCCCGACCCGCTTTTTTCGTCCGGGCTTGGGACCGGTAGGTTAATCGGGAGGTTTCCAGGTGGAGTTATGACGCTATATAAATAAATTTTGTTACTGTTGCTGTTGTTGATGATGTAATTACAACAGCTCTAAATTTAAATAAAATAATAACCAACAATACGTTTGCCCACCCCTATTTTCTGCTTTTCCGTTATCACGTGTTCTTTTCTAATATTTTCCCCATCCCCCATCAACATTGCCTCACGGTAAACATGTATTTCAGGTTAACGTAGAACTTGTTGAAGATGTTTGCAAGGCAATAATCAATTATAACTGTACTGAATATGCGTTCTTTAAGCTCATGCATGAAATAGTGCGTGCGTGTGTGTGTATGTGTATTTCCAAGACCATTAAAGTGTTTAAAGCAAGAAGTAATAGTTATGAAAATACAGATTAGTAAACACAATGACTAGCAGCTCCAGTTGATGATATAACTTTATGTTGATATTTGTGGCAAGTTTTCAACTGTAGAGATACTCATTTAGCTCTAAGAATTAATCTCCTAGAAAAAGGTACAATCCGCTACAAGAAAAGAGCATTCATTATGACATTGAACAATATCATCAGTAGCTGGTGAGGACATTGTCTTTCCTGTATTTAGAGGAAATCTTCATGACCTTTACTCGCACTCATTTGCACTAAAATAAAGTACTATCACAAACGGATAGACACACGCTTAAAGCACCTTTAGCACCACAACCACATCACTACGACACAACCATGGCAACACCATGACACGACGTGACACAGTATCGAGATAATTGTATAAACATAAACAATATTGCATCTGCATTCCAAATAAATTACAAAAAAGCAATAAACAAGTTTCTACTTTCAAAGCTTTATTTCACTTTGGTTCCAGGGAGGATGTTTGGACTGAAGCCGGGAGCTGCAATCTGAATCTCCTCATTTGCCAACACCAAGGCTGCAAAATCCGGGAATGAGGTTTAGAATATTTATCACGAGGATCAAATACATCATTTTCTACTGATTATTGCTCAGTTCGTATTCAAACCTTGTATACATTGATTATCTGCAGCGTTTCAATCTCACCTCAAACGACGGACATGAGAAAGGTCATCTAGTAGTCTGACTAATTCTAATTCAAAGACGGTAATACCTTTACCTTTTAAACCCACCAAAGCAGCAAAAGTCATTGTTGTAGAAGTTTTAACTAAGTTCAGTTTTTATAAAAGATATATTTAAGTGCAACTATTATTAAATAAAAGTCTAATTTGATCATCTACTCACAGTGAGCATGCAGCACCACACAGAGCAGCTCCAATGCCCTCAGTCAGAACATCACACGCCGCCGTGCATGCCACAGCCGTCAGCTCCTTACCGTGCTGGCGCAGGTAATTTTCAATCTGATGTGCCAAGGATGAGATGTCTGTCGAACATTTTACGTGAATTGCAAACTGTGTAGAGTTCAAACACTCTGAGCATCTTAGTTTACCTTATAATATTAAACCTTACATATTTATAAAAGTATGAAAATCTTATTTTTTAGTTTAAAAATGAGTTCTTTATATTGTATTTTGCTGATCTCCCAAATTGTGTCACCTGTCCAACATACTTCGCCCTTCTCTATATCACCATAGTTATTAAGAGTCTTATGATGCTGCTTGTTCTGCCTTAATATATTTGTTTTCAAAAAACATAAAAGTAATTGATCAAAGACAATACCGATGACAAAGACAGTGACAATGACAATGACAAACTTTGTCCCAGTGAAAAGGTTCTGCTGTCTTTCGAGCTACAAACAAACGATGCTTACCGATCAAAAGTCGCTTGTCTATCTCGTTAGCACTGGTGAGGGCTACAAGGGCCAGGATAAGCACGATGTAGATTTTCATCTTCAGATTCCTGGTAAAATTAACGATATTAAAATACCCATTCAAAAAATTGTTTCAGACTCATTATGAAGAAAATAGCCAATCTTACTCTTCAAGTATTTTTCTGGCATTTAAACGCTGAAGGTTAGTGTCTGAAGGAAGTTTAATTTAAACTAAAGACGGCTAATTGCGGATGTCGAATTATGAAAAGTAAGGCACCTAGTGCAAACTATATTCGATGAGGAAGGTCTGAAGATGGAAGAAAAGATAATTTCACTGGCTCGCGAATGTTTGTGATGGGCCAGGAAGGATATGAGTTTTATAAGTTGAAATTAAGGGAAAGATGACGCAAAGGGGGAGGATTAATGGCTGGGTGCTTACAATGCAATACAAGAACACACTGACCAGTAGGTCAATCTCCTTTACCTCTTTGCTCAAGCAACAGTACATCAGTGTCACCTTGTCAAAGACTGACCTTTAATGTGCCTTGGAAGCTGGTCAAAACTGTGGTGGCCAGAAGTGGCTTATAAACGAGATGAAGTGTATTGGCTGTTCACCTAAAACCGCTGCCGCATCTATTCATGTGCCTCCATTAACGCCCGTCAGTCAGGGGTCCTTGATTAATTAAAACGATATGCCTTGAGCCAGACTCAAGGACCAAACGCAAAGATAGATAGGACAACTGGTTGAATGTACACCTGACAGTCTGTGCCACAAAATGAAAACCAATACAGAAACAGGTGGAAAGCAATCCCTCTCACCTGGCCACAGCCGTATGCATGAAACCCTCAAGAGCTGTGTCATAAACAAAACCACAAAGAGCGGCGTGGACCAAGAGTCAGAGAAATCTGCAAACAATTTGTCCGCAGACCGTGCTCCTATAGACCAAACATGTCTGTAGTACATACGAGGTAAACCACATAGTTTGAGCCAGGATATAAACACATCTGTTTCGGACAGGTGACAACCAAGAGATATCATAGGACAGTCTATATTTTTCTAACAGTTCCCTCTTTTTAACCAATTTCCAACACTTGATCCCTTTGTACCGCCTGCTTCAGGCTGTTGTAGCTCAATATCAATCAGACTTGAAGTGTGGACTCCTAAATATGAAGATGACCGTGATGGAAAGTTTGGGCTTGACGGAAATTGAGAATGGATTCCGTCTAATCTGTGAGGGTAAAGAGCTGCATAGGTTTTATACGTAAATAGTTTATTATTTGTGTTTTTCTGGCATGCAAAATAAACAAACTACCTAATTATTGCATTCTTTTAATATTAGTCTTTCATATTATAATGCAATTGTATTGGGTACACAATCTATTGTTGACGCCATTATGTGAAACTAAATACAAAAACTTCAAAACCCTAAAGTTTAAAATAGAATACAACACAAATTAAGTTTGCTTTGTCCATCTTCTCTTACCTTTACGGCTGTGGCAGACGACTGACGTAGTCAAGCTTGAAGACATCCACACACTGGCAGGCTTCCCTTTTATATCCCAACCCACTGGTCCGTAAAAATTTAAGACGCTGGAAACGTCGTGACTGACAAATTTTACTATAGCATTTTTTTGTATTTTGGTACACCCTACTTTTAGTTAGATCTTTAGAAAAACATAGATAAGATGTCCTTCAATCGAGACTAAATTGTAAAAATGTAGGTGACCCACACTTTTTGTAACCATTTAAATTGTTTCACACTTACTTTGCTTTCTTCAGTTTTTTTTTTCTTCAGTTTATCAACTATAACAGTAAAGTGTATGACAAAACTTGCCCTTAGACAACTTAACTAGGATCTCATCACCCGGGAATAAACTGGAGAATAAGAGTGTGACCAGGAAGTCCTACGGCAACATGATTGTTTTTCTTTCTTAATTAAAAATGGTATGGTGGTGGATGTGAACATCTGGACAATGTACAAGTGAAAAAATTACGTATCGTGGTGTTAATCATTGCTTAGAATTCCTCTGTACCCAGGTCAGGACAACATACGGATGACGGCCTTTCCATTTATGCCAGAGAGATTTTACTCCCCTTGCAATCATTAGACCTACCCCTTATTATGTATGACCTTCCATTTGAAATGATTACCAAGGACAAGTCACCTGAGGGGAAGAGAAGAAGGACAACAAACAGGAAATGCCACCATTACTGTTTATATTTCTTTGAGAACATGCTGTCAATGGGCAAGAAGGTGGATGAGTTGGAGGATTTCGTCTTGTGCCCGAAGGGGTATTGTGTTCTCTTGAGACTTTCATGCTCGCTTGAAACAAAACGTTGCTGAAAGCATTATGATGACCATCTGTTTATGACCGTTCAGTTACCATCAGCAGTAAATTCATCGAAGGAGATTTATTTGTTAACGAGAGATAAGACCTTTTTTATCCCACAGGGAAATTAGATGGGGCTCTGTATGGAAGGAGAACAACAAACCAACAATACTACAACACATTTATATCCGCGCCACCCAATAGACTCATACAATTATGGTTCTGTCTTACATATCATCTACATTTATTATCCCAAAGCCCCGGGTTGAAAAGTCGTATGGCCGAAACAACTCATGTCAGTCTAATCAAGCCCAACAGGTCTGTCAGGGGAGAGGCCAGACTAAAATGTTGCGGCCTGGCCCTCCAGGTTGGTGGTTTTGCTTTCTGCTAACAACCCACTCATGTAAGAAGAAAAGCTGTAACAGAAACCGCAACAGCAAGACAACAAGTCGGGAAGATTTCTCTCTCGAAGAGGTTACGACACGTGGTGGTAAAAGCCTTAGGGAAGTCAGCTTGCCGACTCATGTTTTAACGAAAATCAGAATAGGGACCTGGAACATCAGAACCCTCTATGAAAGGGGCAATAAAAATGAGAAAATACATCAGGGTTCTCGCGTTATGCGAAACCAGATGGAATGGAAGTGGCCAGACCAGACTAACATCAGGAGAAACCATTATTTACTCTGGCCACAAAGACCTGGACCACCCATGGAGTAGCACTGCTGATGTCAACAGAGGCAATGCAAGTGCTGATGGTCAGACCAAAGAGGTGTTGCTGTGGCCCTATGCTCCTCAATGAGCAAGAAGGAATACATAAAATTTAAACTTTATATTCCAAGTGAATTCTCACATTCGCACTTTACATTAGTTTCTATTGGCGGCAAAGCGAATGCTACTTCTTGTAACATATAGTCGATAATGTGACACATAGACTCTACTCCGCGTCAACAGATGAGTCAGATTTTATTTTTGGGTCATTCTAATTAATTAATCTGATCTGACAAAGATATCAAAAACGTATTATAAATATGTGACCTGTCCAAAAAAAACAGAAGCAAACTACTCTGACAGACCTCCTCAGCATACACAACAAAGTATATGTCATCCTGTAGGGCTTCTTACCACAGTAGTGTGTATCTGGCCCCTGTGTAACGGCCCTTGTGTGACCGTATCGAGCTAATTACTGTTTGTAAAGAATTCAACAGGTGATGATGATATACATTTGCGGGATTTTTTAGGCTGCACTGTGTGGAATGTTTTTTTTACAGTTCATGTGGTAGCTGAGATGAGATGACACACGTTCTTTCATCTCACATTTTAATCGAACTAAATAATAAAATCTTGTTTTCTTTACTAGATATTCCTTGGAGAAAAATTCGAATCAGCGGATATGAGAGAGATGATAAAGAAGACAAAAAGTATGAGGACGATAGAGATTTTACCTCAGAGGAGTCAGCTTCAGAGTCAAGAAATTTCCAGCACTGCCCATCATGAAACGATGCTGCTAAACTAAGTATAAACGCACTTTACGAGGTGTTAATTGAGATTAAAATAACGTTTAAATGTATCTTCATTAACACCAAAAGCCTTAATACAAATGGGTGGAGTTAGAAAGGAGAATTATAGAAGTTCAGAAGCCGAAAGAAACGATAACAGTCATCTACATGTGTTGCCTTTGGAAGGACCATTAATGACCTCCAAAATCCCTTTGCCTTAAAATCTTTTGACATTATATCCAAGGTACACGGACGTTTTGCCGCCGGACGTTTCGGCGCGGAGCACTTCATTTCGGCATTTCACGCGGGACCTTTAGCCGAAGTCAAGTGTGTGACGCCCCTTAGCTCACACATTTCTCTCGCCATTGTATCCATGTTTTTTCTCAAAGCTGTTGCGCATAATCTGTGACAATCAAAGTGAACTGTCTGTGAAGTCTGTGTGTAAAATTTGTTTGAAATAAAGAATTATTGTGTAGTCTAGTAGTTACTTTCATTCTTTGAGAAGTAAGTAAGCTCTCTCTCTCTCTCTCTCGCTCTCTCTCTCTCTCGCTCTCTCTCTCTCTCTCTCTCTCTCTCTCTCTCTCTCTCTCTCTGACATAATGCGGCGAAACGCCGGTCGGCAAAACGTCCGACTCCGAAACGTCCGGCGGCGAAACGCCGGTCGGCAAAACGTCCGACTCCGAAACGTCCGGCGGCGAAACGTCCGTCGGCGAAACGTCCGCACACGGTGTCCAATGCCTTCAAACCTTCAACTGGTATAATTGTGAGTACTGTATATGCACAATGCGCTTATAAGGCCTTTACTCGAAAAATGACAAGAGTTCGAATGAAAGCTTCTCAGTCATGTTTTTGGTGCATCTGATCATGAAGAGCTTGTTGCTATTCCAAACTGGAGTACTCAGACTTCCTATGTTTATACAACCATATCCTGGAATAACAATGGTTTTTATAAAGTCAACTTTGTGTGTAAAGCTTTCTTCTAATGACGGGAAATTTTTATTACAATTTAACAGATCTGTACACAAAAATAATTTATACAAAAGCACAGCACTAAAATACTGCACTCAAATGGTTTATTGTTGTATGTTAAAAGACATTAGGAAAAAGGACTGAATGATTGGAAGAAAACTAAGCAAACATTTTTTCATTAGAGCAAGGTCTTCCAAAAACTGTCCCTTGGCTCTTAAAGATTCGACAGCACCAGTCACGAAGGAGATAAGAGGCAAGAGAAAAAAATGTGTTTCGTTTAGATGTATTGCAAGTGAAAACATTTACTTGTACAATCTGCTTTAGCTTTCATAACTATGACCGCGTTTTACTACTCTCGATCTAAGGTCTTCCATTACATTATCTTATCGTCTCTGGATGAGTAGACTTCCAGTCTCATCAAACCTTAAGAGATGCACTTACTCGTAGGTACGTTTTCAGTTTATCTAACCTTGTGAGATATGGAAAAGCGGACAAACTAGTGACTAGAACACCGGTTGTCCGTTTCGAACGCCAACACACTAGTCAGTTCGGTACTCGTGATAGGTTTTTTTTTCCAATGTTACCCAGATGTGAAATTACAACGCCCCTCCCCCAATCCCCCAACCTCCTCACATACACCTAAAGTTAGTGTGGTTTCTAATACTGTGGTCTTTATTTACCTAAACACAAAGGGGTTCTCTTACTTTTTTAACTGATCTGTTGCTGATTTCGATATCCTACTGTTTGAAAAACGCCTCTTTGTAGTCTACGTGTAGGTAAGTGCATACTGTGTAGTAAGAGCGTTGATGTGCGTGTGTCAATGTGTGCTGCTCGTAGTGGAGCATTGTACTCACGTGTATTCTCTAACTTTACCTTCAGATTCAATAGACGTTCAGATTCTGTGCGAAAGAGGTAATCAATTGTATATTCATTCTTGCCTAGTTTAGGTGAGGCAACAAAGGTACTGATGGTTTTTGTCAGAAAGTTTGTCATCCAAAGGAAAAAACTATTGCATTGTGTAATTTTGTTATCTATTTTATTTTGTTTTACTTTGTGACTTTCTTCCCTTCTAATAGACCGATTAAGGGGAGATAGCTTTAGTCCTAAAGGAGCATTTACCTATCTCCCCATATTGGGCCTATAAGTTCTCAAAGAATATTAAATAAAAAATAACAAATGATGTTACTACTTGTGGATTGCTGAAAATGACTTAATATTTGATTGTTACAAGAAATAAGTAACAGATAAAAGTGTCAGACATCTGGGACCTCGCAGACAGACAACAAACACGGCGAGTTATGTAAAAGTGTGTATAAAAAAAAAAACAAAAAAAAAAAACAAAAATCAAAAAAAAAAAATGCTAGACTACGTGGGAGTAGGACATGTTTGTTTAGGTATCTCAATGAATATTTTGTATAACCCAATACTTTCTTTATGTCTATGTCATATATTGTTGCATGTGTGTGTGTGTGCGTGCAGGAAGGTTAATTTGCTAATCTCAGATTTTGATCTCTAATGTTCACTTTTTCAGAGTGCATCTCCACTAGAATATCTGACCTCTTGATAGCCATTTTTCAGGCCACGCGACACAGATTCACAAAAAAAAAATACCATTAAAACATACTCACGTTCCAACAGATATTTAAAAAGAAATTGACACGTTGATCTAGCTTTAATGACCCACAATGATAACGTTTTGTTCAGTTGATCAACAAAAAAGTTATCTATTGCTATATTTGTTTTCGCGTGACGAACTAAAACTCAATAAGGTCAGCTTGATTTCAGACAAGTTGTCTTCATTATTTGCCATATTTTGGATTTATAAAAATTGTAAAAAAATAATTCTGTCAAAAAAAATTTTAAGTAGTTTTAACATATCACATGATCGAGGAATCGTCTACATCTAGTCCTCCTTCAGAAGGGTTCCAACACAATTTGCCCGTACACGGAGAAAACCTTGGCTAGGCAAGTGATTTCCCTTTTCCCGCTGACATTCTCACTCATTCTCCAGTAAGTGTTATTTACCCTTGCAGTTCACAAACAGCGAAGGGGTTAAACTAACCTAAAAACACGGAGGCACGGACTGCTCAGTGACACCTGCAAGAAGTGTGTTCTAGAAAGTATCTTCGGGAAAAGTTTAACCCTGTGTGAAATTTACTTAGAGAGCTAATGTCAATCATCTCAACCCATCTTGCTACGTGCCTTGCATTTTAAGAAACAAGCAAGGACGGTATTAAACATAATTTGCATTGCTTTGGCAGTTGATGATATGCTTTTTTTTTTTTTTTTTTTTTTTTTGCTGATTACGTCATTAGTTTCACATATGAACGTGTGATTTTGACTACATGAGTAAACTCGGATGATCCCCAAAAGTGTGTATTTCTGCTCAGATATAAAGAAAACAGCAGAGGAAAACAGTCAGAGGTGTTAGTAAATCAAGAGGATTTAACTGAACTATACAATGCAACGTGTCGACTTCAGTTCATAAATTCATAAATACTGATTTGGTTTTTATCAAGAATTTATTACACATCGTTGACAGTTTTGATGTCAGGAAGATGGTGTTGATGGGATACCCGTACTCCACTCAATTCTTCCAGTTATAGTGCCTTGCGCTGCAACCTTTTGTACATCTGTACACCTTACAATCACACAGGCACTTTCCAGCTCCCCCTTCCTGAAATAAAACACTGGAAATAAATGCGAAGCACGTGCGTATTTCCAGCACATTAAGCCCATAACTCGGCATCATTGCCACATCTACTTCCACGTTTCCCACCATCAGTTGCTTCAGGGTTTCGTACGCGAGCGTACTTGTCTTGCACACCAAGGACAGCTGCCGCGACTCCACCATGACCGCATTCTATATATGGAAGACGTCTCCATGGAAACAGTAACAAAGGCCAAAACCAGGCAACGATTATTACGGCTACCGGGACTCATGATGTAGATTATTCGTCAGATTAAGATTAAATTATTGTGTATGATATATACTATATATATATAGACACATACTATATACAAGATATATGTGATAACAGTGCAGTCTGTAGAAGAAAGGAAAGAAGTACTTATTTGTGTATAATGTTAATTGCAATATCATGATCAAGATTACTTGGCTTCTTTATCAGTGACAATCAGAATTGTAGCAATTGGAGCAAAGAATCCACAAAATGTATGCATGACCACTGGGGTGTTATTTGCACATTATTTATCGAAATTAGTTATTAGAATATACATTTGAATTTAAATATTACTGTTTTCTTCTTATTTTCAGTTGTTTGAGTACAAATCCATGTTGAATTGAGTAACCAGTAAACGAATTTAAGATGGCACTTAAACACAGAATCTTTGCCTACTTTCAAACATCACGTAATACCTGATTGGTTGACTTTTTCCAGCATTTAAAGGGAAGTAATGTATAGTTAACCAGTTTCTAAAGGTTCCAGTACTTGCCTCCCTTATCTCCCTTACGTATTCATTCATTTACGCACAGAGAGATTACACGGAGAAGTGTTTCGCGAGTCAAAGCGAACGCGGCGCCCTCACACGATCTCGTACAGCGCGGAAAGAAAGATAACTTATGTCTCACCGTTTTACCTGTGCTTAAATTTTAGCACTGTCGTCAATATGTTTAGCTGTGTTTACCAGCCAGTTAAACAAATGTAGTTAATAAAAAATATATAAACTTTCATGAGCATCTATTTGTGTAGGCACCGAGACACGTGGATCTGTTGGCTCAAAAGAACTACAAAACATGTTATAAAGAAAGTTTTTTACTCTGTCAATCCCTGGTAACCATGTGCTGCAGGCAGTGGGTTTAAATTGTCACATATCAAGTAGAAAGGAATAAACATTACTCACAGTGATGAAAAAATAGCTATAGTTCATTCAGATGAGGCTATTTTACAGGTTATGTTGATTGTACAAAGGGTGTTAAACAAGGTGATGCACGTAGAGCTCTAATTTTCTCGCCTTTTAGTATTTTAGTATTTAGCCCTCTTCAATAAACAGAAAATCCTTAGGACGGCATCCCGTATCCTAACTATTCCTAGTCATGTGTTGGCGAGTGAGTTCTCACTCCTGCGGTCTGGTCGCAGATACGCTGTACCGGTAAGTCGAACGAACCGTTACCGTAACTCGTTCATTCCGCGAGCCATCCACTTTTTAAATTCCACTAGCTGTGATGATGTGTCCGTCTGAGGTGACCTTGTGCGGGGTGCCCACTGAACCTCCTGTTGCTGTGTTACTGTATGAGTGGGTGTGTGTGCACATGTGTGTGTGTATATCTCGCCAGAATCTATTCCCTTTAATCTCTCACATCATTCTTCCCTCTAGTGTGCTGGCGTGTCATCATACCTATAATTGCCCTTGTGGATGAATAAAGTTGTATTGAATTGAATTGAATTGAATTGAATTGAATTGAATTGAATTGGCTTTAGAAATTATAAACAATGGAAAACATGTGGCACCTATTGCACATGATTTCATGGAAATATTTATCTTGTTATTTGCATAGGATATTGTATTAATGTCAGAAACTGTAATAGTATACAAAGTCAAAGGAATACATGACCTAAAGTATTGTCAGCTTGTAGTGAGTTGTGTATTGTTCGTGTACAAATGACGTCTTGTGGCTGACGTCTTGTGTGCGTCATTTATTCCACGTCACTTGAAGCACAAAAAGACGTCATATATAAGAAAAGAAGTTGCTCTCAAAATGGCCGAGTGAGCGGGAGAACACAAAGGTCTTCTACGCCATCTTTATAACTCTCTCAGTGACATTCCTCTGAGCTTGTGCCTCTTCGATTCGATTCACCTACAAATCTCTTCATCCTCATCGTCATCTGAAGGGGGCTCGTCGAGCGTTGTGCTGTGTTATGTTGTGTGTAATACGTTGTGCGTATGCAAGGTAAGTGTACGTTCGCCACATTACACAGCTGTTAGACTAGATGTTAGTGTAAGTAAAAGTCACATTGCTGTTGTTAGAAAAGAGATTTTTAGCGACAAATGAGAGGTGGATCTATGAAAGTGTACAGATGAATGTGGTTAATACTGGTTAATATTTATGTCTTCATTTACTGTTATTTTTTTATTGTGCGTCAGAAGATTTAAACCTGCTAAGCAAAGAAAGAAGTGGTTTTGATTTTTAGTCCATTATATAGAACAGGCAATCATTCTGTATATATATATTTACCATTTTTTTTATATGCAAGTCACATCAAAAAGCGCAAATGGGGCTGGATAGGACACACCCTGCGCAAAGCAGACTTGGAAAAGAACTGTAGAAAGCGAGGCAAAGGACGTGAGAACCACCTAGACCCAACTGAAGGGGACTGCCCTATACCATGTCCGCTAGCGAGGTCTTGTTGCGGCCCTATGCTCCTCGAAAGAGCAACAAGGACTACTAAACTAAAAGTTATTAACGTCGGTGCCGTTATTAATGTCAGTGTTGTTTTCCTTTCTCATGTAACACTGTTTGTTTTTATTTGTATCTGTCATTTATCCGTAGAAGTTTATATGTATGGGTGAAATGCTAATTGTGTATAGTCAAATCTCACCATACTCTTTAAACGGTTAATGGAGGAAACTAAATGCCAATGACAGTCCCAGCAGATGTCACTTGTGTGAAGACTTAAAACGATATTTGCTACGGTCAGCAACCAGGTGCAAACAACACACGTGACTTCACATGTTAATGACGACTACTTGCACGGTTATGAACTTGTTTCTTTGAGGCTCGTATATAATAAGTAGGGATAAGTCGCAGCGTCTATTATGGGATAGCCGGGACACACACGAGTTCAGAACGAGACAGACACGTATGCTTCTCGTCGACTGCCCGCGGCCTTATGAGGACGATTTTGGAGAATGATGCTTGCATCAAAGTATTAGTCTGTTTAAAAGCTAAGTTTTTAGAAAAGAACATATCTGAGCAATCTTTTCCTTGTTTCTGAATACGAATAAATGTATTTGAAATTTAGCTATAATTAGTCAAGTCATTCTTGCTTTCGAAGTACGAATACGAGTTTTAGGTTTATTATTACATGATCTTTCCTCGAGACTATACACGTTTTGATATACTGTACAAGGGCATATGTATATACATATATACCTATATGTGTGTGAATGAGACACTTTTATGACTAAGTGTCTGTGTGTCTATGTATTTACATGTACATAGACTCAGATATGTTTCTCGTTTCTCATATTTGTAAAGTGCTCATATTGTCTATTCTAATAGCGCAATATATATATATATTATTAAGTTAGTAGTGGTACTTTATTCTCTGATTTCTTAGAAACTGTGGAAGTCGCTACTTATGCTTGTTATTATCAAATTGTGAGAACAACACACAATCAATGATGATTAACGAGACCAGTTCATACAAAGCAATGTACAAATATATAAGCAACAAAACAATTTTCACATTTGTATTTCACATCTTCGGCTGATTTGAGCAAGACTGAGATAATGTAGACAGACTTTACTGAGCCTCAGTCACAAGTCCGCCCACAGATCCGCCCAGTGCTTGTGTCACGCTGTAACAAAAGCAACTTATTACAATAATACCTGCTTTTGACAGTCCAGATGAAGTCATCGATTTTTTTTCATTAATTAAGAAATATTAGAAACTGCTAAGTAAAAGTGTAAAAAACATGTAGTATGATTTGAAATAATAACAATAACAGCAAGTAAAATAATAAATTGAGTAGTTTTTACTTTAAGTTTTGAAAATATTTTATCATTTGTGAAAATATTATGGCAGCAAAATGGTTAAGAAAAAGTGGAACAGCTGAACCGTTATTTCAACATTTTCATCAGAAAGAAAAGCATTGTGTGTGTACATATATATATAAACACTGTTTACATGTGCAAGCTCTTTCAGGAAGGAGAACAAATGTAACTGTCAAAGCTGTTCAAAACCTTTCACTAGTCCTGCTGTTTGGTCATTTTCACTGTTTGTACGTTGGTGCGTTTATGTCAACAAAGAAACAATGAGAGTAGTCAAAAGAGTATTCGTATATGGGACTGTGGCTATGGGGTGACGTCACGACTGTGAACGAGGGTCAGGTGTCATAGGTCATAGGGTCACGAAATCAGATTTGAAGAAACACAAATAAATCGAGAAGTAGCTGTAGTAATTTAAGTAATCTGTTTTACGCGAAACAAGTATTTGTCCGGTTAGCAACAGTCCTCTGCTTTTAGCAAAAAAAAAGAGGTTTGAAAACATCGCAGATTTTCCAATAAAGAAAGTGTTAAGGCTTAGTTTTTTTCCTATTGACCGTTTGTACGTATGTTTTAGTTGGCCTTGCGTGACTAAGATTTTATATATATTTTTTTTCTTGGTCATCATCTATACTTGAGACCTTCTGATGCTAAAACTCTTCCTTCACAATTTCAACACAAAAAGTGCAGATTTTCAGGAGCATTTTTGCGTTTTGTCCGCAAAACCACCGGTTGCACGGTTTTCCTTCGAACAATGTTAAGGTCAATATGAGTAGTTTTCTTCCATTGCAAAAAATGATGCGGCACACTTTGTATATTACTTTCGACAGGTAACAAACTTTTTTAAACAAAACTAGACTATTTCTTTTTTATAAAATATTGTATTAAACTATTTCAATCATCCCGTTTCATATAGACGCTTCTGTATCACTAATCAACAGACAATACTACTTTATCTTGGCCCGTTTAAATAGTAAGTTGATGAAAATGTTTCCTACAGTGTAAACAGCTTAGAAGTGCTTGGATAGATAATGTACCGCGTGCTCTTAAAACACTAGAACTTAAACGAGCCAAAACAAAACAACAAAAAGTAAGCATTACTCGAATAACCGTAATTTCTATAACATAATGGTTTCGTATTTTACGCAGTCGAACTTGCACGAGACCAAGATGTACAAATAGGTGCACTTGGTGTGCTTGTCGATGAAGTCGGTTTGGGAATGAGCTACAATGTTACAATTATGCCCGCTGTCTTTATATCTCTATATCACACTTTTATCACGCGTGTGAGTTGTTGTGTGGTTGTTATTAACTACTACAGATGATATGTACTTACACCGTGCAGGCTGTGGGACACAGGAGGCTGAGGAGGGCAGCAAAGGTCTTGCACAGAGACTCGCACTCAGCCTCGAGCGAGGGACTGGAGGCCAGGTGGGCCAGGTCGTTCTTCAACCTGTTCACCAGATCATCTAAGCCCGCTGTCGTACACAAAAAAGAGTGTTTTAACTCAGACATAATTTCAAATGCATAGCGAAGAGTAAAAAAAAATCCTTCACAAATTATGTCATTGACTTACACAGTAGCAAATGTGTTTTTTTCATGGAGTTAATCTAAACAGACCGTGATTTATGAAAGGAAGTTTAACAAAGTTAGACAATGAATAATATTTTTATCACGAATATTTTATTTCAAATATTTTTAAACTGTTTTGTTATGTTTAGATGAAGGCTTATCTAGGCAATCCCGTAGGTAAACTTAAAAGATTTTTACCTATGTATTGATTGACATATTTGGGTCTTGACCAATCGATTGTAATACAGTTTTAGGAGTAAGAGAATGACTTTAGTCAAGGTACTCAATCAGGAGAACTACTCTAGTCATGGTACTCAGCTTGATTGTACGCTGTCTGTTACTCAGAGTTACGCATGCACGTGATCTGCACGCTTGTTCTTATAACAGACATGTCTATGATAATATTTGACAGTTGATTCTACTTGACTGTGCGAGTTGATTTAACATACCCCACAGCCTCATTTCCTTAATTATTACAAAAAGATTATCGAAGTCTGTTTAAAAAGTAAGCCTACTGAAACGAAAAGGTTTCAACAATATTCTTGTTTTGAAGTAAGAAGAACGAAATCTATTTAAATTATTAGCTATTGTTAGAAATTTACCTACAATTAGTTCGTATATGGGACTCGTATATCGAGGTAAGTCGTTATTGCTTTGAAAGTACAAACGAAGACAGATTTCATATCCTTTCAGAAACTATACATGCTTTAATGTATCATAAAAATATAAATATAATTATATGGTAATAATTGTGTGTACGTAAGAAATCCATCAGGAAAATAAAGAATTCCATTCATTACAATTTTTTTAGTAAAAATGTTAAATCATACTTAAGTAGAAAAACAGACTGACAGAGAAAGACCAAAGCACAGAACAACAACGTCTTAAATATTTTATTCAATCACTTAGTTAAGAAGAGGAGGGAATATGGCTAAGATGTTGCCATTATATCTATCTCCATTGTCATTATAAAATAAGTCTGCTTTGTTCTCAGTATTGAAAAAGAAAAAAGAGAGAGATGAACAAGCAGGAAAAGAAGAACAGAGAGAGAGAGAGAATGACACCAGGAAAAGAAATCATTAAAGACTTTTGAGATATAGCTACCGACATAACACACTTACGCAAGAACAGTCTCCTGTGGACGTCGGCAGCAGCGGCCATAGTCACGAGAGCCAACAGGACTACAATGAAAGCCTTCATCCTCAGAGTCTGGGACAGAAGACGAATTGTTTGTAGTTATAGAAAACCAACCCTTTATTCTGTAATCATAGTTTATTTTTAAATAGAAGTTTAACAAACAAAAATATAAATTATTCGAAAAGGAGCCTTAAAACGTTGAGACTTGGTGTCAAAGAGAAGTCTACAGCCATCCTAGTGTCAACAAACCAAGCAACCGTGAAAGCGCTGAATGAAGATCAGATATGTAATGTAGTGTAAAGGCTGGTGGAGCTGCTTCCATCTTAACCTCCAACATACTGACGGGCATCATCCTGTCCTCCTGAAGGGTCTAAAGCAGTGGTGCACAACTTTTACTTGCCCCAGGGTCGCATTCGACATGATATAAAAATTTCGCACTTCAGAAAATGACGTTTTTTCGGAATCATGCCGACGTTAAAATTAAAATTATGCAGCAAAGGGTGAGATTCGGTTGAAAAGAAAGAAATCATAACTCTGTGGCGGGCTTAGTGTGATGTTATAACGAGCGGACCATGAGGCACCTTCTCGGACCGTAGGTTGGGCATACCTGGTCTAGAGATACAAGGTCTAAACCTTTTCATACATCTGTCTAATGAATACTATTGGTTATTTATCCAGAGAAATCCTTTACAGACTGTCCCACGTTTCCAGCTATTTCGTCGGCAGATCCTAGTCCTACTGCTACTCTGATATTATAGTCTGTGACAAATTGTCAAGTAACGATGAAGGCTAGAACAGACAAGTCATAAACACCATGTTGCTGGTTATTTATCTGTCCTCACCTTTGCTGTTTGAGCTGAAGTGGAATCTCGCCGAAAATGCAGACTTGCAGAGGTCGGGAGTCTCGCCTTTTATTTGCAATCGCAGCGAGACGATCGTGCACACCTGTGATGTCCATGACTGGCGTTTTGATAATAGACTATTTTGGTCGGTGTGACCAACTAGAACGGGGCGAAAAGAGTTGAAAATGTGTGTGGTAAATGATAACGTACAGAGTGCAATTATTTTTTTTTAAAATCCATTAGCTTTCAGTTTTAAAAGAAATTATAAGAACCAGCCTTTCCAAGAACCAGTTTAATACATCTGTTAAAGCAAAATTATTTTGGAAATACATCTCATCGCCTGATGTGTCTGTTGACATCTGACTGAAAAATACGTTCTGTACTCTTTTTAACTAATCATTCTTTTGTTTCAATTGTTCATTGATGAATATTTTCTTGATTTGTCTTCTGTGTTGTTTCCTACTAACGCAATGTACACACTTACATTAAATCGTGAATGATGTAAGTGTCAGTAACCGACAGGGCAAGTCATGACACGACCTTGATGTCGTCACTGCCCTAACACAACACACACACCAGATAAGGATGCAAAGGTATTTTAAAATATGTCTTATAAACAATTAATTCTACGCAAAAACGTACAATATTCGAGGGCAATATAACATCGGAAGAGATATGAAAGCTCATATATTTTTATTTCTTGCTGCATGTCTGTGAGGAGTTTGTGGGCGCGCATGCGTGCGTTCATACACTCGCACATGTACGTGTGTGCGTGTAATATTGTTTTCTCTCATTTATTCATTCTCTCTCCCTCTTTCTTCTTGTCTTATTTGAGGCGTGCGTAACTAAAAAGCCAGTGAGGTACCCTACTGCGATCCGTACCGATTTCTGCAGAAAAATGACGAAACTAAAACTCTGTTTCGATACAGTTTCCCTGTCAGAACCCCATCGTGCTGAAAGCCAGAGTCTTTATGTTCAACTTCTTTAAAGCACGATTCAATATCCCGACCCCAAGCATATGATGTAACTCCTGTGCAACTACAGATAATACGAGAGCAGATGGCGGGTAGCTGGAGAGAGCACAAGTTTGCATTTTATTTGGAAGTAGATGATTCTGTTATATTGAATATTGTAATACATCTTTTCTTTTGTTGCACTTTTAAGCACATTACTACTCGTTTTTATGTAATCTTGCTGCAATGTGCTTTATACAAAAATGGTCAAGGATCATAAGCACTAAAAGCAATTTAGGCAAATCTAGGACAACTGATGCTTTACTGTCTCCTTGTATGACTGTCTCATGTCTGACATCTAAGTGGAATATATTTAGGTAGTTAGGTAGCCACAATCATAAGCAAGTTTGGGTAGATCGTGTTTGTGGTTTGGCACATGTTTGATATCACTAGATACAAGAAATTTGAGCTTCATTTCAAGGGTAGGGAAGTCAAAAGGGTTACTCCAGATAGTCAATTCATATTTCAAGTATGGATTAAAGCACCCTCAATAATAAACAATATTCAGCTATATGCATAATTATTTTGGGAGTAAAGAAACTGAAATTGAGATCAACTGAGAAAAAAAAACCGCATCACACCTACGACACACCTCAGTGGTTTATAGTTCAAACACTTAGGCGACATAAAATAAATTTTCCCAAGTTTTGAGTGCACGAAAAATAATGAAGAAAAAGGCAAGAGAACTGAAAAGTCGAAAAAAAACAAGCGAGCATTGACAGGTAGCCGTGATGGAAAGGCAAAGGCTTCAGTTTTGACGATTATATTTATAAAATTGCACTACAGAGTTACTTGATTTACTTGCAATATTTCATTTCACTTTGTTGACATTTTGACATCCCTTGAACATGACCATCCCGTATAGAATTTGTTCAGCTTAAAATCACACAGGCCGGATGGAAATTAAGTGTGATGATTTCCGACCTCTCGCTTCAACAACAAGTTTCACTAGACTGCCAAGGGAAGCAGGTAAACAAAGGGTTGATTATCGCTTTTGCTCTCCCTTCCTCACCCGGTCACAGGTGTATGTACAGAGGACGAGCAACGGAAGTTAAACTCTGTGGTCATGGTCCTTCGCGTATTAAGGGAGAGGCGGGAAAACAAATAAAGGCTTTCAATACATTTTGTTTATCAAATTGCAGGCTAATTTCCTACAATTTTCTGAATATTTACTGACAGTAATAGGTTCCTGAATAAGTAATGAGATTGCAGGGTATATAACTGCTGACTACAAGAACAGCTCCAGCATCCCAAAGCGTTGGATATCTCAGGTAAGTAGTAAAATATTTTCTTGGGGCAATAACATTACTTTTGATCTCAAACACGATTGCGATTGTAAATCTTAAATGTCCTAAGATATCTTAAATAATGGAGTATAAAAGAGTAAAATAAGATCCATGTGTTTATCTATTTTGTCCAAACCTAAAATAATCCATAAATCTTTGCAGGTTGTCTAGCTTTTACTGCTTTCAACTCTCCAAAATCTCCAGGTAATGCCAGTAAAAGCCGTCATTTATTGCGATCCGACTACCTACTTTTTAAAAACAGAATAGTGATTGAAACTTATAATGCACATAGCATATGAATTTTCTCGATTTATCATTTTTAAACTAAATCTCGGAAATCAGTAAGTTTCAAAGGTACAAGAAATAATCATTACAGGCTGAGATCAGTTAGTGAATTTATTTTGTTAAATTGCCTGTATATTATTAAATATTATATGTTCATTGAAATTTGACAAAAAAGTAGAATTCGGCTTATCTAATGTCTCTGTACTCCAGGATGAAGGTGACCATCGTTGTCCTACTAGCCCTCCTAGCTGTGGCCGCCACTGCTGATGTCGACAGGCGATTTCTTCTTAAGATTCGTAAGTGTTTACTGTCTGAGTAGAAATTTTGAAATGATTTACATATAATACATGTTTTCTTCTATTTCGCTTACTTCTGTGTGTGTGTGTGTGTGTGTGCTTTGTGTCATTCATGCATATGTGGGGATCATGGGAGTCTGCGTGTACCTGTTCTTATAAATGAAACAAATTTTTGTTTTTACAGATTCAGATTCTTATGTGCTTTTTGAATCTGAGAATTCATTGTTTTACAGAACTGAAGGAACTTGACCCACCCTTCTTATCTTTTATGGATCGATGTATACGTAATTTATAAATTTATTATTTAATTGCATTTATTGTTTTGCGATATGAATATTGAAGTCGTCTGTCTGGATGACAGCGAGCATTGGTGACGTTGTGAACCAGCTGAAGGGGAAGAAATCCAACTACAACTGGAAGGAGAGTGACTGTAGGAGTGACTGCCGGTCAACCTTTGCCTGGACCCTCCTACTTGATGAACTGTGTCCAGCAGCCTGCGCCATGTAAGTAGACATACCGGTGTGTTGTTTTTATTTGTGGGATTTATACACACTTATGACAGAGTACGATTTTAGCGCTTGCATATATTTGTTGTTACATATTTATATTTCATCTTGCAAGCATTAGCACCACCTCCCCTTACCAAAATATTTTTATTAGTGTTTTTCTCAGTCTTTAAAAGAGACCCGGCTCTTTGAATCTTTGAGCCTAAAGGTTAGCATCCTACTTCAGTGGTTGAGGTTGAATAACAGCTCCTATCGCCCTTCTGGGCTTTTCATTAGAAGCTGTTGTGGAGCTAGTTCTTCTCTCAATAGTAAAGGATGATATAAGCTGATGCCAAGTAGTCTTAAGTAAAACATTATATTCTGATCCTAATAATACAGGTCCCTTATCTTTGTACATCTTCTAAGAGATGGATGCTAGTGCTATTTGTCCTCGTAAAAATGAAGTATCATATCTGTATAGGAAAAGGAGCAGTTGTTTTGTACTTTTTTTTTTGCTAGTAGTTTTATTTTTTAAAAGGATAATTATTTTATTGAAATTATCGTCCTTTACTTCCTAATAGTGTACAGTCTATCGGTCGTTCAGCAGAGCAGTTGGATGTCTCTTGATGAAAATAGTTATTTCATCTCCACATGTTAATCTTCCTTTAATTAAACTGTTGTATCTGTATATTTTGCAGCATTTTCACGAGAGTGAACGTCTGAGTGAAGAACAAATCTTTACGATCCAGGATTTGAACTAAGATTTTCTTCCTGACGCTCAGTGGACTGGCTATGTACGATCTGAAATAAATCTTTGCAAAAGAAACACGATAAAGTTTGGTGTTATAAGTCAGTGTGACTGCTGTTTATTTATATTTGAATGTGTTTGTCCTGTACAACATTTATAGCATTATTCTTGTAATACAGTACACTGGCATTGCGATAAAAAAAAATCGTTGCTTTCATTATTTTGAAGCAGTGCTTTCATAGTTCAGCTCTTGCACTTTTCAAATAAAGATGTAAGAACAGCTGTTGTGGCGGCTGGACTGTGTCCCTCATCCCTGCATCCCCTTCCATCCCTGTACCTGGTCCGTGCGAGTGGTGCAACGCGAGACAATAAGACTTATTTTATTTATTAGCAAAACCCCGTTATCTTTCTACTAACATTCTGTCAGCCCTTAAGTATGCCTATCCTGTCTAAATATTATTAAGCACAAAAACACACCATCACACTGAAAAGCAAATGACTTTATTTCGATTTTGCTTTTAGAAGCAAAGTTAATTAACACTACATATAAAAACATTTTCCGATTTAATATTTGCAAAAAACCGAAGCTGAGAGAGACCCCAAATTAACGGATTGATTTCTTGCTTTTGTACTTCCTTCCTCAGCCGGTCACAGAGGACGAACAACGAAAGTTAAACTCAGTGAAAATGAAGGAGTTTTATTTTATTTTCCGTGTTCCCGTCTTACCACGCTGTAACAGAAAGAAAAATAATCTCTTACTTGTTGATCAAATGTCAAATGAGGATTCATGTGCGTATTAAAAGTTCCTTTCGCCACCTACAGGTAGTTTTGGTGACAAAGATGTAAATTATGTTGGCCTGGTCTAATAGCTTGGGAAAAAACACTCTTTCTGCTGTGGTGTAAACAAAGATTTGTGAAACTCACTAATTTAAACAAGTGAATGAATCTAGGTGATAAGAGAACACTCTGGAACCAGCTTGCTACCAGCCAGCATCTGCAGCTACTGGGATAATAATATTGAGGTTATTTACCCTTACCGACAAATTTAGAAATAAAAAAACAAAAAACAGTTACATTTAAACACGAATGGCCAGTTACACAAGTTATATACTCACATCACGCATAAGTCAGGGCACTCTGTGCTTTTGATTTCAGGAATTTCCTTACAGGCAGCCACACACTGAGCCTGGGTCACCTCTGGAAAAGGTCCTAACTCGTCCTCCACCCTCACTACCTTCTCTTCCAGTGATGAAACTGAAAAAAAGGATGTAATGATAATGACAGACACGAACTTGCAGCAATAGAAAATATAAAACATGTTACAAATTTGTTTTAGGAATGTTTACTTACAATACTTTGTCATTCACTGATAGGAGCAGGAGTGTAATGTTTAAGTTGAGCTTGCGAGCACTTTATTTCAACTGAGAGTGATGTCCCTTTGCCCAGCTGTCTAGAGGGTGACTGCTCTCCCTTATCTTTCATATTCACCCGTTGATTTTCGTGAGGTTGTGTGCCTAATATTCATCATTACATCTGTAGCGATTGATATCTGTTTCTGCACCACTTTTCATCTTTTTCTGGGCCACTTTATTTCTACTGTCACACTGTCGCCATCTTGTCTTCACTTAGATTTTTTATCTACGCATGTGCAGTGTCGACTTCAGGGTATCTGTTCCAGTGTGCTTTTTTGCATCTAACCTTCCATTGTCTCCTTTTATCATAACTGGTCAGTGTAGAGTGTGCGACCTGTCTTAGTCGTGATGCTGCGCGTTAGAAATACACAAATGAAATTAAACTGAATGAGAATTATTAGTAACAGAGCTTTACCCACCAACGTATCGGTAAACGAGATTTACGTACATATGAGTCGTTTGTTTACATGTGGAGCAGCTGCGGCCGTTGCCACAAGCGCCAGCAGGACCATAGTACACACCTTCATCTGTCAAGGCAGAGAACCAGTGTTACAAAGACCTTTTTTGTTAATTTTTTATGAAATATTTTTATGAAACTATGTCTGCCTTTCCTACATTGGTGTGAGGATGGATATTTAAGTCAAGTAAGCAAAGTTGTCGTCAGCAGTGGGCTCGTGTCTGGTTTTAGATTAGCTGCCTCACACGTAGTCACCGGCATCTTCTACTCTTGAGAGGACACAGACAGACAGACAGACAGACAGACAGACAGACAGACAGACAGACAGACAGAAAAGACGTTGGTATATTATTTGACCACAAAAATTAGACAATAAGGAATGCTGCTCCTTCAGATGCTTAGGGATATTAGTCGCTATATCTGAATTAAAAAGATCCTTTATCGGCAGTGTAGTTAACAGTTATCAGTAATTCTTAAACCTACTTTTAAGATCTCTGTCAAATAAAATCAAGAGAAAATATTCCGATAAATGCAGCAACCCCTATCCATGCTTTTTAAGAGCTCCTCACCTTCTTTGGCTCAAGCAGAAGTTCGATCTGATGGAGACTGGAGATGGCTAGTATGTAAACACAACACCAGACTTGCCTTTTATTTAGCTTTGGAACTTGAATTTTCTGCGCATTGATATAGCGCCTCGCGGACTGCTTATCAAACCTATTTTTGGTGGTGCGTGTTAAGAATACTCTAGATGCACCACTTACCCCACCGAAAAAATAGCAAATAGATTAGGACATTTTAAAGCGGATACCACAAACATCTAGTCCTACATACGGATTCTACGTACTAATGGGGCTGATGTGGGAACGTAACATACGAGTTGAGAGTTCAGAAACTGGAGATACTGGGGTGTGTGTGTTTTCTGCTTGTTTCAATGCCGTGCAACATAGGGACATAAACTATATCTCCCATCGCATCAGCTTTCCTCAAGGAGTGTCCATGATATGTAGCCTTCGAGTTAGTTTTGCTTCCAGAAACTGATCCCTGACTAAGATATGACTGTTTTGTGCGCTCTTATTAAATGTTGTTTACAGTTTGTTATTTGACAGTATTGTAATTATTTTTGCATGCAAAACGCAAATAAACTAGCAACAGCGGCGACAGCTTTATCAGTAAATGTAATTGCAGTAGTGGTAGAGGTAGTGGTAGCTGAAGTAGTGGTAAACATAGAAAGCCAGTTTGATTAAATGTACTTGTATGAAGGTTAACTGAAAACAAACGTTCCTTAACTGTTTTTTGCTAATTCGTTCTCCTTCTATTCATGGTTAGTTTAACAAAACAGCCATGTGACTGAATTGTGAAAGCTCTGCTTCAAAATTATAAAAGCAAAGTCTTGTATTATGAGAATACTTCAAATATATCACAGAACAGTCATATTAATAATAAGTCACACGAAGAAAGTTCAGTCACACTAACTTCCTCCACAAAACTTTCCTCACAAATTTATAATCACGTAATCACCGCATTTCATTTGCAAAGATTTATTTCACATCTTTCAATGCACGTGCACTGTGTGTCCGGAAGAACATGTTGCTTGAAGGTCTGGCACAGATCCGTGATTTACTCAGACTTTGATATCTGTGAAGATGCTGTAAAGTTTACAGAAACAACAGCTTGCTCAAATGATTAAATTTCTACAAAAGAATAACTGATTTCCCACAATTAGTCACAGCGATATGTATAATAGACACTGCACAATATGATGGAAGACAGCATGACTCTCTGAAATAACGAATGGAAGCAAGCAGTTTATTTAACCAACAAAGATAAGCACAATTAAACGGTACTTTTCCCTTAGAGATTATATTTGGAGCATAATTTACTTACATTTTAAAGGAAGATCGATAAAATAAACATTTATTACTTTAAAGATAAAGAGATAAAGGATCTGCGTTTTGGAATTTAAACCTAGTTTCATAGGTTTAAACAAACACACGCGCATACACACACGTATATTTACTTACATTTTACAGGCTAACGGACACAGGTCGTCGAGCACAAAGGTAATGCCAAACAAGTCCCTGCAGTCCTTCCTGCAGACCCTCTCAGTCCAGTTCTTGTTCGATGTTCTTCCCTTCAGGGTGTCTACCATTTCACCAATGCTGGCTGTCATTCAGACATACAAGACCAGTATATATATATATAATATAAAACAAACAGTAAAGTGTGTATTATTCTAAAACTAGTAAGAAATCAAGGGGACTGTTCGTTTTTACTGGATGTGTAATGTAGATGATCTGATAAGCTCCCCCTGTCCTACTTTGCCTATTTCTCTCTTTCTCTCTCCTCTCTGAAAAAACATTTAGATGCGGAAAAATATTATCACGAAAATAGGAATCTTTCCACGATTAATTTTTTAAAAAGATCTTCAATTCCGAACAAAGTTAATACTGAGCTGCAAACAGGCACACATCCTTGTTGTATTATTCTCTCTTTCATTATAATATTAGTATTTTAATTACAAACACACGCCGTCGCCTACCAGCCAAAGGCACGTAAACAGATATGCACTCTCGCACGCACACACACACACACATCCACGAGCAGATGTAAAAAAATGAAAAAGTTAATAATGTTTCCAGAGAAGTTTTACCAATATATGGTCGACACTTACGAATTGTGAATAAAGTTCGCTTCTCGATAGAAGCGGCGGCCACAACCACAAGGGCAAGCAGAACAATGATGCTCATCTTCATTCTAGAGCAGAGAGACCAAGGTTGTGTATATTATGCTGTATAATTGTAAGGATTCGTTCTTTGATATGACAATACTGCTTCTTGCTTATATTTCAATCAAAGGTGTAAGTAGTTAATAGCTCAATATACATGCAGTATACTTTAACCACTTCACCGATCTCCTTTCAGTAAAGACATCATTTTACAACCTAAGGCACTCTCTAGTTCAAGAGATATTAAACAAGATTAACACGAAACTTTTCTTGCTAAAGTAAATATTTAAACACTAAACAATTTTCAAATGATATTAATATGAGTAGTGACGTCGACATGCTTGTCTTGACTACTGACATTACCTGACAGTTTTGGGAGTGTTCAAACCACTGAACCTTGGACAACCTAGGCAGAAAAATATAAAAGACATCGGGCTTAGAGATAAAGAATGCGTCGCAGGAAATTAGCCTTTTATTTGATAACCAAAACTTTTTGAATAAAGCAGATATTTACAGGAGGGGAACACAAATGAGTAGGTCATTAGCTTTAATTACTATTTTTTACAGATGGCAGCCAAAGACTCTCATCAGGATCGCAACACATTTTTCAGGGTGAGCAGTTTGGTGATAAAACATTATGACTACTAAGTTCAGGCTATACGTGTCCCCCTTAGTTCTCATCTGGGCCTAACGGTAGGGATATGTAGCCTCCTGAGTACTTTTGCATGGAGGCGAAACGTTAAAAAGTCTTCAAGAGCAGAGGACTGTCACGTGATACAGCCCACAGACCAGCAGCAGACAGAGATGAAGATCATTTATTGTTGCTGCACGTGCCAAACGGCACAGAGGACTGGCTGGATTTTTCTTTCCTGAGATTCCCACTCTTTTCTCGATAAACTTAACATAAAATTCTTAATAGGGATAAAAACACACTCAACTGAAAGGTAGTCAATCAGAGTTACTTGTTAATTACTGCATAATCAAAAAAGCGAATGCTGTGTCTTTGAAACACTTTTGTGTTGACCACCATCCTCAACAACCCGCCACAGTAGAGAAAATTGAAACCATGACTTCTGACAGCGATGTACGTGGATACAAGGCCGGGCAAGGATTCTTAAAATCATTAAAAAATTAGTCTTTTCATTAATACAGTTCGCTTATTAATACAGTAGTTGTAATTCAAGTACAGAAAGTCTGCACACTTTGCTTTTATCATCTCAGTAACTATATTCTCTCTCTACAGTCAGAAAAATGCATCTGATAGCTGCTAGCTGCTCTACAGTAACATTACCTTGACTGTTGACGGCGAACGCTGGATGCAGTCAGCACTGAGATGCTGAGGCCTGTGGTGTCCACCTTTTATGTACGTTTTGTGAGTGACGTCACGACATACCTGGATGCCTACCTTACACTTTAATTAACATGGCCATGGCCGTCATTGGATTCCTACACAATGATCTGATGAATATCTCCATTCCATCGCTTTTGTCGGTTATTTACATGACAAAGCTTGTTCTGTAGAAGTAAAATATATATTATTTTCTGTAAACACATGGCACTTAATATTACTAGAATACGTTTACAAACAATGTCGATAGAATATTAGATTTCTATCTTTCTAATTTGCCGTAGCAACAACATCCTAACTGTAAACGGTCTAAAAATAAATCAAGCCATTTTCATTTTCTTCTGTAGAAGTAAAATATATATCATTTTCTATAAACACATGGCACTTAATATTAAAACGTTTTGAGAAAGGGGAAAATATTGGCTGGTACCGACTCTTTATCATTAGAATACGTTGACAAACAATGTCGATGGAATATGAGATTTGTATCTTTCTAATTGTCGAAGCAGCAACAGCACTAACTGTAAACGGTCTAAAATAAATCAAGCCAAGCTATTTTCAACATTAATAGTTGGGAATTCAAATACATATTTTTCATTAATAAAATGTAATTGGCAAGTTCTCTGTCTCTCTTTCTCTGTCTCTCTCTGAATGTGTGTAGGGGATGAGTAAAACCCATGAGCGAATGGGAATTGCCGACGATGTTTCAAAATTCTTTATTAATTTTACTTGAATATGGAACCCCAAAAGTAAAACTGCCAATTTTATTGTCTAACACAACATACTGGTACATGCTAGGTGGAGTGGGTTGTTTTTGTGGCCACATGGGAGGACACATATGTAGCCATTAGCTGCTCCCATCAGAGACCAGTTCATATGAAATACTGTAACCAAGGTAAGAAATGCTTCAATCCTCGCCCCAGATGTAGCATTTGAAATGGGTATTTGAAATATGATGTCCTCATGCAAAATGAAAAAACAACTCAAAACTTTTATTTTAATTATGCACGTATTTTTTCAGGTGTGTATTTTCGGAAATTAGTTGTTTTGTTTTGTTTTTTGTTGTTGTTTTTTGTCGCTTGAGTAGAAAGTCCCTGTTGGTAACTGCTGATACAAAGTCCTTGAGAACTTCTAAGATTTCAAGATGCTACTACATAGAAGAGATTTAAACATGGTACAAAATAAATAGTTACAGCTGTGATGTAAATCACGAACTTCAAATAGCAATATCTCCAAAATAATATAGATAGGTAGTATTGTGGTTTTTATCATCTTTTTTGTACTTCCAAGCGACCATAAAAAATACTCATTTAAAAGATAACTCCGTCTGCCGGTACTTACTAATAATAATATCACACAAATTAAGTCACACTAACTTCAAACACAAAACTTTCCTTACAAACTTACAAGAATATAATTGCTGCCCTTCTTTTGTAAAGATTTATTTCACATCTTGTATTGCACGTCCAGTGCATGTCAGGAAGAAAGTGTAGGTTCAAAGCTACGCACAGATCCCTTCGTCACTCAACTCTTTGCGTTGTAGAAGATGCTGCAAAGTATACAGATACAATAAACAATTAACTTGTGGCAATTTAAAAACTGAATTATTTACAAATACACACAGCCGAAATATACACCAGTGATGAATAGTAAGAGCTATCATCAAAGATAGTCACAATCCAACTGCACTTTTCAATTATAAAACGTTTTACATGGAGATCGATGAAATAAATGTCTAACACTTTAAAAATAAAGAGACAGAGATCTGCATCTTAGTATCCAAAGGAGTATAAGGTTTTACTGGAATAATCGTTCCTAATTTCTGAAATCAACGATAAGAGATTCAAAGAGGTGGTGTTGAAAGACTCTCCAATGAAAACGTTTGGGAAGGTGAGGTTTGCTAATACTTGCAAAATAAAATATGTAACAACTTAAATATGTGCACGCTTTTAAGAGGATGTTCCTTCATGAGCTTGATAATGCGTTGTATACGTCACAACTTCTTTTTTATTATTATTATTATTATTATTATTATTATTATTATTATTTGCATACCTTGAAAGTACAGCGTCATTAAACTGCTAAATTCTTTATAATTACAATACATTCAAAGACAAAATTTTTAAATATTCTTCTTCCTTCACGCTGGCCTTGAAAATGTTTACTTAAAGATTACAAGCATCAATCAGGTCTGCTTCAAGTATGGATATGTAGCCTTCTGGTTAGTTTTGCTTCCAGAAACTGATCCCTGACTAAGATATGACACAGTTCTGCGCGATGTAATCTCTGAAACTATTTCCGTTGCCTCCGTTACTTAGCTATTTATGTCATGTCAGTATACGCAGGATAAGAATGCTGCGATGCCACCTTTAACCCCAGAATGGGTGCTACCGGTCACATATATTTACATGAGTAAATATTCTGTACAGAAATTTATTATAATAAAAAAAGCAATGAAGCAATGCTTTTGTATCTCATGGTTAGAATTCTTTTTTCTTTTCGTGACCTACCTCACTCAGCCTTGAACCTTAAACCATAGGTGATTGAGCAATACTAAAGCATTCTTTGCAACATCAGCTGGCCAACGACCAGTTCTAGTCAAAGGACGAATAAATAATTGAAGGAATAAGTCGAAGCTCATAATCCTAAGCACGTGCCACATGTACATCATTCAACATTCAATCAAACATCCATAATTTTATTACAAAAGTTCATACTTTTACTCGACCAGGGTGTAACGATTCGCGATTCAGGCGAGTGTTTTTTTTTAACGGTTTTGTTGTAGTTGGGTTTTGTATGTGATTCAAAGACGCGCGAATGCTGACGCAATTTCGCACGGATTTTTTTTTCTTTCTACGTCATCTAATGGGGGTTCTGACGTATGACGAATGGAAGCATGTTGACAGAACGATCTAGATGCGAGCTCAGCGTTTTTGGCGAAAAACTTCTGGGGAGTGGCATCAGCGTCCGGGTCTTCCGCATGTGGCTCTCGTGGAGTAAAGTTGTCTGAAGTCGGCTCAAGGCTGTCCAAGTTCTTCACTGCAACCCTGCCTGAGAAGTGTGTCGACTTCGGAAATTGACTTCAGAGATGCGTTAACCCTCTCTGTAACAGAGTGTATAGTGATCCAGTACCAGCAGCTGTTTGTTGAAACCAGTAAAAGCTGAATCTGGTGAATGAGCGTCGGTCCTTGAGAGCAAAAGGAAAAATCAGCTTGAGGTGAAGAGACATTGGTCTCTTGCATGTGACGGTCGGGGTACTCAGCAACGAGACATCGGAGTGAATATACAGTGGAAACCTGTGCTCGAGGACAGACCCTCCATTGCATCACGATACCTACCGTAGGGTAGTGCCCAACCGTCATATCTTCTACTGAAGTTGCCTCGGATAGAATTCGCCAGTCAAGAGTTCGAAGAAACATCTGCGACATCAGTGACGACAAATCCCCGGCGTCGACTTATGCATAGCAGAAAGCGACTTAAGCATAGCAGAAAACGACTTGAGCATAGTATATAATGACGTTAGCATAGCAGAAAGCGACTTAAGCATAGTAGAAAACGACTTGAGCATAGCAGAAAACGACCTAAGAAAAGTAGAAAACGACTATAGCATAGCAGAAAACGACTTGAGCATAGCAGAAAACGACTTAAGCATAGGAGATAATGATGTTAGCATACCACAAAACGACATTAGCATAGTAGAAAAACGACTTAAGCATAGAAGAAACCAAATTAAGCATAGCAGAAAACGACTTAAGCATAGTAGATAATGACGTTAGCATACCAAAAAAAAAAGACATTAGCATAGTAGAAAAACGACTTAAGCATAACAGAAAACGACTTTAGCATAACAGAAAACGACTTTAGCATACCAGAAAATGACATTAGCATAGTAGAAAACGCCTTTAGCATGGTAGAAAACGACTTAAGCATTGTAGATAATGACGTTAGCATGGTAGAAAACGACTTTAGCATTTTTGATTACGGCATTAGTATAGTAGAAAACGACTTAACGATTGTGGACTCAAGTTCGGTGGACTTCTGTATCGACAATGTGTGTGTATGGACACTGAATCTTCTGACTGGTGGCATCAGATTTCCTGAGAGTGGAGTGTCGAAAGTTTGTGGAAATTTATCAACTTTCTACAGACGGGGAAACAGTAGAAAAAAAAAAAAAAAAAATTTTGCCCTTCGCACCTCCAGGTGCATAGGCCATCGACGACAGTTTACTGTTGTCGATGTTTTAGTAGCAAGGATTTGTTTTTACGGGGTGGGGGTGCTGGCCCCACGCCCAACCCTCCTCCTTTTTCGCCGGGCTTGGGACCGTCCTTGGCGGAGAGCAGCCAGCCCTGTAAACAGATGCCACGTGCAGAGAAAGAATAGCGTGCCCGAGACGAGAAATGAACCCAGGGCAGCCAACCTTCACTGTATTGGTGACAGGGGAAACAGTAGGCTATAGATCTATTTCATTTTCTTTTCTTATTACAACCACTGGTTTTTTTCAATCACCATTTTTTTCTTCCCTTTTTCTTTTCCATTTTAAAACATTAAATGTGTTAACATTGGTCGGTCTTTTTTGTATGAAAAAAGAGTAAGAGTGCGGCGAGCGTGTTTCTACATGGAGATGTTATGCACGTTCGCATTCATATGAAACGCGCCTTCCAACAAAACGTTACAAAGTGCTTAATTTCTACAGTCCGTTCTTTACAGATCACATGCGTTAGAACAAAAATAGTTCTGAGAATATTATCGCCTGAGATCCATCAGGTCTTGTCGTATATAAACTACACAATCTGCATTCTACCTTAAAAACCTTGATTATTATGTACAGGAAACTCTTGACATTAAAAAAAAATAAATAACAACAATTATTCTCAGAAGTTAAAAGTTCTCATAATAAGACAGCCTGAAAGCTGTTGTGGATTGTTTGTGTTTTGAAACTTGTGGTCTGAGAAGAACGGAACAGTGTTATAGTAGTGTATGTGTTGATACAGTGAAGTGAAATTAATGTGGATTTTGCATGATGCATGTGTGGCACGTGCTGGTTAATAAAATCTCACTAGAGCTCAACCGCCCTTTGTCAGGTTGGTAAGTTGTGTATCTGTTCCTAGTCTGATAGAGTCTCAAGAATGTTATCATCGTTAAAACACAAAAAAGCAATATGCATATACATGCACACTCGCGAACTTACTACTACTCTTATTAAATGATGTTTACTTATTGTTATTTGACAGTATTGTAATTATTTTTGCATGCAAAATGCAAGTAAACTAGCAACAGCGGCGACAGCTTTATCAGTAAATGTAGTTGCAGTAGTGGTAGAGGTAGTGGTAGCTGAAGTAGTGGTAAACATAGAAAGCCAGTTTGATTAAATGTACTTGTATGAAGGTTAACTGAAAACAAATTTACCTTTAACTGTTTTTGTTTTTTTGTTTGTTTTTTTTTTTTGCTAATTCGTTCTCCTTCTATTCATGGTTAGTTTAACAAAACAGCCATGTGACTGAATTGTGAAAGCTCTGCTTCAAAATTATAAAAGCAAAGTCTTGTATTATGAGAAGACTTCAAATATTTCACAGAACAGTCATATTACTAACAAGTCACACGAAGAAAGTTCAGTCACACTAACTTCATCCACAAAACTTTCCTCACAAATTTATAATCACGTAATCACCGCATTTCATTTGCAAAGATTTATTTCACATCTTTCAATGCACGTGCACTGTGTGTCCGGAAGAGCATGTTGCTTGAAGGTCTGGCACAGATGCGTGTTTTACTCAGACTGTGATATCTGTGAAGATGCTGCAAAGTTTACAGATACAACAGCTTACTTAAATGATTAAATTTCTACAAATGAATAACTGATTTCCCCAATTATGTACAGCGAAATGTAAAACATGTATAATAGACACTGTACAATATTATGGAAGACAGCATGACTCTCTGAAATAACGAATGGAAGCAAGCAGTTTATTTAACCAACAAAGATAATAAGCACAATTAAACTGTCCTTTTCCCTTAGAGATTATATTTGGAGCATAATTTACTTACATTTTAAAGGAAGATCAATAAACTAAACATTTATCACTTTGAAGATAAAGAGATAAAGGATCTGCGTTTTGGACTTTAAACGAGTTTAAGGTTTTACTGGAATGACTGTTCGTATTTCCTAAAAATGAAGTCTTTTATAGAGAAAAAGACTCTAATTTGAAAGGTGAGGTGGTGCCAATACTTACAAAATAAAACATGTAACATCTCAAATATATGCAGGCGCTTACAGCATGTTCTTTCATGAGCGTGATAATGAGCTCTATAAATCACGAGTTGTTTATTACTGTTGTTATAATTTCATAGGTTTAAACAAACACCCGCGCACACACACGTATGTTTACTTACATTTTACAGGCTGCAGGACACAAGTCGTCGAGCACAAGAGTCCAAAAAAGAATTGCCCTGCAGTCCTTCCTGCAGTCACTCTCCTTCCAGTTCTTGTCCGATGTTTTTCCCTTCAAGCTGTCTACTAGTTCACCAACGCTGGCTGTCATCCAGACAGACAAGAGCAATATATATGTAACAAAACAGTAAAGTGAGTATTATTCTATACTAGTAAATGACTGTTTTTACTGGATTACTTTGCCTATTTCTCTCTTTCTCTCTCCTCTCTGAAAAACATTTAGATGCGGAAAAATATTATCACGAAAATATGAATCGTTCCACAAATAATTTTTTAAAAAGATCTTCAATTCCGAACAAAGTTAATACTGAGCTGCAAACAGGCACACATCCTTGTTGTATTATTCTCTCTTTCATTATAATATTAGTATTTTAATTACAAACACACGCCCTCGCCTACCAGCCAAAGGCACGTAAACAGATATGCACTCTCGCACGCACGCACACACACACACACACATCCACGAGCAGATGTAAAAAAATGAAAAAGTTACTAATGTTTCCAGAGAAGTTTTACCAATATATAGTCGACACTTACGAATTTTGAATAAAGTTCGCTTCTCGATAGAAGCGGCGGCCACAACCACAAGGGCAAGCAGAACAATGATGCTCATCTTCATTCTAGAGCAGAGAGACCAAGGTTGTGTATATTATGCTGTATAATTGTAAGGATTCGTTCTTTGATATGACAATACTGCTTTTGCTTATATTTCAATCAAAGGTGTAAGTAGTTAATAGCTCAATATGCATGCAGTATACTTTAACCACTTCACCGATCTCCTTTCAGTAAAGACATCAACGTAAGGCACTCTCTAGTTCAAGAGGTATTAAACAAGATTAACACGAAACTTTTCTTGCTAAAGTAAATATTTAAACACTAAACAATTTTCAAATGATATTAATATGAGTAGTGAAGATGACGTGCTTGTCTTGACTAATGACATTACCTGACAGTTTTGGGAGTGTTCAAACCACTGAACCTTGGACAACCTAAGAAGAAAAATATAAAAGACATCGGGCTTAGAGGTAAGGAATGCGTCGCAGGAAATTAGCCTTTTATTTGATAACCAAAACATTTTGAATAAAGCAGATATTTACAGGAGGGGAACACAAATGAGTAGGTCATTAGCTTTAATTACTATTTTTTACAGATGGCAGCCAAAGACTCTCATCAGGATCGCAACACATTTTTCAGGGGGAGCAGAATTTGGTGATAAAACATTATGACTACTAAGTTCAGGCTATACGTGTCCCCCTTAGTTCTCATCCGGGCCTAACGGTAGGGATATGTAGCCTCCTGAGTACTTTTGCATGGAGACGAACGTTAAAAAGTCCTCAAGAGCAGAGGACTGTCACGTGATACAGCCCACAGACCAGCAGCAGACAGAGATGGAGATCACTTATTGTTGCTGCACGTGCCAAACGGCACAGAGGACTGGCTGGATTTTTCTTTCCTGAGATTCCCACTCTTTTATCGATAAACTTAACATAAAATTCTTAATAGTGATAAAAACACACTAAACTGAAAGGTAGTCAATCAGAGTTACTTGTTAATTACTGCATAATCAAAAAAGCGAATGTTGTGTCTTTGAAACACTTTTGTGTTGACCACCATCCTCAACAACCCGCCACAGTAGAGAAAATTGAAACCATGACTTCTGACAGCGATGTACAGTGGAACCTCGGTTAACGAACTTAATCCGTTCTGGAAAGCTGTTCGTTATCCGAAATGTTCGTTATCCGAAACAATTTTTTCCATAAGAAATAAAGGAAATAGATTTAATTGGTTCCCAGCCCCTGTTGACTCGCTAATATTTGAAAGTTACAGGCTATAAAGGTATTTGTTTTAATGAGAACAGTTATAATGCAATATAAATGGAGTTAAATAAACATAAAAACATTAACGAAAGCATTTAAACATCAGGAAACTTTCCGTTTTGACGGCGTGGTTGGAAGCAGGTGTGGGGAGGAAGGGGAGGTATTACTGCTTTGATTCCCCCTCCATGAGCACACGTGACATTGTAAAATCGGGGTGACTTCCCTTTTCTGTAGCTTTGAGGGTAAAGGAAAAAAACTTGTCCAGTGTCTGTTGCTTCTGCCTTTTTTGTAAAACACTTCGGTAATACGACATCACAGATCCGACAGACGCATGGCACCTTCATACTTTGAAATCATTTCCTTTTTCAATTCATTTGTTGGCCGCTTCCTTGTCATTACCTCTCTACTGTTAATTGCTCTTAATCTTCTTTGGAGCCATGATTGAGGATTATCTTATTAAAATAAAGCACAAAAATCACTAAATAAGAAGAATGCGCATAGATAAGGAACGACTGATGGTAACTGTGTCTCGAGCGCGAATGATTACATGCTGGTCGGTCACGTGTGGTTCACGTGGCTGTTCGTTATCCGAAATTTTGTTCGCTATCCGAGACAAATTTTTAACGAAATTTTTGTTCGTTAACCGAAATATTCGTTATCCGAGGTGTTCGCTAACCGAGGTTCCACTGTACGTGGATACAAGGCCGGGCAAGGATTCTTAAAATCGTTAAAAAAATTAGTCTTTTCATTAATACAGTTCGCTTATTAATACAATAGTTGTAATTCAAGTACAGAAAGTCTGCACACTTTGCTTTTATCATCTCAGTAACTATATTCTCTCTCTACAGTCAGAAAAAGGCATCTGATAGCTGCTAGCTGCTCTACAGTAACATTACCTTGACTGTTGACGGCGAACGCTGGATGCAGTCAGCACTGAGATGCTGAGGCCTGTGGTGTCCACCTTTTATGTCCGTTTTGTGAGTGACGTCACGACATACCTGGATGCCTACCTTACACTTTAATTAACATGGCCATGGCCGTCATTGGATTCCTACACAATGATCTGATGAGTATCTCCATTCCATCGGCTTTTGTCGGTTATTTACATGACAAAGCTTGTTCTGTAGAAGTAAAATATATATTATTTTCTATAAACACATGGCACTTAATATTAAAACGTTTTGAGAAAGGGGAAAATATTAACTGGTACTGACTCTTTATCATTAGAATACGTTGACAAACAATGTCGATGGAATATGAGATTTGTATCTTTCTAATTTGTCGTAGCAACAACAGCACTAACTGTAAACGGTCTAAAAATAAATCAAGCCAAGCTTTTTTCAACATTAATAGTTGGGAATTCACATACATATTTTTCATTAATAAAATGTAATTGTCAATTTCTCTTTCTCTCTTTTTCTGTCTCTCTCTCTCTCTCTGAATATGTGTAGGGGATGAGTAAAACTAATGAACGAATGGAAATTGCCGACGATATTTCAAAATTCTTTATTAATTTTACTTGAATATGGAACCCCAAAGTAAAACTATTGTCTAATACAACATACTGGTACATGCTAGGTGGAGTGGGTTGCTTTTGTGGCCACATTGGAGGACACATATGTAGCCATAAGCTGCTCCCATCAGAGACCAGTTCATATGAAATACTGTAACCAAGGTAAGAAATGCTTCAATCCTCGCCCCAGATGTAGTATTTAAAATGGAGTACTTGAAATATGATGTCTTCATGCAAAATGAAAAAAAAAACCGCAAAACTTTTATTTTAATTTGGAAGTATTTTTATCAGGTGTGTCTTTTCTTAAATAAGTTGTTTTTTTTATGTTGTTGTTTTTGTTTTTGTTTTGTTTTGTTCTGTTCTGTTTTGTTTGTTCGGTTTTTTTTGTTTTTTTTTTTTTTCTTTTTTTTGTTTTAGTCACTTGAGTAGAAAGTCACTGTTGGTAACTGCTCATGCAAAGTCCTTGAGCACGTCTAAGATTTCAAGATGCTACTACATAGAAGAGATTTAAACATGGTCCAAAATAAATAGTTACAGCTGTGATGTAAATCACGAACTTTAAATATCATTTGATACTTCTACAGACTGTACCAGTCTGATGTTCCTTTGTCCTAGTTTCGACTCCATCCCATGGACCGAATCCAGACTGTGGGTGAGAATGGAGTTTGATTAAATGGTTCTGTCCTGAGATATGGTGTCCCGCAGGGATCTGTATTGGGTCCAATATGTTTTTGTGTTATATACCTCCCTCTGTCTGTTGTTATGTCACGCCATGCCATGTCACATGTGAATTAACCTGATGATACACATCTATATGAACTCTGAGAACTACTGACACAGATACAGGAATGTAGAGCTGATGTAAACTCCTGGATGCTCCAAAAAAGACTGCAACTGAATAACAATCAGACTGAATCGCTATTTACTTGTCCAAATCTGTTTCTGAGTCATCATTCTCTTCCCCATATTCTCTGCCTATACACAACTCACTTATTTCTTTCTCCATCTCTGTCCACAGCTTGGGTGTCATTTTCGATCAGCGTTTGACTTCTCATTAGCATATTTCTAATGTCTGCAGAAATGCTCACCTCAAATTTCATAGGATCAAAACCATTCGTCACTATCTCACCACCGGTCAACTAAAACTCTAATCTGTGCCTTTGTGCTATTGTAATTTTCTGTTAGATCGAATTTCCAAGTATCTTCTGGATAGGCTTTAAAGGATCAAAAACAAAAGGCTTCTCTCTTCCTCTGCAGACCATTTAGATATGAACATATATATCACCCATCAGTCGCTCTTTTCACTGACTGCCTACAAACTGTACTCTGCCGTTTCTGGCACCAGCCCTCGGTACCTCTACAAACTCACTCCCATCTATACACCGTCACGACCTCTTAGCCGATCTTCTGACACCACTGTCTAAGACAAAGACTTATGGACAAAGGTCTTTCTCCTGCAAATCCCCATTGAAGGTGGTGAATAGATGAATGTGTCCTTTCGCACTCTGAGGGTCATGTACAATGTCCTTGGGCAACCAAGCATCCATTTGTGCTTCTCCCATGTGTTCTTTGCTTGACTACAATGTGTGGGTCATGTCAGTCAATGTGATCATTGTCTTTGTTTTAGTAAAAAAAAAGAATGTGGACGAATGGCCAAATGAGGAAGAGGGAGGGTGTATATGTATATAACTATGTATATGTATGTGTATGTGTATATGTATATGATAGGCCTAAATATCCTTTCTTTTGTTCATAATCTTCATATCCCGAGTCGAATGTCACTTGGACAATATACAAAGTCTTATTCATATTTTTGTTTTTTAGGTTTTAAAGCATTATTGAGCTGCTTTTTTCTAATCTGTTCTTTTTTTGTTTAATAGTCATTGCGATGAAACAGAACTGTTATTGAACTGTGGAAGCTTTGCTTCAAAATAGTGAAACAAGGCTGTTACAGTCTCAATACTTTATATTGTATTATAAGAGTAACACTTAAAATGTAGCACAGGGCAAGGTCCTACTAATAATAAGTCACACAAATAAAGTGCAGTCGCACTAACTTCTAACACAAAACTTACAAACTTACAAATATATAATCACTGTGCTTCTTTTGCACAGATTTATTTCACGTCTTTTATTGTATGTCAGGAAGAACTTGTTGGTTCAAAGCATCGCACAGATCTCTTGGTTACTCAGCCATTCACGTTGTAGAAGATGCTGCAGAGTATACAGATACAACAGACCATTAACTTGCGTTATATAAGTCACAAACCCTTTTTATTGTTGTTATTATTTATCTCTCACACACACATCTACTTACATTGTGCAGGCTGTGGAACACAAATCTTCAATCATACCAGCCCCGAGAAAACAGTATTCTTTAAGTCAATGTCAGGCAAGGATTCGTACGATCGTTAAAAAAAATTAGCCTCTTCTTCGTGTATTAGTTTTAATTTACATAAAATGTCTGAACTTTTTGACTCCATCTAACATCTCGGGTGCTATATTCTCTCTCAACAAACAGAATAGTCAGACAGACGCACGAGATATCTGCTAACTAGTAACTTTACCTGGATTGTTTACGGCGAACGTTGGGTCCAGTCAACACGGAGATGCTGAAGTACATGGAATTTTGTCTGTTAAACTAATACAATATAATGCAATACACCATACTACAATATAATACACTATAATACAGTATAATACAATACAACTTTGTGGATCCCTAGGGGCAATTTAAACTAGTGCTCGTACTAGCAATAATATAGCAATAATATATACATATACATGATATAAAAGAGATGATATAAATGTGAATGTTCAAATAGTATATTTCTCACACACATTCTCTCTCTCTCTCCAACACACACTTCTAGAAGCCAAACATCACATTATCCAGAAACATATTGCACATCATATTGAAATGTTTTGACTCGCAGTAGGGGGTTAGTGGAAACTGTTGCTGGTATCGAGACTTTGTTATTAGTTTCTGTTGACAAACAATATGAAAAGAATATTTTTATTTTTCTCATGTGTCATGCTCACAACAACAACAACATTAATTAAAAACGTTTCTGAAAAAACAAGCTATTTTCAGCCAACATTAATAACTGGAATTCACTAACAATTTATTTCTCATTAATATAACATGAATGTTTTAAGTTCCTTTCTCACTTTTATTTCTCTCGCTCGTGCTTTTCTTCTCCATTTCTCTCTATCTCTCTCTGCTCCCTTTATTTCTCTTTCTGTCTCTCCTCTGCCTTTCTTCCTTGCTTCTTTTTTTCTTTCTTTATTTACTTCTTTCCTTTCTTCCTTTTTATTTTCTTACTTTCTCTCTCTCTTAGTCTCTCCCTATGGGATGAGTAAAGCTCTTGAATACGTGAAAATTCCCTTCGTTAATTTGACTTGAATGCACAACTCCAAAAGTAAAACCTACCACATTTTTGTGTCTAATACATGGTGGCATATGTTGATTGGTTTGTCATTGTTTTTGTGGCATTAGACTCTCTCTCTCTGAGTCAAGGGGTGACAGTACCGCAGTCATACAGAACGAGGTGATCACTAGAAAAGGAAAATGAGTATTGCTTGCTGTCATCGTGACTAGCCTTCTGATGTGTTCTGGGGATGTTGAACTGAGCTCCATATTTATATACATATACCCAAGAAGCGATTGAACGCTCATCGTCTGCCCGTGCAACCACCTCATTCAAATTGGTCTACTTTGCTTTTTTCAAATGAAAATTTACAACTTAGTTGTAGTGTTTTACCTGTGGCTTCATGAATTTTGTTAATATTTTGAGGTTTTATGTCGTGGCGCAGTATGCTGGTGTCGGTGGTAATGTTTGATTGCTGCTTTTGCATTACCTTATTATTTTTGCATGCGAAATTAAAGTGCACATGTGCATAACACACAACGTCACCGAGGGCTCATTGGAAGTTACGAACTAAAGAAAAAGTTCAAAAGGAAAACCGAAGCGTGACTTAATAAAACAGCTGCATGTTCGAAACCACATTTGTAAGCACACAACAGCAACATTCCCTTGTTTATCTTGCACGTGCTGGCTCATTTCAGAAGCTGCAGCTACACCAGTACTTTATCGTTTGCATCTACGCCGTCTGTCGTTGGAAGTTGTATCTATTTCATTTTGGCTGTAGAGACGAGTGATGAAGGATGAAGGTATGCTTGAATGAAGCAGCCAATCGGCAGGAAACAAATACACACAAAGCTTTGAAGAAAAAAAGAGGAATATCAGTGTTTTTACTGGGACTGCTCATGTAAATCTTTGTCAAGCTGTCAGATGTACTTTGGAACAAGAGCAACTGCTGTGGACGTCAATTAAATGGTCAAAATACGTAAGAATGACGTCGTCAAGACTTTGACGTGATAGAAAGTAGCGTTAGAGCGTTACAAAGGTAGGGGAGATAATAAAGTAGAATGTTTATGGAGAAGACAGAAAAGAAGTTGAGGATGAGAGTTCTGTCCCTTAGATAACGGGCTGAGGGGATCGGCTCGCCTTGATTTTGTTTATGTTTTGTGGTCGTGCTTCGATTTGGATAAAAGTGTTGGACCTTCATATTAACACGTGCTTCTTTCTGAGCTTTTTTCTTCTTCTGGCTTGCAGCAGGTCTGTATATAATGCATGTAATGTTATCTGAAGTGCGAACTGTTTAGATCTGTTGGCTGGATTCCACTCCGGCATGCTTCACTCGCTTCGGCAGCGACTTTGAGCTGCATTGAGTAAACTGAAGTGATGATCAGCCTTTTGCAGTTTCATGTGATAACATTTCGTCATATTCTCAACATTACTCAATATCTTCCCAATATTCCTCTGATATCACTAACCTTATTCTCTGGAGTCGTTACCGTTACATCTACAGTGATCTCCCTTTACTGTCGGAACGCAGCGAGTCCTAGAGTTGTTCTTCCTTCTACATCTTTGTTACTATTTTGTTAACTTGTTTTACATCTTTGTTACTATTTTGTGACTTTTTCTGCATCTTTGTTACTATTTTGTGATCTTGTTCCACATCTTTGCTACTATTTCATTAACAGAAAGGATGAAGACAGAAAATTTAAGTTGTAATATAGATGTACATACAAAGACGCACAAAACCTGGTGGTAGACACTCAAAGGGAATGGATTAATCAAAGAAGTTAACTAGCTAGATTAGCTACTCCTGTCATTAAAGGCTAACATTTTTTATGAACGGTTTACGTTCATTATTTTGAATAATAACTCCTAAAATACGAGTACATAATTATGCTTAATTTTCACGATATATGCCTTCAAATATCGGCATTCTTACCTGCCACTAGAAAAAGAAGAAAATTACGTTGGAGAGCTCCGTTGCACATAAGTAGTATTTGTAAGAGTGAGTGTGGCTCAGTTCAGCAACTCGACGAGTCAAATGAAGAAACATATCGCTCAGGTTGTGTTTAAGAAGCCTTTTGGTTTTTCTGGTATTTTTTTTTCTTTGGGAGGAGAGGTGTTTTGTTTTCCTAGAAAATGAAACAGCTGAGTTCGGAATACTTTCACTGAAGTTAGAAAATTAAAAACGTCCAAACCTAATTTTGTCGATAGACTGGTAAGTAAATCTTCTAGATCAACAAACGGTCATTGCAGTCCACGTTGTATTATTATTGAGTCTCTGTTACTAAGTGTTTGAATTTCTATGTCTGTAAAGTTGTGTGTGCATTGCGTGTGTATAGCGCACTGAGCCTACAGTGGGGACGTGCGCAGTAAAGGTTTATCTGTGTGTTCGCCTGAATGGACGCGCGTGCAGGCTGATTGAATGTTTCTTGTGACAAAGAGATCTAAGTGCCATGTTTTTCTACTTGAGAGTTGGCATCACCGCACAAAGCATGAAAACGTTCAGAAAAAAATCCTCGATCTCACACACGAAACATTATCTTCCTTTTTCTAAGTTTTTATTTCACATCTTCAACGGCATTTTATATCAGCCAAATCGCCTTGGTTGATGTGATTCTCGAAAACCACATTCTCAGCTTGCAAGCGGGAACAAGCTGCAATGCATACCAGTAATGAGATAAATATTTGAGAGTAAACTTTTTCGTATATAACTGGGCATACATGTTATGGCCTCCAGAATATAAAATGTAGAGGAGGGAGAGAGTGTGTGTGTATGAAACTGTAAAGAATGATAACGTGCATGAACTGAAAACAAGCGCATGCTGTTGCAGTTAGCGATTGTTTCTATTTATTTACATATATAACTTGTTTGACATATTTCCGAATACTCATTGTGCGCATTTCAGTATTATTGAGCCATGAAATGAAATAAATATGGAAAGAAAACATTTATTTATTCCAAGAACATTTTTTGTTAACAAAAGATTACTTGTCATTACAAACCCATAGTCACACCATGATTTTGTAAAACTTTTATTTCACATCCTCCACTGTCCTGCGATTCAGCAAGAAATATTTTGTTTCGATTTTGAGATTAACTTGACACTAAAGTAAACACTACATGGAAAACACCTTAATAACTAACCACGGACCAGCTGAATAAACACACCATCAACACAAAACTATGTTCAACTCACATCTGGCAGCAGAGGCTGCACAGGAGGCTGGAGATTATAGTCAGTAATGAGGGTAGAATTTCAGGGCACTGAACCATACAGCTACCGTGGCTCTCCGGGTCTCTAGCCTTCATCATCGACAGAATGTTGAGTAAGCCTGCCACCCAGTCACAAAGAATAACTCTACAATCAAAAGCCAAAACGCTGCTGGTTTCATTTTAACAAATTAAATTACGTATTTCTCTGTTACCTTTGTCACCAATTGTATTCTTACAGCAATTATTAGACAAATCAGTACAGTATTATCTTACTAGAAACTTATAGTTAACTAGTTTTTATTAAGCTTTAAGTTGTGAGAATTTTTAAAAAAAATGTTTACTATATTATCATGTGCACAAGTTTTGTTACCTTTACAATTCTTAAAGAACTGGCAGTTTCACTCTTAGATATTTCAATCTTGAAATAGTCGTTGCTGGTGTCAGTGTAGATCTACAAGTAGTTCAGGTTTTGTAAAACTAGACCTGTAATGATACTACTCAGCCTGAACTCTTTGTAGATATAAGGACGGCAGGGAACTTTACGATTGACGACGATACGAGGGCACAGGACTCCAGTCAGAAAGAAACTCACGTGGTTTAACCTCTGTCTTATTAGCAGCAGCCACAGCCAGCAGCGCCAGCAGCACCACAATGTACAGCTTCATCCTGGGGCACAGAGACACAGAATGATTTCGTACATTTTTTTTTGCATGGACAATACTGTTTCTGTTTGAAATCAATCCACATTCACACAAGATGCATTTCATGGGCAGTGGTTACAAAGTACGGATTAATCGGTACCTGTGGTCACAGGTGTAAATTAAGGCCGAGCGGTTTATACTACATAGTTTTATAACGGGTTCCAGACTCAACGGACTTCTTTTTACCCCTATGGAGTAGCTATAATTCAATGTTAAAGATACCCGCTACTGTGGCATGTCAGTATCTTCAGGGTGTAAATACCATATTGTACTGTCTAAAGCAAGTCTCCTGACTTAATTTCCACTGGTTTTGTTTTTTTAACCGAGGGTTAGCAACTTATTCTCGCTTAATAAATACGGCATCAGCGCTGAGCTATCTAAACTTCGGTTCCAGTCATAGAGCGGATCTAATACGTAGAAATGTTTTTCGTTGATGCTCATAGGGCTGCCTGCAGAATGTTTGTTTGAAAAACCATGAGTTCACAAGGGGTCGGAATAGAACTGCAAATCAACCGATAGAAAACTTATTGAAGATATACTATGAGGCCTAAAATTCCCAAATTCAGTATAAATCAAGCAAACTAAAACAACTTGGAGTGTAAAAGAAAAAAAAGTTCAGTGTAACGCAAGTGTACCCAACACTGAAACAACAGAAAGTGTACAGATAACCCATTTACTGATCAACTAATTGTGACGATATTGATATTCACTCTGTTATTTTCACTTAAAATATTCACTTTCAGTTAGCGACAACAACAGACATCCATATTGCAAGTGGAAGAACAAAACAAAACAAAAACAAATCAAGTAAATGTCTAAGTTCTACGTTGAGTACTTTAAAGGACTATCAGTATAAAAGATTAATAATAATGTCTACTACCTCACACTAACAGTTTGAGCTGACGAACAAATTCTTGTATTGTGACTCGAGGTAAAATATTATCGATGATCACCTTGAGTCAGATAACAGCAAGGAGTGAGATTCCCACAGGTGACACTTGCTGCTGACCAGTAGCGTGACCTTACACTTACACTTGGGGCGATGGCTGGACACGGTTGACGCCGGTTGTTGTCTTTTATGTAGTCTTCCGCGTGACGTCACACAGGGCCATAGATTCTCAACGGTGATACCACCTCACTGACGGTCGTCACGTGTCTTTGTATTGACCAGTAAGGAATACCTGTCATCAAATGTGCTGGAAAATGTTAAAGGCTTCAAAATTCGTCTCATAACTTTTGAGAAATTCTGGCCATAATCTGGGGAGATATTTATTGAGTTTAACTCCTAAATACCTGATACAGTAACAAAGTTTAGAACACGCGTAATCGTGAGATGTTTATTAAAATAAAAAGATTGCAAGAAATTCTCACAAAAGAGCGAATTGTTTTAAAATGTAAAACTTCTTCTTTAGAGACTAATGTTGCTCTTTCTTTGAATAAGCTTATTTTACAAGCAGTAGAAATCACTTTACGTACCCGAACATACTGAAGTAGAGACGACTGTTAGCTTCATCAAAACACCTGTTTTGGTTACAATGAGCTACATTTTATGAAACGTACTTAGGACAGTTTTTATTCATGAAGTCCTCCGTTGTGAGAATTTTGACCCTCAGCAATGACAGTTGCTATGGTGACTACTGTGCTTTTATCTGTTTGCATATACTTAATGTACATCTGCATCAGACTCTGTTCTGCATAAGCGTGGCCTGTATTCTGAACATTCTTTTGAACAGAATGTTTCCTTTCTATGACATTTACCGTTTTAGCTATTTGTGACTACTTTTTACTAAATAAATACTCTCATATGTGTATATCTTTGTAGTGTTGTGTATGCGTGCGTGTACGCAATCCACATCACGTAAGTCTGCTTCATTACCATCACTCCTACCTTACAACTCCTGCTCAATGTTGACAAGAAGCGCTTTCAAACGAAGCAGAACACAAGATGTTCTCTAATTCATCAATCATCCAACGAATATTGACGTGGTGTACGTGATGTTAACGCTTTGACTGGTTTGAAGAATCGACGTATTTTAATTACTTGTCACTGCCAAGTATTTAAAGAGATACTCAAGGCTTGTGATAAGGCTCTGGCGACGGTCAAACGTTTCAAAACTATATTTAGTTACAATTACAGAGCACGAGAGCAATACAGGAGAAATAAAGGATTCGTTTCTCACTTAATTACCACTTATTAGCACTATTTCGGTTGCCGATGTTTATAAAAATCGAAAAAACCCAGTGAAATCGACCCTTGTGTCCTTCCGCCGAGTAACCACGATAGCTTCCTGAGATGGAAGACTTGTCTCCTTATGACGTCAGTCACCTTATGACATCAGTCTCTGAATGAAGTGTCTGTGGTCATTGGGAAGATTTTGCGTTGGATTAGTGATATCCAAACTACTATACATCAAGATGGCTTGGAGCATAATACTTCCCACTCTTTGGGCTCCCAAAGCTTTTTCGTACTGGGATCGAGCCTTTCTATGGGTATGACCCACTCTTTTCGTATCGCCTTGTCTTTAGGAAACTGATGAAAAAAAATTTTGACTCTTTTCCCATCTTTTCGTGGCAATCGGGTGCAGCACATTCTCGAAGCATGGTTCTCACCATGGAAACCACACGTCATAGGGTCACATGACGGAGAACGGGACTTCGTGGAAGCAAAAAAAAAAAGAGTCCCATGTCATTTCTCTTATTAAACACAACATTCTACCAAAAAACTTCAATATTTTCCACATGAACACACATATAAGTAGACGAGATTCAAATTTATTCCTACTCTTTACGCGATTCTAAGCAGTTTTATTTTGCCTTTAGAATCCTTTTAAAGACATGTCTGTGCATAACAGTGTCTAACGTGCATTTTCTGAACGCACCCCTTCAGTCTATCACTCAAATCTACAAGTGTTCGTGCCGGTACATGCCCTTGTCTGTAAGAAACCGAAGAAAGTATGAAACTTCCTTTTGTGCCTGTGCTCCCTAGACTGATATGTATGAATATAAAAGAAAAATAACCTTACTTTATTTATTACTAAAAAAAATAACAGGAATATTTCACATCATCTACTACCTACAGGATGACACGGTGATCGTTCTGACATTTCTACAGACTAGTTTTTCAGTCACTTAATCCCAGCACTTCATCCCCGACACTTCATCCTGACTTTTAATCCCCAGATTCATCCAGACACTAAAAACTAGAAGTCATCGAAAGCACTAGTAAATTTAATGTTCTTCAACAATACCTTTTCTCATGACTTTATTTATTTTCGTAAATAAAAATTTATGAGCGATTATTTCCCTAACGTTTTCAGTTTGTCACTCTTTCATTGCCTATTATTTTATCTATAATTGAAATTAAGTAATCGTAAACAATGTTCCTTACACTTAATGCTTTAATTGTGAAATATTTTTGCAAAGGTGGTCGTTTCATTCCTTTCTTGATGGCTTGGCATTATGTTGATTTATTAGGTTTAACTTATATTACCACATCAATGTGTCCAGTTACTATCCAATTCGTGATGATTTATAAGCTTGTATCGAGGTACAAGATCGATGAGTTGCTAATAAAGCAGTGTATTACATCTTGGTACAGTCGAGTGGTGATGGAGTGCATTGGCAAGACCTCGTGCTGCATGTACTCAATGACATTAGAGGCAGCTGGTCTTATTGGTCGACTGTAAAGTCTTCCAGCATCTCAAAAAAATAGTCCGTAGGTGCAGATCCATAAACACATCTTGTTTTTCCCTTTAACGATGTGTAGATATGATGACATTAACAGCAATCAGTGACATCTGCCTGACAGGTTTGAGTGAGGCAGATCAATGAACCTTCCCAGATGCTTTTCTGAATCATTATTTAGCACTACAATTTTGTTTACCATTTGAAAATCACTTTTTAAAATTTTATAATTGATTATATTTTAATCTTCGAGAAATATACATTACCTTTACTAACAAATTAATTTTAAGTCAGATATTAATGAGCTCATTTTGCAAAAGTGGATCCGTTTCAGTCACAGCTTGAGAAACAGCGAATAGGAAGCGTTTTTGTTAAACATGAGTTCTGCAAATAATGAAAGTACAGAATTCTTCGATATATGTAAGTCAGATTCCGAGTCAAATAGATTGCTATAAAATGATAGTATTTAGCTTCCAACAAGAGAGTACAGTGAAACCTTGGATTTCGATTTTCGTCGACTTATTTTACGAGAAAAATTTGTATCTCATATAGTGAGCGTGCCCACGTGTCCTCTCTGCAAATTTTGCAAAAACAAAAAATGACCTATGCACTCTACTAAGTATGGTGTTGTTTCTTGTTGTGTGAGCATCAACCCCGAGTCTAGCCAAACATTCAATTGCTTTCCTGTGTTTCTGTGCTTTTTAACTGATTGCAAGTGCTAATATTACAACTGCATGTAAGTTTTTACTGCGTATACAGTATTCGCTGAAATGTATTTTTTGCGCTTTTCAGTTTATAAATGTACATAACGCCTTATGATATCTGTATTTCTCAATTAATAACTTCAGCGTGTTATTGTTGTTGTTATTGTTAATGCTGCTGCTGCCAATAATAATGATAAGAGTACAACTGCTTCAATAAAGTGATCTCAGAACCGAAACATTTTATACCTGATATTTTCTTACATCGTGATTTACGCTATCCTTCTTTTATGATGTTTTAGAAGTGAAGTCAAGATTTCATTCCAAGCGATGACAAAAGGACTAAAAATTCAATATCACTGACACCACCTCATTTCACCACGACACATGGATAAAGAAAAATTCACAAAATCACGGAACAAATACTTTTTTATTTCACATCTTCAGCTGCAAGATCGTGTTGCTTGATAAGAAGTCTCGTTAGCCAACACAAAGAACTGAGAACAAGCTGCAATATATACAAAATAAAGTTTTAGTTCCATTAATATTTGAAAGTTTGCCGTTTGGTAGATTGATTTGCCTACAATCATAAAGAAGGAAGAGAGAGATAGAATGTAAGAAATGATACAGAATGATGACGTATAAAATTACTTGAGGACAAGCAGACTGAATGCAAACGTAGTGAAATATATAATACATAGCTGCTGCAGTTGTCGTATGTCTCTACGTCCTTCAGTTAAATTACTGCGTGCATTTTAGTACTTTCCATCCAAAAAAAAAAAAAAAAATTTATTTATTCTGTGAAATGCGTTGCGTTATTTTTCACGGTAGTTCGTTTTCCTTTACACACTCAAGATCAGTCATTTGACAGATCAGTTTTTTTTCTCATTATAAATTTATAGTTTATTACGTATAAAGTCAACGCAAAATAAGCTTCTTAGGATATTAAATATTGTCCTATAGTGCCCAAGCTATTACTCCTCTCTAAATGGCTGCTAGTGAAATGTTTGGGGTTTTATCTCTCTTGTATCTCACACTCTTTTTCATTCCGGGCGATCGCTGGATCATGTAGACCCCAGAGACTCCACTTTTATACCTGTTTCTGCGTGACGAATGACCATAAGTCCTTAAAGTAGATGGTCAACACATTTTCTTTTTAATTGGTGTTGAGGAGTAATTGTAGTACAGGACGGTCCCCGCCTCGTCCACAGGAGTCAACAACTATGAAGTGAGTTTTCCTTTAGGTAAAAGAATCTTGCACAGAGATACTAACGTTCACTTACCATTCACTTGCGTGAATTTCGATGACGACATGTAATGTAGGATATTGTGAACAAATTCTTTTCCGATTTTATTCTCTTTTCTCTGTTTTACTTCAACAACTTATCAACAACATAATCCTCATTACACTTTTCAATTCCTATCTTGGTGGATTTGTGTTGTGTTTGATAATTAAGCTTTAAATTGTGGTACCAGATCGATCGTCCTTTAATTAAAGGGTGTTAAAATATTGTAACTTTTGCTGCTAGATCGATGAGTTGCTGACACATAAGTCTTTTACTTGAGTGCATGTTTGTACAGAAGAGTGATTAGTGTGAGTATTTACACTATTCTTTGACCGAACGACCAGGTGTCGCATGAATGATGTTAGAAGCAGCTGACCTTACTAGTCAACCTGTCTTGTCTTGAAGCATCGCTTAAGTACCTATCAGTGCAGATAAATAAAAACAGTCTGCTGTTTCTTTAAAGTTGGTAAATATGATATTCGCATTTTTATGAATGCAAACACGTTCACTCTCCATTCCGTTCACCATCAACATCCCATTTGTCCCACTCCACTCTGAGGATGATGACGTCGGGGTAGATATGCGTTGGAAAGATACTTTTTTTTTTAAAAAAATTTGGCCCATTGATTGTTTATTTGCAATATCACAAATTGTCTTTTGTTTCAGAACATTTTACTAGTCATTCAAAGTCTTCGCCCAAACGCTCTCCTGGTAGTGTACTTGTTAAAACACTCGCTTGTCATCACTGCAGTCGATCACTGCAATGATATTCAGGATTATTAGCCTTGATTTTGAAAAAAAAATGACAATTTGTCATGTTGCAAATATCTACAGGCAGTCCTCGACGTACGACATTGTTCCGCTCCTACGTCGCGTCGTAAACCGATTTTCCGTCGGAACATACGTACATACTGTACGTAAATAACATACTGTAAGCACTTATCCTATCCTAACACGGTAATTATAAAATATATATAAGAAATACGTTTAATAATAAAATGAAACACTAAGTTCGCGTTACGACGTTTGCTACGCAAAACCACTGAAGTGGAAACAAGGCTTTATACAGTGAATGGGAGATGTGTCAACATGAAACATCGTAACTCCGGGCTGACGTAACTCGAGGACCACCGGTAAAGGTTTAAAAACATTTTAAAAACAAAGTTAGTGTATTTCCAACGCATATTTTTGAGTTCATCCACCCCGACGTCATCATCATCCTCACTATGGAGATGTGGGCGCAAATTACTCCCCTGTACAAACATGCACTCAAATAAAAGACTAATGTGTCAGCAACTCATCGATCTAGCAGCGAAAGTTACAATTTTATCAACACCCTTTAATTAAAAGGACAACCATCTGGTACCACAATTTAAAACTTAATTACCCAACACAAAATCAATCTACCAAGAAAGTGAATGGCGAGTGAGCGCTAGTCTCTCTGTGCAAGATTACGAGGCAGACACTGTCTTCCAGACATACAATGTAGTAAAAGACGGGAAATAAATCTGTATGAAATGAAACTTATTTACATGTTTTGTTGTGAGCATGATCACTTTGTACCTGCCTCTCTAGGAAGACTAAACAAGAAGACATAAGAAGATACGCACACTAAACTATTCTGGTGCTCACTCATACAGCAATGTTTTAAAAAAAACCAAATTCTTTGAAATATACAGGAGATACCGCGCATGTGTAGTGTGATTCAGATTCGAATAAAGTAGATACAAACAGATCAAAGCATAGTATTCACCATAGCAACCACTGTAGTTAAAGTTCAAAACTACAATAAGGGAGGATTTAATGAATACAAACTGTCATATTCTATCACAAAATATTTAGCTTATAACAATTCAAACGTTTTGCGTAAGCTTAATAGTTCCTTTTATTTGAGTGTATTTGCATAATAATAGAAATATTATTTTAGAAATTTTCACTACTTAAAAAACTACTTAGCATTCTTTTACCTACAGGGTAACTCACTTCGTAGTTGTCCGCCTCCAGTGGCTTGCTAGGACGAGGCAGGCACAGACCTGTACTATAATTACTCGCAAATTTCAAAGAAAGGTGTTGCCATAAGTGATGTGACATCTACTTTAAGGACTTATGGCCATTGGTCACGCAGAAACAGTATAAAAGTGGAGTCTCTGGTCTACCTGATCCAGCGATCGCCCGACCTGTAAGGTAAGGTAACAAGTCATCAGCTGTCATTCTCCTTGTTAAAATAACATTGTAAATTAAAGGTCTTCAAAATTAGTTATCACTTGCAGTTCATCAGCAAAGTGGAAGTTCTTCTGTGTACTTTCTGTATTTTTTGTGCATTAAATGTAGTTTTACTTTAGTGCCTATGTTCGATATACAGTGAATCTGAAGAATTTTTAGCTTAATAGCTTGAATGTCAAACTACAAATGATTTTAAAGGGTCAAGAATAAAATAATCTAGTCTGAAAATGTCAGCCTGTATATCTGAGTTTAATAGATAAGCTGTAGTGGGGTTCCTATATCACACCTATAGAACAGTATGTGGTCTAGTAGAACACCTGTGGACCAATATGCTGAGGTGCTACAAGTCAACTCGCATCGGAGACCGAATGTAACATATTTTCGAGCCTTTACATCAAGCCCAGCCTCGTGCCGTAGTTATGAAACGAGTAGAAGTCGTTGCCCCGGGGCCAAAAAGTAGACATACATGGCAAGCAGGGTCTACACCTCGAAGATAATTCTTGTCACCTTAGTCCAGTGCATGTTTTGAACTACATGTACTTTATAACTACTGTACCAGCGATGAAAAAAAAATCCATCGTATATAACAAAATTCATCTTGTACGAGTGTGAATTGATTTGAGAAAGAAACAACATTTTCGCAAACGAAATCCGCTAATTTGTAGACAAACAATTTTGTCTCATTTTCCCAGGATGAAGGTGTCTATCCTGATCCTACTCGGCCTCCTGGCTATGGCCTCTGTCACAGACGGACAACTTAATGGTGAGTTTGTTTGTTTGTTTTTTTGTTTTTGTTTTTTTGTTTGTTTGTTTTTTAAACTATGTTAGAAAATATAACCAGAGGAATTTACAATCTTTTTTGCTCATCAGTTACAGAGTTTCTTTCATACAAACGGAGGCACATTTAGAAAAGGGAACTACCTAGTCTAGTTACCTCCTATTGCTCATATATGTGTGTGTGTGTTGTGAGCGATGAGTATCTTCTACCCACAGCCTGCAAGGTATTGATATGACTAAAACAGTTACGTTAATGAAGTCGGCTTTAAACTGTCGTCTCTGAAAGGGGAAATTAACCCACGACACCACTGTAGACATTTTCTAGATGTAAAAACCTTCTAAAGCTTGCTAAAAGTATTGCGAAGATGCAAACATCTTTCTAATAGACTGCAAGCTTCTATATTTGAAACTTTAGGTGAATTCTCACATTTGAAATATTTCCTATATTTTTCGAGCAATGTTTACAATAATATCTGAACAAGTGTAATTTGAGAGTTAAGTATCGAAATAAAACTGTTGTTTTAGGTAGTAAATTACGAATTCCGAATAATGTTGTAAAATGTAAAGACATAATTTTATAAAATAAAGATGTTGCTAAACGTAAAAGGTTTGTTATAAACCACAGCGGTTTGTCGATCTCGGCTTTTATCTCTTTCTCTCTCTTTCTTTATACCCACTCACCCACCCACCAGCGGATGAAAAAGAGTGTGAGATAAAAGAGAGATAAAAGAGATAAAAAACCCAAACATTTCACTAGTAGCCATTTAGGGAGTAATAGCTTGGTACTATAGATAATATTTAATATTCCTAAGAAGCTTATTTTGCCTCGAGTCTATATGTAGTAAACTATAAATTTATAGTAAGAAAAAACTGATCGGTCAAATGACTAATCTGGAAATAGCATTAGTCTGAGTAGAGAAATAAAAATATATATTTTCTGACACTAACTTTAATTTATTTTTGACTGTATGCTTTTTGCCTTTTCTTGACTGAATGACAGTCATCGTACAGCTGGCGCAGCTGCTGGAGGTGAATATCAACGTGGGGAACTGTATTACCGAGTGTCCAAAAATTGTTGGTCTTCTGCAGAGCAAACTGTGCAGACAGTGCTGCTGCCTGTGAGTTGAAAATAGTTTGATAAATTGTTCAAATCGAGATTACGTTTAAAGCGTTTTTTTTTTACATTACCCAAAACTCGAAAGAAACATTTAGCGTTGTTTTGCTTAAGATGTAAAATATATCATATTTATATATGTATTATAAAGATCAGTGTGTGATAATGAGTTTGTAAAGGAAAACGAATAACCGGGGAAAATAGCGGAAGGCATTTCAGAGAATAAATAAATGTTTTCTGAAGTAAAGTACTAAAATGCACGTAGTAATTTAACTGAATGACGTAGGGACATACGACAACTGCAACTGTAATGTATTATATATTTCACTACGTTTCCATTCAGTCTTCTTGTCTTCAAGTCATTTTTGTACGTCATCGTTCTGTATCATTTCTTATCTTCTTTCTCTCTCTTCCTTTATAAGTGTAGGCAAATCAATCTACCAAACGGCAAACTTTCCAATATCAATGGAACTTAAACTTTATTTTGTATATATTGCAGCTTGTACCCAGTTCTTTGCATTGCCTAACGAGACTTCTTTTCAAGCAACACGATCTTGCAGCTGAAGATGTGAAATAAAAATTTCATGTTCAGCAAAGTGTTTGTTGATTTTGCTTTTTCCATGTGTCGTGGTGAAATGAGGTGGTGTCAGTGATATTGAATTATCAGTTCTTTTGTCATCGCTTGGAATGCTTCTAAAACATCGTAAAAGAAGGATTGTGCAAATCACGATGTAAGAAAATATCAGATATAAAATGTTTCGTCTCTGAGATCACTTTATTGAAGCAATTGTATTGCTATCATCATTACTGCCAGCAGTAGCATTAACAATAACAACAATAATAAATCACTGGTCACTGACAGATGCAGATATCATAGTGCGCTATGTACATTTATAAACTGAGAAGCGTAAAATATATAAATTTTACCGAATACTGTACACGCAGTAAAAACTTACACGTAGTTGTAATATTAGCACTTGCACTCAGTTAAAAAGCTCAAAAACACAGGAAAGCAATTGAATGTTTGGCAAGAATCGCGGTGTGATGCTCACACAACAAGAAACAACACCACACAGAGTAGAGTGCGTAGGTCGCCTTTTGTTTTTGCAAAATTTGCAGCGAGGTCACGTGGGCACGCCCACGACAAATTTTCCGCGGGAAAAAAAATCGACGAAAATCAAAAACTGAGGTTTCACTGTACTTTCTTCATGGAAGTGAAATATGATCTTTTTATAGTAATTTTTCTTTCTCGGAATCTTACTTAAATATATCAAAGAATTCTGTACTTGTCATTTGCAGAACTCATATTTAACGAAAACGTTTCCTAATCGCAGTAGTAGCATTAGTCAACAGTGCGCGCTTACACTTCAGATCTCTATAACTGTTAATATGTTGACAGTAACACACAGATATATTCACATACACACTTAGGTTCATACACCCCATGTGCGTGTGGTGTACACAAATGCATGTAAATGTGTTTTGTCTATTAGCTTAGTACGAAAACAAACAATAGCATGTTTAATGAAATCTGTGTACACTATTTTCACTAGAGCGGCTACAAAGCCAAAGATATGAAGAAGTGAAAGAAGACTGAATAACTTGGCTTTGAGAAGAGAACAAATCGAGAGATAATTGAAAGGCATGAAGAAAGTACAGTAGTGACGCATGACTTCAACAAGGGCGTGAAAACTAAAAATTACATTAAAAATTACATCAAAAACTCAGTTGTAAATTAAAAACCCAATCTGAAATCGAAATGTTTGAAACAGTCTCAAAAAAATATATAAACAATGGTATAAACAAACTGAAAGCCATTTCACGTGGTCAGTTTTCTTAGTAGAAAAAGGAATAGCTGTAGTGATTTAAATTATTAATATTTTCAAGTATATTTGTGTTAGATAAACGCTAGAAGGCCTGGTTCCCCAGAGAGCATACTGCTTATATCTTGTGACCATACAGGTAGAACGCGGATAATAATGGAAGAGATTTTTTTGCGTTAATATACGTTTGTGGGTGCGTGCGTCGAAATGTAATCATGCCAGTGACCGCGTGTGTGTTTTTGTATGGAGAAGACTTGTGAGAAGCCACCAACACAAGGAATTGACTTTAAATGTATTGATATCTCAAGGTGTTGGTAACACTTTTAAGGCAGAGTTTTTTTACAGCTGCAAGAAGACCTAACATACAAGAAGGACTTTAAGAGATTCGCATTATTATTTGATATTTTGATTATTAATTTATAAACATTTGAAAACGCTTTTGAAAACACACATATTGAGGCACCACTTTCTCTCTCTCTCTCTCTCTCTCTCTCTCACACACACACACACACATATTCTGTATTATTTTATGTCATTGTCTATGATACGATATTACGATATATTATACCGAAGTGGTTAGGCCTCATGATATTGTACAAGCTGTACTCATCACCTGAATGTTGAGGCCATGTGGCCTGAGTCAATAAAATTTCGTTCCTTCGTTCTCTCACACACACACACAAAGGACGATGCAGTCAAACTCTCGCCTGGTAGTGTAGTTGTAGAAAAAACTCGCTTGTCATCAATGAAGTCGATCCTTCAAATGATATTCAGGATTAATAGCCATGACTTTAAAGAAATGACAATTTGTAGTATAGTAAATAAACAATATACACGCTAAAACATATTTTTAAAAACAAAGTTAGTGTATTTCCAACGCATATTTTTGAGTTCATCCACCCCGACGTCATCATCATCCTCACAGTGGAGATGTGGGGGCAAATCACTCCCCTGTACAAACATGCACTCAAATAAAAACTTATGTGTCAGCAACTCATCGATCTAGCAGCAAAAGTTACAATTTTATCAACACCCTTTAATTAAAAGGACAACCATCTGGTACCACAATTTAAAACTTAATTACCCAACACAAAATCAATCTACCAAGAAAGTGAATGGCGAGTGAGTGCTAATCTCTCTGTGCAACATTCCGAGCAGGACACTGTCTTCCAGACATACAATGTAGTGAAAGACGTGAAACAAATATGTATGTAATTCAACTTATTTCAACGTTTTCTTGTGAGTATAATCACTTTGTACTTGCCTCTCTCTAGGAAGACTAAACAAGAAGACATAAGGAGATATTCACACTAAACTATCCTGGTGCTCACTCATACAGCAATGTTTGTTTAAAAAACAAAATCTTAGTAATATACAGGAGATACCGCGTATGTGTAGCGTGATTCAGATTCGAATAAAGTAGATACAAAAAGATAAAAGCACAGTATTCACCATAGCAACCACTGTAGTTGAAGTTCAAAACTACAATAAAAGAGGACATCATGAATACAATGTGTCAAAAATAACACAAAATAATGAGCTAATGATAACATTTCAAACGTTCTGTTTAAGCTTAATAGTGCGTGTTTTTAGTGTATTTGAGTAATGCTAGAAATATCATCTTAAAAAATCTACTTAGCATTCTTTTACCAGCAGGGTACCTCACTTCGTAGTTGTCTGTCTCCAGTGGCTTGCTAGGACGAGGCGGGGACGGACTTGTACTACAATTACTCCCCAGTTAAATAGAAAATGTGTTGACTATCTGTGATGTGACATGTACTTTAAGAACTTATAGCCATTGGTCACGCAGTAACAGGTATAAAAGTGGAGTCTCTGGTCTACCTGATACAGCGATCGCCCGACCTGTAAGGTAAGGTTACAAATCATCATCTGTCATTATGCTTGTTAAAATAACATGGTAAATTAAATATACAGGTCTTCATAATTATTATCACTTGCAGTTCATCAACAAAGTAGATCTTCGTCTGTGTACTTTCTGTATTTTTTGTGCATTAAATGTAGTTTTAATATTGTGCCTGTGTTCGAGAACACTGAATTTCGAGCATTTTAGCTTAATAGTTCAGCACAACGACTGTTTGTAATTTCAGTACAGTGCATCGTTTCAGCGCACATGACATGGCTTTTGTACACTGTTAGCCGTTTCAGTCCATCACAGATTTTTGGCACACTTGTAGTTTAAGTGGCAATGGATGAAACACAGACGTGAATCCGCAGCTTATTAGAGGCGATATGCAAAACATATTTTGTTTTACTTTACTTACTTTAAGTAATACAAGACAATACAGCACTTGGATGTCGAACTACAAATGATTTTAAAGGGTCAACAATGAACTAATCAAGTCTGCAAATGTCAGCCTTTATATCTGAGTTTAATAGACAAGCTGTAATGGGGTTCCTATATCACAATTGTAGAACAGTATGTGGTCTTGTAGAACACCTGTGGACCAATATGCTGAGGTGCTATAAGTCAACTCGCATCGGAGACCGAATGTAACATATTTTCGAGTCTTTACATCAAGCCCAGCCCCGTGCCGTAGTTATGAAACGAATGGAAGTCGTTGCCCCGAGGCCAAAAAGTAGACATACATGGCAAGCAGGGTCTACACCTCGAAGATAATTCTTGTCACCTTAGTCCAGTACATGTTTGGCACTACACTAGGTATAAACCAAATCCATCTTGTACGAGTGTGAATTGATTTGAAACAGAAACAGCATTTTTCGCAAACGAAATCCACTATCTACTTCGTAAACAAACAATTTTGTCTCTGTGTCTCAGGATGAAGGTGTCTATCGTGATCCTCCTCGGCCTCCTGACTATGGCCTCTGTCACAAGCGTACAAGTTAATGGTGAGCTGTTTTTTTTTTTAACTAGGTTAGAAAAAATAACCAGAGCAATTTACAATCTTTTAATCATCGGTTACAGAGTTTGCTTTCATACGAACGGAGGCACAGTTAGAAAAGGTAACTAACTAGTCTATTTAACTCCTATTGCTCATATATCATGAACCATGAGTTCTTCTACCCACAGCCCTCAAGGTATTGATATGATTAAAACAGTTCAGTTAATGAAGTCGGCTTTAAGCTTTCGTCTTTGAAAGGGGAAATTAACCCACAACACCACCGTAGACATTTTCTAGATGTAAAAACCTTCTAAAGCTTGCTAAAAATATTACGAAGATGCAAACATCTTTCTAAGAGACTGCAAGCTTCCTTATTTAAAATATTAACTGAATTCTCACATATGAAATATTTTTTCTATATTTTTCGAGCAATGTTTAACATAATATCTGAACAAGTGTAATTTGAGATTTAAGTATCGAACTAAAACTGTTGTTTTAGGTAGTAAATTACGAATTCCCAACAATATTGTTAAATGTAAAAATATAATGTTATACATAAAGATGTTGCTAAACGTGAAAGGTTTGTTATAAAGAACAGAAGTTTGTCGATCTCGGCTTTTATGTCCTTTCTCTCTCACACCTACTCACCCACCCACAAGCGGAATGAAAAAGAGTATGAGATACAAGAGAGATAAAAACCACAAACATTTCACAAGCAGCCGTTTAGGGAGTAATAGCTTGGTACTATAGATAATATTTAATTTTCCTAAGATTATTTTTACTTGAGTTTATATGTAGTAAACTATAAATTTATAACAAGAAAAAAAATGATCTGTCAAATGAATGATCTGGAATTAACATTAGTCTGAGTAGCAAAGTAAAAAATAGATTTTCTGACACTAACATTAATTTGCTTTTTGACTTTTCTTGACTGAATGACAGTCCTCGCAGACCTGGCGCTGAAGCTGAAGCTGAAGGTCAAATTGGGTAACTGTATTGTCAAGTGCCCAAAAATTCTTGGTCCTGTGAATAAGCATCTGTGCAGACAGGCCTGCTGCCTGTGAGTTGAAAAAAGTTGGATAAATTGTTCGAATCGGGTTCAATTTTGCAGTGTTTTATTTCACATTAACCCAAAATTCGAAACAAACGATAAAGCGCTGTTTTGCTGAAGATGTAAAATATATCATAATTATGTAAATATATGTATTATAAAGGTCAGTGTGTGATAATGTGTTTGTAAAGGAAAACGAACAACCGTGAAAAATAGCGAAACGCATTTCAGAGAATAAATAAATGTTTTCTGATGGAAAGTACTAAAATACACGGAGTAATTTAACTGAAGGATGTAGAGATATACAACAACTGCAGTAGTTATGTATTATATATTTCACTACATTTCCATTCAGTCGTCTTGTCTTCAAGTCATTTTTATACGTCATCATTCTGTATTATTTCTTATATTCTCTCTCTCTCTCTCTCTTCCTTCTTTATGATTGTAAACAAAGCCATCTACCAAACGGCAAACTTTCAAATATCAATGGAACTAAAACTTTATTTTGTATATATTGCAGCTTGTTCGCAGTTCTTTGCATTGGCTAACGAGACTTCTTATCAAGCAACACGATCTTGCAGCTGAAGATGTGAAATAAAAATGTCATGTTCAGCAAAGTGTTTATTCTGTGATTTTGTGAATTTTGCTTTTTTCATGTGTCATTGTGAAATGAGGTGGTATCACTGATATTAAATTATCAGTTATTTTGTCATCGCTTGGAATGAAATCTTGACTTCACTTCTAAAACATCATAAAAGAAGGATAGTGTAAATATCACGATATAAGAAAATATCAGATATAAAATGTTTCGTCTCTGATATCACTTTATTGAAGCAGTTGTACCCTTATCTTTATTGTTGCCAGCAGCAGCATAAACAATAACTGCAATAATAACACACTAAAGTTATTACTTGAGAAATACAGATATCATAGTGCGTTATGTACATTTATAAAATAATAGGTGCAAAAAATACATTTCACCGAATACTGTATACGCAGTAAAAACTTACACGTAGTTGTAATATTAGCACTTGCACTCAGTTAAAAAGCTCAAAAACACAGGAAAGCAATTGAATGTTTGGCAAGACTCGGGGGGTGATGCTCAAACAACAAGAAACAACACCTCACTGAGCAGAGTGCGTAGGTCGCCTTTTGTTTTTGCAAAATTAGCAGCGAGGTCACGTGGGCACGCCCACGACAAATTTTTTGCGGGGGAAAAAAATCGACGAAAATCAAAAACTGAGGTTTCACTGTACTTTCTTGTTGAAAGTGAAATATGATCTTTTTATAGTAATTTTTCTTTCTCGGAATCTTACTTAAATATATCAAAGAATTCTGTCCTTATTTGCAGAACTCAAATTTAACAAAAACGTTTCCTATTCGTAGTAGTAGCATTAGTCAACAGTGCGCGCTTACACTTCAGCTCTCTATAACTGTTAATATGTTCACAGTAACACACAGATATATTCACACACACACACACTGAGGTTTATACACCCCATGTGCGTGTGGTGTACGCAAATGCATTTAAATGTGTTTTATCTATTAGCTTAGTACGAAAACAAACAATAGCATGTTTAATGAAATCTGTGTACACTATTTTCACTAGAGCGGCTACAAAGCCAAAGATATGAAGAAGTGAAGGAAGACTGAATAACTTCGCTTTGAGAAGAGAACAAATCGAGAGATAATTGAAAGGCATGAAGAATGTACAGTAGTGACGCATGACTTCAACAAGGGCGTCAACATTAAAAATTAAATTAAAAATTACATTAAAACTCAGTTGTAAATTAAAAACCCAATCTGAAATCGAAATGTTTGAAACAGTCTCAAAAAAATATATAAACAATGGTATAAACAAACTGAAAGCCATTTCACGTGGTCAGTTTTCTTAGTAGAAAAAGGAATAGCTGTAGTGATTTAAATTATTAATATTTTCAAGTATATTTGTGTTAGATAAACGCTAGAAGGCCTGGTTCCCCAGAGAGCATACTGCTTATGTCTAGTGACCATACAGGTAGAACGCGGATAATAATGGTAGAGATTTTTTGTTTTTGCGTTAATATACGTTTGTGGGTGCGTGCGTCGAAATGTAATCATGCCAGTGACTGCGTGTGTGACCGCGTGTGTGTTTTTGTATGGAGAAGACTTGTGAGACATTCTGAAGCCACCAACACAAGGAATTGACTTTATTATTTGATATTTTGTTTATTAATTTATAAACATTCGAAAACGCTCTTGAAAGCTGACACATAGAGGCACCACTTTCTCTCTTTCTCTCTCACACACACAAAGGCTGATGCAGTCAACCGCTCGCCCGTAGTGTACTTTTTAAAACACATGCTTGTCATCACTGCAGTCGATCCTTCAAATGATATTCAGGATTATTAGCCATGACTTTTAAAAAAAATAACAATTTGTAGTATAGCAAATAAACAATATACAGGCTAAAATATATATATATTTTTAAATTAGTGTCTTTCGAACTCATATTTTTGAGTTCAACCACTCCGACGTCATCACAATCCTCACTATATGGAGATGTGGGGGCAAATCACTCCCCTGTACAAACATGCACTCAAGTAAAAGACTAATGTGTCAGCAACTCATCGATCTAGCAGCGAAAGTTACAATTTTATCAACACCCTTTAATTAAAAGGACAACCATCTGGTACCACAATTTAAAACTTAATTATTCAACTCAACATAAATCCACCAAGAAAGGAATTAAAAGTATAAGGAGATTATACGGTGCTGATAGATTGTTAAAGTAAATCACTGAGAAAAGAGATTACAATCAGAAAAAAGTTTGCCGCTATATCTTACATTATATGTGTAAGTTGAATGCTGAGTGTACGTTAGTCTCTCTGTGCAAGATGCCGAGGCAGACACTGTCTTCCAGACATACAATGTAGTGAAAGACGTGAAATAAATGTATCAAATACAACTTATTTACACGTTTTGTTGTGAGCACGATCACTTTGTACCTGCCTCTCTAGGAAGACTAAACAACAAGACATAAGGAGATACGCACACTAAACTATCCTGGTGCTCACTCATGCAGCAATGTTTGTTTAAAGAAAGAAAAATAATCTTAGAGATATACAGGACATACCACGGATGTGTATTAGACTGGAATAAAGTAAATACAAACAGATCAAAGCACAGAATTTGCCATAGCAACCATTGTAGTTGAGGTTCAAAACTACAATAAAGGAGATCATGATTACAAAAACACAAATATAATAAAAATACAAAATAATGAGCTAATAGTAACAATTCAAACGTTTTGTTTAAGCTTAATAGTGCGGTTTTTTTAGTGTATATGGGTAATACTAAAAATATCATCTTATAAAAACTATTTAGCATTCTTTTAACTACAGGGTAACTCACTTCGTAGTTGTCCGCCCCCTGTGACTTGCTAGGACGAGGAGGGCACGGACCTGTACTACAATTACTCCCCAATTAAAAAGAAAATTTGTTGACAATTTGGGATGTGACATCTATCTACTTTAAGGACTTATGGCCATTGGTCACGCTAGTAAAAGGTATAAAAGTGAAATGTTTGAGGTCTACATGATACAGCGATCGCCAGACCTACAAGGTAAGGTTACAAGTCATCATTTGTCATTCTCCTTGTTAAAATAAACTTGTAAATTAAGGGTCTTCATAATTAGTTATCACTTGCAGTTCATCAGCAAAGTGAATGTTCTTCTGTGTACTCTCTGTATTTTTTGTGTATTAAATATAGTTTTAATATAGTGCCTGTGTTCGATGTACAGTGAATTTGGAGAATTTTTAGCTTTATATCATGTCGTTTTCAGTACAAGGACTGTTTGTAGTTTCAGTACATCGTTTCAGCACACATGACATGGCTTCTGTACACTGGTACCCTTTTCAGTCCCTCACAGAAATTTGGTAAATTTGTAGTTTAATTAAGTGGCTGTGGATGAAACACTCTGGTCATCTTAGTCCAGTGCATGTTTGGCACTACTTTATAACTACTGTACCAGCGATGAAAAGAAAATCCATCGGATATAGACACCGCTTTCTAACTAGTTATAAACACTTGTATGTGTATGAATTGATTTGAAACAGAAAGAGCATTTTTCGCAAACGAAACCCACTGTCTACTTCGTAAACAAACAATATTTTTCTCTGTGTCTCAGGATGAAGGTGTCTATCGTGATCCTCCTCGGCCTCCTGGCGATGGCCTCTGTCACAAGTGCTGATGATGATGACGATGGTAAGTTTCTTTCCGACTCTGTTAAAATGAATAAACAGAGGAATTTACAATCTTTTAATCATCATTGGCAGAGTTCCCTTTGATACAAACGGAGGCACATTTAGAAAAGGGAACTAACTAGTCTAGTTACCTCCTATTGCTCATATATATATATGTGTGTGTGTGCGCACTGTGAACCATGAGTATCTTCTACCCACAGCCTGCGGGGTATTGATATGATTAAAACAGTTAATTGTTTAAAAAAATATCTGAACAAGTGTGATTTGAGAGATAAGTATCGAACTAAACCTGTTTTTAGGCAGTAAATTACGAATTCCCAAGAATATTGTTAAATGTAAAAATATAATTTTATACCACAAAGATGTTGCTAAACGTAAAAGGTTTGTTATAAGCAACAGACGTTTGTCGATTTCGACTTTTATCTCTTCTCTCTCTCTCTCTTTCTTTACACCTACTCACTTACCAACCAGCGGAATGAAAAAGAGTGTGAGATACGAGACAGATAAAACCCAAACATTTCACCAGTTACCATTTAGGGAGTAATAGCTTGACATTGTAGATAATATTTAATATTCCTAAGAACCTTATTTTGCGCTGACTCTATACGTAACAAACTATAAATTTATAATGACAAAATATGTAATCTGTGGAATGAATGATCTTGAATTAAAATAAGTTTGAGTAGCGAAATAGAAAAATAGATTTTGTGACACAAACTTTAATTTGATTTTTGACTGTGTGACTGATTGGCTCCTTTTGACTGAATGACAGTCATCGAAGAGCTGTCGATGAGGCTGCAGTTTCAGGTCAACGTGAGTAACTGTAACGCCAGGTGCCCAGGTCTGCTTGGTCCTTTGCTTTGGCATCTGTGCGATCGGTGCTGCTGCCAGTGAGTTGAAAACAGTTTGATCAATTGTTCCAAACGGTATCAAATTTAAGTTTTTTTTTCACATTACCCCAAATGTAGAAACAAACGTCTAGCGCTGTTTTTCCGAAGATGTAAAGTATGTCATATTTATGTAAATATCTTAAAAAGATCAGTTTGTTATAATGAGTTTGTAAAGAAGAATGAACTACCTTGAAAAACAACAAAACGAATTTCAGAGAATAAATAAATCTTGTCTTTTTTTGTATATGGAAAGTACTAAAATGCAGTAATTTACCTGAACGACATAGAGACATACGACAACTGCAACAGTTATGTATTATATATTTCACTTATAAGGTATACATTTCCATTCAGATCGCTTATTTTCAAGTAATTTGCATAATACGTCATCATTCTGTATCATTTCTTACATTCTATCTCTCCCTTCCTTCTTTATGATTGTAGGCAAAGTTTCCAATATCAATGGAACTAAAACTTTATTTTGTATATATTGCAGCTTGTACTCAGTTCTTTGTGTTGGCTAACGAGACTTCTTATCAAGCAACACGATCTTGCAGATGAAGATCTGAAATAAAAATTCCATATTCAGCAAAGTGTTTGTTCTGTGTATTTGTTAATTTCACTTTATCCATGTGTCGTGGAGCAATGAGGTGGTGTCAGTGATATTGAATTTTCAGTCCTTTTGTCATCGCTTGGAATGCTTCTAAAACATCGTAAAAGAAGGATAATGTAAATCACGACATACGAAAATATCAGATATAAAATGTTTCGGCTCTGCGATCACTTTATTGAAGCAGTTGTACTTTTATCATCATTATTGCCAGCAGCAGCAATAACAATAACAACAATAATAACACACTGAAGTTATTACTTGAGAAGTACAGACATTATAGTGCGTTGTGTACATTTATAAAATAATAAGCGCAAAAAATATATTTCACCGAATACTGTACACGCAGTAAAAACGTACACGTAGTTGTAATATTAGCACTTGCAATCAGTTAAAAAGCACAAAAAAGCTCGGGGTGATGCTCACACAGCAAGAAACAACACCTCACTAAGCAGAGTACTAAGGTCGCCTTTTCTTTTTGCAAAATTTGCAGCGAGGTCACGTGGGCACGCCCACGACATACGATACAAATTTTTCTCGGGAAAATAAGTCGACGAAAACCGAAAACTGAGGTTTCACTGTACTTTGTTGTTGAAAGTGAAATATGATCTTTTTATAGCAATATTTTTACTCGGAATCTTACTTAAATATATCAAATAATTCTGTACTTTTCCTTATTTGCGGAACTCATATTTAACAAAAACGTTTCCTATTTGCAGTAGTAGCATTAGTGAACATTGCGCGCTTCCACTTCAGCTCTCTATAACTGTTAATATGTTCTCAGTAATTTCGAGACATATATAGCGACTGGGAGAGAGAGATAAAGATTATAAACTGTTACTGAAAGTAATCTCTCTCTCTCTTTCTTATCTCTTAGCCCTCCTTGCTTTTCTCCTGTGACCATGCGGGTAAATGTATTTTCTCTATTAGCTTAGTACGAAAACAAAGACTAGCATGTTTAATGAAATCTGTGTACACTATTTTGACTATAGCGGCTACAAAACCAAAAGTAAGAAGAAGTGAAAGAAGACTGAATAACTGCGCTTTGAGAAGAGAACTAATCGAGAGATAATTGAGGGGCATGAAGAAAGTACAGTAGTGACGCATGACTTCCATGGCGTGAGATGTTTAAGGTAAAGGTTAGAGAACCATCTTCTTATCAGCTACCCATGCTTAGATAGGGGAAAATTAAGAACGTATTATGGCTGTTACAGTTGCTGACATTAAAATATATCTTGGTCATTCTATGATAGGTTCTATACATACACGAAGACTGGCTACAAACACGTTCAACATTTTTGCTATGTATAAATTAAAATCCATTTCACATGGTCAGTTTTCTTAGTATAAAAGGAACAGCTGTAGTTATTTAAATTATTAATATTTTTTAAGCATATTTGTGTTAGATAAACGTTAGAAGGCCTGGTTCCCCAGAGAGCAGACTGCTTATATCTTGTGACCATACAGGTGGAGACTGATAATAATGGTAGAGATTTCTTTTTGTGGGTGCGTGCGTCGAAATGTAAGCATGCCAGTGACTGCGTGTGTTTTTTTGTATCATGCGCTTGTTTAAAAAGGTTGGAGGGGGTAAGTTTTTCATACTTTGAGGTGAAAAATCGACAACAAACAAGATGAATTAGCTTATATAAGAACGGAGGTTTCTAAACTTATCATTTTGCTACTTTTGCAGAATATATATGACAACAATCAATACAGTATCTATATGTCAAATTGGAAAATTACACACAGTATATATCCGCAGAAATTCTTTACGTCCTCAAGATCAACCTTCTCCGTTCATACACTTAGCTATGTACACAGTAAACGCAGGTCTGATAGGCTAACATTGTGCATCTCCCTAAAGCCAGTTCGTGACCGTTAGCGTGATGCTCTAGTAAGAGATGTAATTATGGAACAATATTTCGTTCTGCAAAAGTTAAGCTACTCCACCAAAAATTGACAGTTTAACTTCCATAAAAAAGAACTCAACTGCTTTTTAAAAGCAGAACTTTGTTGACTTACTGAAGATGCCAATGGCAAGGTTGCAGACCGCATATATGTACTGATGGCGTGATTTAACACATGTGGCCACACTATGTGGACACGTATAATAATCTTATTGTTTTTGATATCAACATTTTTTATCAATTTGTGTGTGTGTGCGCGCGCGCGTTTCGTAAAGTGCTTTAAGCCTGCCTATGATGATGATGTAAAGCGCTTTATAAATCAACATTATTATTGTTAATATTATTATTATTTACCAGGATAACTGTCTCTAGATGCACGTAATATTTAGTTATTGTTCTTCATGATGGACTGCATCAACTTTTGTGTGTGCGTGTGAGAGAGTGAGAAAGTGGTGCCTCAATATGTGAGGTTTCAAGAGCGTTTTCAAATGCTTATAAATTAATAAACAAAATATCCAATAATAATGCGAATCTCTTAAAGTCTTTCATGTATGCTAGGTCCTCTTCTTGCAACTGTACAGAAAACTTTCTGCTTTATAAGTGTTACCAACGCCCTGAGATATCAATACGTATGAAGTCAATTCCTTGTGTTGAGTGCTTCAAATTTTCTCACAAGTCTTTCCATGATTCTTATCTGGTTTATCTGTGATCCAGATTAAGTCTGCAATGATATTTAAGATTATTAGCCTTGACAAAAAAATGAAACTTTGTAATATTGCAAATAAACAATCTACACGCTAACAAAATTTTTAAAACAAAGTTAGTGTCTTTTCAACGCATATCATCCACCCCGACGTCATCATATTCCTCACAGTGCAAATCACTCCCCTGTACAAACATGCACTCAAGTAAAAGACTTATGTGTCAGCAACTCATCGATCTAGCAGCAAAAGTAACAATTTTATAAACACCCTTTAATTAAAAGGACAACCACCTGCTACCACAATTTAAAACTCAATTATCCAACTCAACATAAATCCACCAAGAAGGGAATTAAATGTATAATAAGATTATACGTTACTGATAAATTGTTAAAGTAAATCACAGAGAAAATATATTTAAATATGAAAAAAAGTTTGCCATTATATCTTACATTACATGTGTGAGTTGAATGCTCAGTGAAACGCTAGTCTCTCTGTGCAAGATTCCGAGGCAGACACTGTCTTCAAGACAGACAATGTAGTGAAAGACGTGAAATAAATCTGTATCAAATCCAACTTATTTACACGTTTTGTTGTGAGCTCGATCACTTTGTACCTGCCTCTCTAGGAAGACTAAACAAGAAGACATAAGGAGATACGCACACTAAACTATCCTGGTGCTCACTCATACAGCAATGTTTGTTTTAAAAAACAAATTCTTAGAAATATACAGGACATACCGCGCATGTGTAGTTTGATTCAGATTCGAATAAAGTAGATACAAACAGATCAAAGCATAGTATTCACCACAACAACCACTGTAGTTGAAGTTCAAGACTACAATAATGGAGAATGTCATGAGTACAGTAATATTATATCACAAAATATTGAGATAATAGCAACAATTCAAACTTTTGCGTAAGATTACTAGTGCGTTTTATTTGAGTGTATTTGGTTGATGATAGAAATATCATTTTAGAAATTCTAAGTACTTAAAAGAAATATTTAGCATTCTTTTACCTACAGGGTAACGCACTTCATAGTTGTCGCCTCCTGTGACTTGCGAGGACGAGGCGGGTACCGACCTGTACTACAATTACTCCCCAACACCAATTAAAACGAAATGTGTTGACCATGAGTGATGTGACATCTACTTTAAGGACTTATGTCTATTGGTCACGCCGTAACAGGTATAAAAGTGGAGTCTCTGGGGTCTACCTGATACAGCGATCTCACGACCTGTAAGGTAAGGTTACAAGTCATCATCTGTCACTCTCCTAAATTGTAAATTAGAGGTCTTCATAATTAGTTATCACTTGCAGTTCATCAGCAAAGTGGATGTTCTTCTGTGTGCTTTCTGTATTTTTTATGCATTAAATGTAGTTTTAATATAGTGTATGTGTTCGATGTACACTGAATTTGGAGAATTTTTAGCTTAACAGCATATTTTTTTCAGTACAAAGAGTAGTAGCGATTTCAGCCCCTCACAGATTTTTGGCACACTTGTAGTTTAAGTAAGTGGCTGTTCATGAAACACACTGGTGAATCCAGCAGCAGATCAGAGGCGACGAACGAAAGATATTTTGTTTAACTTTCGTACAAGACGAAGTACTTACTCTAAGCGATAAAAGACAAAACAGCACTTGGATGTCGAACTACAAATAATTTTAAAGGGTCAAGAATAAAAAAATCTAGTCTGCAAATGTCAGCCTGTATATCTGAGTTTAAAAGACAATCTGTAATGGGGTTCCTGTATAACACCTGGAGAACAGTATGTGGTCTTGTACAACACCTGTGGACCAATATGCTGAGGTGCTACAAGTCAACTCGCACCGGAAAATGTAAAATATTTTCGAGCCTTTACATCAAGCCCAGCCCCGTGCCGTAGTTATGAAACGAATGGAAGTCGTTGCCCCGAGGCCAAAAAGTAGACATACATGGCAAGCAGGGTCTACACCCCAAAGATAATTCTTGTCACCTTAGTCCAGTACATGTTTGCCACTACTTTATAACTACTGTACCAGCGATGAAATGAAGACTTCGTCGGATATAGACACCGCTTTCTAACTAGTTATAAACAAAATCCATCTTGTACAAGTATGAATTGATTGGAAACAGAAACAGCATTTTTCGCAAGCAAAATCCACTATCTACTTCGTAAACAAACAATATTTTTCTGTGTCTCAGGATGAAGGTGTCTCTCGTGATCCTCCTCGGCCTCCTGGCTATGGCCTCTTTCACAAATGGTGATGATGATGACGATCGTAAGTCTCTTCCGACTCTGTTAGAAAATATAACCAGAGGAATTTACAATCTTTTAGTCATCATTTGCAGAGTTCCCTTTCATACAAATGGAGGCACAGTTAGAAAAGTGAAGTAGCTGGACTAATTACCTCCTATTACTCATATGTGTGTGTGTAACGGATCAGTCCGTGCCTCCATGTTTTAAAGTTAGTTTAATCCCTTCGCTGTTTGTAAATCACAATGGGAAATAACATGTATTTAGAGATAGTCAGCGAGAAAAGGGAGATCACTCTAGGGACAGATAGAAGAAGCAGACGGCAATGGCGGACATGAGTGTGGAAGGATGTTTTGTGAGTGTTAATGTGAGCGTAGATATTAGAAGTAATTCCTTGCCTAGACAAGGTTTATTTTTTCCTTCTGTGTACGGGCAATGGTGGTAGCGCCCTTTTGATCGAGGATTCGTGTAGATCTAATCTTGTCGCCTTCGGTGAAGCGCCCAGCAGTGTGTAGACCGTGTGTAGCGTGTGTACTGTGTGTACCGTGGGCTTCGCACCGCCAGGAAAATGTGCGTGCGCTGTGAACGATGAGTATCTTCTAGCCACAGCCGGCAGGGTATTAATATAATTAAAACAGTTACGTTAATGAAGTCGACCTTAAGCTGTCGTCTTTGAAACTTAACCCAAAACACCACTGTAGACATTTTTTTAGATGTAAAACATTTCAAAAGCTTGTTTACAGCATTATGAAGATTCAAGCAAATTCTTGATAGACTGCAAGCTTCCTTGTCGAAATTTTAGCTGAATAGCGTTGTCTCGGGTTACTAAAAATAGATTGTGACGTCACGCAGCAGAGCTTCATGGGATTGCTTCCCGGACAAACGCTGCACGTTGTTCTGTTTATTCTACGCTACGGCGACTGACGAAAAGCGACATTTTTGCTATTAATCTCTGAAACAATGCTGAAAACTGGAGGAACCAAGCACTGCTGTTGGGGTTTATGTAAATCGGACTCCAGATATCCAGAGCGATTACCGGAGGGGACGTTTTTTATTCCATTTCCAAAGCCTGGTAAGACCAGTGACAAAATGACCCAGTGGGAAAGAGAACAGGCCAAGTTAAAGACTGAGAAAGCAAAGCGCTGGCAGTTTTTATGTGGGCGATCTGATTTCCAAAATGTGGAGAAAATAACCAGGAACACATATATCTGCTCTCTGCATTTTCTTGGTGGAAAAGGCCCAACATCTGAGAGCGACGAACCAATATTAGCGACGCTTACAGACGAGGAAACACAAAAGCGACAGGGAGGTAACAGGAAGGCTCCAGTTCAACGTGGCGACCAAACTGCACATTATCAACGTGAACGTGGGAGAAAAAAGCTTCGCAAAGAAAACTCATCATTTCCAGAATCCACAGAACAAAGTGACAACATAACATTTGAAGACACAGGCGAAGCCGTGGCTGAGAGTGCATCTGCTGAATGTAAGTCGGCTAGCCCAAACCACAAAGCTACACAAACATCTTATGATCAGTATATGCTTGGAGCTAAAATCGAAACTATGATCATGAGAAACGCTGCTGCAGTGAAAAATGATCGAAGTGAACCTGAAGTTACCAACAGGATGGACCCAAGCTTTGTTTTGAAAGACAGGAAGAATACAAAGTTTTTAGTTGGACTATTTCCAGAGCAGTTTGACGTTTTGTACACATTTCTTGGTCCAGCAAAATACAACCTTCAATACTGGGACTCCAAGGGAAATACCAGAGAAACCAGTGGGACAAATGAGAAGAAAACTGGTCCATCTAGGCGTTTTACCCCAAAAGAGGAACTTTTCATTACACTTCTGAGACTGCGAAGAGGACTTTCACTGAAAATGATTGCCTACATGTTTGACACATCTAAATCGTTAATAAGCAAAATTTTTATCACATGGATTCAGTTTATGTTCCTACACTTCAAGTCTATGAATGTCCCTATGTTCCCAACAAAAGATATAGTTAAAACATCTTTGCCAAGAGTGTTTAGACAGTTTAAAAATGTCAGATGCTCTGTAGACTGCACAGAATTCTTTTGTCAAACACCCAGGGATTATGGGCAGCAAGGCAATGTGTATTCCTCTTACAAGCACCACACCACAATGAAAGGACTGATTGCAGTCACCCCTAAAGGTGCTGCATGTTTTGTCTCAGATCTGTATGAGGGAAGTGTTAGTGATGTTGATATATTTGAGAAATGTGGCATTCTACAACACATTGAACCAGGAGATGTTTTGCTTGTGGACAAAGGGTTTAAAGTGCAGGATTTGCTTTTGTCAAGACAGGCTACTATAAAAATCCCTGCGTTTCTAGGTAAGCGAGCTAGCCTGTCTGCAGAAGAGGAGATGGATACAAGGAGGGTAGCCAAGGCAAGAATTCATGTAGAACGCTTTAATGAAAGACTGAAAAAGTTCATGCTTCTCAGTAGAACTATCCCCCTAAGTCTCAGTTGTGTTGCCTCCCAAATGGTTTTTGTTGGATGCTGTTTGGTAAATTTTCAGAGTAGCTTATGTATTTAAAAGCAAGTGAAATGCTAATGTACCACATGTATTGGTCAAAGACAGAAATGTGGGAGTATTTTTTACCAAAAACAGACTGAAAAGAATTTTTGGTGTTAAAATGATGGTCAACCTATCAATTCATTCAGGGGCATATGACAGAAAAGCATTGTAAATAAATCTGTATAGTAATTAATATTATAGGTTACAAGTACTGTTCTGCTTCATAGGAAACAAAGTGAAAAATAAAAAATAAAAACTGCATCTGATTTGCAAAGGGTCTTGAATTGTAACCGATATTTCAAAAATAAAAATAACAATAATAATAACAACCAACTTTATTAGTCCCAATGGGCAATTTAAATGGGAGGTGTGCTCTCTTTCCAATTAAAAAAAAAAATCATTCCCATGCACACCTACACATCACATCACAGAATTTCCAGAGGAATGTGCTCTGAGTCAAGAGAGTGTTGAAAGAGGTGTTGAAACACTCCACCCAGTTGAACAGCACACCAATGCAGAGGGATCGCCGACAAGGAAGGCTCCAGGTACATCTTTCTCCGTTAAAACCACCGCCTCCATTTGCATTTTTCCAATTTGAAACTGTATTTTTTACACGCTCACGTTTTTGTTTTTGTTTTGGAACAATAAACTGCACAGCAACGCACTCGCTGCAAACGCTAGTGTAGTACATGCGGGGAATATAGTTGTCCGCTTTGCATTCCCAGAAGCCCTTGCGCGGCTAGATCGTGACGTCATCTGTGGAAAGCGCTATTCTCATATTTGAAATATTTTTTCTATATTTTTCGAGCAATGTTTACAAACATATCTTAACAGGTGTTATTTGAGACTTAAGGATCAAACTAAACCTGTTTACTGTATGTAGTAAGTTGTTACATGTAAAAATATAATTTTATAACACAAAGATGTTGCTAAACGTAAAAGGTTTGTTTTAGACAACAGACGTTTGTCGATCTCGGCTTTTATCTCCTTCTCTCTCTTAAGTACACCTACTCACCCACCCAACAGCGGAATGAAAAAGAGTGTGAAATACAAGAGAGATAAAACCCCAAACATTTCACAAGTAGCTATTTAGGGAGGAGTAATATCTTGGCACTATAGATAATATTTAATATTCCTAAGAAGCTTATTTTGTGTTGACTTTATATGTAGTAAACTGTAAATTTATAATAAGAAAAAACAGATCCGTCAAATGACTGATCTGGAAATAACATTACTCTAGGTAGCGAAATAGAAAAATATATTTTCTGACACTAACTTTAATTTGCTTTTTGCCTTTTTTTAACTGAATGACAGTCGTCGCAGAGCTGTCGCTGAAGCTGAAGCTGAAGGTCAACGTGAAAAACTGTAAATCCAAGTGCCCAAGCATTCTGGGTTCCTCGAATAAGCATCTGTGCAAACAGTGCTGCTGTCGGTGAGTTGAAAATAGTTTGGTAAATTGTTCGATTCGGGATCAATTTTAAAGTGATTTTCACATAACCCCAAAAGTTAAGAGCTGTTTTGCTGAAAATGTCACAGATATCATATATGTATTATAAAGATCAGTGTGTTTGTAAAGAAAAAAGAATGACCGTGAAAAATAACGAAATGCATTGCAGAGAATAAAAATAAATGTTTTCTTTTCTTTTCTTTTCTTTTTCTTTTTTTTTTCCTTTCTTCTGGTATGGAAAGTACTTACATGCACGCAGTAAATTAACTTAAGGACATAGAGACATACAACAACTGCAACAGTTATGTATTATATATTTCACTTATATGGTCTACATTTCCATTCAGTCTGCATATCTTCAATTAATTAGCATAATACGTCATCATTCTGTATCATTTCTTACATTCTCTCTCTCTCTCTTCTTCCATCATGATTGTAGACAAAGCCATCTACCGAACGGCATACTTTCCAATATCAATGGAACTAAAACTTTATTTTGTATATATTGCAGCTTGTTCTCAGTTCTTTGTGTTGGCTAACGAGACTTCTTATCAAGCAACACGATCTTGCAGCTGAAGATGTGAAATAAAAATTTCAATTTCAGCATAGTGTTTGTTTTATCCATGTGTCGTTGTGAAATGAGATGGTGTCACTGATATTGAATTTTTAGTCCTTTTGTCATCGCTTGGAATGGCAATAGGTGGACACGCAATAATCTTATTGTTTTTTAAATCAACTTTATTATCAATGTGTGTGTGTGTCTGTAAAGCGCTTTGAGCCTGCCTTTGATGGTGGTGTAAAACGCTTTATAAATTAACTTTATTATCATTATTATTACGTACGTTTCTCTTTTTTTTTTCTCTCTCTCATTATTTTTTACTACCTCACATTACTCTAATTATCATTAGCTCTAGTTGATAATTTTTAAATTTGTGGTTTTCTTTTTTGTAATATTTTGGAGGAGATTGGACAGAGGTCTACAAAAGGTCCAGTAACGTCTCTCCGTCTTTGTGTGCGTAGGAAAGATTTTATTATTATTACCTTAATTCTATTATTTTACGTTTTAAACAATGCTACCACCAAGCAGATGAACATGTTTTACGCGTATCATAGGCTTGTAAATGAGTCTCCAATGACTGCGGCATGTATTCCGTCCTGCTCACAGCTCAGAGGTCTACCCGACGTACCCGTATTGCTTGAGCAAGTTTCGTCCTTCGTCCTTGCCAGTACTAAAGGGAGGTAAATATCAGTCGTGCCTGTACAGACAGAGTGACGTTCCCTAGCTGTGTGTATGGCTCCGGTGGCTGTTGTAACGGGGGCGAATGCGTGAGTGCCACTTTTTTATTTTGGAGGTGGGGAAATTTGTCACGATTTTCCCTTAAATAGATTGTAACAGATTCCGTGCTTTAGACCCTAGCCTCTCTGTTTGTGTGTGTGTGAAACCTTTAGCAATTGTTCAGAGGTGAGCAATCAAAGCCGTTCTACTAAAACTGAAAATATACCCAAATGACTTTATTGGCCTATCTAGGCGTTCTTCCTCTAAAAGACAGAAATTTAGTAAATGCATTTCAATGTATAAAATACTGACAGGTAAACTATCACCAAGACTATACTATTGTCCTCCAATAACCCTAGAACCTCTCCAAAACTGACTACTCCCATTCCTAGACTAGACCTTTTTAAATCGTCTGAAATACTCAGGAAGCGTGCTATGGAACAGCCTCCCTCTCCATCTTAAGCAATTGAACTCCCTGAACTGCTTTCAATGCCATCTATCTAAATACTCTCAAGACGTATAGATGAGGCCATAGAAGATTCCTCCCATCTCCTGTAAACCTTGTAAATATCAGCATATTTTTTCTTACCCATCACTTGTGTACATATCCACCTTTCTTTATGTTTAGTACAATTTTTTCTATAATTCTTAATAACTTCATTGATGTAGTTAATTTCCTTCCCTTTAAAGGGAGAAGGCTAAATGGAAAAAAGCATTTTCTTGCTTATTTTACCTCTCCTAAATAAAGAATAGTTATTGTCATTGTCGCAAACTTGTCAATTCCTTGTGCTGGTGGCTTCAGACTTTATCACAATGCTTCTCCATGATTTTTGACCGACTTCTTGTCTGGTTTATGTGATCCATATTGAGTCCATTGACTTGGCTATATAAACCAAAACAAGGAGCTTTAGGTTAGCACCTTCCTTTTTCATTACGTCACCCGCTACCCGCCTTCTCAACTGAGCGATCCCGTGGTATCGAGGTCCAGCTCAACAGGCACAGTCCCGCGGGACGCAGCCTACGACCGCGGCCCAGTCCAGCTCAGTACCTCTGACCTATGTTAAGTAAAGCGAAAGCGACCATCGAAAAACTGCTCGGTGCTAACCGATGCAAGGCCCACACAATAATCATGATACCAATAACATATGCTTCTTATATATTATATTTATTGTCTTCTGTATTTGAAGTGTCAGTGCTTCTATATGCAATAGGTTTGGTTTTTTGGTGTGTTTATTTTTTCTTTTTACTATCAGTCAGATGAGATTTCTCAGAAGAGAAACAAAGGTAGTGTCTTTCCAACACATAGTTTTGAGTTCATCCATCACGACGTCACCATCATCCTCACAGTGGAGATGGGGGAGGGAGCAAATCACTCCCCTGTACAAACATCCACTCAAGTAAAAGACTAATGTGTCAGCAACTCATCGATCTAGCAGTTGCAATTTTATGAACAACCTTTAATTAAAAGGACAACCACCTGCTACCATAATTTAAAACTTAATTATCCAACACAAAATCAATCTACCCAGAAAGGGAATGGTGAGCTCTGTGCAAGATTACAAGGAAGACACTGTCTTCCAAGCATACAATGTAGTGAAAGACGAAAAATAAATTTATGAAATCCAACTTATTAACACGTTTTGTTGTGAGCACGATCACTTTGTACCTCCCTCTCTAGGAAGACAAAACAAGAAGATATAAGGAGATACGCACACTAAACTATCCTGGTGGTCACTCATACAGCAATGTTTGTTTAAAGAAAGAAAAAAATTCTTACAAATATACAGGACATACCACGCATGTGTAGTGTGATTAAGATTCGAATAAAGTAGATACAAACAGATCAAAGCACAGTATTCACCACAGCAACCACTGTAGTTAAATTTCATAACTACAATAAGGGAGAATATCATGAATACAAACTGTCATATTACATCACAAAATATTAAATTAATGATAACAATTCAAACGTTTTGTGTAAGCTTAATAGTTCGTTTTATTTGAGTGTATTTGGTTGATGATTTAAATATCATTTTAGAAATTCTAAGTACTTAGAAGAAATACTTAGCATTCTTTTACCTACAGGGTAACGCACTTCATAGTTGTCGTCTCCTGTGGCTTGCTAGGACGAGGCAGGAACCGACCTGTACTATAATTATTCACTAATTAAAGCGAAATGTGTTGACCATAAGTGATGTGACATCTACTTTAAGGACTTATGTCCATTGGTCAGGCAGAAACAGGTATAAAAGTGGAGTCTCTGGGGTCTACCTGATCCAGCGATCGCACGACCTGTAAGGTAAGGTAACAAGTCATCATCTGTCACATGTGTTAACCTCACTGTTTACGTCTATGGAACATACAACGATAAACGATATTTAAACTGTACTTTTAAGCAGTGGAGATTGGTATCGGTCTTTTATATTAATGTTCATTTAAAGTATATAATTAAAGAATTATAAAATACTCAGAAACATTCTCTCAGTTCTTGGATTTTTTTATGTTTTCTCATTTAATAAATTGATAGTTGTTGTCTTGGATTCAAAATGTTCCGATTTGCGTGTTTCTCTTTGTTAAAATAACATTGTAAATTAAGGGTCTTTATCATTAGTGATCACTTGCATTTCATCAGCAAAGTGGGAGTTCTTCTGTGTGCTTTCCGCATTTTTTGTGCATTAAATGTAGTTTTAATATAGTGCCTGTGTTCGATGTGCACTGAACTTGGAGCATTTTTAGCTTAATAGCATAAGTTTTTTTCAGTACTAGGACTGTTTCTAATTTCGGTACAGTGCATCGTTTCAGCACACTTGTAGTTTAAGTAACCTAAGTAACCCTAACCCTGGCTGTGGATGAAATACACTCTTGAATCCAGCAGCTGATTAGAGGCGACGGACGAAAGATATTTTGTTTCACTTTCCTACAAGACGAGGTACTTACTCTAAGTGATGCAAGACAAAACAGACCTTTAATTTATGTCGAATTAAAAATGATTTTACAGGTTCAAAGATAAAATAATCAAGACTGCAAATGTCAGCCTGTATATCTGAGTTTAATAGACAAGCTATAATGGGGTTCCTATATCACACCTGTAGAACAGTATGTGGTCTTGTAGAACACCTGTGGACCAATATGCTGAGGTGCTACAAGTCAACTTGTATCGGAGACCGAATGTAACATATTTTCGAGCCTTTGCATCAAGTCCAGCTCCGTGCTGTAGTTATGAAACGAGTAGAAGTCGTTGCCCCAAGGCCAAAAAGTAGACATACATTGGAAGTAGGGTCTACACCTCGAAGATAATTCTTGTCACCTTAGTCCAGTGCATGTTTGGCACTACTTTATTACTATTGTACCAGCGATGAAAAGAAAAATCCATCAGATATAGACACCGCTTTCTAACTAGGTATAAACAAAATCCATCTTGTACGGGTATGAATTGATTTGAAACAGAAACAGCATTTTTCGCAAACGAAATCCACTATCTACTTCGTAGACAAACAATGTTTGTCTCTATGTCCCAGGATGAAGGTGTCTATCGTGATCCTCCTCGGCCTCCTGGCTATGGCCTCTGTCACAGACGGACTACTAGATAATCGTAAGTTTCTTTTTGACAATGTTATAAAATATAACCAGAGGAATTTACAATCTTTTAACAGTTGCAGAGTTCCCTTTGATAAAAACGGGGGTACATTTAGAAAAGAGAGTTAGTCTAGTTACCTCCGATTGCTCATATATATATATGTGTGTGCGCGCACTGTGAACGATGAGTATCTTCTACCCACAGCCTGCGGGATATTGATACGTTAATGAAGTTGGCTTTAAACTGCCACCTTTGAAAGGGGAAATTAACCCACAACACCACTGTAGACATTTTCTAAATGTAAAAACATTCTAAAGCTTGTTTAAAGTATTACAAAGATGTAAGCATCTTCCTAACAGACTGCAAGCTTCCATATTTAAAACTTTAGCTGAATTCTCACATTTGAAATATTTTCTATATTTTTCGAGCAATGTTTAAAAGTTATCTGAAAAGTTTAATCTGAGACTTAATGATCTAACTAAAGTTGAGTTTTTTTTTAGGTAGTACATTACAAATTCCAAATAAAATTGTTAAATGTAAAAATATAATTTTATAACACAAAGATGTTGCTAAACGTATAAGGTTTGTTATAAACAACAGACGTTTGTCGATCTCGGCTTTTATCGCCTTCTCTCTCTCTTTCTTAAGTACACCTTCTCACCCACCAACCAAAGGAATGAAAAAGAGTGTGAGATACGAGACAGATAAAAACCCCAAACATTTCACGAGCAGCCATTTAGGGAGTAATAGTTTGGCACTATAGATAATATTTAATATTCTTAAGAACCTTATTTTGCGTTGACTTTATATGTAGTAAACTATAAATTTATAATTAGAAAAAAAAAACAGATCCGTCAAATGACTGATCTTAGTCTGAGTAGCTAAGCAGAAATATATATTTTCTGACACTAACTTTAATTTGCTTTTTGACTGTGTGCTTTTTGCCTTTCTTTGGCTGAATGACAGTCCTCGGAGATGTGTCGCTTGATCTGCTGTTGAATGTCGACGTGGGGAACTGTATTGTCAAGTGCCCAAAAATTCTTGGTCCTATGAAGAATCTGTGCAGTCAGTCTTGCTGCCGGTGAGTTAAAAAAAGTTTGATAAATTGTTCGAATCGGGATCAATTTTAAAGTGTTTTTTCACATTACCCCAAAATTCGAAACAAAAGTTAAGCGCTGTTATGCTGAAGATGTAAAATATATCATATTTATGTAAATATATCGAAAAGATCAGTGTGTGCTAATGAGTTTGTTAAGAAAAACGAATAACCGTGAAAAATAACGAAACGCATTGCAGAGAATAATAAAAAAATGTTTTCTTTTTTTTTCTTTTTCTTTTTTTTTTCTTTTTGCTTTTTGTATGGAAAGTACTTAAAATGCACGCAGTAATTTTACTGAGGGACGTAGAGACATACGACAACTGCAACAGCTATGTAGTATATATTTCACTGATAAGGTATACGTTTCCATTCAGTTTGCTTGTCTTCAAGTAATTTTTATACGTCATCATCCTGTATCACTTCTTACATTCTATCCCTCTTCCTTCTTAATGATTGTAGGCAAAGCCATTTACCAAACGACGAACTTTCAAATATCGATGGAGCTAAATCTTTATTTTCTATATATTGCAGCTTGTTCAAAGTTCTTTGTGCTGGCTAACGAGACTTCTTATCAAGCAACACGATCTTGCAGATGAAGATGTGAAATAAAAATTTCATGTTCAGCATAGTGTTTGTTCTGTTTATTTGTTAATTTTGCTTTATCCATGTATCGTGGTGAAATGAGGTGGTATCAGTGATATTGAATTTTGTCATAGCTTGGAATGCTACTAAAACATAATAACAGAAGGAGTGTGTAAATCACGATATAAGAAAATATCAGATATAAAATATTTTGGTTCTGCGATCACTTCATTGAAGCAGTTGTACTCTTATCATCATTATTGTCAGCAGCAGCATTAAAATAACAACAATAATAAACGCTGAAGTCACTGACAGATGCAGATATTATAGTGCGTTATGTACATTTATAAGCTCAGAAGCGCAAAAAGTACATTTCACCGAATACTGTACACGCGGTAGAAACTTACAGGTAGTTGTAATACTAGCACTTGCAATCAGTTAAAAAGCACAAAAACACGGGAAAGCAATGGAATGTTTTGCTCGACTCACGGGGTGATGCTCATGCAACAAGAAACAACACCACACTGAGCAGAGTGCGTAGGTCGCCTTTTGTTTTTGCAAAATTAGCAGCGAGGTCACGTGGGCACGCCAACGACATGCGATATAAATTTTTCTCGGGGGGGGGGGGAAATACACACACACACAGCGTTTCATGCACCACATGTGTGTGCGTGTGGTGTAGGCGAATGCATGTAATGTGTCTATGTGTGAACATTAACTTATCAACGGTTAAAGATAGCTGAAGTCAAGGACTCAATATTTTACCTTTAAAAGATAACCAAGCCTCTGCTGCGTAACCACGTTTACTGATAACCTTGTTTTTGCTGTAGGTGAAAAAGGCACTAAATAATGACATCGTGTTTTGTTTTGTTTTTCCCTGAGACCCAACACCACATTGTCCGAAATGTCTTTGATATATTATCTCGAAGAGATAACGAATAATGGTGTGTCATGGCTGATTTGAGTTGACCATTATCAGAAGGTAAAGCCGATAATTTGTGTGCTATGTACCGCATCGGTTTGAATGTACATAGGTACATTATTTCCATCCATGATGTGTACCATAAGGCAGATAAACTTTTATCTTGTACTTTTTATTCGTGACTGACCGTATAAAAATGGATTGCTTTGTGGTGTCCAGATGTAAGCTGCGCATGTTCTTGTCACCTGTGGTCAACCACACAAGGATGGAGCTGAAGGCAGCCTGTGTGCGCTAACGTACTAAGGAGGGAACCTAGAGTCAAGTGGACTTCATAAACTGGGGATGTGAGGGACGGGCGTGAGAACTGGGACATTTTCATACATATATATTTAGTGAGAAAGAGAAAGAAAGATTATAAACTGGTACTGAAAGTAATCTCCATCTCTTTTCTTTTCCTTTCCCTGAGGCCCCCTTCCTTTTTTCGTGTGTCCATGTAGGTAAATATGTTTTGTCTATTAGCTTAGTACGAAAACAAAGAATAGCATGTTTAATGAAATCTGTATACACTATCTTCACTAGATCAGCTCCAAAAACAAAGATATGAAGAAGCGAAAGAAGACTGAATAACTGCGCTTTGAGAAGAGAACTAATCGAGAGATAATTGAAGGGCACGAAGAAAGTACAGTAGTGACGCATGACTTCAATGGCGTGAGATGTTTAAGGTAAAGGTTAGAGAACCATCTTCTTATCAGATACCCATGCTTAGATAGGGGAAAATTAAGAACGTGTTATGGCTGTGACAGTTGCTGACATTAAAATATATCTCGGTCATTCTATGATAGGTTCTATACATACACGAAGACTGGCTACAAACACGTTCAACATTTTTGCTGTGTATAAAAAAAACGAAAACCAACAACAGTCAGAAATCGAAATATTTTAAGTCTTAAAAACTGGTGTGTTCATGGATAGTCGTGACTCTACAAATGTCGAAAACTGTTATTTGTGCCTGTATTTATTGATGAAAACTATTTCGCTGGTATGTTACGTATATACAAGGAGATTTTCATCGGTTTGCATTAGATGTTTTACTAATGCTTCATCTGACTGATATTTTACATATTTGAGTTTGTCTTCCAACAACGATTTGTCTTACGGACAAAGACCGCTTCAAGAATTGTGTGAACAAATGTCTCCTTCACATCACGCGTCCTCTCAACCACGACCCAAAAAAACTAAGAAAACAAAAAACAACAACAGCAAACTTGATCCATGTGCATGATTGGCAGCTGCCGCGTTAACAGTTGTAACAGCTGTTTGTGAGATAAGTTATGTCTTTCACAGCGCATTCTGCGAAACGAGGAGTTGTATAAGAAAAAGAGGGGAGGTGTAAAAAGAAACTTTTAGTGACTTTAGTGACCGGTCGCCTTGACGAAAGCCCTAATGCAGCTTAGAAAAGGTTAATATATCATATTTCACAAGTTCTTTGAACCTGTTCCATTACAATATTTGAAATCTCTCTCCCCCTCTTTCTTTCTCTCTCTCTCACATCTCTCTCTTTTTGTCTCACGTGTGTGTGTTTGTATGTGTTATATACTCAAGGAGAGGGATAAAAGTTTCGATCAAGCTAGGTCATCAATCTTTTTCTCTTGTTTCTTTATTTGACACACTGACCATGTGATCAGACCAAACGTCAGAAGGTCTGGTTCCCCAGAGAGCAGACTGCTTATCTTGTGACCATACAGGTGAAGCCATGCAGGTGGTTTTTGTGTAAAGCGCGTTCAGCCTGCTTTTGGTGGTGGTGTAAAGAGCTTTATAAATCAACTTTATTATTATTATTACGTACGTACGTTTCTTTTTTGTTTCTCTCTCTCTCTCTCAATTTTTTTTTTTACTTCCTCACATTCCTCTAATTATCATAAGTTTTTGCTTATAATTTTTAACTTTTTAATTTTCTTGCTTGTGATGTTTTGGAGGAGATGGGACAGAGGTCTACAAAAGGTCCAGTAACGTCTCTCCGTCTTTGTGTGTGTAAGATATTTTATTATTATTACCTTAATCCTATTATTTTACGTTTTAAACAATGCTACCACCAAGCAGATAAACAACATGTTTTACGCGTATCATAGGCTTGTAGATGAGTCTCCAATGACTGCGGCATGTAGTCAGTCCTGCTCACAGCTCAGAGGTCTACCCGACGTACCCGTATTGCTTGAGCAAGTTTCGTCCTTCGTCCTTGCCAGTACTAAAGGGAGGTAAATGTCAGTCGCGCCTGTACAGACAGAGTGACGTTCCCTAGCTGTGGACATGGCTCCGGTGGCTGTTGTGACGGGGGCGAATGCGTGAGTGCCACTTTTTTATTTTTGGGGGAGGGGAAATGTGTCAAAATTTTCATTTAAATAGATTGTAACAGATTCAGTGCTTTAGAGCCTAGCCTCTGTGTGTGTGTGTCTCCTAAACTGCCAAAGGTGTTTATTTACGCGTTCATTGATTATATAATTTTTTTTAAATAACCCACATTTTGAGCGATCTCGAAACGGTGCTTTGTAATTAAAAACATGTTTTAACTTTTATGGAGGTGTGACAATCAAGATATGAAGCGAGAGTAATTCGTTTCCCCAGGGCAACACGAGTACCTCGAATTAATTGAAACGCGTCTCCTTCCCAAAGTTGTAAAGCAGTGGCGAGAGTCAGCTTCTTGTTTCTTGACCTCCGGGCACCATCGCTTTATAGCCACAGCTCCATGGGTAACGCAACATCAGCAGGGTCTCAACACCACTTTATAACTTCGAAAACAAGACGCTTGTAGTTAACCATGTTGCCCCAGGCCAACGACTTAACCTGGTTTTGTAAATAGTTATCTAGCCCAGTGCAGGGGAGATACCTCTGTTCTATAATAAAGGCAAGACAGCTGCGACAAGGAATGTTTAAGAAAAAAGTTGCTTTAAAAAAGATAAAATATCTTTCTTAGGCCGTTGTATCATTTCCAAGCGTTTCTAATTATAATTTAATAATTTAATAATTGTAATTCTGTGATGTTTCACAAAATATAGTTCCAGTAAACTTCACTTTGAATGGCGGGGAGGAGTTGAATACAAGGAATTTTGGGAGGGTGGGGGTAAATAATTAATCGAAGGGTTAGGGTTAACTTATTTTAAATGAGTACAATGAAAAAAATCGGAAATTATAATGCTATTAACCAATATTTTTATTAGGTGCAGAAGTGAAAATAATAAATATAAAATATACAGTAACATATATTCTACTGACACCAGCATTTCACTAACAAGACTTCTAAACATATTTGAATTTTTTTGAAAACATTCTTTCAGTGGTATAGGATTGGCTGTATGTGAGCAACTGCTTGGTATTCAGCCAACACTGACTCTTTGCTTAGCCTGTCGAAATGAAGAGCGTGCTAAGCAAGCAAAGGTGCATCTCCTGTCTCTGTATCCTGCTGCAGTCATTGACATTGTCATTCTTGACACCTCCAGCATCAACTCAGTTCTTGAAGCTGCAAAATCCCTTAGAGAAAAGTAATGAATTCTAATACAATATAAAAGTTTATTATCATTATTATGGGATAATGCACTAATGGATCTCATTTAAAGCTCCGCGAAAATAATTTCATTTGTAATTTAAGCAGAATGTATTAATTTAGCTCAAACTTGATAAATGTTAGGTTTGAATGTTTGTTTATGGTTTTTATTGATAAAGATTTTTCACTAATGTTTTTATGTTAAGGTATGGACACATTAATTACTTGTATCTCAATGCTGGTATAATGGAGACTGGTGGTGTGCATTGGAACAAAATTTTTTCTGAAATATTCAGCAAGTAAGTACCTACATTCACATAATTATGCACACTTGAGATATTTCCAGTATTGCTCTCCCTCTTTATGTTTTTTGCTTGCTCTTTCTTTCTGTTCCTTCCTTTCTCATCCTCACTGTACGTCATAAAGATATATACAACATTGCTTTTTAAAACTTGAACATTTGTATTCTATTTATTTGGCATAATTTCTTTGCTTTTACTGTAATAGACGGTGTGCATATGCATTGACGACTGGAGAAGGTCTCATTGTACAGAAGAACAGCTTGACGAAGGATGGCCTGATGAAAGTGTTTGCCACTAATGTCTTTGGACACTATGTCTTGGTACCATATCAAATTTTGTATTTTGTATATTATATAAATATAAAATGTTTATATTGTGTGAAATGCATTTATCTTTTTCATAAAGCATTGCATTAAAATATGCTGAAAATAACACTTTTTTCCTTAAAAAATAAAATCAAAAAGACCTGTGTGTTATCTTTGCAATCAACGATAGATTCAGGTTTCCATAGCTTCTGTAGGTTAGATTAGTGCATTCAACTTTGGAGCATGAGGATGGCTGTTCAGGCCTGGGGCAAAAATACTTCTTCAGACTGCACAAAGCTGTCCAGCAGAAATGGTCACCTGATTTACTAGGAAAGATAAAGATGACAATTAGAGAGATAGTGTTCCATGGCCTTGACAGGGAAAACAACTTATGATTGTAATATATTATATCTTTTGTATGTTTAACTGTGCTGAGAACAAAATTTCAGTAGCCAAACATTTTGGTGTGTCATTCATCTGTCCACTTGAAAATGTGTGATAATAGTGTATTAGTTTTGTGTTACATATCTTACATGCTTCTGTATTTCTGCGCAGCTGAAAGAGCTGGAGACATGCCTAGGCTTTGAATCAAAGACTAATCAAGGGCTAGCCTCCCAGGTTATATGGACATCATCTAGTAATGCACAAGAGCAAAATTTTTCCCTGGAAGATATACAACACGAAAAGGGGTAACCTATTATCTACTTATTTAAAAATACATTACAGAAAGAAATGTATGGCTTCTGCCACTAAAGACTTTGTTAGATACCTGACATTTTGCCTACACTGTTTGGGATCTGGTAATCAACTGGGGAATGTACAGGTGTATCAGAGATAAATTTGGCATTAAACAAACTTTTAACTCCATAAACATTTCCCTTTTTTAAATTTCCACTTGTGAAACATTCTCTTGGAGTGCAACATCATGAACAACTTTGTGGTAAGTACCATAAATTTTAGTCAATTAAGCGCACCTACATATAAGCCTCACCCACTAAATTGTTTTTTCAATCTCTGCTCTTTTCAAAAATAAGCCACACTGGTTTATAAGCTTCAAATATATACAACTTGAAAACTGCATTTAAGGCATTAATTTTGTTTCATTTTTGGCATGATGAGGGCATGTGCTTCAGCAACTGATCTAAATGCTTTAATTGTGAGCAGGTTTGATTTTAAAATGTAACAAGTTAACATTGTAACAACATTAACAGTTAACACTTTAACATGGAGCTTATAAAAAAATAAATCAAAATTTTAAAAATCCACAACCAAGCTGCATCGCTGCTTAAGCCGCAGGGTTTAAAGCCGGGGAAAAGTTGCAGCTTATGGTCCAAAATTTACAATAGGTCAGAACTTATGTTTTATAAATGTGTTGATGTTATATAGTGATCATTTTGTCCTTTAAACTGCTGCATCATTTCTCTTTTTGTTCAAGAATTATGAAAGACTTGTGTACAATGAATGGTGTATATATCAAGCAAAAGTCTTACTTAAACTTAGTTTTTCAGTTTTTAAAAAGTCATGAAATTGTGAACTTTCTTTCCAGCGATGAGCCATACAGCTCTTCAAAGTATGCCACAGACATGCTGAGCTTTGCTCTCAACCAGACTCTGAACAAAAAGGTACAAGCACAACCCTGTGTGTGCTTGCATGCGTACACATTCATGCATGTGCAAATTCATGTACATTAAGGAGTCCAACAATTTTCTTAATAAGGCTTTCTGTCATTTGGCATGATTCATGACTCAATGAAGGATAACTAATTGCTTGTCAAACCCTCCTTACTTGAGACTTCTTAGATTGCCACAGTGTGTTCTTATAATCCTTCTTGTGGTTCTTAACCAGTGTTGCAGTTTACATTAAGCTAGCGTTGAAATTTATTTTTCATTAAAATAGCAGTAGGGTATTTCTTTTTCCTCTCTGACTGGGTAAGTTTACAACCTTCAATCAAAAATATTCAAAATATTAAAAGTAAACAGGAAGACCTAAAGGTCAAATTTGTTTTGCATCAATATTGACATTCTTCATAGTCTTTTTGCACAAGTTGTGTTGACAGCCACACTTATTGTATTGTTGTTTATAATTACATCGTCTACTGTAAGATAATGAATCTGTATTTTTCTAAAGGGAATCTACTCTCACAGCACTTGCCCAGGATTGGTTGTTACTAACATGACCACTGGCATTCTCCCTGCTTGGTTTTGGTTCCTCATTCTGCCGTTTATTTTGTTGGTGAGCATGGGGATACTTGTGTGTGTGTAAGTGTGAGGAAGGAGAATGTTATAAACATGTGTGCTGGTTATATAAGTACATGATACAAAAACTGTGAAGATGTTTCTTTCAATCACGATGTAACTGCACACTTCAAACTATAGTGATAACAAATATTTTGGCAGTACATCATCTTGTGTGATCATCAATATTAGCATGGTTTTCAAACAGCCCTGTTTTCTTAAGTGTTCAGGCCTTCAACCTATGATGCACATATAAAACACCATTTACTTTTGCTTTAGATTTAATTGTTTTTCTTTTTTTTTCCTTAGATGAGGCTTTTTATTCCGAGCATGACTAACTCCCCAGCAAAAGGAGCAAAAGCATTGGTAAGAATGTTTTTCTGCATTGTAAATATTACACTGGCGATAATGAACACCAGTGAGCAACTCAGTGAGCATCCTATTACATACCCAACTGTCATCACTCACACATGAGTTAAAACATTTTGTCATTCTGTTTTTCCTTCTTTTGTCTCCAAATGTTGAATGATTTCGTGGATGCAACAAGCTGTTCAAGTCATATTTTTTTGTTATGTGCTTTGTATTTAGGCATAGATATCTTAGTTAAATCATGTATTTTGCATTTTAAGATATGATTTCAAATAGCGTTCTTATTTTTCTACCTGTCTTCAGTGTTGTTTACCTTCTTAATTGCCCCCATTGCTCTCATGGGCAAGTTAAGTCTAATTTGATTGTTTTGTTTACTTCAGTAAAAGATTCATCTCTTGAGTCCACAGATCAGCAGGCGCGATCAGCATATAGGGCTTATGATATTTTGTTACTTTGTGCATGCGCCTGTGGGAGGCAAAAATCATTGTCTTTGACTTTTTTAATAAGGGAGTGGCATGATTCCTGTACAGGTTTGGCTTTCTCAGCAGAGACCAGAAACACTGGACCCAGCGACAAAATATCTGTCACAGTGCACCATCACTGGTAAACCATACGTTGCTACTGAAAAGGTTAGATATGTGATTACTTAGAAGTGTGATTTTCATCTGAATACCTGTGTAAAACATCTTAATTATGTCTAGCAGTGCTTTAAGTGAAGCGTATGGACGTGTGTGTATATGCATGTGCATTGTCGCCATTATGTAACTGTATGATTACATGTGTGTGTCTGCGTGCGCATGCGTTTTCAGTTGAAGGTGAAAATGGATGACTCCCTGAACCTGCTGAATCAACTGGAAGAGCTGAGGCAGGTGTCTCTCAATCGCCACGTTGACAGTAGATAGCATAATATATTTCCCAGGTTTATACTTCTTAGGATATGTCGTTATTGCTCCATCTGTGTTGTAATACTTTTTTCCCTAGCTGTTTATTGCCTGAAAATGATTAAATTGATTGCATTCTGCTTATTGGTATTTTTTTTACACATTTTATATGGCATAAACATTCTAAGAATATTTGATACGGGTCAATTTTTCATTAAAATATTGAACATAAAATTTATCTTTTTCTAATTTGTTTGCAATCTAGTCACTGAGAACGATCGCGTTCCCTCTGGTGATTGAAGTAAATAAAATTAACAGAGTAAAATTTGAGAAGCTATCTTATTGCATGCCATTAAAAGACGCTGATCCATGCGAAGTTAAACTGCAGTTTATTTGGAGTGTATATATTTCCTCACGACACAAGTAAGTCGATCATATGAAAAGAATTTCGCGTGGCAGCATTAAATTATCAATCGTACTATGCAGTATCCTGGAAGTGATGTCATGTATATGTACAAACAAGTGCTGCATATTAGCCAGAGAAACTATATAGCCATCCTTCATGCATAGATTTAGCGCCGTTCCAGATCTTCTCATCCATTCCTTACAATGTACAGTTGCAACAGATGGTACTGTTTTCTTCAAAAGGTTTGTCTTTGAAAACAATTTGCTTTTCCTTCCTGTGTGAAGAGCCATCCATTACCACTCACGCTTAGTGCTGTCATTCAACCAGTGACAAAGTCTTGCTGGCCACTCACCGTCACCCTAGGAAAATAATTGGCACAGTCAGCGTGAAGCAAAGTTTAATAGCAAAAGTCGGGCGCGTCGTACGACGTGGCTAAGCCCTAGCTAGGTAGTGAAACTTCCATGATGCTTTTATTTATGCCATGCAGCTGGCCCCAGGCTGTTGGTGCAGCGGGATCAGCAGACATTCAAGACGGGGTTCGAGGTGAGGTAAATGTGCATGGTCGATAAATCTGGCTGCTGGGAAAGACAACTTGGCACCGGGTCAAAAAACCACTGCAACAGATATATTCAGAGAATGTTTTTCTGTAATCGTGCATGTACCAAAAAACTGTGACCATTACATTCCCTCTCACACTATCGATTTTTATAAGTGTTACCCTCTGGGTAACAAGCAAGATGACGATTTTAGACTTGCTGATCTTTTAATTGGTCGTGTCTTAAGTCAACCCCAGATGAGGTAAGCAAGTAAATAATTGTCCGTTTGTACTAACAATGTTAATACAGGCCTTAAAAAGTGTAGTTTGCTATTAGTGACATTCATAGTGGTTATTTGCAGGCCGGGTAATTACTGCCTTGGTGTAAAGCTGAAAAATGCGCAGGATCAACGGGTTAAAGGACCCTACCACTAATAATTACAACCTTCCAGTGTTCACATCTGAAGGTCAGATAATTGACATAATTTCGCTTTCAGCCTTTTCTCATCTGGACGAGTGTAGTTTTGAGTTAGATGTGGCCTGTATGTTAGCTCTCGATAAATTTGAAAAGGGCATAGCCTTTACAAAGAACGTAGTAGTAATGACCTTTAAAATTAGCAGACCCTTTGCAAACGACACATTTAGGATCAATTTTGCAGCTTGCACTAAGTTTCGAAATTAGCTTACCTTTTGCGAACGACGTAAATGTTTACGATCGACCTTCCGAATATTTGGAAAAAAAAACCCTTCAAAACTACCATAACGTCTTTTCAAAGGTTGTGTTGGCGAACTGACTAAAGCTCACGATTGGGGAACTCATCAACGAAGACTGCATGCGAAAACAGTGGCTCACCGACAGCGAAGAGCGTGATGGATGCTCAAAGCGGCTGGAAGTCTGAGGAATTCCCAGCGCCCAGCCAAAGGCGTTCAGTTTGCCGTCGTTGTACAGCAGGAAGGCGGGGAAGAAGTTGTCACAACTCATGTTCTGGGTTACGTTGAACCAGTAATGAACTCCTGCTCACACCAAGATTAAAGCACTTGTGTTGACGCCTCAAGGGGGGATCAAGAAACAAAACACTGAAATAACAGTATCAATAGCAACTATCACCGTATCTCCAGATAGTGGAGTCTCAAAAATAATTAACTGCACTGACCCATCCCTACGAAGCAGCGGCCCCGCTTCCAAGGCGTCTTGGCGATGTCCTTCTCTTGACGTGGGATAAGGGAGGACTGAGTCAGTGGATCACTTCCCGTCTGAATGTACAGGTTACTTCCTGTTCCTTCTTCTTGGAATGTCGAGGAAGTTCGCCCAGTTGTACAGATAATGGCTAGAATAACAAGCAAAAAATAAGGCTCAAGAAGACGCAGTTCTGATACGGGACATACATAGAATGTAAAGCTGGCAATACTTTCATTAATCTTAAAAAATATCGCTCATAGTATTTTGTCAGGTTTTTTTAATAAGAAATCTTAACTGAATGATTCCTTACCATTATTTAAACACTTATAAATTCACAAATAATTGTAGCGTTCCTTGACCACTCCCCATTCCCGAAATTCACGCGCAAGGTTTTAAAAACAAGCATGAAAAAGTAAACACGCGTCTTTGAAAAAGTACAGTTAAATGTGTACATCAGTTCTTACCCGGATCGGTGAAGTAAGCTGTCAGGGCCACACGATCGTTCCCATCTTCCTGGAAAACGTTTCTGAGCGGAAGGGGAGGAAAATCGTGGGGAAGTCCTCCCTTAAGCAGCTGCACCGCAAGTAACGGACATGGCCAACAGACAAAAGTTTAACATAGACAAATAGAAACGGTAACTCAAGGTACATCGATCAGTTCAATGCAAGTTCTAACGCTATATCATATACGTAAATAAATATTTTCATGATAGAGACCTTATCGTTTCATAATAACTCGATGTCCCCTGTCGCGGATGCCTCATTTTTGCTGTTTCCTTACAGTTTTAACCTGAACAAAACCACTTTAAAAATAATTTTGTAATATTCTACATGACATCTTATTAGTAAATTAATAAATTATTTATTTCCATTTGTTGTAAAAAGATCGAGTTTGGTGTCTGTCGCGCCCACCAAAGCTTGAGCTAAGGTTTGTTCTCTACGCAGACTTTGGACTCCAGTCAGTCCTGACCTCTTGCCATTATCTGTCACTCCACTTGTACAGGACGGGGAATAAAATAAGCTAGGAATGACAACAACTTTTATTATTGTCAAAATCTAAAGGTTATTCGACATCGTGTTGATAATAATGTGTTGTAGAAAATTAAGTAGGTCATTTTCGCCCGATAACAGATGGCGACTGACGTATCATATGCGCAGGTGGAAAAAAGATGGGAAAAGTAAGAGACTTTTTATCATTCCCTTCAGCTTTTCTCTGTTTTTATTGCGACGCCGAGCGGAAAACAATCTATTGTCTTTAAGACTAACCGATTCAATTAAAACAGCTTGATCGTTACATTTTTCAAGAAGTTACATATAATTACAACAGCTAATCTTGCTAATTGCAGTAAATTTTTCAATTGGAAAAGGTTTCATTATATCGTGCGTAGAATATACTGTTACTTTCAGAAATCAATAAATTAAACTGTGCTTTTCTCATAATACTAATTTAAAAACAGTAGTAATAATATTACCAACTTATCAGTATCTTAATAAACGCAATTTTTAAAAGTTTTGGTTGGAGAATATAGTGGACTGGACATTGGAACAAATACGTTGGACTGGACTTTGGAACAAATACGTTGGACTGGACATTGGAACACGGTTACACTTTACAGCACACCAACGGACCCACCATCTGTTCACAGATCATTTGAAATAGTGTCAGCCAGTCCAGCTGTGGAGAAATGATGGTGTCCCCATGAATGTCAGATAATTTTTAAGTAACTAAGATGGCCTCGCAGACTTCCCGGTCGGTTTAAGCACGAATTACGTTACTTCCGCTTACCCCACACTGAATGCCAGCGATGTAGCCGTTGACGTCATATAAAAGCGTGACGGAGAAGTCATTCTGCTTGACGTAACGAGCGCCACGGAAAGGGCCGTCGTCTGAAAAACAATTTTTTTTTTAACGACTGCAGTCTACTGCATGGCGCGGACTGAAGGAAAGGTCAGAGGGAAGATAAACTGATATCGAGTTAGTCTACAAAAGGACAACGTTCACGTCACATAGTTTTTGTCTGTGTGTGTAGGAGTGTTTTATGGTGTGTACTTATCAGAGTGTGTGTGTGTGTGAGAGAGAGAGAACACGTGCATGTGAAGTGTGCAGTCAATGGGAGCTTGCTGTCGGATCAGTGAGCGGGGTCGGGGTGAGTCAATGAAAACGCCAATAATCATCGATAGACTGAAAATAATAAGATCATGGAATGTAAAGCCAGTTAATCGTAATGTTGAACAATTTTCTTTAAACTGAAAAACGTAACGGACTCGTTGTCAAAAGAGGCAGGTTACTCACTTCGACATCTATCTATCATAATCCATCCCTTCCTCCGAGCCTCATCTACCGTTCTTGGCAAGTCGGCAAAGACACGGGAGCTGAAGACGTTGGCGCCGAAGGTGACTGTTTCAGAAAGAACAACAATGCCAGTCTCGCCCCGAACAACAACAACAACAATGTCACACAGAACAACACTACCAGTCTCATCCACAACAATGCATCAAAAGAAGAGATGTCTTCCCAAGGCGAAGTAATTGTCAACGCAAAATTACTCTCTGCACGACGATAAACGGCGATGGAACATTAAAAATAAACCAATGTTTTGAAAATGACATCATCTGACTTCTAGACTCCACATTTTACAAACCAAATTAAATTTGAATTAGTCGCGAGCTCTTATAGACTGCACAGTGTTCCTTGCCTTTCAGATTGTTCCACTCAGGTTGTTCTGAAAACAAAAATAATGTAGTTATTTTAAAAGCACAATAAACATGACCGCCAATTAATCAGCTATGCATAATACGAGATGTTGGCTCTGTTTTAGAACTTATCTACAATAACATCAGAGTTCTCATACGATAATTGCTAGCGGCGACAAAACAACATTGTCTCTACATGTTTCAAACCTCGATGAGGCGAAGACATAGTAGAAAGCTTGTTTAAATTAAGCATCAGCGACAACAAACTTTAATTTCAATCCTACACAAAATCTAGATAAACGGTAAACTGAAATTTTACGAGTCAAACAAGCACAGGAGTACACAGTAGCTTTTAGACCAGGGTCCTGATTATAGTCAATGACTGATCAAGCGTGTCCATAATTACTAACACATAATTAATTCCAATTGAGCTCGTTGTAACGTAGATTGCGCTCGGATGTAAGATATGCCATTACTGAGGTATAAAAACAATTAACTAGATCATGCAAAAGTGTTCCTACAGTTTCTAATATCAGTTGATATCTGACAATGTTTCTAATTAAGAGAGCAAAAGATGTCACCTCTGACGACGTTTTGCTTTAAAGTAATCAGCCAGGTAAAACAGAGAGATTGGGGGAAGGAGAGAAAGAGAAAGAGAATGCTCATTGTCTCGATGATGTTACTTACTTTTCTTCCACCACCACGCCTGACTCACGCAGACGACACAGCACACGACGACAAGTCTCAGCAACATGGTGACAGAGGTAACTGGTGAGCGAAGGGGATGTCACAAGAGACCAGATAAAATCTGCTTTGCTGCGATTGCTATTGTTCTAATATAGAACGTTAAGTCACGTGGGGGAGCATGTATAGGCTTCTCAAAGCATCTGGTCAAGGTGCATCTATAGGTAAACCAAAGTAATTGGTCATGTGCACTGTGCTCGTGTTTCAGAGGCAGGACCAACTAACCTACTGGACAAACATATATCTGCACTCCGTAATAAAACTTGCTGAAGGCACCACACATTTATCTTATTGCTCGTAATGTCATTTAAAACAGCAAAGAATATGAACAGATTGACACCTACTTCAGTTTTCAATTCAAAGAACTAAAGAGGCTTTTTAAAAAATCATGCAACATGAAAAGAGCAAAAATAAAATAACAGGGCATTGTAAATAATGATAAAGTATCGCCAAGTATGGCAACTAGTTGGATTCAAGAAGAGCCAGTCGTGAACATTAGTTTCTGATCAGTGGGTAGGATTGGGGAAAAAAAGAGTAAGAAAATGAGTAGTATATGGCTGTTAGCGCTAAATGTTTATGTCTGTGTGTTTTCCCGTCTTTGCGCCGGTGTAGCAAGATAGGACCTCTCCTCAAGATGGGAACTCCCCTCAAGGTATGCAGACGCTGGGTTTTCTAGTGTTCCTGAATGGATTAGCAGACATTTTCGTGGTATTTTTTTATCAACGCCAAAAATAAAGCGTGAGTTTAATTTTGTAGTAAGCACAGACCATTGGTTCTCGCTAAGAGCTCGGTTCTGTCCTTACAACACCTTGAGGGGAGTTCCCATCTTGAGGAGAGGTCCTATCTTGCTACACCGGCAGGTAGAAATGAAGAGCAGTGTTCAGCAGCATCGGAAGTAAAATTCAATCCACCAACAGCTAATTCCGTTATAGCTAGTGTTGTAATCGTTGCATGCTGCTGTGTGTGTTGATATAGCCATATAGTGTGTATGTGTCTTTATGTGTGTGGCGGGTGCCGGCTGGAAAGTGTACTAAGTTATTTATTTTATTTGAGGGAGGGGACTGGCACGTCACACATCTTTCATCAGAGACCATCTAATCTGCTAGATGTGAATTGTGGTACGTTGGATGGTGGAGAACTGTGAACGATTATTTCGCTCGGGTCAGTGAGGTGACCAGGATTTCAAGGGACGCTGAAAGGCTGGATGGGCGCACACCTGGCAAAGCCAGAAAGGTCACTGCCGCAAATAGAATGTGGGAAAGAGGGGGGATGGTTTCTAGAGCGTTCGACTGGTATGGTATTCTGTGGATGAAGAAAGAGAACAGGTAAGTTGATAAGAGACAGCCCTGACTTTACAGCCTTTGACGACGTGACTCAGCCATGGCCATGGTTCAGGCACGTGCATTGAAAGGGTCAATGTGAGTGAAAGAGTAAAAAAACAAGAGAGATCAAAAGAGCAAATAGAGAAGAAGTGAGAAATACCAATAAAAGTCTTTGAGATATATATTTTTATTTCTTTACCAGATAAAACCGTTTACTTATCTACTACAAACATGTTTTTAAGTCAGAATGATTTATTGTACTGAAGACATTTCATTTTGCGTGTGGACACCGCTGACATCTGAGTACACTGAACTCATGAAGGTGGGTAGGGAAGGTGGAGGGAGACCGCAATTCGAAACTTGGGGAGGGGGGACGTTAACGCTGTATCTGATGATATCGAAATGTCAGCAGCCTGTCATGGAACGATCTAGTCCGTCGGTTTTGCACTCTGCACAATGTCCCAATCATGTGTCTAAGAGCATGTTTTTCAAATGGAAGGTAACAACTGATCTCATTAAATGATACCGCAATAATGTGAGCTGGGAGCGGAACCCACTCTTACGGACGATAATGTTGGTGGCCTTCTTTACAGATGGTATTATTTACTCGTGTATCTCTCCCACCTTCATGATTGCAGCACGGGTGTATACCATACCAGCTACAGAATCCTTCATTTGCACTGTTTCTATAACCTAGGTTGCATTTATTTTTTGGTTCGTTTTTGTCATTTTCTTGATGAGTGTATGCTCAGAGAAGATATTTACAGTGTTGTCCATAGGAATGGGAATCCCATGGGAATCCCATGGGAAACGTCCCATGGGACGGGATGGGATGGGACAGCACACATTTGTATTTCCCATGGTATTCAATACTTGATATTGCAAAATAAATTTACTGTTATTTCATTCATCAAGGATTTAAATCTTTCCTCTGAATCATCTATTGTATGTGAAGTAGCAGGAATTATAGAACAAAAGCCGAAAAGTGGTTTTTAGTGTTGTCCATAGGATTGTTAATACCAAGGGAATCCCATGGGAAACGTCCCGTGGGATGGGACGGGATGGGACAGGCATAAATTGCCATGGGACGGGATGGGACGGGATAGAAAAATATGTCCCATGGACAACCCTGGATATTTATATATATATTTTTAAATGTAACATCTTTATTGTTAGTTGTATGCTTTATTTAATTTATAACAAGAAACTGATATCGTTATGTTTTAGAATATTTTTTCCTCGTGCTCTGTCTTTTTGATTGCCTTTTTCTTTTTCTTTTTTTTTAAATATTATTTAACAGTTCGCCACTATCTTAATGGACAATCGAATTTCTCGTTTCGTGGTTCACGATGAACCTCTTGTGAAAGTACTTTCCATTTAAATAAACCAGCCAGCCTGCAAACTGCATGACATCTGTTGAGTCAACAAACATGGCTCATACTGTTGTTGACTTACACTCATTCCTCACATACCTGACACCTCCAGCATCCTTTCGCAATGATCGCGACCTCCGTCATCTGAGAACTACGATAGCTTCCATTCTATTAAAATGCATCCGCATCCTGTTGCTACTTCTCAGAAGGCATGTTACAGACATACTATGGCCTTTGTCTGTGCTATGCTCGTGAGGAGGTGGGGGTTTGACTTATTTCATATTATGAACACGATGGTGTATAGTAGACAAACAGGGACTGTCTTGTGAACAACACTGTATTGTGTTCACTATCCTTCGTCATAATTAGGATTTGTTATATTGTGACTCACAGAGCCATCAATCAAGTCTACTTGTTTTGCACTCGTCCTCCGTGCCGTATGTGTCATTGTACAATGAGCTGTGTTCATTATTGTATGTCGAGGACATGTGTGGCCTATGACATATATTTCATGCTTACCATGTGACTACCCAACCCCAACACTTCCTCTCTTCCAAGCTAATAGGCCGTCAAATGTATGTATTTTTTGTAGAAGCAATATGCTTGATTGTGCATTTTTTCTTCTTCCTTTGTTATTCCCATGAATTGTCTGGCAGCACGTGCATAAATGTCGTCGTCACTGTCGTACAAAACAGCTGCCAAGCATCCGTGCACGACTCCTGCCCTTTCATGGAGGTGAAGGTGTGAAACTTTTGAATGACCTTGCTAACATCCGCCCTATTTATTGCAAATGTCTCTTGCTTACTCCATTGGCCCTGTGCCCGTACATGCCCGTGTTTACGAATAATATGGATGCTCATCAGTAAAAAAAAAAAAAGTAAAATATACGAACATTTCTGATGTGCACAGGTCGCAGGAAAGTTCTAACTGGGGCCCGGTGACACGCTTCTTGGATGACACCCGAACCCGATGGCTGCCATCAGGGTCTCGGCAGACGTACTACGGTTCTCCCGCGTGTCCATGTGCCCTGTATCCGGATGCTCACTTCGAAAAACAAAACAAAAACACAAAAACACCTCCAGGCTGTGCCCAGGCTTGATATGTGAGCTTCGCACGTGAGACCCAGGAATTCGTGTGAGACTTCACTTGTCCAGCGTCTCACGTGCAGGAAGGAGCGGGATCTTTGAACACACCACCCCAACCACTTTTTATTCTTACTGTGACAATTTTTTTAATATTTTGTAACGGCATAACCAAATTTAAAATGACTCAAAAATAGTTTTTAAGTGATTACGAAAACAATTGTCACTGTAATCAATGATTTTTTTAAAATGTACTATTTAAAAAAAATTACTTTCAAACAGTACTCAAAATCATAGAGTGTAGTATCTTTGTAAAGTATGAACTATTATTTAAATTTTCAAGCATGCTCATTTTGATATTTTTGAATATCTTGGAGACAAGTGTGGTCGAAAATTTCACTCACTCTCCCTCTTTCAAAAGGGGCTAAGACCCTACTAAAGAAAGAATTCAATCTCGCTCCAAGGTGCAGAGAAGTGGACAAGATATAGAGGAACTGACCAGGTATACGGACATTTACAGAAAACAAGCTGTACAGAAGAGATGGCGAATCTCGTATGGTTATTGGGTAAGGGTATTTTTCTTGTTAAACAAACCATTAGAGTACAGGTGGTCAGAACGTTCACCCCACAATGGCAGAATTACTGCTGAAAATGGCCGCAAAACGAACTGAAAGTCAGCTTGTTTATTGTTCACTCCAATGGAAGTAGATGTGTTGTGTCTGCTTTCCCCTCCCTCGTTCACGTCTCCCCTCCCACTACTCGACTCCGACTCACGCACACAGACGCGCGCTCGTACACACATACACCTTTAAAGGCATATGACAACAAAATTTTATTCACAGAAGTCTGAAATGACCAGCTTTATACAATGATGACATTACAATACACAAACGCAAAAGTACATCTTAAAGACTGACCAATCAAGTGAGAAACTCAGGGCACTAGGTAAAACTTGTTATTACTATACTGAACTCACAGAAGTCTCAACACCGCGTGACACGCAGTCACAACAAAATGGCAACGTAGATAAACAACATGTCAACAAAAGGCAAACAAGGATTTATGAGGGAGTCGGCGACAGGTCAGGGTCAGGGTAGGTGGGGCCCTGCTACTGCGACAGGTCAAGCTGTACAGTCCAGCAAATGACCCCCCGCCATTTAGCATCCTAAACCCCGCCTCAAATTAGCGTACACACAATTTATACATCACAAAATATTCCAAAAACAATACATGCTTAAAGGAACCAAAGCCTTAAAAGAACTTATAAACGTCTAAGGAGAAACAGACTGTAGCTTGTAAATGACGAAGGGTTTGAACGTTGGAGAAATAACATATCTAGCATTTGACAATGTGTTGCCGGTATTTTAGTCACAAAGACTGCAGCTCATGTAGACTACCTGAAGAACAACACAATACACTGGGTATCTGACGCCAAAGACAAATGATCATTAAAAAATAAACAGACCAACTATGGACTAGCCTGTTGGTATATCCATCTGGACATTCTGAAACACATGTAGGTTTGTTCTGTATGAGCAATCTATAAGCGCAGTTTTCGTACACACACCCACACACACACCCATTAACCACTTCATGCCAATGTTTGACTAATTATTAAAATCCAAACGTATGCGTAACATCTTTCACTGTTTATTTCTTAAGGGAAGCAAAATGTCTTTAAAATTCCCAAGTTTGTCAGCAAAGGTCTAACCGATCTTGAAATCCTGATGCCAAACACCTGTCTTAGAAAATCCCAGATTTGTTAACGGTTTATTTAGTACACAGGTAATCATTAACACGTTTGAACGTGTTCATCGAATGTCCATCGATTAATCAGATTTGTTAAAACATCCAACAAAAAGATTCACTCGATAACGAATATGAATGACTCATGTACATTGATCTGTGAATATTGCACCAATTCTGCATTTTCATGGAAAGTGCCAAGGGCAAAGTATCAGGTTTTTACACCTTAGAAAAACACACATGAACTGGGGATGACGTGGAGAGAACCGACTGTTACCGATAGTTTGGGGGGGAAGGGTTGTGCGTCTAGGAGACTGATTACTAAAATAGTTTAGAAAGAGAAATAAAGATGCATGACAAGAAAGTCTGCACGTGCCTGCAGTTAGCGATTAACATCTAGGAGAAACACCGTCGGCCGCAGCACCAACCCTGAGGTTTTGTGTAGGGTCACTAGTGTTGACCCTCATTCAACTAGTTCCTTTCTTACACATCGCTGCGCAGCCTCAGTTCTGCTGCAGACAGCTGAAGCAATCCACCCCAGGGAACCGAACGCTATGCCCAGGTTTGAGTTCGGGAGGAAGCAGACAGGTGTCTGCACACAGCTCTGGACCCTTCTCATCAGACGGTCAACAAAAAAAGTCGGTCGTTCTATCCGGCAGAACGGCGCTTAAGAACTGGCATGCATCCCCCAGCCTGGCTTTCAAAATGTTACCAGCAATACACTGGCCAGAGTCTACAGCATCCCTCTTTTTTTCTCTCTCAAGAACACAGCCTAGAAGAGGTCACGGTTAGCAGACTGACCCCTTGACCTCTCCGCCTCAGCAGTGACGACGAGCTCTATTACATCATTCTCTACGAGCGCGCAGACACACACACACAATATGTACACTAGTCCCGCCTTAATGCTAGTCAAGACACAGTAGCCTGGTCGCCACCTCAAGCTGCAGGTTCTTATTTTTCACATTTCACAACTGCATTGTAACATCTGTCTCCCTATTTCATTCACTCGGCTCGCTCTAAAGGTTTTACTCACGAGTGAAAAACACACTACAGGAGATAGTTGTGTTTTACGGACGCAGAGCATGCACAGACTGTTGTCAAAATGTTTCAAGGCAACAATATGCAGACCTTTCCTTCTTGCTTCCGCAACCCTCCCACTTCTTCTACATTTCTTAGAACAGTTCACACCTCAGTAATTAACGTCTCCTTCAAAAAGAAATATGGCCGATAATACACTGCTGTTAGGCGACTTAATTCCAAAATTTCCAAAAAAACCACTGCCAGAAATAATAATGAAGTAATAAAGATTTTTACAAAAATATTGATCTTCGAATAACCTATAATTTAATCCCCACCCATACAGCCTCGACACACTTAACCCGGTGCCTACACAAAATATTCAAAACCTAGTAAAGGGCAAAACAACAATTGTTCCCTAACACAAGCACGACAACGTGTTCAGCAATGTCAATCCTGTCTCCACGCTACCTCCATGTCTAATGTTGAAATCCAAATAGAAAGACACTGACATGTAGTGAAAGAACTGAAGGGAAGGTCATCCAGTCCCCGAGTCCTGCTCGGAATGACATTCTTTACAAAGATTGGGGGAGGGGGAGCAATCTCAAAGTTCACAACAGGTGCAACTGTATTAAACTTTTATATACTTAAAGCAATACCAATCAACCAACGACTTGGACCATGGCCACAGAAAACATGTGTATCAGTCCACATATAACAAGAAATATGTACAGTTTCTATTGGTGGGGATGGGGAGGGAAATCTCCAAAAACAACACCATCCCCCAGGAAAATGCAAGCCAGTCCATCATTCAAACTCCACATCTTGTCTTTGAAAGCACTCAACTCCTAGATGAATGTCACGATAGTGACATGCACATACACAATTTGCATTTGAAAAAAAATATATATACCATCTTTATGTAACAAATATTTGTGTTGTCTTGCGCCAACCATTTCTTGTGCAGTCTACATTTCCAAAATGTTTCATATAAAAAAAAAACTTACAATAACTTTAAAAAACTTATAAAAATGACCATTAAAATATTGATAATACTTGTAAATAATATTTTGCAAAATATTTCATGGAAAATAAAAATATAAAGCCACTATAAGTACTGTTTAATATAAAATGTGAACAATAAGATATGACAAATTTTAAACAGTTAAAAAAAGTATTTAAAATTCCATGGAAACTTCTATAAAATTTTCTAAAACGTGGTACCAGAAAGTGAAGGTTGCTTTCCATATTCAGCTAATTGAGAGCCCTTACCTTATAAGAACACAAGCATCAATTTGAAACAGGCTTCTATCATGAATGCATGCGCTGCCATTAGCTTCTTACTCATTTAAACTAGCTTTGTACGGCTAAACTGACCCCACTGGAAGGGGCAAGTCATGAACCAGTTGCTGTTTATAAGGCATTCTGATTAAACTTGAACGAGAGACAACTTTAAAAAGTACTTGTCTGACATCACTGCTTGACCCTGTTTACAGGATGTAATGATGTGAATATCCACCGCACATTCAGTTTTGCACACAAAAGGTCCTTAAAAAACAAGTCAAAGCAGACTGCAACTTTTCCTAAGTATCCCTTATTCACATACATTTATTATCACAAACATCATAGTAATCAGCTTCAACTTTTAAAAAATCTATCAGACATGATCATTATTGTGCTTTCTCTTATATTTTCATACCAAATTACCATTTACAGTTATTTGGTGAAGGGGGAGGGGAGTATCGAGAATATTTTAGTGTTAATTTTCTACATACCAGACAAAGGACTCTCCCTGCACCTATCCAAAGCATGCATTTGTGCTCAGTTACTACCTCAGAAATATGTTAACATTACCCATAAACTATTCTACATAGTTAAACAAATCTTAGTATGCAAGGTTCAACCAGAATTAAGAAAAGAGTGGTCCCATGAGGTCCAACAAATGTTGGCTATTTCTCTGATATATGATCAAACTCTTTATGAAGATGATTGTAAAACTTTTGTTGCCTATTTTGTGGCTGTAATTGCCCTTCTTAAAATTATCAAGCAAATGTATTTGGCACAAAATGTGTGCCTTGTCTTCTGCATCTGCAAATGAGTGCCTGTCAATAAAGATAATGTTCTATTTTGGATGACCAGGATCAGTTACTAAGCCACCAGCAGACAGCTTCTCCATCCAGAAGCAAAACAGCACCATGAGCACACACAAAACAACAGCTAAAACCCATCATCTTCTTGATGTTTGTCTCCAAATCACAAAAGTCAGTGGAATAATGATGACTGTCACTGCAAATGTACAGCAGCAAGTCTACTACTATCAGTGCACACTGGATAACTGTTAAGTATTTGAAACGTACAACTTGGTCAATGAAAAGTTTTACCAGATAGCAAAGTTAGTTTGAAATGACCAGATCAGTTCAATAAAGGATAAAATTTCCCGATGCTTGAGCAAATAATTCCATTCCATACCCTAAATTATCATGTTTTTAACTCTCAACAACCCACTTTAATAATGCGCCTTTTTTTAAAGGAAGAAAAGAAACAGAAATCACCAATGCACTTTTACAGTAAGCTAATGACAGCAGTAGCTTTAACAGCACTTTGTGCTTAGTTTCTCATAAATATGTCCATCCCTTGTCTGTTCTGATTAATCAAAATATGAAAAATCAACTTTTAGATTGATCCTTTACCTTCCAGAAACTGAAAAACAGCCTGATCCAAACACACCTGATTAAAAGGAAAATGCAATAATATAGGCCTAAGTAAAATGTTATGATCAGCTAGGACTGAAAGGTTCTTTATTCCTTCCTTGTTAAAACATAAGTGATCTCAAACGGTCGCCAAGATTCTGAAAATCTGTTGTAGCCACAGACGATATTTGCGTTTCAAACAAATTTTTAAAAACTGCTTTGTGATTTTCAATAAAATATACAAACTTCTACAAGCCTTGGCACTGTGACATCCTGGGCACATCAAGTCAACAAAAGAAGATAAAGGGCCTGCTTGACAACACAGAACATAATGTGAGCCACCTCTGGTACCTTCATGTCTGTCAATCTGTTTTTAACCTCCCTTGATCACACTCACTGCTCTCTCTGTGTACACACATCAGGCCATTTATATTCTGTAACTGCTTACCCCTAATCATATTACTGCTCAGTAGCAGTATCTCACACTCATAACCTCGTCACATGACTGCTAAATAGCAGTACCTCACATTCGAAATCTGCACATACTCTTCCTTTCTTTCTCCAAGAAGGATCTCTCTCATCCATGAAGGTGGAAGTCATTTTGCATACTTTTGTAGCCAACAAGCAGCCCCATCCCCCTAAAAACTGTTTAAAAAAAATCCTAAAAGACATGACAACACTGTGGGGAACAAAGGATGATAACACTATTCCAACATGAGACTGGCCATAGCAATCTGTGGCTCCAGGAAACTGGAGAAGTAATAAACATACAGAACATGGACAATGATAAACATCTAAGCAAAGATACCTATATCCTCTTTTATTTCTTAACCTAGAGACAAAGCTGGTGATTTTGCAAGAATACAAGATACAGATGTCACATAACTAATGATACATTCTTCAGATGTACATGCTTTGTAAAAGCAATGAGAGAACAAACTTTTACTCCATGAATATACATAAAAATAAAACAAACTGTTAAATTATTTGTAACTTTTTCTGGACTATCTCCTTAAGTTTAAATTTGCAGCCTAATTAACAATCTTGTTATCTGCAGTACATCTCAGAAAACTACAGCTGAGCTAGTGAAATAAGCACTCTTCATTAAACAGTTCCAAAGTCTTATTTCATTAATGCAAACTTCCCTATTACCTTCAACAAATAAAACTAAACTTCTAATGATATAAAATGCAAACATTTGGCTGCTACTCACAGACTTAAAGAAAACAAAAGTCATGAGCTGTTTATAAAATATATAAAAATGTAGCAACACAAAATGTCATCAACTGCTGTTATACTTCTTTCTGTGGAATTTTCAAGATATATGTTTTCATACATATTATTCAAATTACCTGCTCCCCACAAATACTTATGACTCAACACTTCCCATCATTAGGGTAGAAAGGTCTGAAAAATACCTCACCAAACATAAAAAAACCAACTAGGTTAAGTTTCCTTTAGAAGGCTCATGAAAATGTGAGATACATGGTGAGCAAAAGGTTATCAAAGTCAATGGTTCAACAGTATTTATGGTAAGAATAACCAGAAATGTGTAGTTTTGGAGGGCACTGCAATGGGCCATGCCCTCAAAGTGAGCCTTCATACACCACAAGGACTAGAAAATTGTCCAGTGCTGACTAAGCACTGCATCAGTGTTGACTTACATCAGCATTTTCACAGTGATTACCAGCAAACACACATCTATTTGAAAAAAGACCTTTAAATCAAAAGCTATAGACACAGAATTCACCACCCTTCAACTATATTGGGCGACAGAGCAGAACAAGCAACACTAAAGACACTGAGATATTCAGGAAAACATAACTGAGAAAGTAAGGAACTTTTAAGCAAACACAACTTACCAATGCCTGTCAGTAATATAAGGTATTTATGACAGCATAAATGCATCTGTATGTAAATAAAACAATCACCAAGCTTCAGCCAGCCATACACAACTTATGCAGTAAACAGAGACAGTAGTTTTGAGTTTCACATAAAAGGGCAGTCTGTACTTAGCACTTGCACCGAAGTACTAATATCACTAAGTAGATTTATGTCAGTGAACCAATCAAGGTCCTATCCACAAGCAAATGTGTCATGCTGAAATGCTGCATGGCAGTAATTACCAAGTCTACAGACAAGGTGAAACAATGACTGTCTACAGATAAAACAGAATGGAAACAGGAGAAAGACACAAGGGATGGCTTGGGGGGAGGGTAGGGGGAGAACTTTTTAAAAAAAATGACTATGCATATCACAACTTTCTTTTTTATAATTTTTTCTTTTTTTTTAAAAAAAAAAAGGAAACTACAAAGTTTGTCTTTTTAACACCTTTGCAGAACCTGACTAACAAGTGAGAACTACTCATTTGATCTTATTTTTAATTTTTCTTTTATCACATGTGAATCACAGATTTTGAAAGAGATTTCAAGCAGTTTGCATATGAATACTACTTCATAATATCTGAAGCAGGGATCATGTGACATTTGATTTATAAAACTTTGCTTGCCCATTTGGTCTTCCCAGTACTAAAAAATAATGGTTTCCCAAAGTCAACAAAGTCTCATAGTAGTCTCTCCCCTTTAAAAACAAATCCGCATCTGAACTTGATCATAATGCGAACAAAATTAACTTTCTCTCGAGTCTCACATGCTTCAAGATAGCAGCAGACACATGAGAAACATTTGGGGTTTTTCAGTCCAGCCAGAAACTCTTTGACAAAACTTACAAATGACATATCTGTACTGATAATACTTAACAAAGTGTCCCTGGAAACATGAACTCTATTCAGTGCTAAACAGGTACTGCAGCACTCTTAAATGTCCCAATCAAATGACATCATTTTCATACCAGCTCTGTGCCTATCGCCAGTTCAGGGTTTAGAGGGTGAGGATAAATGTTGGGTGCTTACATCAAAAAAAAATTTTTTTGGTTGACAGTTCGAAAAGGGTATATTTAACAAGTTAAAACAGCTAACAGTGGTATGTACTGTATATTTGCAACAACTTTAAATGTACACAGATTATATAAGTTTCAACAGGTGCATTTTGGTGTCCGGTAAATTAAACATAAAAAACCCAAACCACAAACTCACAGCCAGCCATTGCAGTCTTTAAGAAAACTTTGTCGTTCACACACAGACCAAACCAGAACAAAACTGTACAAAGAAATTATTTGAAGTGATCTTCCTTTTTGTCTATCCACTCATCCAAGCTAACAAGCCTTGTGCAGAACATGGGTGAAGAAAGTACGACACACCAAACAGACTGCAAAGAAGCATATGAATATACTTCGATATTAAATACATATGAATACCAATACCTGTTTCAAAAAATGCAAGACTCAACCCTGGTCTAAACAGGAGAAATTGTCATATTCATGCATGCACATTATTCCTTTCTTGCCATACCCTCCACTCCCCACTCCATTGCTCACTTACACACACAGTAGTAGTAAATATAAAACATGCTTAGTGAGGGAGATGCACGATGGCAAGGTGCCCAGATGTATTGCTCTGTAAAGATATAGACAACTTCCTTAAAATAAGTGTTGTTTTTGACAAATGGTGCCCAGTCTTCTTACTGAATATACAGAACATCATTATGTGTTGACACCACAAAGCTGACTTGGTCTCATCACAGGCAGTCAAGGTTTCATGGCTATACAGCTCACCTGACAAACTATCATCGCCCACGACAAAAACAGGTGCAAGCACACAAACGTCCAAAAACAGTGAATGAAATGCTGCAGCTAGGTAGAAGGACAAGGCGCTTGAACAATATGGGTCACTCAAATGACAGACACACAACAAACATCACCCAACCTCAGTTGGTCTGCGACACTGGTTCACACACCAGGGAACCAAACCAAAGCAAACACACATAACAGACTCACCAATGAAAATGGCACCGGTATATTTAGTGAAAAACATGACCGATGGTGCCTTGTTTGGCAACAAGCACACATCAAGCAGCGAACACCAAAAGAAGAGAATCATGTTTATTATGTGGCAGTGACATGACAAGAACCATCTGCAACACAATTTTGAGCTTTTGCTCTTCGCTCTTCTTTGAGTCTTCCTTTCCAATTCCAGGAAGAAAAACTTCAGTCCACATCTTGAAACTGAGGTGAAAGGTATGCCTTTGCCAAATAAGGCATTAGTCATGCTGACAACAGCATATTTGAAGGCATTCCTTCACAGACTTGCAAACAAGGAACAATACTACAGATTCTGTGTGCCTTGCAGAAATTAAAAGTAATATGAACACAGTGATATAGAAAATTCCAGAAGACTAAACAGTTACAAACTGTAAAAATGTCCAGGAGTCTTTTATTTTCAAATGAGTTACATTCCATGTAACTACCACAATTGTGGGTGACATCTTGAAAACCAAATTCAATAACCACTGCCTGAAGACAACATCAAACACTGTGCTAAGTACTGTTAATTTCAGCGTGTCCTGGGAGACCTTTTTTTCTCAAATCCATTAGCATCCACAAAAATGCTAGTGTAGAGGTTCACCCCACACAGAAGGCTGCTGTGCTGCCTATGCTGAACCTCCACCTTTTACTCTTCAAATGCTTTTCTCTGGTTCTGTCTTATGTCTGGTTATGTCCCTTCATCCATAGGTTCTGACTCTTGGCCCACAGTACCACTGCACAAAGCAGAACGTTGTAAACTTTAAAAAAAAGTACAGTTTATTAGAAATCAAGGCTACAAAGAAATGCAGCAGCAAATTATGTGTGAAGTCTCAAATTGTAAAGTAAAATAAGACTTTTTGGCATGGCTAAATAATTCTTCTGGAATAGACTTAATTATAGCTTATGGATTTGTATTTTAGCTCATTTACTTCTACCCATGCCAGTCCAACTCCTCAGTGGTTGAGTTTTGAGTTCCAACATAACCCAGACATCTGAACATGACACAAACTGCACATTCTTTGACACATATCTTTGACTGTCAGCATTTTTTGAAGGCATAGAAATCTTTATCAACTACTACATCCATCCAGTCCCCTTGACAACCAGTGCAGCTCAACAGAGGTCAATATAAACACAGTTTTGTTTAAATAATCTTATCACATGATAATCTAGCCTGCATCATCAACACATTCAATGACATTAGCCTATAATCAGGTTATAAGTTTTACTGCTTATTTTTTTAGTACAAAATATAGCAATGCATTAATTTAATTCATCTGTCAAATTACTGTCGTTTAATCTTGCATACATCATAATCAGGCTAAATTCAAACATCTGTTTATAAATGCAAGCAATCTGTGCCAGCATATCTAAAACTATGTCAATAAAGACAACATATTATTAACATGGAAGTAACTATAAAGTCATTACATTTATGAAACATTTAGAAGTTTATTTCATACTGTCAAAATTATAGTTACGTTATGCAACCAAATTAAAACTTTTTGTTTTATGCAGCAGACAAATGTGCTCAGAATATTCAGTGCTCCATTTGTATCAGTTTTTCCAAGCACATTAGCTAGATCATTGCCTATGGCACAGCATACTTCCCCCTGTTGAATGACTCTTTAGACTGCTGGGGAAGGAAAAGCAGTGAGAGACAGATGAGCATTACACTCACAAAAAGCTGGCCCAGAGAAAAGTACAGTCTCCATCACCTCGGTCCCCAACAACTGGATGGTTAAGGGACTATGATTTCTTTAAAATTTTGCTATTAAAGCAAGTACTAGTTTAATTTAAAAAAAAAGGTAGTACCTTCGTTTGGCTGTGACCATAGAGAGAGAGGCAAGTGCAGTGACTGTGTCGGCTTCCACAGAATCCAGTTTCTGAGCTTCCATGAGAGTCTGGTTGATTGTGTTTAGATACCGCTTTACACAAGGCCAATGGCGATCTGCCCAGACAAACAAGAGAGGCATGAGAATAATCAGAACAAAAATTCCACAGACACTGTTTGATGCCTGAAATACATATCTCAATTTTCTCTCTCTTTTTTTTTTTTTGGGGTGGGGCGGGGGGTTCCAATTAACACACATTAAGCACTACATAGTAAGTTAGATCTATATGTATGTGATTTTAATTTTACTAAATTGATAATAATGGCAGCCAAACAAGCAAGGAAATACAATGAACATCATGTGAGATAAAGATTATCCATCAAGTCATAACATTAACATGCTTTGCCAGAAAAAAAATGCCAATCCTGTTTTGAAAACTGTACGCACACTGAATTCTGATGGAAGTTTCCAAGGTCTCCATAGCAGGTTTGCAGATGGGTCGTGTCAATTCCTCCTCAGAAATAGGCAGCAGCTATAACAATTATGCATGCTTTCTTAAAACATGGATTGCTCCAATGACCTGACCAACAAACCATTACATGACAATACGAAATTGATTTTTTTTTTCGCAAGCTCCAAAGCCCCAGTTACTCATAATAGGCAGCAGAATACTCTCCCTACACCAAAAAGATAAAAAGATAATTCTTCACTATTTGGCTCCCTTCTTTTCATATTTCCTTCACACGCTAAATAAGCTTTTACATATTCCTTGCAGCTGGTCATGTGTTACTAGACCTCAACCATAAGAAAGACTGGATTGGAAATTTACATCTATAGTGGCCTAATCATCTAAAAACCTTTATTAATTTTGTCTTTTAGAATTAAAATCTATAAGCCTATATACATTCATTACCTCCTCTCCAAGAAGAGCCCGTACACATGCCTCTGAGGCATCACAGATACTGGAAATGTCATAGCCACCTTCAAGTGCAAGAACCACCTTACCACCAGCCAGAGACATGAGCTCCCGTGTCATGTGACCAAAGCCTAATGCAAGACAAATGACATTCCAGTGTACTAAAAATAACAGTACATTTCTAATTCAAATGTGCACAAAGATGTATTAAAACAAAACTGTAAATACTTTTCATATGACTTATCAATAGTGACTGAGGACCCACCCAAAAAAAATCTAAAAAATGGCAATTAAGACAAAGTAAAACTTCAGACAGCTTATAAATTAAGAAAAAAAAGTATGTATATAACTTACATGCTGCAGACACCTCATAACCTCCCAAGGCAGTAGGATGACCCTTAGCAGCATCAAATCCAGCAGACACAAGAACACATTCTGGTCCAAATTCTCGAGCTATAGGCATTACAATTGTTCTGTCGAAAAGCAGCAATAGCAACATTTATTGACAGCAAAACATGTAACAACAACACAAGCTAATGCTGCTGGATACCAAACACATTTAGTTAACTACTCAACACACTTTACCATGGAATTGATGCTAACAACATAAACCAGCTGTACTCAATCTACTTGCAATTCTAATAGTATCAAAGGACCCTGATGTTAAAAAAACAGACGACAACTGTGAAAAAGACTGACCTAAATGCTGTGAGATACTCGGCATCACCCATAGGAGGGTTTAGGCCACCTCCAAAAGCAATGTTGACATTGTACCCTTGACCTGAATCAGCTCCACATTCACCTGGTGCCCCAGTTCCAGGAAAGAAATTGCCATTATCATGACGATGAATCGATATATACAAAACATGGGGATCCTCATAAAACATCTGCTGTGTTCCATTCCCATGATGAACATCCTGCAATGAAACCAGTGCAATTGTTGTTGTGAAAGCTATGACATCAGTACTAAGAAATTAGAAGCAGCAGTGGCTGAGGGTGCTTGTGTGAGAGGAGAAGAGAAAGGGCAAAGATTTGAGAGTGAAAATGTGGTGTACATGTTCCAAATGCACAAGAAAAGGCTTTCAACACTAATGGCCAGTCAGCACAGACAGGTGTAAAAGAAGGAAAAAAGTGAGATAAAGAAAAATAATGATCAATTAGAAACAGCTCTTGCACAGAGCATTTTAGTATTCAAGGTCTCCTTTGCAAGGTAAGTCAGCACCTGGCTAAAACAGTAGAAACACTCAAACACACTTCTCACAAACTATGCAGGTTCTCACCCAATCAACAACGAGAATCTTATTCAGCTTCATTTTCTCACGCAGCTGCTTGGCAGCGATTGCGATGGAGTTGAAATAGCAGAAGCCCCTGCAACAATCAACAGACATTAAGTACAAGGGTTTGAAAATAATGGCTATGCGTGGCTGTGGTAATGAATCATAAAGCAGAGGGAAAGAGTGCAGAATCTTTAGATGTCACTCACTCAGCCTTTTATTCAACACTCCACAACACTACCACCAACATAAATGATCTACTTTTCTTCCCATGTTGCACACACTTCTAATTCCTTGTTTTCTGCTCTAAACATAGAATCAGTCCTGTTTAAGGTCATTTCAAAAAACACAGACCACAGAACTAAAGAACTTTATGGATCCCATCCCAACCCGACTAGAGGAAGCAAACTTACATTGCCTGATCTTTCTCAGCATGGTGTCCCGGCGGCCGTACAATTGCCATCCCATTCTAAGGTAAAAAAAAGAGAAAAAAAAGGTGAAATGAGGGTATTTTAAAATCCATGTAAAACAGAGATTGCTTCTCATCAATCATAGATTTTAACTCTTAAAAATATATTAAAATATATGAATCAATAATTAAATTTTTTGAACGCTTTCTTAAAAGTATGATTTTCCACGAATACAAACCTCCAATTATAAGTATGAAAAAATACACACACAGAGAATAGACAAATTCTGCCCTGTCAAAAATCAAATCATTATACCTTTAAGTCACCAGACGCCACTCGGCATGCAAGCTCAACTACACATCCTGCTGCCTGGTGGAGAAAACAAACAAATCTATCAATCCACCATCAAACCTAATGCCTTTTACTTTAAAAACAAAAGTGATCCTTATATATTGGCCTTCCAAAAATGTTTAAGGATCTGAGAATTTCTTTTCACTAAAAAAAGTCTGATTATTTCAATCAATACAAAGACACACTAGATTAATTTAACTGTCTTGATCCTAAATTACACAGTTAATTTAACCTCCCCACAAATAACTTGATAAAGAAAGCTGTAGTGACATGGCAAATTGATTTATGCAAGTTATATGAGTCTGTCGAGTTGAAGTTTTTAAGGCTCTGAAGTAGGGTATATCAACCACAGGAATATGAAGCCTCTATAAAACAATTAACTGATGCAATAGTATGTTTCTGCTATTTGAAATGAGTGGATGATGAAGACAACATGGCTGTGTTGAGAAAAGTGCTGTGCTACAGCTCACCATCCTGGCTGCTGTTGATGTATGCATGTCATTCCACACTGTGTCAGAGTCAACACCAATACCACCGCATAATAAAAAGCAGAATCGCATTGGCAGATTCTCTGAAACCAATAAGGCAACATCATATGTACTAGGGACAACATCACAGTATGGACATGTTCAAACACTTCAACTACAAATGGACAGGTCACCACTGGTAATCATTTTGCTGGTTCTATCATGGATGACTGTGGATCTTTTCAGCAAGGATGCTGATTAAATAGCCTTATTTTCCTTATGCTCTGCTTTGTCTTACAGCCATGACTCCTTGTGGGAAACTAATCAACTTTCACTTGCCGAAATGCTTCATGGGTTTACTGATATTATTGTCCAATGCCAAAACTTTTAAATCTAGTTAATTCTCCTTCTCTCATTCCAGCAATAGGTACAAGACCAACACATGCTAAAGACTCTTGCATACTGGTCAGCCATTGTATGAAAATCATTTGTGTAGAATCCATAATTTAGTACACTGAACATGGCACAATTACTGTATGATTCTGATCACTACTGCTATAGTGTAGTGATCAAATCTTGCATAATGACTGTAGCCAACAAGTAGATGCAAAAAGATGAGCATTAAAAATATTCTCAAAATATTCTTACCCATCAACCGCTGTCTATTGTAAGGGTTTCCTCCAAATATTTCAGCATACAGGTCAGTATGGCAACTTTGTAACTCCTCTATAGTAGCTTTTCTGGGTCGGATTCTCTGAATTAAAAAACTCATGTTATGACATAAATTCCTTTGAATGACAAAGAAAAAGTGCAGATGTTTAAAACAATTTCTACAACCAACATAACAAAATTTATTTTCAGAATAATGCTTGTAGACATGTATGTAAACACATTCACTACTGCACATACATTTTGAACATAAGAAGTAAGGACAAGATTTTGAAGACAATGCCACTGCATACATGACATAAAGATTGCTGATGGCATGTGAAAAGTATTTAAAAAAAAAACATCACTCCTGTGACCTTCAGAATACCCGACCAACAGCCTTACATTCATGCACATCAAGCCTTTTGTATCAAAACATTGGCACAATGACCAGTCTTATGGGACTGGCCACACATCTAGCCAACACTCACTTCACACTGAGAGACAAGGTTGGTTTCTGTCAGTCGTGCCCAAATATTCTGGATGCGGCCAGCATGCTCCAAGTGGCTTTCATCATTGTTGCAGGTACACTGGTGCTTGAGCATTATTGTATCATAGGCAAGACCTAAAGCACAAAAAAAAAACCTCTTCAGCTCTGTTCCCAAACCCTTATTGCTTCTCTCTTATCCCTTATTCAAACTTAAAGACTAAGTCTATAATATTCTGACAAATCTCTATCGAAAGACTTTACTGAAAAAAATGCCAAGGCATACCTGCAATAATTCTTTTTTTCAGAATAGCTTTTCACAATCTATGTGATTAATGTGGACTATGGGCTGCTAAGAGTTATCCTAAGATGTCACATTCTCATGGATGCCTTACCAGTGGTAAATGTGTAGTTAACAGGCCCTGGATCAGCTGGCTGCTGTGGTGGCACAGAAAAGGTGACTAGAGGACTGGACTGAGTGCGAGATAAGGGTCTATGGTGGGAGTGACGTCCATGACGGCCTTTGATGATGTCCCGCTGCTGGCAGAGAAATGCTTCCCGCTCCCTCTGCTGCCGTTCAAGCTCACTTGGCATTAAAACTCCCTCCTCCATCTTCATCTCTGGTTCTTTCATTTCCTGCAGTCAACATTTATAGTGATGAATGCATATATATATATACACACACATACATGCACACACAATCAATACAAAATTCTTTAAGGATGTTCCTATTTAAGAACTGCCTTTAACATAGCTTTATATAGTACATATAGAACAGTGTAGCACTGACTTTCAACTTGTTAACTCTTTTTAACATGGACATCAGTTATGTTGCTTTAAAGTAATTTTTGCTTGACACTATTTTGTAAGGTAAGACCAGCATGACAACATGCACTTTCAAAGTGTTTTTTTTTTACATTCGCTAATCATCTAAATAGAAATCAATGAACTGACGGTGAAGAGTTTGAAAGATATAATACTTGCTTGTTAAAACTAAAATAAAACTAAAACTACAATATCAACCCCTTTCTAAGGTCAGGTGGTTAGAAAAAAAACAACATAAAAATCACACAACCAAAAGAGAAGAACTAAATATGGGACACCAATAAATATAATGAACACAATGTTCATATATATTTTAATTTGCATAAAAGCACTAAAAAACTGTAGATAAAAACATGCACAAACAAACATATTCATGCACATGCATACACTAGCACACACACATGCACACTGTCATGCATTCACATGCATGAATTTCTGACACTGATCCTTTGTCTGATTAGTGAAATGGCATTTAAAAGAAACACTATCAAGGATCAAGATTAATTACTTTATATATCTACTCATATATAAGTATAATCAACCTCTGGTTGTACTGGCAGCATCTTGACGGGTTCCCATCTGTGTTCAACAGTCTCCTGTTCTCGACACTCCCTCAGTTCCTGCACATTCACATGCACCATGCTAGTAGTGCAAGTGGCAGCCTTACAACTGTCACAGTTATGGCTTCTATACACAGCCACAGATGTCAAAGTGCCCACACATACAAGCATTCTCCAATGAAAAAAAAACTGTTACTAACTACATTACAGAATTTCATTTTCATTTTATTCCACAAAAATGCTAGCTGTTAGCTGCACATGATTCAAGTGCTGGCTCTCAGCAGTACATAGTTTAAATGAGTTAAGACTTCCCAAAGTACAAGACGTAACTGCATAGGTTATTTTAAAACCTGAATCACATGGTCTGGTTTATTATGTGCAGTGGACAAATAAAGATGATATTTTATCATCATCATCAAAGACCATAGAAGAAGAAGGGAAATTCAGCAATTTATGCTTTACAACAACTCCAATGTCTTTTATAGTTTCCATAAAATCCCCAACGAGAATGAAGTAGAATGATGACAATGCAAATATCAGCAGCTATCTTTTTATGACAATAAACAGACCTCTGAACTTGTTGCAGTTAAAAGCAGTGCTGCTATTTTATTAATATGAACAGTTAATTCTGTTATTTATACTGAACAATAAACATTATTTCTATAAAGTACCTACCAGTACTATTATTTCTCATGTCAAAATCTAGTGGAGTTTTTCTTTTTTACTGAACGGAGTAAAGTTCAGTGCAAGATATTATTCTACAAAGCCTGAGCAGATAAATCCTTCCATTTTCAAGATGCAGGACTACAAACACCAGCATACTCAGAAAGAGGTCAAACTTGTAATGTCCCAATTCTCCACAGATGCACATGGTTTTATTGAAGCCATTTGTTGTAGCCTCTATAAAATATACAACATCCATGTAAAGTCTTGATGTCTGTGTTGCTGACCTCTTTTCAGGTGCATGTATCTTGAAAACTCAAAATGGATGTTTAATCAAATTTGGAAAATATTATCTTGCACTTTTACACATTAGGGAAAAGATGACCTCCACTAGATCTTTAACCTGAGGGATAATAGAAATAGTATTTAGTTTACAAAATTAGCATCCCACTATCTTTAAGCAGTTTAACTGCTCCTGATCAACCCCACAAATATCAGTTAACATGACCTTTTGATTAATGGAAAAAGTATGGCGTGTGAAGATATAATTTTACATCTTCCCACTCTCACCTACCCCCTGTTATATTTGATATTTTAATGGGATGTTTGTTTTTTGGACATGGAATGTTGATGTGGTCTGTAATTTAGAATCAATTTCCACACAAATAAAAAAAAACTAAGCAGAATAATCATGCTTGCCATTCTGATACATGCAAACTGCAGATACAACATCATCATGCACTTAGCACAGCCTCAGTGGGCATGTCACCATCTGCAACACTACCTGAGTAGCAAGTGCAAGATGTCAGTTAAAGAACACCAAAATCACAACATACAAATTCTGTTTAAGAAAAATTGTGCAAGTTGTTGGTGAAAAGGTCACAAAGTCCATGCTAATGCAATGTGGTCTATCCTCGCTGCTTTGTGATCAAGTGAATCCTATCAATCCATGGAGGATCTACTAACAAGACTATTCCGAGTATCAAATCATCTGTTTCTGTCCCAGATTAAATAATATTTCCTGACAGTAAATCTGCACTGTGAGCTATAGAACTATAACTCTTAAGCAGTTTGGTCTGTGAACTGATGCTACATCATAATGCTAGTCAACACCACTTATCATCTCCTCCTACCACTGCCATGCCTCTTTCTGGCTCCCTTGAAATTGTCAAACAGAGGCCTTGGTGTCAGAGAGTGGTCAGCAATCACACTCTACACCAGTTACATATCCTGTGTGAATGTGTTTTGGCTGGAGTATCATACTATAAAATCTCCTGATTGTTGTTATTCTGTTGCACTTCATGCAATATCTTTGACAGTCATTTTCGAAGGTTAGAATTAACACACTAGATCCAGTTATCACCTCAAGTGAACATGCATAAGCTTCCTGTTTGTTGCAGCTATAGCAGCCTTTTGTTAAAAAAAGGAAAAAAGTATCCAGTGTGTTTAATGCTGCAAGACATGCCAGACAGTTTTAAGAAAGAGATCAAAAATGTCTAGGTACCTGTGCAAGCTTCACTTCTGTTTCTTCATCCACATTTTCCATGTGACTTTTACTCCCAGCTCTCTGAAGGACTGTTTGCCGTATGTGCTGAAGAACACATCAATGCAAGATTAACATCTTACGACACTGTTGTCAACTAATAACATTTGATGTAAAAGTTTCAAGATCAACTAATACCACTTTCTTACGTACCTTTAGTCAGAAAGAGCTAACCAAGAAATCAATACCACACCTGTTTAAGGTACAATTTCTGGTTCTCCTTCAAATATTGTTCATGTTGCTGTTGCAACAACAGAGACTGTTGTTGCTGTTGCTGTTGTTGTTGCTGCTGTTGTTGTTGTGTCTGTGTTTGCTGGAAAGCAGGATGGCCAAGAGGCAATGGTGCTGAATGTGTTCGCCCTAATGGTCGGTGATGTCTGCAACAAACACATGCATTTGACTCTTGAAATTCTGAGCAAGAAATTGAAAAATTTACTTTGATAGAGTACTGGAGTCTACAAAGGTTTTCATTTTTTTTATTACATATCATATGACACTTCTTTTTTTTTTTTAACCTCTTTTAACCTACTGAATAATTCACCAGAAAGCTCTGATGCAGGTCTTAAGTTCTTTGATTTAGAACAGCAGGGCATATGTTTGCATGAAATATATAGGTTCCAATTTCCAAGTGTTATCATTGGGGTATTTAGAACTCTGGTCCATACCTACAATCTTGAAACATTACATTCTAAGTAATTATGAAAGAATGCCAATGCCATGCTGACGCATGCCAACCTGTGAAGTCTATGAGCAGGGTGAGTGGGCTCAGCAAGAGGACTGGGTGCTGGACCAGAAACTGGAATGCTATATGGGTTGACAAGCTTCCCTTGAGCAGCAAAGTATGCTGCTGCCTGTGCACTGCCAGCTGGGAAATCACTATCCATCACTGCAATAAACAGCAGCATGTCTATCTTGATACAAACAATTCCTTATCATTCTGGCAAATATATTCCCAACGCAACCAAAAAATATTGAACAGAGAGTAGCTCCTTTATGTTTTAGCTGCATGCACATTAAGTGATTATGAACTGTATAAATAAATTGGTAGCTCAATGATGAAACCTATTGACTACTGTTTTTCTGTAAATATCAATCTACAGGTAATGATGCAAGATCAAAATCCACACCACTCACTGGGCAGCGCGGGGAAAAAGCAGGGTGCACCACCTGGTAAAATATGCGTGGCCAGAGGCAGACCTATCCTGGCAGCAGATAGACCAGGTCGCTGTTCTTCTTCAGAAACAATACTGGATGGTCCAGACCCCTGTGCAAAGCAGAATATTTGTAGAAAACCTTCCTCACTCACAAATTGTATGCAGCATACATGAGAATTATTAGTTTTATTGTTTGGACTATCATTGTCCATACAGGCGCACACCTGGCATAACCTTTTTTTTTTTAGGGGGGGAGGGCACTTTATGAAAAATAAAATGCCTCAAAGGAATGTTTGCATGTTGTTTCTTTTTGTTCTCTTCCTATAGAGATATTTCTTTTCTGAAACAATATATAATTATCTGAGAATTTGTAAGGTAGATGATTATTTTCCCATATTATTCTCTTATTCCATTATTTTTAAGAAAAATTAAACTGTTTTCAAACTTAAATACCATTTCCCTGAACCATTACTTTAATAATTTCCAATATACAATGTGTCTCTTCCCTTTTCTCAAAATTTTGTGACTATGTTCTCAGCTCTTAACCTACCAGAAAGAAATCTATGGAAAGAACATAAACGCTTACCGATGAGGGGCCTGAAGCTGGGGGCCTGCCCAAAGAGATGTTGGGCATGGACGGGGAGGTGTATAAGCTTAGATCTGCACCAGGGTAAGCCATGCCTGGACGAAACTGACTGAACATGTATGCTGCACTGTCCTGAAATTTGAAAAACAAATGGTCAAAGAACTATGTATGCAAATGGCTTTACGTGATAAAGAAGGCATATAAATCAAGATGAAAAAAGTTTATTTGGTCTAAAGTGTGAACAAAACAGCAAACGTAAAAACTAAAAAATAGCCAGCAGGGCCTATTTTGTAATAAAAGTGGGTAAAATGTTATCAACTGTGAATGTACTGGTTGAAATATGTAACAAGCTGAAAAAATTGGCTGTGTCAAAAACTGAGTGTCCATAGCTGGAAAACCAGCCTGTCTCCATACAAAGAATGGTCATCACAGGAAAGTTTGTAATAAATTTGTGATAGATAATGAAAGCAAAAAAACATCTTTTATGCATTATTACTATATGTTACCAGTTACTTGTATGGCTCATACTTTATCTAATAAGATTAATAAAGTTGTAGTTTAAGGGGCAGAACATAAATTTTATCTTTATTTTACAGAAATTTAAAAACAACACCTGGCAAGTATACCTCAAAATAAGCAATATTTCAGCCAAAATGTACTTTTGAGTAAAACTATTTTTTTTAATTTTGCAAAAAATTTGTAACTAAAAAGTGCACAACACTGCACCTTTCTGCACTTAATAAATTTCATATACACCTGCCAACTGGACTGTGCCGTAAAAATTAGCACAACAGATTACACTGGCTTGTCAAAACCAGTGCCACACCATGCTGCAGCTGGTGGACTGGATGTCAAGCGTATTTAAATTTTGTTTTTTCTTTTATTTTCATTTAGTCATTTTGATCTGCAACTACTGTAGATGGGAAGTAACACCTGCACATGAAGATAAATAATTCTCTACAAGTTATCTCCCTTGGTTAATATTTCATCCCATTGCACTAAATCCTTTTCAAATGCAATTCTTTGTGGTAAAGCATGCGAAATATATCCATGTGTGGCAATAATCCATGTTACCGAAAATCAAAACGAACTATTACTTAACACTCTTAGCATGACACAAAAATATAACATTACGATGACTGGCTTATAACTGAAGACAACAGTAGGTGAAATTTGTTCTTTATAATTGCTGGCCTGAGGTAAGCATTAGATCAAAAAAACCTCTACATTTTCGGAAAGCAGAATTCTTGAACTTTGCAATAAAAGTAATGGAAATCGTCTTCCCCATGCTTTCCGGCAAAGCCATAATCATGTATAGTAAAAACGAATAATAGTTATATGGTAAAAAATGGATTTTCTTCCAGTTGCAATGTTGCAAACGCATGTCACTGCATTTCATGAAGTTCATCATTAATCATTAGCTATTGAAGATAAGAAAAACAAAAAAACAGATTTTTATTATTTGAGACCCCATGAAACATCTTTCTTGCAATTTTAGGTCTTTTTTGTAAAAGACAGACAATCTAATAAAAATCTCATATTTTTAAAAAATAAAAGACCATGAAAAATAAAAGATCATGAGTTTTTTTAAATCCAAACAATGCATGTTTACCTGACTTAGTTTTCGAAAAACAATTTCTGATATCACCAGAACAGAGAGAGGACAGTTGGAAAATAAAAAGCTAATCCCATCCTGCTAAATTCTAAGAGCACTAAATGCAGATGGAGAATAGTTATCATCCTCAGCTGGATGTCTTGAGCTTGTTTTGTAAAACAAGCAAATAAGATTTCACTAACAACCCTATACCCATTCTGTGCCAAACCTCATAAGCAAAAACAGGGACATTTACACATCTGTTACTGTAGGGAATGCAAGAAATATACCTCAGAAGAACTATTTTTTTCTTCTACACTTTCCACTCACCCAATACCATTCTTTTGTCTCTATTCCTCTCTTAAAACTTTTTTCTCTCCCGCTTGGTGGGGAAAAAACTATAGAAAATTATGGCAAAACAGCACAGCAATCTCTCTTGAAGGAGATGATCTAAGGTCTACTCAAGGAACAATTTCCTGTCGTTCACTGCTTGCCAAAAGCCACAGAAGCAGTTCTATTTGTGGCACCACTTTATTTTGGCGCAGTTCTCTGGGTGTGGTACAGCATGCGACTGGTGATAAAAGACACCTCGGTTGGATTTGGAAACATCAGCCTTCACTAGCCAACTGCTGCTTCATGCCTCTGTCACTGTTTACCATCCAGTATACTACTCAAGCCTCTTCTGTTGCAAGAATGCTTTTTGGTTGTTTTTGAAGCCATGAGGTAAATATGAGGAACAAGAAGAAGAGAAAGAATTCATATATTTGCAAAATGACACTGCATGAGGAACATGTTTTGATGGTGACTGCCACTAACAAATATCAATCACACACACACGCATCTTCCCTCACAGATCCTACTACTCAAGCTATATATATATACCAACCTGAATGGTTAGTGGGTTTTTTTCAGATGCCAGTAATATAGGTGATATAAGCCTAACCTGTAAATTTCAGCTTCCAAAACCCATCCATTAATTATCCACTAGCAAAGTACGCGATTCGTACCTGCAATTAACGAGCACTGCTAACACTATACTACGTCACATTGGTACACCATTCACAACACTGACAGCCGTCAACACCAATCACAGCGACAATTCGGGTTATTTGGATGTTCAAAGTCGGCATTTCTTGTGCTAAAGTAGCAGTTTTTCAGAACCATGAGAAATGCAAACTGTCAGCATCCAAATAATCCGAGCTGTCATTCATTCTCTCTCTCTGTTTGGTGTTGACTGCAGGCAATGTTGTGAACGGTGCATGAATGTGACTTAGTACGCTGTTATAAGCGCTCGTTGATTGCAGGTGCGAATTGTAGTGAAAAATTAACTGATGGATTTTGGAGGCTGAAATTTGCAGGTTAGTTTTATATCGCCTACATCTACAGATATCTGAAAAAAAGCAAGGCGTTCAGGTTGGTCTTTAAGTACACCCAGAGAATGACTCCTTTCACATACACATGCAAATACAGGCGCACACTCTTTCACATATACTATATACTACCCACACTTTTCAGATTCCCCATTGACTCACCATTAAAAGCAACCTTGGCAGCTGCATAAGGATAGTGGGCAATCTATGATCACTAGCCAAGAAGCTTTAGGCGTCAAGAAAGATAAACGGCGTGACAGAATGGGTGGGCGAGGAAATACGACAAAGGTGTTGCTTAAAATAAGAAAAAAAGTAATAAACAGAGATCTCCTACTGCATCAAAGAATGTTATAGTCTGGTCTATGTCAGATGCAGAAAACAGATTTTTTATGACAAGCAGGCCCAGAAAAAGACTATAGGAACTGTACCAAGTCACAAGTAGCTACCCAGGTAATTTAGGCAACGTCTCAAATATGAAATAAATATTTATCTGTGTTAAGCACGACAGTAATGGCCAAGCATCCATCACCCCCTACCCCTTTCTCTCTCACACACACAAACTTCAAATGTTAATGTGTGTAGGATGACAAATCTTTTTTTTTTTCAACCGTCGCAGGTCCATCTATTGCCTTCACTACTGACTACACCACCCACCCCGGATGCGGCCCTTCTGTCTTGCGCAGAATCTACGTCAAACGCCCCGGGCGTGGCCACTCCTGATACTTCTCACCATCACACCGGGTTGGGGGATTTACGGGGTGGGGGAATTAGCTTCTCCCTCACCTCAGGAAAGATGATCTACGTGTAAAATATACTGCGCAAGACTTGGCCTCGCGCACCCACACACCCCTGGTTCAGCCGGACGCGCGTGTGCGTGGCTGGTCCACACCTTTGCTTTTGCAGGCGGGCGTGCGTTCCTTGCTCGTCCAAACACCGTGTCGGCTTGCCGGTGCCGGGCCCGTGACGCCCGCAGGATGCCGGGAACGTGACCCACGCGCAGAATTTCACTACGATGCACGCTGCACCGCCATGCGCTATCAGTACACCACTTGGCAAAGCTCATCGTTTGGGGCTGGGGGAGAGGAGGGAGTGGAACGAGGCGGGAAAGGATCGGCTGAACAGATAGAAGCTGCCAGTACTAGTTCTGAGAATAATGTCTGGAGATAAATGTTGTGATTACATACATCTTGCGTACAAGAGCCTGTGGCTGCAGCTCATGAGTTGTGGGGTTAATAACAGTTAAGCAATTATTATTACCTCCATAATGCTTTTTTCCTCTTCCATTTACTACTTAACGAACGTCAATGCACGTCTTGTCAAACATACAAGAAAAGCAGCCGCACTGTGGGAGTTAATCAAAGCCCTCATTACCCTCACCCCCCCCCGGCCCCTAAATAAATCAGACAAACAACAACATCGGTCGTTCGCCTCTAGCCCCTCCAGCCAACTCTAACCCCATGGCCCTGCAGCACACCACGTAGAAACTACGTCACGTAGTTCAAACGGCTAACCGCTCCGGCTTGCTCCCTCTGCACTAGCCCCAGCGTGCAACCGAGCACGGGTATTTTTGGCAAATTTGGCAACGGTAAACATGTGCCAAATATAACCACATAATCGACAATGTTTGTCTCCAATGTCTGCATTTTAAAGCCCCTTCTTAACTGGATACAACTGTGGACAAATCTTTGACCACGTTTCGAAATAACCGTTGAGCTGCACCAAACCTGGTCGTCCATAGTTGTGTCCGGTTAAGATGAGTCTTCAGTCCACGTCACACTGCTACCAAGTGGGACCGCCAGCTAGACTGTATGCTGATGGCTACTCGCAACCGCCTCTGTGAAGTTCATGTGTTCTCTTGAATCTTGAATTTAGTGTAATTATCACCAACACACGTGCGTAAAAAAAGCACGTGCACATACAAGCTCGATAGGAAGGACACGTAACACCAACCCTCTCTTCCCCTCCCCTGTTCCTTTTACAAAAAAGTATATTCCTAGTTTCGGGCCTCCACCTGACGGTTTAGTTTCGTCTCTGACGCAATAGTAAGCAGCACGGGCGAAAACGAATTTACCAGCTGCTGCAGACACTAACGCACACATCAGGACGATTCTAGAAGACGCGCTGTGCTTTTCTCCCAGACTGCCATGGCTGTCAAAAGACGGCTACGCCCTTCAGAGGCCGGCGCCACGGACCGGAAGTACGCTGCTACCACCAAGGTAGCTTTACTTCCGGTTCGCGCGAAGGCCTGAAACCGTATTCTCCCTTTTTTACCCCTGATGATAATGGTCTCTATGATGCTTGGGCCTCCTGGTCGTTTGAGCAAAGTCTAGAGATCCAGTCGATATTTTTACTTTTTTTTTCTTTCCACCCACCATCCCACGCGCTAATCTCGCACTGTTGACAGCAGACGCTCCTAGCTTTTGCTTCCATCTGCTGAAGGTTGTGTGCCTAAGCTTGTCGGGCCACATGGGATCGCCAACCGTTTGTCTCCATCCCGCGCATAGCACCTTCAACTTCAGAAGCCTTTAGAAAGCTGGCCGCCACAAAGGAGTGGGGGAACTCGGGATGGGGTGATAAAAGGGGAGGGTGCGGGTACGGGAAATAATACTGCCAAAGAACCGTGCAACTCAAACCTGAACAGTGTACTCTAGGTGTTCTCTACCTACAGAGAGAAGTACACTACACCACGCCAAGATTCCTGACAAGACCCGACGCACCACGAACTACATGCGCCAACTATGTCCACTCTCACCTCCCACTACCTTTCCAACAAACAAAAAATGTCGCCCAACCCACTTGCTGCAAGCTCTGTCTCGACATCAAACCGGCCTTTTGTCGTGGCTTTTCTTTTTATTTCATCTTTAACGTTTTTTATTTTTTTTATTTTCATACTATTCTAACGGCAAAAACAAGCTTTGACCCGCCCTACATAAATCCTTACACTCACGAACGGAATCAATTTGTTTAAAGGGCAACATGAGAGCAACGCATTTTCTTTATGACCAGGCTAAGTTCATTTTTACTACTGAAAATATAACAAAATTTTGATATCTATTTATCGAGGTACATTTATACTTCTTCATTTTAGCTGCACGCAAGTTTACTGTTTACTTACTCGCACGTGTTCCCCGTTTAAGCTCCTCATACATTGTCACATCAATGGTGTCCTTAAACCGTCAATTGTTTTTAGCATTGTGCTGGATAAGGATACGACTGATGATGTGTTTGTGACTGCATTTCCTAGCCTGCCTTTATTTTAAACCGAGGATGACATTTTTCCTCTTCAAATTTAGGTTATGCAGATGACATTATTTTTAGAAATACATTTCGTCACTTCCTGTTTTCTCGACAAATCCAGGTGTGATTAACAGAAAAAACATAAGCATAATATTTTTCGTGCCTCTTCCTCATAAAATAACACCGGAATATGTTTTTGTGCTCTATTTCCAGTTATTTTTTGCTGAGCGTTCGTGTTGCCCTTTAAACATGCGTAAATATTCTCAATTATGGCTAAATGTTCCGAGTTCAGTATACATGTACTAGCAAACCTTATCTGACATTTCAGGTGCCATCATATTGTGAAAGCTGCAGGACATGGTGTAGTATTAGTTATATCAAACTGTCACGACCGGAACTACACGAGCAAGAACAAAACTCGACAAACTACAAAATGGAGAATTTATTCGCGATTTGTCCTCAACCATACCTCTCTTGCTTTTGATGATCGAGGATACAATATCGAAGTTTGTGATGCTTGAGCAGTAAATTTTTGCATTGTGAATATCATTGTTATCTTCTACATTAAATCATGTAATTAAACCAATATGTGGAGAAACGCATACGATAGAACTGCCGGGTTTTGTAGTACTGGTGTCTTTCTCGGGAAAAGAAAACAAGATCGCTGCCACCTGAAATCAACTGAAACGAGTTTAAACGACAACAGTCATGGCGCAGTTTTTGAAACCAAAGTGCTTTTGTACTGGGCAAAGCACCTCAGCCACTCTGTGGGGCGTCGTACCCATGAAAGGGGTTGATGGATCGCTGGAACAGCCTCGTATTTGTGTGAGAAAGAGAGAAAGGTGGGGAGGGGACTCAGACGTACCGAACTCTTTCTTCTGGATTCTCTACAATCCCAAGGTAGACAAGCGGCGATACGCATCCGCCTTCCTGGAATTCATGGCTTCTCCGTCAGCGTTGATATTTTAAGATTTCGAACAGCTTTTACCGAACAGGATGAAGAAGTTAGAGTGTATAATCTGCCTCATGTCCAGCTGACTGTCCCTCCCCTTTCGTCATCTTATTTATATACACCTACAGCAGCTTAGCGAGTCATGTGTCCTCCGTTCATGCTTTGGAATTAGGTAAGGACCTGACTGCTGGTTACTGAACCTTCTACCTCGGATCCACCCCGTGCCAGATGTAATCCGTTAGCTTTAAAATGAATACCCAACCCCATTTCCCATGGTCTGCAAAGGGTTTGCCAATGGCAGCATGCTCGTTCACTGTAAAAAGACAGAGGTGTCATGGGTAAACCACAAATTTTGACGGCTCAAAAACCGCGGTCTTACTTCCTCGGCTCTCACACAGCAGCTTGGAGGTCGTCCAAAAGATGTTCCTTGATTAGGGCACGGCAACAGGTTACAGAACTCCGGTTATTTTTGTGCTGGGCAAAACCCACAGCGCTAGCGTTCTCATAGGAGCAAAAGGGAAGAAACAAACAAATAAAAAACAGTAAAGATGATGGTAAGTTTAGATACTGACGGGTGCTCCGGCAACAAAATTACAAGAAAACATCTTCACAAATCTCGAGGTGTTCCGAAAGAAAAATAAAGCAGAGCTACAATCAGTGCTTAGTATTTTATTTACTCTTCTCCAGGATGGGGTACAGTGTCTAAACACATGTCTAAACTGAGGCAGGGTTACTCTACCCAACTAGAGGTGCAGCTTTAGTTTAACTGTTTCGAACCAACCAATATTTACTTTAGCCAGGCAGTGTGCAGTGTGCATGCTAGCCTTAACACATGGTCCCTGACTAAGACTGTTCGATAATCTGTAGTGCGACGAAATGTTCAACCACACCCTAATTTATTTCACGCTTCTTTCTGGCTCATATCGAGCAAACATACAACAAAACCAGACGAAAGCAGAAGTGACTCATGTCTTCCTAGACTTCCCTTCGCAGCTTTGAGCAAGAGCGAGTTTGTTGTTCCATAAAAGCCACCACTGCTGCCAGTGAGTTGGTGGGCGCGTGCATCTACAACAACCGGCGCCATCTAGCCTATCCTGTCCATGAAAACTGTCGTACTGACTACAACCGAAAACATGCGAGGTACGAGGACAGTCCAGCCACCCCAGGTGTGATAACCATCATCTTGTTACTTTATCCTAATAAAAGTCCTAACACTTCCAACTCTCTTCCTTCCATAACTGTTTAACGTTTTGCACAAAAAACAAACAAAACAAAACAAAAACACACATACACCCCCCCCCTCAAAAAAAAAAAAAAAAAAAAAAAACTCAGGAGTTTGAAACCAGCGATTTACTTTGCTGTTTATCGAGAAGACTCCACAACGGTCTGGAATGAGCCTGGCGGTAAATCTCTCTTCCCCACCCTACCCCACTCCCTCCAAAAAAAAAAAAAAGCCTTCTCATCAAGAATTGATCTATTTTGGCCCGACCTCTCGTGGTGTGTCCTGGTGAGCTTATCTATGGCGTGAAGAAGGAAAGAATGCGCGCGTGTAATCAGGTATGCGCGCGCACCAGGCGCCGGCACGTGCCCTCGTGCGGATCACGTTTCCTCGTCTGCCGCTCAATGAACGTGGTGAGAATGGCGGTTTGCTGTCTGTAACTGCAGGCCACGTCAACCGTTCCTGGCTGTAGTCTTCACCGTTTCCAAGACAAGCGGTTGCAATACAGTGTCTCTAGCGTTCGTGACCAGTACAACATGGTTTCGGCATCTCCCCCTCCCTGTGTGGGTTGTGCGCGTGCTCACACGAGAGAAAGATGTGTTACAGAGAGCACGAGAAAGAGTTAAAGCAAAAACGCGACTATAATACCGGGTGGGAAAAGAAAATTGGGAACATTCGACGATGAGGCTGTAGAAAAAATTTTCTTCGGGGCAAGGAAAGGTGTTTGCCGAACCTCATGACTGTACACACGTACTTAAATATTTCCTTTTCAAAGCAGGCTCGGATTTTTCTTGCCTACAACTATAATAATTCAAACATCGCGCGTTCAAAACTCGTTTTTATCTCACTTTGCGACGAATCAACTGAAAAATATTACGACTGGCCCTAGAGAAAGCCACTCGCTAGAATGAAACTAGAAAATACTGTGTGTGTGGTCTAATCAAGTACTCTGCCACATCACATAAGCTAGACAGGTTTTTCTCTCTCCTTCTTTAACCAAACACCTTTCCCCTTCCCCCTTCTTCTTTCACTGTCTTCATTTTTTTTTTCTCGCGTTTTTCTTCTCTCTCTCACTCACACACACACACACAGAGGTGGGAGGGAGAGAAGAGAGAGACAAGGCCTCATTTGTGCACTCTTCATGCCGATATTTTACTGCCAAGATTAGACCCGAAAAATAAAATGTTGGCAGTCGCACAGGTATCTGAGCAATTTCTATTTCAGGCCCACAGGCTGAAAGGCAGGCGGTCTCGTAGGCAGCTGATTAGAGAGAGCAGCTTCTCATCCTCCCTGTTAAAATCTCAAGCGCCCATGCAAGTGTCAAGTCTATATCTGCCTGCCTAGAATAGCAAGTTAATATAGCTAGCGAGCCCTGCCACCCTTCCTTGAACCCTGGCTACTTAGTCTAACATTGTAGCAGGTGGGTCGACGAATGAAAACAGGTCCAGAATACCTTCACAGCAGACGATTTCAGTTGAAATGGTGGTGTGTGTTGGGGAGAAGGGGGGTTAGAGGGGAGTCTAACATTTGAAATATAAGCAATAATGAAAAAAAGTGGATCCTGCTTAGGGTCTCGGCTAAAGATCGAATTAATAACAGCTGGTTCTCTTCAAGCGTCCCATTGCACCTCGTTGTCTCATCATCTGCTATCATGAGCTAAAGAAAAAACAAATGATAGAACTACGCCTCTCATTATCCGCTACCCTTTTAAACTGGAGAAAAAAGAGAGACTAATGAGAAGGAAAGAGTGGTGGAGAGGAAGGAAAACAAACAGATGTGCACGAAAGACAGAAAGAAAAAAAAACCCAGATGGCTGGATGGATGAAAGGTAAAAAAAAAAGTAGAAAAAAAGGGGGGGGGGCATCGAAATACGAAGAAGAAATTCATATGCAACATCAACAATAGCAGTGAAGTGTTGGGAAGGACTGTTTATTTTGTACACGACTGTGTTTCTTTTGACAGAACGCACAGCGAACGGGAGCGCATGCAGGTACCCGACCTCCCCACGTCTGTGTGCGCGTGCGCTTGGGGTACTTACCTCCTTTGAATGGAGGGACGACAGGCTCCCGTTGGCCAGCGAGCCGTGTGCAGTGCTAGGCGGAGAGTTGGGGCCCGAGTCCGGGTTGCTGCCGCAGACACCCGCATCAACTACAGCAGACGAAAATGGTATTAAAAAAAAGTTGGTTCAGCTGTGGCACCTTTCATGTGTTTATATGCATCCTTCTCCGGATGCAGCTGGTATCAAAATAGTCTAACTGATAAGCTCAGCACTCAGTATAGCTAAAGTCAGATTGGCTATGGTCTCTGAGATAGTCCAGTATGGTGGCTGTTGACTGCACTGCGCGTGCGTGTTGAAGTGGGTGAGAGAGAGAGAAAGTGTGTTCGTTCATTGAAATCTGTGCAAAAAAAAAGGCTAACAGCTCTAATGAACAAGATGTGTTACAGGCGAGTGAGAAACTGCACAAAGAAAGAACGAGATTAAAGAAAGGCACAGAAACAGAGAAGTATCAAGTAACAATAAAATGCGATCAAACAGCCTAAAACTATTTCTAAGCTCGTCAATCACAAAATAAACAACATCCGAATCGTTTTGTGCGCACGGCTGTATCCTCCCCACCTGACTTATTTATACACCATACTTATCACATTATTTATCAGTCTCCTTCTTTCTTTGGTTTTTAACATTGGAATCTCGTTAACCTGTAACATGTCCCTGAAACAGAGCCTAAAACCGCGCCCCTGTTTACGGTAGCTAGACTTTCTCTACCAAGCCTTCTTGAAAACAGATGTCTGAGTTCACTGGAGTGATGATCCTGTGTCAGAATGGCGATGTCTCCCCTCAAACACAGAGCTTGGCTAGTGTGCACTATAGCATCTCCACCAGAGCCAGGTTAACGGCATTCTGATCACCTGTCTGACTTGAAACACTGACAAGGAAACGTGTTTGAGCTTTATCTTATCGCTTTTCCTCCAAGGGATCCGATTAAGGTGCATAGGACAAGATAAGAGAAAGAAGGAAGGGGCAAGAGTACAGGAGTGGAAGAAGGTTAATAAGAACGGAAGAAGGATCGGGGGAATTGAAGAAGGAGGAAGCTTTTAAGATTGCAGAAATTTTTTTCTCTATGCCGATGACTTTGTGTGGCAGAAAATTGAGAAAACATTGAGACGGTACAAGACCCGCTTCCACTGTACATCAATGTATACCTATGTCCTAAGTGTATGTTTTTTTTTTTTCTACTACCACCCAAGTCTGGATCGGGTGACTTCCAAGACAAGAAAGCTATGTCGTTCTTTGGCATAACTTGGCTTGTCCGAAAACTAGTCAACGCTTACTTAACGACCTGCAAGAAACAGTGTTCGCAATCACAAACTTATGTAAACATCATCACTGTTGCCATCAACAACCAATTAATAAATCAATCAACCAGCCAATCATTGCCGTTTGGTTGTAGTATGTCAAGAGCACATAACAGGACAGTATAGACAGTATACTTATCAAACGCCAGACCAACTGGTCTTGGCGGAGAGATGCAATCAGTGACATCTAATGCACACTACATGGCGTCTCCATGGCAACACGGCAATCCATGCAACAGGGTTAGCGTGAGACATGCGGAAGGGTCAACTCATGCTAATGTAGCCATGGCGCCGAGGGCTCCACACACACGTCTGCAGTTAAGGTTACAGGACTGGCTGCCAGGTGAAAAGGCTACGCAAGGCCTCGTTAAGCCCTCCAATGCCTGACCGTGCACTAACTAGCCTTTTCATCCCAATACACTGCCGATACGTATCATAACTGGTGTATTTGTTAAGAAAGTGAAAGTGCAATGTGCTGTAAATACTGCACGCATTGTTTACTCCATTTGCAACCAATATCCTGTTTCTTTGTTACCATCTTTTAAAATATTTTTTTCCCCGCTCGATAAACTCATTTCTATTTCCGACACCGCGATGTTAAATTACGATCTGCTGCTGTGTTGGAGGAGAGATGGAGTCTGTTGTGAACTCATCTGCGGACGAAGGAAGTTAGTGAGAACAACACACAAGGTGAGCACAGTGCACAGTTAGTTAGCTACATACTTGACAGCGGGGGTTTGCGTTTGATCTGCAGGGGTCCTTTGTCTCTGCGCCGAACCATCAGCGGGCTGTGTGCTATCATTGTGCGACGAGTTTCCAATTTCTGTTTCAACGCGGAACGCACTTTATATATATTAGGCTCAGAGGCTGAAAACAAGAAAACCAGGAACACCCTGTCAGCACTTGCCTCCCGGATTCACCAACCAAAACAGCCCACAAGTGCAGATTTACAGAATTATTGTTGTTCCCTCTGAAACTAACACTGAAAGTTAAACACATGCAATTTTTCATTTTTGCAATAAGGAAGGGTGGACCTAAAACTCCTATTTCATTTTGACAGGTAACACTCTTGAATAATTTACATTTTTTTTTTTTTTGGTTTCAATATGGCATCTCTACACCCCAACCCTCCCTCCTTCTTGGGTTTGGGTTTTGTTTTGCTTTAAAAAAAAATAAGCTTCAGTCACATCAATGAAATACTTTTCTTTTACGAAATGCAATAACAACCCTAATTGGACCTCAACTACAAAACAAGAAACTTAAAGTTGCAAATTAGACCACGCCATGTAAACAGAAAAAGCAAACTGAATCGGCACCAATTGTTCCTACACAACGCATACACTTAACACATTGCTGTCGATATCATAGTGCAGCCATTGATATGTTTTCAGTGACAAAGGCATATAACCGTTCTTTTAAAAGCAGAAAAACCAAACAAAGCATAACAACTATGCATGCTGCAAACAAAAAATAAATAAAGAAAGAAGACAAGACAAAAACCACACACACAGCACATCACAATAACCTATACCAAACTCAGGCAGCTGGTGTTACAACGAGGGTCAATGTCTTAGGAGCCTTTGAGAGGAAAAAAACCTACAATAGTCCTCCCTATGCCAAAGTGGCTTTGTGATTAATGATAATTTAAGGATTAGTCCAAACTTGCTCATTCGCTTATATTTCCTGATGGTCTAAGAGAGTGGCTAGGCATGCAGTGCGCAGTACCAGAGGCTCATACCTGTTTTGCGGAGCGGGAAGTCATCGTCGTATTTGCCCAACAGAGGATGAGGGTAAGGCGGCGACAGGTTACTCAGCGGCGGAGAACTCTGGTCAAGTGATGCTGAGCTTGGCACCCTTCAGAGGTAGACGACAAAGAGAGAGAGAACGACTGACCTCTAGCCTCAACAACAAAACTTTAACACTGTCTCAACACGCATGCACACACGATTAGTCATCACAATATGATGAGTAAACACTATAATGACCATGATGGAGCATAAAATAGTTATAATACTCATACCTCTGCAAAAAGAAATCAAGCCTGAGCATGAAAATATTTATTTATCTACAGCCAACAGTGCTTTTACAAAAACAACCAATTACTTATTGAACACAGCCTCATCGTTTGTTCATTCATTCTCAAAAGACACTGAAGGTGTCAACAGAAGGCGGGTAAGTCGGGGGTCAAATCTCACCAAGGGTGTCGGAACTGCGGCGGTGAGTCCTTCACTGCTGCTGCCTCGCGCTGTTTCTTGGTCAGCACAAACTCCTGCAACTTCTGCTTCACCTCAGTTGATGCTATGGCGCCTGGTACACAGCAGCAGCAAGTGATGAATATGGAATATGGAAGGAAGAGTTTTCATTTTGTTCTACCCAAATGTGGGTTTGATATCAAAGTCTTATGATGATGGCCCAACACAACTTCCCTTTTATTCCCTTTTTTTCTCTCTCTCTCACAGAACTGCTACCGTTACATACATTACAAATAAAGGAATGGTTCAGAACACGACCATGTTTAAACAGCCCAGCTGTTGCTCTCTAATTTTTCTTCATTGATATCTGTATTTATTTTCTCCATGCTGTGTTTTTTTTTTCTCCTTCCCTTTCCCATTTTTTTTTTCCAGCAAATATTGACTCTGCTGTCAACGAGCAACAAACAAGAAGGATTTTTTAAATCTGCTAATTTGCCATAAAAGCAGCCCCCCAGTGAAAACAGGAACTTAAGGAAATTCACTTGTGCTACGGACATGCTATGAGGACATTAATGCAGACAACAAATGGCCTATGAGGGCAATGGGCTGGTAGCCCTCATTTACTTTAACCAATGGCCATTGATTTCAGGTCACCAAGCACCTTATTTGCTTTCTGCTTTGCTTAGTGTGCTATCAGCTTCGCAGACATCACACATGCAACATTTTTCTTTTATGCCACCAAAGACACAAGTGCAAGTGACAAAGCATAAACTGCAATACACCAGTAGCTATGTAAGGAGTGAACCATAAATCTGACATACTTTCTTCATCTTTGCCTTTGTTCTTGATTTGATTCAGCCGCTCTTTCTCCAGCATCTCTTTCTCCAGTCGCTGTTGCTCCAGTTTCTTCTGGTGCTGCTGCTGCTCCAAGTAACCCTGCAAGTCACCCATCAAACACTTGTATTAACAACAGTTTTTATTTCCATTGTTTTCTAACTTCGCCAAAATAAAATCACAACATAACAGCGAAGCAGGTCTAAATAAATAAAGTAGGAGGTTGGGTTTTTTTTTTATATATATACATTTAACATGTACTAACTTTTAAATAATTCTATTACCAGCAATGTTAAGAGGCAAAAAAAAAATTACAGCTTACTGAAAAAACAAAGTGCACCATTAACTCCAGAAAACTTGTTTTTATGTCCTTGAATACTGCTTGTTTTGGAGATTACATGCAGCTGTACTGCACTATTTATGCATTTGTGAACCAGCCTGACATATTTTAAAGGGCAAAGACCTGAATACATAGAGAATAACAACTTTTTTCTCACTCTCCTTTCTAACATCAGTAAAACACATCAACATTTTTCCTTTGCTGGATTGGTTTCCATGTCCCCATACTGATAATTCTGTCAGTAGTTGCATGCGAGATAAGCTACATGCAACCAAAATGGTTCCCAAGCAACATTTGCTATTACATCAGAATGCCCGTAATACCTTATGTCAGTCTTTTAGGTCCAAAGTTTTCACAGCAAGTATCAATTGCTTGCAGGAAGAAAAGGGACACCAAACAGATTATATCTTTTGGTATACAATACCTGCTACAAGCTCTGGATAGGCAATAAAATACCCAAGCATTCACACTACCCTGCCAGTCTTGATAAAACTGTGCTTGCTACCTCTATCCCCTTTAGCAACTTCTTTTTCGCCCACCCTTTCATCTTTCAGGTGTAATTGAACCAAACAGTCCACTTCACCTCAACTTGATTTCAAGTAGCGACAGTTACAGGTCAATATGGACGATCATTTGAGCAATATGTTCCTCCATATCGGTTGGAGTAAAAACGACCTAAAAGAAGAATCCAGGGGTCAGTGCTTTGACCAAGAAGGCGGGACCCAGACTCCCATCTGTCACATAAAAACTCCTTCCACAAGCAACAACATTATAACGGCGACTTCTTGCTTTTACGAATGAAAACCGATTTTGTTTCCATGTACATGGTACTAAGGTACAAAATAAAAGCTAACCGAAAATAGTTAATCTTTTAAAACTAAAGCTAATGAAGCAGGAGCAAGTAAATCGCCTTTGATGAACATGCTATGCAAGATAAAGTTTTTTATATCCGAACAAATTTCAGGACACTTGGTAGTGTTTGTACGACAGCTTCTACCTGACTATCCACACCTGTATAATGTGAGTGTTTGAAAGTCCTCCCCTCCCTCCACTTCTTTTCAAACAGGTGAAGCATGCGGGAAACTAGTGTGAAGAGAGGGAGGGAGGATGTTGACTGTCGTCAAAGCCAGCTTCACGGTCCGTTGTATTGACTGGGAAAGGTGTGGTGCGCGCGCTGTCCGAGGAATGGGCAACGAGGGAAGTTGGGGTGATGATGAGAGATGCACCAGAGGGCAGCACGGCTGGCAGAGGTGTGCGTGCATCATGTCGGACAAACCGGTCACAGCTCAGATTCACCGCAAAATTTTTAAAAAAAAAAAAGCAGGCTGGCGCGCTGAGTTGGAGCAGAGAGAGAGAAAAAAAAACTTTGCTGCAGAAGCCATGAGCCTTTTTCCTCAGAAAGAAATGGGGGACAGAATAAAGTAAGGGGATGAAAATGTTGCTTCAGCTCAACTGCCTTACGCTGTCCCTCCCATAGACACTGCACACCCTCCCCACGCCCCGTGCATCGCTCACCAAGGCTCTGCCGTACGCCTTTTTTTTCTCTCTCTCCATCCCATCCTCCCATTGCCCACTGCCCTCTCTCGCCCACCGGGCCCACTCTCGTGGGCTGTTGCTGAAGACTCTCCTGCCGTCTCTGGGATGTTTCCATGGGCTGCACCCACCGCCGCCGGCCTCACAGTCCGCCATCAAGTGCGGCTGCTACGCACAGGTGGTGGTACATAACACCTGCTCAACTCTGTGCGTGCGAGCGCGTGTACCTGCGTGGGTACGCGTGCGTGCGCACGTGTGTGTTTATGGGTGTGCAAACTGGACTTGCTACCTGATCATGGACTAATCCCTTGGACTTTAATAAAAACATCCATGATGCCATGCATAAAGTATACCGACACACTGCGGACTTTTAAAACATGATTGTATTGGGGGCACGAGAAAGTATTCTTTACCACCTGACTTTGTCTTAGCCACCAGTTCGCGTAAACGCCACCTGATCATACCGACAACAAACTCCCATTTCAACGGCGGCAACAACAACAACAATAACAACCAACCAACCACCACGACGTCATCTCGGTAGCTCTGTTGGTACCGTCAGACCTGCGGCAAGCGAGCACCAAGCGCTGGCTACGGTAAACCCCTTACGCGAGAGGTTAAGTGTCGGGGAGGGTAATGGGATGGGGTGGTGAGGGGTGGGGGAAGTTGGGTGGGGGGAGGTGGAGCGGAAGTTCCGCCGCGCTGGTGGCATGACGTCCGGGATTCCCAGCTCTTGAAGCTCTTGCACACTTTGGGCAGGCCGCCATGTTGTGCTCCCCGTTACCACAGCGTACAGCAAGCACCGCCATCTCTCGCAGGTTGCATGGTGGAGGGAGGAAGAAGAGTGGGGAGAGAGGGGGATTGCATGTTGCTGCAGCGATGGCAGTCGTGATTATTCCCTCCCGCTCTGCTCGCCGCCTGAAGCCAGCACTGGCCCACTTTCTGAGAGCCGTTATGCCAGACATGCTTGGCGTCCAGAAAGGAGATAAAAGTTTACGCAACTGAGTTACGCTTTTGCTTCTTCGCTGGAAGCAGTTGGTTTTTATTTGTTTTGTTTTTAATGAGACAGATCGCGCGGCTGGCCAAAAGTGTTGGGTGCTGACTAGGCCAGACTTAAATGCCGACATCCAATATGGCACACACTTTTTTTTTCACATAAACAGGGAACGCAAGGCGGAGTTGCAGGCTTGCTTTTAGACCATCACGTGACTGGTCAGTAACTCTGGGAGTATACCCCAGGCCTCAACTCCTCGCACTATCACCAACCTCGAAACGAGTACCCCACATTCAACATCTGCATGAAATACCCGATGGTTAGTTTGCCCCCGCCCGACACTGCATTCAATTATTTCTCAAAAAAAAAAAAAAATCCTTTTACACCCGCACTGAGCTAGTGGGATTCCTCCAATCGGAAACCTCCGAGTTAATGTAAACATCACATTAAACCACCGCCACACCCTGCATGTGTCCTGCTAAACATGCAGGACATAAGCTACCGAGGACAGCAGTAAACAAGGGATGAAAGCATCCTACTAAAATATCCTCTGTCTATAACACACGGCGCATCCCAGGCTCTCCTCGCTTAATGCGACTAGAAGAGAAAACATGATTAACCGATCATGACAGATACCCAGCCTACGGCAGTTGCCATGTTTACTGTCCACCGGCGTCCACACAGCCGCGGTACTGGCAACGAACGGGTGTCACTGCTGTTTCCAACTAGTAACAACACCCTTTTGCTTTTAAATACATCATTTATACTCGGCTCGGCGTTCGAGTCAACAACAAAAGATGTATTTTAATTTATTTCCAGATTGTATGGGTCATATGTCAGTATGTATGTATATATGACATGGAGTTAAAGTACTAACCTGGCCTAGCTTTTTTTTTTTTTTTTTTGTTCTTCTGTAAGCCATTTTCGACATGTATTCTACGACCTTAATTTTGTAAACTGTTCTTTTTGATCAGCGGTCTGGTACACTTATGACGACTGATGATGAGTTGATTTTTCTTCTTTCATTCCTTCGTCGTCTTCATTCTCTTATTCCGCTTCACTAAACTAACGCAAAAAGATAGAGCATTAAACTATGGATTTTGGTAACTAACCATTCCCTTTGTCCACTCTAATCAATCCTGTAACGACTTACAAAGTGTCTGTTGTGTATGGTACCGCTGTGAAACTGCAGGTGAACAATATTATCCATCTCCCCACCCCGCCCCAAACGACTGCCAAAGACCTCCAGGACGTTCCTCACAAGCTGTGATCATGGCCAACAAAATATTCTACTATATAACGAATATAAACAACACTGGAACATTTACTGAGAAAACGGACAGCGATTGGTGGAGGAGGGCGCCCTCCATCATAACAACCAGAGCTACCACTTCCTTTTTTTTTCTGTGCCCTGCTTGGCGCGTTAACCCCTCAGGGCTTTCAACCTGATGTTTAATTCAACAGCTTCTGCAGTTTTATTTTCTACCCTTCGAATTACTGGCAACAAACGGCTTGCTCGGAGCAGTGCAACAATTACTCAACAGCTCCCAAACCCTAGAGGTCTTAATAGAATCAGTTCTGAATGTAAATAAGTTCCAAGTTTAGCCTGGCTACTTTGCAGGAGAGAATTTTAATAAGCATGATCATGCATGATGTACTGAGCTCTTTCTCCGAACTCTTCTGCAAATAATGGTCATTTCTATGCGACAGAATGAAACTTTTTTTTTGTTTTTGTTTACTAAAAATAATTTTAACGATAACAAAAAGGCGTTCCAACCTAAAGGTCGCAAAGTCTAGGACTTCATTTCGATCAGAGGAAGGAGTATAATCCCAAATTAGTTTTACAATCTTCAAAAGCTTGAATCTCGTAAATATAATTGATTCTTTCGCTCAGAATATCTTTTAATGAATTACTTTTACTCGCCAGTTAAAATCCAGTGACAGCATTACTCTGATCAAGGATGTCAAATGAGAATGGTTGGTTGTCCTGGTTGTTATGAAGCGACAGTCCGTCTCTGTCCTGGGGAAACATTTAGAACTCTAGGACAAGCATCTTGTTTCCAAAGTTATAAAGCAGTGTTCAGACACCGCAGATGTTATTTTACCCTGAAGCTGTAGTAAACTGGCAGCAAACATGTCCTCGGGAAAATAAAAAAAAAGTAGTATTGGCGGGGTCTCGACACTGCTTTCTAACTTCGGAAAAGAGACGCCTTTCCTTGAGTTCCCCATTTTTTCCCAGGGGAAGCGACTTACTCTCTGCCCCAGAGTGTTACAGGTTTGGACTAGGTTGCTATCAAGTATTTTTCTGTTGCTGTTTTTCACACTGATCAAGGGGTTAATCTAATGACAACGATGAGCTCGACATCGACCACACCAACAACGCCTTGTCTATCAAGGACATCCTTCAGACATCAGGTAAACTCCAAGACTTGGGTAACAAAGGGGTATTGGGTGCTTTTCTACCTCGCTTGCCAATCAGGGACCACGTTCACAGCAAGTCTTGCAGGACACTTGCTGAATGGTTGAAGTGAAGAGCGTATACTTTATTACCATTTTAACTGACTGCTAAGCGTTAACCATCCAGCTAGCGCCCAAGCGACTGTTCAAGTATCCAACCCCTCGCTATGCATTAAAATGCCTATAAAGATTTTAGAGGGTGAATTATGCCACTCTTCTAAATGTGAACAGCAGACCACAAAAGCGCTGCTGCAAGCATGCCTCACTTACAGAAGGTTCGTGAGAGTGTAGTCCCTGCAGAGCAAACAATGCCAAGAATTATTGTGGGATTTATTTTAGTAGTCTTCTACAAAAGTTCGTCAGTGAAAGCGCAAAACAGTGAAGCGTTATATACATGAAATGCCCCAACATCAGCAGCCCGACCTCCGATACCACGGTGCAGTTAATAAGGTATGATTTCAAAGATCACATAGGCAAAACCATATCATGCAAAAGTCTCTGTATAAAAGCACCAATAGGTCCTGCCCAGTCCTCAGAAGAAAAAAAAAACGTGAGAAGCAACTAACACTGGCAAACAATTTACAAAACTGATTTACATGTATAACTAACCAATATCGTTCTATTCAGCTTATTTCCATATAACGAAGCAGGATGGGAAAAGCCATACCGCAACTTCTCTCTCTCTCAACTTCTAACACTGGCGCCAGGATGGGTTGATGGGTTGGAAAACTACAAACTAAATCTTCCGCTGCTTAGATGAAATATGATAAAAGACCGCTATTCGTCTGTTTCCGCTAGTTAACACATCTCTATCCCAAGTGTTTGTGGACTTTTGCCTAGCAACATGACTATACAGGACTAAGTGGAAGTGAAAAAATGAGATAGGTGGAACTGAACCTACATCTACGGCTGCACACAATAAAAAAAAAAAAGCTCGATGAAACACTTTCCCCAAAACTTTCATACACTATTTGCATGCTAGATGATTGTCTTCCTTGTCGCTAAGCTTTATTTTAAAAAAATCAAAGCGCTTTGTCTTCGTTTCGAAATATTTCATTGTCCCCAAGAGCCATAAAAACACTCAAGGATGTGCGTGCGAAGACAGTGACAGCGGAGTTGGCTCATTGAAAGGGTCGGGCAACTGAACAAACAAACGAACGCACACACACAAACTCTCTCTCACACACACACACAGTGAGAACAGGATGAGAGCTAAAAAGTGTAAGGAGATTCAGGTCAAGTTCGTTAAAATGGGGCAGCCACAATATATACATATACTCAACCATAAAACAATAATAAATTCTAACCACATATTCTTAACATGCAAGTTACTGATTAACATTTTTAATGCACATATACATCTGCTTCTTACAGTTTCGTTACACACCGCAAAACATAATAGAAGCAATGATGAAGAAACAAAACTAAAACATTTAGAGCCTCTAGTTCTGAACCTTTCCCAGCACAATAAGGGGAGGTAATTGGGACAGGGATGGTAAAAGAACAAGGGAAATAAGTGAGCAAGCGGCCAGTACCTGGATATGCTCCTGCAGCTGTTTCTCATGCTCTTGCTGTAGGCGGCGCCGGTGCTGCAGGTACTGCAAAGGGCAAGATCGAGTCTACGTCACTGCTGAGCTTTGTTCAGGCCTTTTTTTTAAAAAAAGATCACGCGCACACCTTACGGCACCAACGCCAAATTGACAACAACAAGTGCATGGAAACGCCAGGGTGGGCACAACACTGCAAGTTCATACATGCAAATGTCTAAATGCTCTTTTATTTTCCAGAACATGGATTTTTTTCTTTATTTTTTTCTTTTGTTTGGGTTTTTTTTTTTTTGGTGGGGTATGATGAGTGGATTTTATTTGAAAACTACAATGTTGCTTGGGAGAGAATGAGATTTGATCAATAATTTTTAAAATAACCTAAAATTTGGACACACCTCCAAATGAATACTAAATACTATCCAAAATGTGCAGGTCATTTTCGTGTGATTAGCTGCAGCAACAACAGTTTAAGGTGTGGGCATGCAATTACCGACATGACAGTTAAATATTTGTTCACATTTGAAACTATTTTCCTGAAAAAGGGAATTCAAAATTAAATGTGTCATGCGATTAATATGCTCTTACACCACGTGCAAAAATTAGAATGAGATGGGTGTAAAGATTATATTAAATTACTCTAAAGATACAAAGTAGACCAAACCTGAGGGCTTATCAATGAAATAAATCATGTTTTTTAAGAAAGCTACTGATCCTTTGAGGTTATTCAGGAAATAGGAAAGGAATTATTTCTTTCAGAATTCTGCATTCTGGTCTACGTCAATACATTCTCTACTACCTAATCTCTCTTTTTATTTCATTACATAAACAGTGGAAGCCTTCAAAACCTCTTTACAATGTAGTGATGACTCTTTCATGACTCCCAAAGAAGTATCAACCCTTTATTAAATGTCAGCTACTGTCACCTCATGTACCCTTAGAACTGCACAAAAGTCTTTCAAGTCATTAGCTGTGGTCAAGTTTTTAGTCTTCAGTCTGTAACTCCAGCAGTCTTTAGCCTTCATCTTTTGGGCCATTTATTTAAGTCTTCTAAGCTTCTATGGTTATGTAATTTTTAAAATATTCTTTAACTCTAAGTTTCATATAGTCTACATAACAGACATGTTTCAACTGCTTATGCAGAGATATAATCTGCAAAAATCAGGAATGCCTCCATCTCAGTTACTGCTCTCTGCACAATTAGCCATTGTGCTACATGATCTTCTCCCTCTGTCAACAATATTTACAGCCAATGAATCCTGCTGTGGAGGTTTTTTTTTCAGACAAGATTTCACCTTGCATAGGAGCATGCATACACCATGTGAAAGGGCTCCTAATCACATAAAGAAATCTGTCCCTGAAAACAATCTGGTGTCAGGAGTTTTAACATATAAAGGTGTAAGGTTGGAGGTGTCATAATATAAGATCTTTGCAACAAACTGGACATGGAATGGGATATTTTATCATTACTTTAGTGACATACTTTCAAATGTGTAATTACATGACAACAGGAATAAAGGTCATGATAATACTATCAAATGCACACTGCTTTGTTATTTCTTCTGGTACTGATAACACCCCTTGCAAAAACCCCTTGCATCATGTCGATGAAAAACCCTGCCATCTACTTGTGTTTTTTACTTCTTAAGTGTCTTTATCTGTGCAGGAAATGCAGTTTGTTGGCTCAGAAAGCCCCTACATGATAGCTATTCTTCAATATGTCTTACACATACCCACACAAGTTTCCGGAGATGATCCTTTATGAATGGTATCACTTAAATAGCAGGAAAGAGTATTGGAAAAGTCAATCTTCATGAAGCTGAAGTTGCAAGTTTTGCAGGTCTCTGGCTCTTAAAATCCACTTTTGTCCTCTTGCACTAACTGCTAACCTGTCTGGTGTTTGTCCAGTAGGCAAATACCCCAACACATACTAGAGTCTATCAGCACTGCTGGCTTTCAGTCCCCTCAAGTGCAGCAGGATGTCTGATTTCGAAAATGCACTTGCCATTGGCACACTTAAGCTCACCACTGGCATGGCTGCCTGATGGCTTGAAAATCTGCTAAGTTGGTAATCACAAGAAAAATCTCCCACAGAAAAATTAAATAAATTCCGTTATTTTATGTTTTATAAATGGTCCATTGTCTAAGCCACTAGTCGCAAGCAGTCAAACATAATGGTAGGGAAAATAAAATGACATAGCAATTATAATAAACAATTTTCATGGTAAATAATGTAACTTTACACTGCTAACCATTGAGGAAGAAAAGAGAAAATGGTTCAGGCTAAATCTCTATTAGCAATTCTGTGTGCACAATTATTTTAAAAAATCTACATAAATAGAAAAGCCATCCAAATTTTACTATTGCAAACATACATTTTATGGTGCACTTGCACCTCAATCATGGTTCAACAAGTTTTTAAAAAAAAAAGTTTCTGCATTTCTGCATTTTAAATTAACAAGTAATCCCAAAATCAAAGTGATGTTCTAGCTAATGAAGTCATCAGCAAAGACTTTTTTTATACCTCCATCCATTTTGTAATAAAGTCAAGGGTGTCACTTTTCGTGTACTAATGAGGTGTGTAATGGTGGAGGATGAGAGAAGAAAGTTTCACTGTCATTTCAAATTTCAACATGTAGTAAGCGACTGTGACCTACAAACCTAGATGATGCCCAACATTTTGTAATGCCAAGCACAGACCTACTTTGTCCACAAATGTAAGCCAAAAAGACGACACTGGAAATAATGCAATGGCAATGGTGCTGTTTTGAAGTGTGTATATGACCCCTACACTCCCAAGATGTTTCGTCTTAGCTTGCCTGGCCCTGCTCTACAAACACACAGATCCTAGCTTCAGCTTGTGTACATCGCAGCCAAAGCTCCCAGTTGTTGACCCTTGCTTGCTATGTTCTCAGGGTCATCTGATTATAAGGCTGGGCTATATCTTGTTTTTTTTAAAAAAAAAAAACGTCCTCTGCCATTGTAGCTGCACGCCTGGCCACTTCATTATCGTCACACTCCATGTGTTTACATTCTCCACCCTTTTTCACGGTCAGGTGACCAAACTTAAAATGTGCTTAATGGTCTTTGTGGATTACTCACACACACATCCACATACGTGCATTGGGACAGAAACATACAGAAGGTAGTGGAAAGCTTGGAAATATTATTGTTCTGTGCTTGAAATTAAAGCATAGATTAAAAGCTATCCACAGAACATACTACCGTGAAATACAGAAATAATTTATAACCTAAACCTAACAATTTTAAATGCATTTAAACAAAATAAATTCTGCACACTTTATGAGCATAGCTATGACCAATGCATGTTCAAAGTTCAAAAAGTTTTACTTTCTTACAATATTTTGAGATGAAGTCTTCTAATATATTAGTGATGATGTGCTCATTTCAACATTATCTTCTTTTATGCTTTATTATTAAGTCATACTGTTTCCTTTCATGTCTGATTCTGTTTTGTTCATGCTATCAATAATTACAGAATATAGTGTTGTTATTTAAACTTTTACAGTATGACACAGTAGCAATTATCGTTACTTTCCATGTCAAAAGATGCTATCGTTATGTTATTGTACTCCCTGTCTTATCTCCAGCACTTGCAAAAGATCCATTTGTCAATTTTCCAAAAAAAAAAAAATCAGCTTTTAATACCTAATAAAACTTGTGAAACTGTTTATTTTTTATCAGCTATCTGAAATTCTCTTCTCTCAATAGATCATGTAAACAGCAAAAGCTCACCCTGTGAAGAATCTGTGAATGTGCATGTCTAAGTAAATGTACATGAGCAGGGAAGTTTTGGTATTGTCTTGACTACAGGGTGTCTATAAAGCAAATGTTGGTGACGAGTGTGTGAAATGCACACACACATTAATAAAACACAAGCAAAAGACTGTGTATTTGCATGACTTCACCTAAGCATTAGTATTTAGCATAAATGACAAGTGCTGTGACAAATACATCTTTTGTCCTGACATGTTGCATCTGACATCATTTGTAACTGTTTCTTCAAAACAACTGTTGGAAGACAATCAACACTGATAACAAAAAATCCAAAAATATAAAAAAATAAAAGCAACAAAATGAAAACTTGTAGAACATCAGAAGGGCTGCCTTACCTTGATGTGCTCCTGAAGCTGTTTCTCATGTTCTTGTTCAAGTTGTTGGCGCTGCTGCTGGTACTGCTGCAAAAGGATCTGTTGCTGCAGCTGCTGCTGATGCTTGAGGGAGGCTAGTTGCTGCTGGAGGTGCTGATCCACCAGGTCTGTGCCTGCAAACATCATCAGCAATTCATCAATATCAAAGCTTTGTCATATCTGATGAAAAAGGACCATTATTTTCTCAAGAAAACAAGAATAATGATTGTGAAAAGAGGAATAAAATGTTGGGACATAGCAAACCACCAACATTGTGTAATTAAAGTATTGAAGTTTCTCTCTCAAACACACACACAAGCATGCATACGTGTACACAAACACATACTTCATATTCTTTCAAAAAAAGGGGAGTTGCACAGTGAGAAGCAGTTTCTGGAATACAAACTATCAAGACTATTTGCTGCTGAACAACCAAAAATTGTTGTTTTTTTTTTTAAAAAACTAATATTCTAGCATATAATATCGGTGAGGGGAAAATCTTTAAACAGACAATAATGTACAATTTTTCTCATGTTCCATACATTCAATTAGCCCCTCTGCTAACTCCACAACGAAGGCACAACACTCTCCGCTACCAGGTGATGAATAGGAAAGAGTACATGTCTGAGCGGTTTTCCCCCTATGATCTTGGTCTTTCTGTCAGCAACAAACCAAATCAGGATGTATGCAATACGACAAAAGCTGCAGTGAGCTTATATCCATAAAAACATAAGTTTCCCGTGAGGAAACAAGGACAGGAATTCAGAGCCACCAGCGAGAGAAGACCCAACACAATCTGCAAGTGCACACCTCCATGGCATCCCGCGAGTGACAGGAAGGGAACGTACATCATCGTCAGGGTCTGCTTCAACAGCTAATCTCAGCTCCACAACAGTCGTGCGGCCGCACATGGCGGAGTCGGCAGTCCGAGTGACCGACGACGCGAGCGACGAGCCTACTGCGAGGTGGCAAGACGGCGTGACACACACACAGTCACAATCACACTCACACACATACACAAAGATACACAGTCACACACACACACATCACAACACATCACAACACAGACGTCACCTCCCCACGATACGCTTACCGGATTCTCTCCCTCCCTCCCTCCCCATTCACGGTGTGCTTTGGTCTCTCTACTCTCCCGCCTTTGAATGAAACGCAGAAATAAATTTTATTGACGGATTTTGTCAAACAATTAAAAATAAAACTTCGGTAAAACCTTACAAAGGTCTCGCCAAACCGCTATTTTCCTTCCTCGGGATGTAGGCATAAGGGCGCATTATTTTTTTATAGAAAAGAATGGGCTGTCAACACAATGTGCGTCAACACGCCTCCATGACCCACTTCCCCCCACCAACCCAACACAGGCTGGGGGTGGAAATCTTCAAAGTCCTACCCCAGACCTATTTTGCAAATCATGTTTTGTTATATTTGATGTATAACAGCGACAGCCCCTCTAATTTCTTTACTTTATTATTATTGTTGTTTACATTACCAGCTAAGCCGCCCACATCTACATCTTCACATTTGCACACACAGTTACGGCAAATATCGCAAACAGTCCCATTGCCATTAAAGTCCACATTGTGACCCTTGAAAATTACTTCTATACAACACCGTCTTTTTTTCTGACAAATAAATAAAATAAATCATTGGAAAGCTGGGGACTGATAGAGAGAGAAAATGAAAAAAAGTGGTTCTGGTTTTGTTGTTTTTGAAGGTTTATTTATTCAGTCAAAAGCGGGCAGCTGGAGGTCGAGGAAAACGAGTGCAAAAAAAAAAACAACAAACATGAAGAAACACGTGCGGAGTTACCGACCCTTCTATTCACAGCAAAAGAAAGTTTATGGGGGAACCAGAGCCTGATCAACAACGATCGCGCACCCTACCGTTAGGATTCACGGCGGGGGTAGAAAAAAGAATGCTGCTACTGGAATCAAAGGAGGCATAAATTTGAGAAATGAGCATCTTTAGAACACGGAATGTCTGCACATTACATCAGTTCGGCAAAGTGAAAAAAAAACTCTCACCTATAAGATGGAGTGCTACAGACAGGATACTGTGACATGAACTCCAAAGTGAGCCCAGACTCGCAGGGTTACTCAACCAGAGGACCGAATATTGCAGAGATCTGTGCAACGTCCAGCTAGAGGCAAACGGTAACGGTCTTCAAAACAATCAGACTAGAACCAGCAAACCTGCAAACCTACCAGTCCTGCGGAAAAGGTCGAAAACGCGGTCCGCAGTCTGGAAGGAGGAAAGTAATCAGCAGCAAAATAAACAATTTGAAACAATAAAGACCTTCTCCGTTCTGTACCAAAGTGTCATACCACTTGTGTCAGAACAATAAAACTAGTCCTCCACCCAATCAAAGTCGTACTAAAAGTAACAATATCATTGCAAGAGCACTGCCATCTAACAGAAGAATAAAAGAATTAAGACCAGCCAGTTTCAGCAGATTTTAAACTGCCACGTCCTGATAGACAAGCATCTTCAGCATCAGTGGAACCCATACCCCAACTTCATTGACTTAAAAAAGGCTTTTGACAGTCTGGCACGAGAGACAGTGAGAAAACCAGCGTGTGTAGAAGTGAGTGTGGTGAGAGCACGAACAATGCAACAGCAACTATGGTGATCTTGAATACGACGAGAGACCGAACTGGCTACCAGGTCCCCCATTCCCACTCCAAACATTTCTGGAGAAAAGCGAGACGAGATTTACGGCCACTCCAATCACGTGATCTGCTATTCTCATAGGTAGCCAGGTGAAGACAAATTTCAAATATCAAGTTGTATTTTAAGCACTTTTTTCGTTGCTTGACGTCAGTCTGTGCATAATGTATCGAGGGGAAAGGTCATGGCGTGCTCCGGAACCTTTTCCATCCTTCCCAGTGCCTGTCGTCGACCACCTCTACCCCTTCTCCCATTTCCTTAAGGACACTACGTAGTGGCCACACAAGCTGCAGTGACGTCAATGTCGACAGCCGTGGGTTCGGGTGTCAGTACATTTTAATGGTATGTAGATAATAAAAAAAAGCTGATCCTGGTCGTTATTAGCTTCTTTTGGTTTCTCGGACACGCCTGACGGATCGGGCACGAGACGCTACCGAGCACAAGGCTTCACAGAACAGACCTCAGGGGGAAAATATGTCGCCACGAATTACCGGGTAGCAAGAAAGTGTCATGTGTACTCTCTTCAACCTCGTCCCACTCTACTTTCTTGATCATTTAGGCTACCAGACTGCACGCTTTCAGTCATTTTCACAATAATTTCAAACTCAACACACTTTTACCTTGTCTTTATCCCAACTAATATTATTTGTAGACCGAAAAGTTCATTAATACTGGCTTCTGATCCAATGCTTGGATCTTATTGTTGTTCAAGTTTAGGTAGACACAAACAACTGTCTCAGAACTCAGCTAGTCTCCCCAACTCTCCGCAATAAAAATATTGGAGGTCTTTTTTATCAGTAGCAAAAAAGTGTTATAAAGCAATGTCCGTTTGTTAATATCTTGGCATTCATCATCCCTAATGCCATATTTTTACACGTGTCACATCACTGAAGTCTGATCACAAATACATGTGCGGTTTATTACACAATGTCTCAGAGATGTAACATCCGAACTAAACCTCTGGGGTAAGCTGCACAAAACATTTCTAATTTTGAACACTTTTAGGCTATACATCTATTTAGATAATCAGTTTTATATAATCATTTTAAGTATGATGTCAAATCGTTTATGTTTCAAAACCTCATTGGCAAATTTTCTCTAGATAATCAGGAGCTCACTGGCATTATTAACGCAAGGATGTGAGAAACGCTGACAGTTCTGTTTCTACATCCACCAGGTCATAACTTTTTTTTTAAAGAAAACGTTTTAACGCCTTTGCTGTGAATAACTTTAAGGTGACAACTGTGTTTCCATTTGGAGGAGAGAGCGCGTCAAGTCAACAGGTAGTGAATTCGACACTAAACTCGCCAGCCCAACTTTGGAAACGCATTTTTTTTTTCTTTCAATGGTGTCAAGTGACTCCGCTATGAGTCAGTGCAGTGAATGGCTATGGGTCAGTGGAGTCTGATGTAACAGGATCCTACGGTTCACACTTCACGCTGCAACAGTCGGTCTCACTTCAAAGCAGCCCACGACATGAAAGCCGTGAACCTCAGACACCTGATCCCTGACTCAGCCTGCCTTGTGACACTGCTGCGACTAGAGATGGCCACCTGTGCCGCCATAGCCACGGTCCTTGTCAAGGTGAGCTTTTCCCATATTGCTTACGGTTTGTTTTTGTCCACCTCTGCTGGACGACACCCATCCACTGCGGCTCCCTGCTCTTATGGACCTCCCTTGCTCGGAGCCCGCCCTCAAGTCTGTGAGGCTATCTCTAGTGAACGGGTTACATGTGGACTGTGAAGTAATTACCAAGCACTTGTTACCAAGACAACGAGTATGATGAATTGTGGGTACAGAATTCGCCTCCGGCACAAATTTTTCTCCGGAGTAGGACCTAGGCTGGATTAGGTCGCCCTGGTAACAGCCCTAGTTGATGACTCGGACCTAAAAACAAGAACCATCAAAACAGGTAAAACTCGGAAAGTCCGATTTCTGACTTTTACATTTCCACCAACCACATCTTTTTGCGAGGTCACTAGCCTGCCGATTGCTAAGACTAAGGTGAAATAATCGAGCAGCCCGCATATTAATGACAGCTGCGAGTATGGCAAGGGTAACGTAAGGATTACTGTCACCTTTTTTTATTTACAATTGTTTGTTTGTTCGTGTTTTAAGCCGTGCCAGCAACTCAAGTCGTATCACGGCGACATTTTGGACAATGTAGACTGGTTTGGACAAGCGCCTTAACAACCGTCTCGCGAGACAATGCTTCGAGGGAAGACACATCAGTTGTCCTTGTCAGGATTGTTCATCGAAAGTTTCAGTTTATCCGGTGACATCCCTATCCCTTCTTTAAGTGGGAGAAGGGGGTGACTGTATATGTCATTCAGTCCTGCCTGAGGGTTAACATGAATGGATGAGAAGAGAAGCGACACTGGAAAATCAGCCCCCTTTTCACCGGCTGTTGCCTTCTTGATAATGGGAAAACAGTGGTCGCCCACTGCTGCTGTGTAAGGGTCATAGTGTACACCACATTTGTTTTTTTCCTTTACGAAATCGTCTTTATCTGTGTTTGCATCTCATGAAAGATGGTGCGGGTGGGGCTGCGGCAAAGAGGGATAGACTATGGAAGAACATCCTGATTGGCAAAAGATCTTAGTTCCTGTCTATGTTTTTCTGGTGATCATAATTAACTATGAATTTCAACCTAGTCTGCTGGCTTGGGAACATTGTAAAACAGGATAGGCACACACTGAACAACAACACTAAAAATAGCAGGAGGGGTGGTTGGGAGTGGACAGAACGACAAAGACAATGTATGACAAGCTCCTGATCCGCAAACTGACTGCAGTTTAAGCCGATGAACCCATTCCGACAGGAATTTGACAGCAGATGTATAGACAGAAGTGACAGGTTTAGAGTTCACAGAACTAAAACCACATGTTGTCTGCACTTTTATCTCGTTTGCGATCCAGATATACAATGGACTCGTGCATATGACAACCACATAAATACAGATGGCCATACTGCTTGGTCTCTTGCCGGAGTTCATGTATACGTTCGAACTGATTTTTTACTGTTTTCCTATTTTGAATAATATGGACGTTTCAGATCTTTAATATTTGCGAGAAAGACTAACTACCAGCGTACAAGGATTGGATTTAGTTTGTTCTTTTTTTTATAGTCTTCGTGGTGTTAATGGGCTTACTGCAAAGTGTTGTTTTTATGTAGGCAGACAAAACAATTTTCTGAAAAGGGTTAATAACGATATGTTTGAACTTTTGTATTTTGCACTTTTGCACTCGAGAAGAGGACTACAATGTGGATTGCTGGTAAAGAATGTGGATGGTAGGAGGTAGTGGTGTCATTTTAGTTTCGATTTCTGGCAAGCACGGTTGCTGCTAAGAAGGCAGTCATAAAGAAGCTAGTTAAGGATTTTGGAAAGATGATACCCGAATGTAACAGTCCACGGCTGCAAAGACTATCGATCACAAGCATAATGTAGGGCATCCTCGGGACAATCTGACGCGAACGCTCGGACTGAGGGAGGCAACTCTCTCCGCCTCAACGCGTGCTGTCAAAACAATTTATCTCGAAATATGTTACCAGCGGCTACTTTCCTCGGTTTGTGAAGCCTGTTACACCAGGCAGTCTAACACGTGTAACAAGCTCCAGCAACTCTCTAACACAAGTGCAAGAGTGCAACGGCGAGGCGGAAGCTTCTGGACAGACTGACCTATCTTGCAAACCTTGCCAGCTGAAGGGGATAGAAGGGGAGGCCGGCCAGTCAGTGCTCAGTCAGGGGAAGTGCAGGATTTCCCTCCCACCCTCAGACATGAGCGACTTGCCTCGGGTCGCCATCTTGATAGCACCTGGAAACTCGAGGTGTTATCAAAGATCCGACAGCCCTAAGCAGGAGGACTGAGCGCTCGCTGTCGAGAATAGCACTGAGACGGGGTGCCTTGCCAGTCTGTTAGCACTAAAGGGGTGGTGATAGTGGTTACTCTGCCACCCCTGTTTTATTGACAGGTTGCGGCGAGAACGCCTGGCATTTCAGGGTTCGGGTAAGTGGTGCATTTTTGGTGGGGTGGGTTGGAGTGTTTTCTTTATTGTTTAGAGTTAGTTGTTTGGGTTTCGTTTAATGGAATGACTGAAGTGTGCTAGCACCAAGTCGGTGTAGGAGGTAATCATGGTCAGAACAATTGTTAAAAATTCAGGTAGTGATTCAGGGTACTAGGAAGCTTTAAATTCTAAAACAAATCTTTAATGTTGCACAATCTATCCCAAGAAACCTTACGCCCCCTTGACCAGTTGGATATGCATGTTGCGAGCGATGTCGAAACGCCCTCCATAAAATGGCATCCTCCAATCTCGCAGCAAGCTAAAAAGAATACCATCTCCCCCATACCATCCACATATCTCTCTCTCTCACACACACACACAGAGATATCAACAAATATTAACACGTGTTTAAAAAAAATCAACAAGAACTGAGCCCACAATCTCATATGGTCCTGTAAATATGTTACCACAACATTACGTGAACCGATTAACTGTAAAAAAAAAAGTTGAACAGTACAGTCATCGACACAAGTCGTTAAAAAAAATGGTGAGGAGAGGGGCTTCTCCCTCTAACTTGGCGCCTCCTTTAACAGTTCCCCGTGGCAATGTGTAGAAGTCACAGATAGTCAAACCTTCCTCGTCCCCTTAAGGCAGAAACACCGGCGTCGTCCTCCATTGCGTGTTTCGCACACATCAACGAACTACCAGGGACTTAAAATGTGGTCTACCATCCCAAATTACCTTTAATTCCGCCATGTGCGGGACATCGAAGTCAGAAGCTATCCCGCACCTTCCTTTCAATGTCCAGGTCACAAGCGATTTATCAAAGTTACTGGTAGTCCAACGATCAGTTTCTTATGGTTGAAACATCGAAGTTAAATGGGGTCCAACGAAACATTTCGCTTAGAGTGACATGGGAGTAGTTCTTTGCGGTCAAATATGACCTTGGTCCCGGAACAAGACATCTTTAAAGTTATTCTATTATTGTGGCTGCCTCCATATTGCTTACGGTTTTTTTTTTTTTTTTTTTTTTTTTTTTGCTAAAGCTATTATTGTCAACGTGCGAAATAATATTCACATGACAGGACTCGGCTCCTGCGAAAAAAAAAATCAATCTCAAAACGGAACCAATAAATCGCATTCCGTTTCGGAGATAGCAGCCTTCAAGCATCGACATCCTTACCTGCTGGGGGCGAAAAAGAAGTCATCCCCACGACGTCATGATTTATGACAGTTATCTTGGATACGCCCAATTAGCGCGTTCTCCCACCTCTCGCGCTGGCGGCGGCCTTGATGCAGCGTCCTAATGACGTCACACGATGCGCGATGTGCACCCAGGTGCGCTTTTTTGAGATTAAAAAAAAATCGATGACGCATGTTCGTGACACGCTATTGACGTGGGTAACGTTTATTGCTCCATTAGCAATTTAAAGCAAACTATTTTCAAGCTGGACTCTGGCGAACCTTTAAGTCCGGCGTGCCATCAGCTCGTCTTCCGCTCCCAGCCTCACACAGCTGCGCAGCTGTCTATCAACAGGAGATAACACACTGATGATCTCTACAACAGCAGTCACGACGACGAAACACAAATTCGAGGGTGTTGTACGGCGTATCCTGTGTTGTTATAATCCACAGAAATTCTAGAGATGAATATGTCTGTTTTTTTTTAATTATTATTATTTTCCTGATAATCACGACTAAAAGTTCGTTCTACTGTTGGCCGAAAGAACTGATTTTTCAATCATCTTAAGTGACATTTAGCAGCTGTTTCCGTAACACAAAAACCATTTCTCATTATCATGCAGGAGTATTCTTGATTCGTGAAACACGTGTAAATTACTACTTCATAACTTTTAAAGGAGAATAAGAGCCGCTCTCCTGATAACATCCACTGCGGAAAACAATATAGTTGATCCGTAACCAAAATATTTTTAAAAAAAATCATAAGAACCAATTTATACCTGGCAGCAACTCAGGATTGAAATACACACAACAACGACAGAGGCAACCCTCGATGTGGAGTAATGGATTTCTGTAGTAACTGCACAACAGCACTTTAAAAAAAAAAAATGAGTGCATGCGCGCATGCACCCACATACACAATTTTTTTAATATTGGGGGCAAAACAATGTATTTTTTGGATGGATCCAGAATCTGGACGCAAGACGTAAACTAAAAGTTATTTCCGGCGAAGCACTGACGAAGAGTGTTAATTGTGCACTAGTTATAAAAATAGACTTCAGAGCGCAAATACAACGAACAGAAATCGGTAGGGTGAAGAGTAGGCAGGGTTGAGGTAGGAGTGTGGGATGGAAGTTGAGAAAGAATATATCATCTACTATTTATCCTAGAGCTCATCGTAGAAACTCTTGCCCAACAATACTCAACCAACTTTGAAAGGTTTTCGCCAATGATAATGCAACTGACTGAAACAATCAAATTCGACCGTAGTACTGTTCTGTGAACATTCCAAAGGTCTCAACATTTAAACGAGACAGCGAAAGGACCTCCAACCAGCTCAGAGATTCTTTCAGTAGCGACTGTCGCTGGGTTCACTGACATACCGACACGTGCACACGCAATCTTTGTCTCAGGTGTCAAGGTATTTTACTCGTTCTCTACATCAGCGTTCGTGTAGTCTTTTATTACCTTTTGGTATTGTGGTCAGTATGGTGTAAGACGAAAGGAAAGATGGAGAAAGTTAAGGTATAGCCTGCCATGCATCTACTCCAACCGTTAATAGTTAATGTTTCGGTTACCTTTTCTGCTGCCGGGAAGAAAGCTGTTGATCTCCATGGCCGCATCAGGGGAGCTCACCGTATCTGCAACATAACCAGACTCCAGTTAATGTCCGACAAGGCAGCAGTGAGTGGATAGACTAACTAAATGTACTGTGCACATCAACGTGGCCTTGAAAAATAAAGGTGTCAACTTGATTATTTACCGCCGACGTTAACCCAGGTGAGATTAATTACCTGACAACACACCTGTGTCAGGTAGGCCGTTGGTACATAAGGAACTTGATTAGTAGAGGGTCTCAACTGCTATAATAAAAATAGAAAAAAAAGACGTCGACCTCCCATCAAAAAAATTAAAAAACAAAAAGAAGAGAGGATCAATGATCATTCTGTGAAGTTCGCCGCGAAATCTTAAAGATACAATGCAGTCGATCACAACCACTGCTATAGGTTTAGGGAGATGAATATATCCTTGTTCAACTATCAGCCGCAGCAAGGCGCGGAGGAACAAAAGAAACAAAAGGTGATTGTAGAAGAGATGACAAAGCTGGGAAAGGAGCTAGATAAAGAGAATTAAAATTTATATCCCAAAAGTCGGCCACGAAAGTAATTTTCTCAGTACAAGTCCTCTGACGACGACACGAATAAACAGTCAACACACTGGCTGATGATAAAACAAAAATTAAAGGGAAGGGCAAAAGCGGAATTTGGACAAACTCCAAGCCTATAATGAAACCATATCACAACTCTTAAAGAGCCTGGGTACAAGGGAGACAACAAAGACCGGGAAGCTTGCGTGTGTGGTGATTAAAATAATAAATAAACAAAGCAAGTGGTAAATTTGTGCAGTGCAAGGAAACACCCATATACAAGGTGAATCATCAGGTAAGGCTGACTCAGTCTCCAGCGATCACAATACTGTCGTCTGGTGCAGCTGTTTACAAGCGCCGCGCGCGCCACATCGCGGGGTTCCCACAAAACAAGTCCAGAAATAGTTCTCAATCCCTAAATCAAAAGCGCGGGTATTGCGTAACAAATCCACAATTTTTTTTTTTAAACCCACTCGAGGTCGCGACCTTTCCAGCTGATCCACACAGAGGCTGGAAACAGGTAGGGTGGGAGGGGTGTCAGACACCAGCAAGAGACGGATGAGACTGCTGTCAGGTTGGGCAAGTTCCACCCCACTAATGATGTGCTTTCTCGCTCCGGCACGCACTAATGCGATCACGAATGTGATCAACCGGCCATTTAAGGTCAAATGAAAGTAACTCTATTTAGCTGTGTGTGGGGGGGGAGGGGGATGAGGAGGAGGAGGAGGAGTGCTCTCCACTGGCTCAGTGCCAAGACGATACCTGGCCCCCTTCCTGTCCGCCACCACGCTCGACAACACATGACCTTCATTAACGCCAGTAATCAATAAGCCGACCTTCTCCCTCCCCCACCCCTCCTCCCCCACCCACCCACCATGCGGGTCTCTTCAACTCCGACCTCCCGCCCTTTTCAGTGTCCGCAATTGGCTGGATTCTCTTTTAACTCGTTTCCTAAAAGCGATAGATTTGGACTTTGATTGAGGGCTACCGGAAACCTCCTAGAAACTAACAGAGTGAATTCAAACTATTTTGGGTTTGTGACAAGGCTCGCGACTCGCATTCGCTAAATTATCTTTTAAAAGTTTCGTGTTTAAAAGTTCCGTTTCTGGCCTCTGATACGCCCCTTGCTCCCCGACAGCAAGACATCAGTACAATTACATAACGGTGGAGAGGTGAAAGACAATGACGATCGTTAATACCGAAAATACATTATTATTTTTTATGCGATTCATCAAGCTTGTAGGAAGTGGACTTGATTCTAGACTTTAATCGAAACAAACGGAATAGCAAAATTAATTCGGTCATCATCTGGCAATAATCGCATGGAAAAATTATCTGTATATTTATATACTATTACCTTAAATTTGCAACAACGGAGTATATATTTGGGGCAGTAAGAGTAATAATTGTTACTTAACACAATTTATATGTTCCTAATTTCCAAACCAAAAATACCGCCAAAGCTGTATCCCCAACAAAGCGAAGAAAACATGTTTATTTCTAAGATTCAAAAACAAAGGAAAATGCTCGTAAACAAGCTCTTGTGTTTTCATGCCAACACGTGATGCATTCCACTCTAGTCGCGCCGACTCTTCAAAACACAAATTAGGACATGTCTTTAAAAATTACAACTATTCTAAAAAGGCAAATTTAGACACTTTTTTTCAAAAATCGCTCCTATGCCTTTTAAATGCGTTGCACAAGAGCATACAAAAGCTTGTGCCAAGGGCAGCGAAAGTCTGGTTTAAATAATTTAAAACAATTTTAGCTTCCAAAACTTTCAAAAATGTTGTTGTTCACTCTATTCCTGAATAAATAATTATCTAAATAGATTTAAGAACTAAACGTGTTTAAATATAGAAGTGTGTTGTGCAGCTGGCCCCAGCACCACCATGAGAATTGGACATTGCTGTGACTGTTAATATCTTTAAGATGCTGGCATCAAAATTGCTCTTGCCTAGCAGGGCTTATCGGCTATAGATCATTCTTGAAATTTCGCTTTATAATATAGTCAGACACAGAAACATCCATTCCTTTTTCCTCCTTTCTCTCGAGTTAGTTTTTAAATGAAGTTTCATATGAGAAAATTGTACGATATAAAATACTGTAAAAACACCTTGGAAATACCTAGATAATGATGTATCAATTATTTCCCCATATCCACCATAAGGCTCGCGGACTAACAACCCAAGTGAAGGATTTATTTTTTTTTTAAAAAGTGAGAGAGACGATACCAGAGTGTATCGCCAAAACGTCTGAGAACAATACACCATCACTAGCAGGGTCCTCGCTAATTAAAGTACCAAAGGAGACCTCCGGTCAATGGCTCCCTAATGTGGGTCGCCATGAAGTGGACATTTTCATTATGCAACGCCCCAATCCACTCAGCCCCAATCCTCGCTTAGACCCGCACACTAAGTCCTTGGCCGCCGCCTGGGAGCATTTCCTCCCGCCCCGTCTGTGCTATCTACTGTCTCCCCCTGGCTCCCCTGGCATTCAAATGGCTCCGGCCAGGCCAAGTCATAACGACAGTTGCTCCGCTATTATTGGCACAGGCAGTTAAATTTAGCCAGCTGACCTTTTTCCAAGACAGGCGAGCCAATAGAGGCGAGAAAAATACAAGCGAGGAAAATCGATCGACGGCAAACATCCAGGAAAGGACGAAAAAAGGAAGGATGAAAGTAAAAAGGAACGAAGGCGTGAAGAAACGATTGAAGAAATTAATGGACAAATAAAATGACAAAAGAAAAGAAAAAGGAAAGGACGATAGAGTGCGAAAGGTATTTATGTCGCCCAAACAGACCTTCCTCACGATAAAAGACCACCTACCATACTATTCAAAATATTTATGCTATTACGTAAACCAACTGTCAATGTTGTTTTAACTCGTATTTATACTGCTTGCTAGGTGCAAGTGCATTCGTGGTGTTCTACTTGGTGGGACTCTGCAGGGCCCCTACCCTCAACCGTTTTCTCTGTAATGATGCTTTAGTGCCTGCACAATCGCACTCATGTACCTAGAGACTAAATACAACGGTACAGCCACCGCACCGCTGTCAGCAGAGGTTGCAAATAATCTATGCAACTCCTGTTGCTTCCTACAATTTGAGCAAATGTATCAAAGAAGTAAACTTGTAAATGAAAGGTGTTATTCCGGAAACGCCAGTTATTGGAGTCAAAGTAAATGTGTGATCCAACACAAAGACGACGATGGCCGACGGATGAAACTATAACTTGCTTGTATGCCCTAGGTGTATGTGAGTTAATAAATAGCAAAGCTCGAGACTCTGATAAGGATCTTTGTGGAAGTGATGGCAATACAATTTTTTCCCATTATTCCATTTCTGGTGTTAGGAAAGTTGAATTAAATGTCTTCAAGAATGTAAAAGTTCTCGACCACTGTCACTTATATCATCTTATTTTGAAGATCGGTTTTTGTGCAAGTTTTGAGAAGCACGTACACAACAATAAGTCACGTGTTCATTGTGCAAGCAACGCACAGCAAGTCAAGATAACGACCATCCTGTACACATCATGCAAACACAAACACACAAACACAAGCACTGTTAGCCACAACGAGTTGCAGCACGCACAGGAAGCCCTACAGTCTTCTATAAACCTCGGCACTAAGACATGGCGGCCACAGGGCGTGCGTGCACAACTGATTAAAGTCCAGTCCATTACAGGGTTAAATCGCCGAGGGAAGTAAATACAAAAACGTACATTGCGATGTTTTGGCCATTAGCAGTCCCGCATCCAGCGCTCAATCTTTCATCAAATGCTCTTGAATTAAGTACAAGAAGTGCGGTAAAACCGCGGTACGTCTGCGTTACCATGGCCACGAGTGTGTATGCTCAGCATGAGGGCCGGTCTACAGTGCAACCAGGTCAAAAACTAACCATCATCATGCAATCAAGGCCTCTTAAAAAGTGGCCCTCAGCTTTACCTTCACCCTCATGTGTGACCGTTCCACCACACACACCGAGGGTCCATGTCCAGCCCTCAAACCCTCCCTGTCCACATCTGTCCTCAAACACCACTGACATACCGACTGGCTCAGGCACAGCAACACTTCGTCAAAAGTACACGAAAGCTGATTTTTTTTTTTTTTTTTTTTTACATTATCCACAATCATGAGGGATTTTTTTAAAGCATGATCTTCGTCGAAACAGAAGAAAGAAAAAAAAAAGAGTACAGGGTATTTCATGGGTCAGGCCTCGCCTCAGTTGCACAAACGAGAATCAAGAAATGGAGAGAGGAGGGAAATATACAATGGGAATGCACAGAAATAAAAGTGCACGAAGGGAAGAATAGCTGCGACTGCTTGTGATATATGAAACTTGTTTCATTGTCTGTCAAAGCACCTAGTGTTGCACAACGAGAAACGACTTTCCAACATGGCAGCATTAACTGCAGCGCGTGATGCATGATGTCACGGTCACCTACCGACATTTCCCACCCTCCCGCAGTCAATATTAAGTTCCCAGGTATATAAAATACAATGTATCAACCGAAATAAGAAACTTTTACTGTGATGATATACGTGGTCTGAACCATTCCAATGTAAGTCGATGACTTACGATTTGTGTGATATTGGTATTGTGATTCTTGGGTAGGAAAATAATTATAAAACTTGTTGTTTTTTTGTTTTGTTTGTTTTTTTTTTTTTTTGTTTTGTTTTGTTTTTTTTTTGGGGGGGAATATACTTACTCGCAGCGAATAAATAATGGATGAAGCAATAAAATGTTACAAGATGTCCGCGGTTTGATGTGAAGAAAGCCCACCGACAGTCAACCTGAAACTAATGCCACCTTCACCACAGCCAAGTCATACAACTACTGCCACACTACAACTTCACGAACTATTTTGAGGATGTCATGTGGCTCTTTCTAGTCACTGTTTTGGCGGAAGTTAATCTAGACATCGCGTTCAGCATTTTCCTAGATACTGCGCAGCCACAAGCGAGTTTGTCAGCAATTTCCTCCAATGCAATTTTCCATCAATTTCTGGGTGGCCTAGATAAACATGCACAAACTTTAATTCGCCATAAGCAAGGGTCTACGAACAACAAAGACATCTTCGTGTATCCCAACCTCCAGTCCACCCGAAGCAACCAATCCGATGGCAGCAACGGCAAAGTCGTCACGCACACACGTCACACACAAACTCAAACCACTTCTCACCTCACCATGTTCATCCTACCATGACCAATCCCGTAAAAACTATATATAGCATCACTGGCCAAGCTCTGTCCGGTTGTAAATATTATACAGGGCAGACATTGTTGTTGCAAAACACCTTTCAAAAAACAAAATGATACAAGCTCCTAATGTCCGCTATTATATATTTCCCTTTGTAATTTTTAGCATCCCGTTGAATTATTTAGCGTGCAGGTTGTAATCTATAAATCTTCAGTAAGTTTAAAAAACTATTATTGTTAAATTATTGTGTAAATCAGGAAATGCTGCAATAGTGAACTCACATCGTTAGAGTCGACTCTCTGATGTTTTGTTTATATATATATAATTTACTCCGCCTACATTATTTTGTGCGCTAACTGTAAAGCTCAACTGTCTTACTAGTAAACTTATCTTCATTTTCACGCATGCGCACACAGTTTGTAGCAAGACATCCCAATCTACATAATATCCAGCTCGGGGTCAAAGGACAACCTCCGTCAAACGTCGAAATACGGAACAGGTGCTGGTCTAACGAATGCTGAGCATGCCAGCAAGCCCTGGCAGTATGACGGTAACCGACTATTTTAAGCCACGGGACTCGCTAAAACAGATTTTACCCTGCCCTTCCCTTCCTCGGGGGCACAGAGGCCAAGTCAAACGATCGCGCCAAGTGAGGGGAGAGAGGTCAGGTGGGGTAGCTAAGCGGGGAGGGTAGCTGAGGCTAAGGGCTCTTTGCATCCCAACCACTTTCATCCCTGCCCCAACCCTCGCTTTGCCTTGCAAGTGGTCATGGCTAAGATCCGGGCGATGATGGATCCCCTCCCTCCTCAACTCTCTCACAGCCAAGGTCCAGTGTCGTTGAGACACCTCAGTCAAGCAGAGTTCCCTCTCAGTCTACGATGAAGCGACAAAGCAAGCAGACGACTATTTTGGGCAACCGGGACTCGTTCAACACTGTCGAGGCTTCCTTCCTCATTCCGACAGCTATAAACATAATCCATCTGCGCCTGGGTGCGGGAGTGTTTCAGCGATTCTCGAGAAAAACTGGCAGTATTGCTTCCGACAATTTACTCCCTCAGGTCCTGACATAATAATAGATGGTTCCCGTTAACCTGGCATGCAGCACCAGTAAGTTCATGCCACAGTTCTTTACCATGAGTTGCATACTGGAAATACCTCAAGAATCATGGCCAAATAATGTTTGTTATTTTGCTTTGTGGGATTTGGGTGCTTGTTTGTTTTTGAGGGACAGAGTTTATAAAACCAAACAGACCCACAAAGCCTCGATCAACCAAGAAATAAAGATCATGTAGACATGTCCACTCATGGTATCACTCCAAATATTTTCATAAACCAATATACATAAAGTATACTCAGAGTAGACTTTGAACCAGGATAACCAACAGATTTGAATCACCTACCAAATGAGTGTGCAATCAGAAAATCCTAAATTTGCCATTGCAATACTGAAAAGCACAAACATAATTGAAAAACATCTCCTGACAATGCTCTTAACACAGGCTAGTGACAACAAGCGACAATTTATATTGACAAAGTTTATGAACATGCACAGGAACCAGTGCATTATAAATGAAAGGAAATTCCAACAAACTGAGCTAAATGGTTGAAGTCATAAGCCCTGTCGTACCTTTTAACCCAAGATGATATTAAAAAAAGTTGTTGCACAATTTTACTTGACTTAATCTATTTTGAATATATTTATTTTATTGTTTTTGTGCTCTTCCAAAGTATGTTTGTGTAAGACTATTGTCTGCTGAATCTCAGTTTAATGTTTGATGTATTTTCCGACACAAACTAAATTTTCAGTGCAAAATTATTCCTCTTGCCATGATTCAGAAGCAGTTTATCATCTCTGGAAGCAAAACCTTGTCTGAACGAGCAACCACCCCCTGTGTTAGTGACTTGGCTAGAGTGGTTGATGTCAAACAAATGGGTGTTGTTGGCCAATTTTCTGAGTGAGAAATTTACAGCAGATTGTAAAATAAAATGCCTTGCATAAAGTTTACAGCAACATGTGTAAGGTCTGTGAGAAATTCATCCTGAAATGAAGACCAATTGGGGTATTCCTATCCCTAGGTAAGCAGACCACACATAACAGCATCTTCAAAACAGTACTCACAAGGACCAATATTTTCCTTTTCCCACTCTCTCATATAAAGAGTTACATATATTATTAGAAATCCCTAGGTAAGGCTATGATCAGATACATAACCTGCTTAGAAAATACACAGGTTTCAATATTCTGGTGAAAAATATACAATTCGATATCATTTTACTCTAAATAGTTTAAATATTAACATTTTTTTTTTCATTTAGGCTCTCCTTAACACAAACAAGCAGGCATTGTCATGATGGTATCAACATCAGCAAAGCCTTTCAGCTACAAGTGAGGATGTGGAAGCCATAAAAAGAATGATCTACTATTTTCTATATAATATTTATTTTTTTGTGGAGACAAGACAGCTAAATTTGTACAACTCTACCATAGATAAAAACCATACTGACTGGTAGAAAGAATGTTTATGTGTGACCAAATGTTGGCAGTGAGGAACAACAAAGATAAATTCACACATACCAACCTTCCTCCCACCTACCCAGCACAGATACAGAAGAGCAATGGATGGATGGGGTAAGTGGGGATAGAATGGAAGAAAAACAGACAGTTCTCACTGGCAGATAACTCTCAAAGCTAGAGAATCATCCGCAAGAGCTTCATATATACTTCAGGTAGCTGTCATAAAATCTCAGACCTAGAATAATTCTTTTTCTGCTTTCATGTTGCTTTTTCTTCTTGGAGGGGATATTTTTGTAGGCAGCAGAATGGAATGAGAAGGGTAGCACCATTTAGTCAAAACAAAGGCACCTACAAAGTTAGCAAATGTCTTCCTACAGTACTGCCAAGTCTACTTGGCACTGCATTCACACTGAGGAGCGCACGTCCTAAGTGCTATCAAACACAGAAAAGAATGGCCAGGCTTATCATCAGCATGCTTTGCTTTCCAGACATGACACAATCCAGCAGCTGTGAGATTTTGAAAGCAATGAGTCCTTTATAATCTTCATAAATCCCCTATAAGAAAAATGAAGTCGGTTAACAGACGCCTTGTGTGTCTCCCAGGATCTGTTTTTCTCCATTGAATCCTCATTCTCCCTCCCCCACTCCCACATCAACGCCTTACCTCTCCTCCCCCTTTCTCTCTACCTGTTGCTACAGTGCTTGGGGAATATGCATTTAAAGATGTACCCTTCTACATCTTAACGAGAACCAATGAATCATGGGTAAGGCGGTGGAAGGTGAACCAAAAAATGAAAAGCTATTTCAATTAGCACAGTACAGGTTTTTCAAAAGGGCAAACTATTTATCAACCATCTACTTAAGCTAATGGTTACATATGCTGTTATCCTCACAATTCTAAAAATGGAACAGTCACCATGTGGTAGAAATGGTTGAAATGTATCAAGAGACAACTGAGAATACAATAACATCAAGAGAATGCCATTTTCATAAACATGGGTGGAGCACAGTTATTAAAGCTTTTAAATGTCACAATAAAAATACCTTCAGTATTTAATAGGTCAACCATGCAGCAAGTAAATAAACACAGCTGTAAACTTCAAAAAATAAAATGATGCCTTCCCCCCTAGGAAGCATTAAAAACATTGTAAGCTTTATTAGCATACGAAATGTGTTGTTTATTGTCTTTCCATACAAACTGTAATGTGATATCACATTATCAGATTTTGTGATGTGTTTGGGAAAACAACAATGGCAGCATACAGAAAGACAAATATAATGAATATGCTTTTATTTTCAAGCTCCCACTTTAAAACAGAAAGACACGGGAAGGAGAAGAGAGCCCTTTTCCCTGTTCCTATAAATCCAAATTATTTATTTGTTTTTTGTGGTGCTGTTTATTTCTTCTAGTTCAGTAAGACTTGAAAAACTGAAAGAAAAAAACCTAAGAAACCAAGACAGATATTCCCCCTGAACTAAATAAACGGAAAATGAGAATTTAATCACTCTGAGCAGTTATTATTCTTTTCATCCCAACAGCAAAAAGAATTTATGAAAATTTGTGTCACGATGACAAAAAAATGTGAATGCTTATAAGAATATTCTAAAGTGCTCTCTTGAAACTGTAAGATGTTCACATGAAGTACTGCAAAACAGCATGCATGTGTTAATCTTTTTCAGAGCTCCAGTGGTAAAAAAAATAGTTTCGTAAATGCCTAACAAAAAGCATTATACAAACTTACAAAAATCCCTTGAAACTGGCTTGCTCTATCACATTAACTATTAATAATATGTTTAAGTACACTATGGCTATGTTCATCAATAGAACAACAAAAGATCATATGCTGAGTACAGTCCACTGTGTTTAGATTGCTTTTCTCAGTTTCTGCCCCTCTTTTGATACCAGCTCTCTGTAGCCTTTGCTTTTGACCAAAAACAAATGTTTAATCCTAATATTTTTCCAATTAGAATCACTTTAGTTCCACCCTATTCTCATTTTATAACCTTTGTGTGTTCCCATACATGCATAAAAAAGGGGCAGATATATGCATATAATATTCACCTGATGATGTTTGTATGTTTGTGTACATTTGTGCGTGTTCATATACATTAGCATGTTTGGAATACACATCTTTAGTCACAGACCAGCATATACATATATTTACAAACACTACATTTTTCTGTTGATATCAACACACAATAAAAAAATTTATTGTGCATTCTGGCATTAGTTATCTTCCCAGGCTAAGACTAAAATTCAATAACATATGCATGTGTCCACTGCCCAACAAACACACAAACTACATTTAAGATATTTCCAATCTCTTATGTCCTACAACTGTTATTTATAATTCATGTCTACTCAGTGAAATTGTACTTCCTACCTCCATAAACCCAAAAAGATTCATCTTCTAAACAGAGCCAAGACATCCTTTGCTGTGCACAAAATGAATAAGAAGGCGACCACACAAAGCAGGGAATCACTTTAAACAAGAAATTTATGACCCAGTCACAAAGTGCAGCAGACTAAAATTCTTAACAGTTTGTTATTAAATGCAGCAGATCTGTATTTTTTGGCCATGTTTGCTTACTACTTTCACTTTTCTCTCTCTTTTTTTTTTAAATATAAGTAGATTACTTACCAATCGGCTCTTGAAATCCTGAATCAACACTTGTGCTTCCTTTATAAAATTTGCTCCCAACTGGGTCTGAGACAAAAAGCAAGAAAAAAATCAGTTTTCCATACTTTCTTAACTGCTGTACAGATTGACCCCAAAGGGTTTATCCCTCTCTTCACTTCTCTATCCCCTTTTCTTTTCATTAAGATTTGTTATATCAAAAACAATAAATGTAATATGTTGTTTTCCCCCAAGCTTAAAATTTGATGATTAAAAAATAAAATGTGAAAAATTCTAAACAAAGTAACAGAGCAATAAATGTAATGCCTAATCTTTTAATGACACTGTAAAACTCAGGGTCTGTCTTCCTGTTTACCTTAGCAACATTGTTTCTCTTAAGGAAGTAAAGCAAAGAGAAACTTAAACAAATATGCTCGAAATCACACCATTCCCACTACAAAGATATTATTTCAAAGTAAACAAAGCAAATAGAAATTAAGAAAGGACACTTCATCAAGATAATAAGACAAGAAAGTAATTTAGGGTATACAAAAATTAAAGTCACACAAGCCAGACAAGCACTTTAAGTAATAAAGGAAAGAACAGAAGGAAGAAAGAACAAAAATGCAAACAATAAGATGACTAGGCAAAATGGGAAACATACACCTTGAAATGATGACAGCAACGAAGAAGCACAAGGTTCAATGCAAGAAAAAACTATCACAAAATCTGATCTGCTGACCACATAGCAGAAGCCTATATATGATGAGCCATCTCTAAGAGACATATTTGAGATGTTATTGATGTATTCACTATCATGACACAACAAAAACAGAAAGAAAAAATAAGGCCTTTCATTGCTTATGCTTGTGATACAACAATAAGTATAAGGTATTAAGTGGGGTTAAAAAGCAGATATCGGAAAATATAAGACCAAAATAAGGAAAGATAAAGTATTTGCATTTAATCATTACTGGATTCCAACCCTGTTATTTAATCAAACACATAACTAATTGTTCTAACTGAGGCACTGTTCTTTAAGAGTACACAAAACATGTCATCTAACTCCCTTTCCACCTCCTCCTATCACTAATTGCCAGATACTATACAAGCATCTACAAATATCCATAGTTTTGGAAGCTGTGACATCCCCTATGGTTGTTGTCTTGGTAAACACACATGATTTATACACTTTTTTTTTCCTTTTTCCATCCAAAACAGTTCTGGCAACTGATTATGCGCCTGGAACCATTTCAAGAAATCAGTCCCATAAATACAGCACAAAACTCCTCCCCAGCTCTCAGGGAGGAAAAATCTATTTTTGTCCCTCCTCCTTGTGTGCCTCTGGCCCGCCTGTACCAGGGAGTAATCCTAGACAGCCAGAGGGCCCTTGCATTCCTTCAATCGATTTCCACCCTTTTTGTCTTCTGCAGTAAAATGCTAGGCCCAATCTTAAAGCAGATACTGTCATCAAAAACCTTTAATCTGGTAAGACAAAACAGAAGCTCTGTGGCTATTCCTGGTTCCTCAGCTCTAAAAATATGGCTACTTTCAAACTTCAAGAGACTGCAACCTGTCAAGATGCCAAACTTACATTGGTAGTTGTTGGAGGTCATGGCGGAAGCAAAATTGAAATTCCTGGCAGAAATACCTTTCTGCTTTTCTTTTGCTGTATGGCAATGGTGGCTGTTGTAGTCTTGCTGGTTGAGAATGGAAGCAAGAGAGGTGTGTGATCAGTGGTTCTTGGTTAATTCACAAAGTCTTTTCCTCTCAATGTGTGCAGCTCCATCCTTTTCCTTGATTCTAAATATCACTGAAGAAAAAAGAAACATGCTATTATTTTTCAACAAAATTATTCACACCATGCACAGACCGTGAAAGCTATTTTTATTTAAAGCAAATGTCAAATATCTCATCCTGCATTTTCTTTTTATTTATCACAAACAAATCTGTCCCATTTTCTCCAATGCTGCAGTAAATACATAGTTAAGCAACTGCAGAAAATTTATAAGTAGCAGAAGGCTATCAGAAACAAAGCTAACTTCATCATGATAACAGGTTCAAAAACATTAGCAATGTTTGTCAGTAAACATCTCTGTTCTGATGAAACAATAAGGTAAAGATGACTGATGATTAACCCTAACACTAAACTAACAGCTTAATGATTTGCTTATATATAATAATGCAGTGTTATCTCAGCTAAATGTGTCTCTAGAAACTCAATGGCAGGCCACTGGGAAAAAAATCAATGATCATAGGGCTCTTGTTCACACTCATCATAAAGTCAAGCTAGGTAATGTTTTTGTCAGAAATAAAGTATGGCAAAGAGATACAAACAGAGACCAATTTACTGCTGGCTGGCCTCTCATTTATCTAAGATTCAGCAGAAGTGGTGAGACTTTTGCTTGATGCATATCTGCTATTCCATTCCAACTTTTTATGCTTTGCCCAGCATGACTCCTGAGGCCACACCCATAGAATTGTCTGTTTTCTAGATCAGTATCCAAGTTTTTTCCAACCTTTTAGAACTGCTTCCCCTTAGACAACAGCATTTCAAAAACTAGTCAAGATTATGAGTGCTGGAGAAAACAGGGAGACTAGTCACAAGTAAAACCCAATCAATGACATTTTTATTACAGGATAAATATTTAAATATAGTCTACAGTCACAACCATTAGTGTAAAAGCCAAATACAAAACTGCTGAAGTTTCTTTCAATTGTAAAATTCAAAGCTTTTAAAATTCTACTTTCATAAAGACATTACCACCTCATGTTTTACAGTATAACACTGTTTTTTTTTCTAAAAGTTTTCTTGCATTATATATCATATAGTAATATTCATGTCAGTGTAGTAGGTGATGTACCTGTAATAACACATTCGTATATTGTGTTATGTGAATACAATGACAGCTGATTCTTGTACAAAATGACTTTCTATAACAGCCCTGACAATCTCATCTCAAAACTCCTACAAGCAACCTTAAATAGAAGGAAATGACATTTGCAGTGTCAGCAAATGAGTAAACATTCACATAAGGCATCAAACTTGGTCACTGAAGGTGAATAGCAACAATCTATAATTTGGCCTTACTTATATCAGGCTTCTCACCACCCAGTGGCTAATTTCCTTTAAATGTCAAACTCACACTCACTGACACAAGAAGCTACACACAAGATATAAAAATAAAGTGTGCAAACATACAAAGAGAAAAAGGAACCAGTTGAGCGCAAGAATACCTCAGTAAATATCAAGCTGCCGCAGCCTGATTTCCCACTTCATTAAACGATTATCATGCCAGCTCTAGAAGTGCTGGGTCAAATTTCTAATTCTGATGAACAAATTTTATTTAGAACTACATGACTACGTAAATATCTTTCAACAGAAAACATGGATGTGCATAAGTGTATAAATATATGCACATACACAATGTGAAAGAATGTGCCTCAATACCAATGACATAATAACAGAAGACAAGTTGTCATGTTGCATCTTCTCCTTAACACTCTGCCCTTCCCAATATAACGGGGACATATGACATAACACATTATAGAAACTTAAAACAGTGTAGAACTGTGAAAGATTAAGTAATGGGCATCATATTTACAGTCTTCAGGGTATGAATAAAAAAAAAACAAATCCACTTAGTGGCTACAAAGTTTGGAAGTCTTCTTTTTGGAAGTCTCTTATTTTATTATGGTCACACACTGATCAACAATCAATCTTTTACAGATATAAGTACTTTTTAACATCTTTTAATCCTACTGCCTAGGGATAAAATTTCTTTCAATGACAGTTACAAACCCACTTATTTCATATTTCCTGAAAGGCAACATAATAAAGTAAATGAGAAAACATGCTTTCTGGAGCTTTTGCAGACAACACTAGCAATATGCAACATTCAGATCTGTTCTGTTTACTATGTTAATCTTGCAAATCAGCATCACTGAAACATATACATCTGAATATATAGATATGTGTATGTGCAAACTTATGTTACACATACATGTACATACACTATACTTCTCCTAAATAATCTCTCCACTCCTCTCACTCACTATCCCACAAACACATGCACTCTCCAACTTTATCACACTACATTTTCCTAAATGAAGGCAGCATTTTCTGCCAGTACCTTAAATTTGCAAGAAAAAAAACGCGCTGAAAGGAACACCCTGTGCCAGACAGTCAATGATTCAGTATGCAGCCTGAAGGAAATGGTGAAAAGGGTGTGGCTGTCTTCAGACCTCATCATCCCCAAAGACTTAATAACTGTCTCAGTGTTACCTGCTGTGAGTAAGGCCCAAGATAAATAAGCCTATCCAATGCCTTTGATAATACCAGTGTAAGAATGTGTATTGCAAATTAATGTTTTAATTTAGTCAGTTCTTCAATGTATATGCTTCTTGAGGTAGGTAAATAGCCGGTTTCCAGCATTTTGGCTGTGTATTGAGACACGAAGCCTCTTTGTACAAGACCAGCAAAAGAAAAAAAAACAGGGCTGCTGTTGCTGAACAACTTTCTGTAACAACCAACGTTTTAAGAAACAACGTCTCTACCTACCTTTCCATGAGCACAGCACACACATCAGACTGATCCCTCACTCTGTTTCCTTCCTATTCAATGAAACTATCCACGCGTTTCGCTCCCGAAATGCAGACTGGCTGAATGTGTAACAGGGGAAACACGGGAAGCTCCCGAAAGAAGATGTTTTCTGCCTAAAGTTCCCTGCAGATTCTCCTGTTAGAAATACTTTGGCTGTGCTATTTTCGTCCGCTCGGAGGGGAAGGGATGGTACTTCGTCAGCTCTGTCGTCTGCAGATAGGCTTCTCCAAATTTATGAACAGGTAGAGAGCTTTTGCTTGCTGACCATCGGAAGCAAACCGTAACCGCTGTTTCGACTCCAGAGTGCGTGCCTGCCATTACAGCAGCGATAAGAAGCAAGCTGGCAAGACTGAAGAGAGATGGGGAAAATCAGGAGCTGACAACGGTCGATCGGGCTGCAAAACGCGTCTGTTGATACAAGCCAAGTTACAACGCCTGCCACACTCCCCTGTTCCAACGAAGGCAGCGCAAGCAAGGATTACTGTGCAATGAGAGGGGGGGCACCTCGAAACATTTCAGTCCGACATAGCTCACAACTATCACTAAAGCAACAACATTTTCAAAGCACAAGCAAGCCAAATGTATCGTTTACCTTCAAGAGGTGCTGCTGGTGCAAAACACTCGAAGATTACCACGAAGCGTGCCGTCGAAAAATGGTCAACATATCTCCTCTGCCATGAGAAGGTTCGCCATTACTACTTGGTCACGTGCTCTATTTCATCCAATTATAACTCGAGTTTTCGACGTAGGCCAAAAATAGCTTCCTACAGACTTGATCAAAGAGCAAGTAAACAACTGCAGACCTACTTATTCTCGCAATATCACTTTGGAAAAAAAAACAAGCAAATATTTCATGGAGGCTCACTCCACAAAGAGAAGCGAAACACTCGGTGATTCCAAGCAGACTGCGCTTGATTTTTCACAACAAGCCGGCACACTGATGCACAACAGTCGCCCATTCATCGTAACAGCGTTCTATATTTAGCACTGGCGCGATCGATTTTTCTCTACTCTATTATTAACGGGGTCGCAAAGCAGCCCGAGATCTTTCATCAGGCGTGAGTGATCCTTAAACGCGACACTCGTTCAACTCTCGTTGCGTACGAAAATCCATCTACAAGCGGGTTCAGCAAGAAGGTCATCGCGTTACTGATCCGCATAGAAGCGGCACTACGATGCACTGCACGGTCCCGTACACAAAGGAGATGCTTACTTAGTGCTATCAGTGTCAATCGCCTTACATATAATTGTAAAATGTGGAGAAATTATTTAATATGTCTGAAATAGTTTTAACTACGGGTTTGTAATTATTTAAAACGTTTAAACCTGTTTTGTTGATGCGATTGGCATATGTAAACAAAGTGGCAGTTAACAAATGTTAGAATTACGTATTCGTGGCGGTTAGCTGCTATAAATATAAAGTAGGGCATGAATTGATCACCTAGGCGCCCACGGTTTATCGAAATAGTCATAAATTAATGGTGTACGTCACCGCCCGCTTTTTATTTGATATACATTATGATGACCAGACTTTAGGCCTTACCAGGTCGGTGTCTTACGTGTGATAGACTAATCATTTTTCCAATTAATCCTAAGAATAGGCATCTCTAAATACGTATAAAGTGGGTTATTTAATTACTTTAGTTGGCTGGCTGGCTGGCTGGCTGGCTGGTTAGTCTGTTTTGTTGTTGTTGTTGTTTGTTGTTTTGTTGTTTTGAATTTTGTCGTAAGTGATCAAATCCCAAAATCTAGCTAAGGCGGAGTTATGTATATATAGTCTTATCAATTAAAAAGAGAGCAGATGGTACAGTCACTGATGAAGGATCCAATTAATCTTTGATGCTTTGATGCAAACTGGCAGGTTTTAATTATGTCTTGTTTATTTTTATGATTAAATATTATTTACTTTTCATGCAAAAATACTAATGTCAAGAATACGTCCTCAGGATAGGCTGAACATTTTAAGGTCTGGCAGCTTTTTCCTGCTCATTTCCAACTGTTAAAATATTCATTTGTCACCAGCGGTTTAAATATAAAATGCTAGACATTGTGGTGGTGGTGGTAGTGGTGATGTGAGTAAGTGAGTGTATGTGTCAATGTCAGAGAGAGAGTATGCACAAATTCACTTATAATTTATTTTTACCAATGCTCTACTCAGGTAGGATCTACACAGCGTTCGCTATACGTCTATTTATCGCGTGCTCCCTATCGCCGTGAGGTCACCGGGGCACGCGCTGGCTCTCTAAAGATTATAACAGCAAACCTGCCTTCTGCTGTGAATCCAGAACCCCTGACTGCGAAACTAAGGTCCCGTGTTTAAAAAGAAAGAAAATACATGAATTTCTGATTTCAAAACTACGACTATTGAAGTAATTCTTGTCCGTTTTGGTTCGCGCTGCCTCAGGCTGAGGAATACAACTGTTTTGTCAGTTGATGGCTGTCAGATGTTGAAATTCTTTGTTGTTATGAATATTCCGGTTTCTGATCCGAAGAGTTCGTTAGATAAAAATATATAAAGTTATTTATAAATGTCTGCTAGTTTGTGGTAATATCACAGTGGTCACGGTGGATGATTCGTGTTGCTACGGACACGTGGCTAAATGCTACAGACGAGGGATTCTGAGGATGCACAGTCTTGCATATAACAGTAATGTCACCACCCTCTCCTGTGTCACCTGCCGCACACAACTTTCCTTCAAGTCATTATGTTTCCTTGTTTTGTGCAAACTGGGATTCTAGTGTCAAGACATCGCCCCGACCAACATTTTGCGGTATGACAACATCCTAGCAACAGAAGCAGCAAGTAGGTTAGTCGCATTCACAAAATAAGTCTCCGTGGAGTAGGATCCAGGGGGGCACAGGGGGCAGCCTCGCCCTCAAAAAAAGATAGTGAGGGGGAAGAACATCTCGACCCTCCTCGACCCCTTGCTGGAGATGTGATTCTTCAGGATGTAAAAAAAAAAAAAAGTGGAAGAGGGATATTAAGGAAAAACAAACACCGCTTTACTACAAAACAAAGGCATTAATCAAAACAGACGCAAGGTTTTTTTTTTTTTTTGGAGGAGCATCTTCCTACCGACCTACTCCACTGAGTCTATGAACATCACGGACTATGGTTCAGCCCAGCAATCTGCTAGATGGCACATCGAGAGAGAAATTCTGTGTGGTGAAGGTGAGATGTGAACCCACAATCCATGAGACTGATGTGGTTAAAGGAATACAAAGGAATGCGCTCACAGAGAGAGAAAGAGAGGAATACAGAAGAATGTGCTCACAGAGAGAGAGAGAAACTAAGGGAATAATTTGTAATAACTACCATTAAGACATAAAAGTGCTCCCGGCAATCCTAGAAGCACTTCTCATATCATTACCATTATCATTATCATCGCCAGCACTGGTGTCCACACTTTTATTTTATTCTTCTCGTCTTCTTTTTCGTGGTTCAGAAGGAGTAGACAAAAGACAAAGCTCCACAAAGATGATCCCTTCTTACTCTCTCACAGTGACAAAAAATCATCCCGCTGTAGTTTTGTTGACACATCATTATCATGTTCATACACAGTTACACGATTCAGCCTGCTGCTCCCTTTCTTTCCCTGTCTAATAGAAAACATATTCCACGACAGATTCTCGGTATTTTCCCCTCCATGCTACTTGATATGACAGTTATTTAATCCACACGCCAGCCGCTGATCGCCGGGTGAGCCAGCGGTGACTGATCACTAAGTACCGCAGCACTAACTACACTATATGCACTAACACGACTCATTGCTCCCACTCATAGTCGGGGGGAGGGGAGGATTGCGGAGGGGTGGGTATTGATGGAGTCGCGTAGGATGCAACGCAACAAGGAAGAAATCTTAGGGGGAAGATGTTAAATGTCGAGATGTGAAAGGGTTGATGAAAGCTGTCATTCGAGCCAAGCCATATGAGGCATCTGTGCGACAAGCCAGCTAAAAATAACTTGTCTATGAAACATGATTATCCTGTCGTGGATGCGCTATATTCCGAAATGTCCAAGCCTTAAAATAAACCAGCTGTGCTATTCCTGACCACTCGCTATGCCTAAGGATAGTAAATATAGTAAATGCCAACTACTCTTGTAAGGCGTTCGCAAACGAGAAGATGGCTGCCGCCATCATCTAAAATTCTCCCCTAACCTCCCTCCCCTGATATTGTCCCTCCCTTGTCGCTGACGATCTCCGTTCCAAGGAGGAGAGATGGGGACAGGGGGGAAATAAAAGGTCACGTGCTCTAGCCGACGATCATGAGCTTCTAAGCATGCGCACCATCGATCAGCCCCTGCGTGGCTGTGTATACTGGACACGGCCCGCCAGCAGTCCAGCCAGCAAGTTTGCTCAGTCAGTCCTCGTCTGTCGAGGCGCTTAAGGCGACCAATGCATTCAAGTCGTGTCAACCGAAGTTCTTATGCGTTTCTTTAATGGTAATATTGCATTAACATTAACTTATCACATCCCATAATTATGGCCGGTTCTACAATGAGACGAATTTTTATGCAGTCGCAGAACTCACAAAAACTTAGAGACCCTTTGATAGGAAAAGATCTACATTTAAATGGATATAGAGGAGAGTGATGGATTACTACTGGGGTCATCAGGTTATATATTTAAATAGTTAAAGTGAACATATTTATTACTGAATGTGTTAGTATGGAAAAGCCTGTGAGACAGCATACCTTTCGTCTAGAGTGCAAAGTAATAATGTGCAAAGGCCCATAATGTAAAATGAATAATAGTAAATTGAAGCGATTGTAAAAAGTTTTCAGGCCGAGGTCAAGTAAGTTATATAAACTTTAGAACAATGCAATCTTGCCAACTTTGACACTGTTAAGATTGGGAATAAAACAGCGAGGACCTGAGGTCGTAGTTAGCTGATAGTAATGGCGAAATGGATTAAGGCATTTTGCCATACACCACAGAAATTAAAAAAAAAAAAAGTAGACTTGCTGTGCAGCAGCTTTTTTGATCAATCAGTCAATTAATCAATCATATTTTATCGTTTCTTATCTGAGTAGAAAGCTTAAGTAAATCGTGAAGGATGTTTCTGGGGATGGAGGAGTAGGACATTATTAACGACCACTAAACAGAATGATTAATTAATTGTGAAAGTATAAGCATTACATTGAAAACTTGTTTGCAGTTTTCATTTGACTCTGTATGGGTGAAATCGGTAGTTTATTCGGTAAGACCCTAATTTAACCCCCGCCCCCCACACCAAAAAAATATAAAAACTCTACATTCCCTGTCTTTAAAACAAAATCAAGGCTTTGGAGGGAAAGGGAGAAAATCAATAACAAAAACTTCCTGGATCGAAGAAACCGTTGTTTCCCTTTAACATGTCGGCTTGTTATGGCTTATGTCAAAATGTAGCTACGTCGACAACCCTGTACGACTGGTGGCAAATGTCACCAGTGACCCGACACTGGCTCGTCCACGTGACGATAACGTGCTGCAGTCTCTCCCTGGCTTAGCGTCACGTGACGCAGCTTTTGAGTGGGATTTAAACCGCAGTCAGCCTGAAAGAAGGGTTGATGCAAAAGGTTTTTGTAAATTTCCTTGAAGTAGTGCTACTTGACAAGTCAAAACACAGTCCTCAGCTTTCATTTCACTTTTAGCTCAGACTGCAATATCACGAGAATCCAGTGTGACTAGTCAAAGCATGACAATTATCAGACAGCCGCCATTTTAAAGGTTATAATGTATAATTTCATAGGTATATGTTTATATATGCTTGCACGCACACACAAATTTTCCCTTTTTTTTAAATGTACATTCTGCCATTCAGTTTAGAGAATTAGTTAATACCAGATTAGCTGCAACAACTAGCTCACGTAACTCTTACTTTTCTTTTAGCTTATCTTCTTGTATTGTTTGTTTCTTTTGTAATAGTTTTAACTTAGTTTGTTCCTCTTTGAACTCTTTTATATTTTTTTCTTCCCTTAGTCTGCCTGCAAAACTCTCCCAGACAAATCTTTTTATATTTTGATACAGACTTTCCTTTAGCTTTTAAAATCTGCTTTAGTTGCCATGCGATTTACCAGATCCTTCAGTTGATTTGGATGGAGGTGATGTGAAAGAAAGCAGAAGGCCAAAAAAGTTGCAACATATCACTATGTCTCACCAGATTCTGTAGACTCTAAGTAGTCCTTTCGACTGCCATCTCAATAGACACACTTCCTCTGTGTGATATACAGACTATATAATTATGTGTTTTGCCCCTCCCCCTACTCCTCTCCCCCGAGATGCAAGCCTACAAACATCATATGCACTGGAAGCGAACAATGTGACGTCACGAATGTCCAGAGATATGCCTCGGTATGGGTCTATCTTCTGCATTCCGATTGGCTGTGGCATCGACAACGTATGACACTGATGTTTCTTCTCATTCCCCAGCAGAAAACTACACTCAGCTACCACCATCAGGAGAAGCAGCAGCGGTAGTGGCAGTAGTTGTATTTAGACATTATCATGAAGAAAAGAAAAAAAATCTTATTAGCAAAGATTAGTAGAAAAGAGATGTTTTCTTCTTAAAAATGTCAAAAAATATGCCAGCATTTGTTGTCGATGAGTTCCGACTCATGACAGACGTTTCGTGGTTTTGTTTTTGACAAGCGTGTACTCAGTTACCTTGCCTCACATTCTTGAGATATTTCTTGCCATAGCAAACTCATGGTGCATTTAGCCTGTTGTCGGAAACACATTGTGGAAAAGTTCCACATGTTTATTGTGATTTTAAGTGTTTACTGTCACTGTCTCTTGCGACATAAACCTAATCGACTCGCTTTCTTTTGGGAACGAAACAGGGTTTGCTTCATGTCAACTTCTTTAGGACAGGATTGTAGTGTTGTGTATCGTGCTTCATGTTCACAGCCTTAGTCAACACGACCAGCAGTTTATTTTCATCCCAGCCCAGTCTCTGGTACTGTACTCTCTTTTGGGGTAGTGTCTATTTTTATCCATCTGCACCCATACCCTACCAGTCTATAAGGCCGATCGAGGTGGTCCATACCTTCCACCCAGGAAGTATGCAGAGAAAACAGAATAGGGAGTCTCAAGATAAAATGTAAACTATGCATACCTCAGATGTGTGTTGCCACGTGCTTATCGTTCGCCGCCAAACCCGGATCGTTACTGTTTGCAAACAAGATAGGGAAAGGGGGGCATGCTAACGCCGCCATTTTATCTCCTGCTTTCATGTCGATAGAGAGATAATGTCTGTCTGTCTGTCTGTCTGTCTGTCTGTCTGTCTGTCTGTCTGTCTGTCTGTCTGTCTGTCTGTCTGTCTGTCTGTCTGTCTGTCTGTCTGTCTGTCCGACTGCACAGTTTGTGCCTACTTTAAAGAAATAGTATTTAAATGAGAAAAAAGGCAGGAAAGAACAAACGAAAGAAAATAAGACGGGAAATATTAAACAATAAAAAAGAAGAGAAAGAAGAACAAACAAACGAGCAAAAGAAAAAAAAAAAAATAGGAACAAACCGAAAGAAAGAAGAAGAAAAAAAAAAAGAAACTAAAAAAAAGCTATAAAAAAAAAGTACAAACGCACGACAGAAAAATAGAACGAGCCAACTAACAGAAAAAACAACAAAGACGCGAGGCAAAAAAAAAATGAAGTAAATAAGAACAAACAAAATAAATATAAAAAGGAACAAAAGGAAGAAAAAAATCAAACAATAAATAAACCACAATAAAGAACAAAGAAACGAAGGAACAAACAAAATGAAATGAAATAAGAACAAACGAGCGAACAAAAATAAGACAGGAAAGAAAAAAAAAGAAAGAATAAAAAGGAAAAAAAACAAACGAAACAAACAAACTAAAGACAGAAACGAGAAACAAAAACAAAAAAAGAAGAAAGACAAAATAACGTAAATAACAAGAAAAGAACGAGAGTAATAAATGAAGTAAAACAAATTAAAGCAGTTTCCACTCCTTAGTCTACACCTGGCGCACCGGCAAGAGACCTGTGAAGGGATCCTAGAGGGTTGGAACGCACACACACGTATCACGTGACCTCACACGAGCAGCAGGAGCAACAGCAACACCAGTCTGCTGGCAGGCGACCAAACATCAAGAAATAGATTAATGGTCAAAAACCGAAACAGCAGGTACAACAGCAGTGGTGTGGGGCAAGTGTGGTGCGGTGGTTGGGTGGGGTGAGGTGAGACTGGTGGAGGACACGAGAACTGGCTTGGGAAAAATCGTTTTCAGCATACGATGCAAGAAAATATTTTTGTACAGATATTCAGTTCAATATTTCGTTCATTTATCACTTGATTTCTTTGTTTCCTTCTTCATTTTTCCCTTTTTCCTTTCATTCTTTCCAGCCTTTCTGTTTTTTTTTTTTATTTGTTCCCATGCTGGCAAATTTTGGGTTCATCTTTACTTTAACATTTCTAAGAGAAAATGTGGAGGAATTTTTAAACCTCCTGTTTAAAGCACACACACACATACACACACAAAATAATTGAAAGAAATGTGGATATGAAATGCTACTTAATGCGATCACAATGATTCTCCCCTAAAACTATATCCTCACAGTTCTGCTTCAAGCTCAATAAAAATAATATTACTGATCTGATGCATTTTTCAATAAAAATTAAAACAAATTACATACATGTAGGTTAGGAAACATCCGAATCAGACACCACCCTTTGCCCATGTCCTTCTCATGCATGATTTGAGGGTTTATGGAGTTTCTTTATTACATGAAACGCGGTATTTTTTGTCTGAGCTTTGTGATTTTTTATTTCTTTTTATAATAAATAGATGGGCAAACTTGAACGTCATTTTTTTTACGAGCATGTCTTTAATGTTAGTGGAGAAAGTTTTTGTGCTATAAATATTTGTCACGACTGGAGTCCGTGGACACGTGCTGTCGGCGGTTTCTCTGTTCCGTCTTCTCAGGTCAGGTCAGGAGTTTGGCTAATGTAAGCCTCATGCATGTGTGCCTCCCGTCAGACCACATTAAGAACATTGCTGCTGTTGGTTAAAGCCAATCGATAACCAGTGTTCTCCTTAAAGGTCTACTAGGGTGCAAATTTGTTTTGTGATCATAAAGCTGAACATAAGACTTTGTTTCTATTCTCCATAAACATCAGCATGCGCAGAAAGAGGTCAAACTCGTGAGGTCACATTTGTACACAAATACATATAATTACATACATGTTTATGGTCCCATCTCTCCAACTGACAATTTTGTGCATGGTAATGTTTGGAAATCTGCTTTGAAACAAAATAGAAAAAGTGCACCACACTAGAACTTTAAGACATAAAATGTACAACATAATTTAAAGGCCGTAAAAACTCGTCCTTGTGTATTCTTGTTTTTCTTTAAATTTTCTGCTTGCAAGCTATTATTTAGGGATGCAGAAAATTCTTGCTCGTTTTTTTAACAGGATTTATTCATAATGCCATAATATGTATCACACTGGAGAGCTTCGTTGAAAGATACAGATGCGACCATGTTTAGGGGACATAGCGGAGCTGTCTACAAAACTTTGTTGTATTTGAAGATTTTTCTCTCATTCATTCTAGCAACAAAGTGAATACCGTACCAATGCTGTTTACTCATCTTTTACCCACCCACCCTCCAAACCCTAATCAACTCACACATATTTCGCACTCTTACTTTCATAAAATGGAAAAGAAAAATGAGAAGGATGGGCTGCGAAATCAAGGATGAGCAATGGAAGCAAGAAAGGATCGTGAGCCAGCTAGCACGCTGTCACTTGTCACAGGCACGTGCGCCCTCGTGATGTCACTGGTGGGTGGGGGGGATGGGGAAGGTGAATGACCTGTGAAAAGTGCATCCGGCTTGGTTGCGGCATCGTCAACACGAGGACAGGCCATGCGTCCACGCTCCGCCACCCGTCTTTCCGCCCCACCTCCGGCTGAAGGCTGCCGCGCGGCGATTCCACGCAGACGTCACAAGCCCTCGACCAGACGTCACAGGCCCTCGACCGGAACCCTTCAAATTCATTTTGATAATAATTATGTTTGTTGGCGTGCTTCACACGGGGCGTGTCCCACTGCAGCCACAGGCACTGATGTTTGGGCGGATTTCTAGTCTTCATTTCTTGCAGTACTGATGTAAGTAATAAATGGTGCTCACCACAGGTAGATAGCTGTAAAGCGGTGTTAAAAGAGGTTTCGCCTCATTAAGAAGCGATAATTGGATGAGTGTAATGCATGATACGATAAAGGTGTGTTGCACGTTCTTTCTCTTTGATGTAAACATGCTGCACCTCCGTACCAACTTCCATACTAATTCACACCTACATACAACCAAGTCTACCGTCATATACCTTCATTCAAATCCCCGTCCTTAATACACCTTTCATATATGTATATACCTTCATACACTTTGACACCTCTTCATACCCTATTAATGTGTGCACCTAATTGCATCTACACACCTTCATATATCTCAATTAGGGGTAGGGAGCGTCCTGCCCGCGGGCCGTATGATTCCCGCAAAATCGTTTGGGCTGTCCTGTCAAGGCAATCACAAGCACGGACTCAAAATGCAATAAATGTAGATTTTTGTCACAGAAACATATATTTATATTAAGTGAATCGTTTTAGGGATAAGCAAGGAGCGTCCATTATGGGATGGACAGGACACAAACGAGTACATGACGAGATGGACACGTATGCTTCTCGTCTGCTACCCACGGTCCGTCTGTCTGTACTGGGTGGCTCAGAGAGCAGTGCCAGACAGAGTGTACACGCTGGAAAAAGTGTTAACACACTCTGATGAAAGTGTTAACGGCAAAATATAACAGATTATTTTTTAAGTTGATAATTTTGTATGGCCCGCAAAATGACATTAGAAATAGCTAAATGACCTTGTAAGAAAAAAAGGTTCGCCATCCATGATCTAAACAAAGTTTCAACATCGTCTGGTTGTTGTTGCTGAGGGTAGTTGCGGCCCTAAGCTCCTCAATGAGTAGCTACTACTGTGCTGAGGATGTGTGACTACACAAGAATGCCGCTTCTGTAACTACAACAGGTGTCTGTACCCGTCGTGTCGTGTATATACCCGATGTACAACACAAACCGAAACATTGGGAATAACAGGACTTTGTCAAAGGTCAGCAGGTGGTAGATGTAAAAAACCCGGGGTGGCTACCCTATTAAGATAGGAATTTGGCGGTAGCCTCGTTGATACGATGATGAGGGCATGTATATTGTCTACTTTTGACATAGCATATGTCAATGCCAGAAATGTGATCCTACTTCGCTTAAACAAATTCGACCTTTGGGTCACACATTTTTTTCTTACCACAAAAAGGTAGATTTTAAAAAAATGGTAAATGGATGGGTTGCAATTAACGGCAAACGTATTCCTTCAAGCAAAACGTTTGTTTTTTTTCTTGAATAATAATGACAACAACAATAACAACACGTTTACTAGAAATAGTTTGGTAGGCAAAGCACTGGCAGCTGACGATGACATATAATAGACAGGAATTTTCAATCGAAAACACGACCCGACAGTTGAACGCTGGGATGATGTAGTTCACTGAATGGTGCAGAAATGAGTGTTTGCGTGCGCATGTCCTTTTGTTGCTGTTTCCTCATCAGATTTACGTCATCGCTGGTATATAAACAACAAAAAACACCAGCTGGCCATTAGTAAATAAGATATATGAGATAAGCTAAGAGAGAGTATATTTTTGTGTGAGAGAGAGAGAGCGCGCATCTCTCTGTGTATATAACCATATTTATAATGTATCTAACCCATCTCTCTGTGTGTATATATAAAACCATATTTATAATGTATCTAACCATATCTGTAATGTGTATGTCTAGCAGGTTCTGTCTAACCATGTAGGTATATCTCTCCATGTTGATGCTGCTCCAAGGTCGCTGAGAGAGACTGATAGATAGACAGACGACAACGTGGCAGGCAGACAAGCAGCAGGCAGACAGTGGGACTATCTCAAGCTCCACAGCAAATTATTCATTTCTTCGGTGACTCTGAAACTAGGCGTTCCCTCTTTGTTATGAGAGCAAATACCGCAATCAATCAGAGGAAGCCAGCGCGCGCAAGCTTTCTTAACCTCGTTTTTCCAAACAATAATGTAACTCAAATATTTCTCAGTAATTCTAGTTCACGAAGAAAGGGCCCAGATATGGAATAGGAAAAGCATTTTTAATTGTATAAAGCCCACATCATGATGTCAGGCCACGCTAAGAGTACATACGTGTAGGTAGGCCTCCATAGGAGTTGGAGGAGTTACCGTGTACATGAGAATACGTGTGTGTGTGTTGGCACGTATGAGTCAAGGTCTTCATAACTCACTTTTTCTTAACGGTCTCTGTGTGCGAGGTCTAATTTTTTTTTTGTTTTTTTGCGTTTGTTTACTACGCTTTGCTCATCACTCCAGCGCAAGGTACAGTTGCCATTGCTTTCAAGAAGCTTCTTTCAAGGACCTGCTGCGAGATGCGAGTTCTCCCCGCTAGTCTGTAGTAATACCTGTTGATTCTCTTTCAATTTCCAGAGAGTCCGCCTTTCTGTCAGCTTTCTTTCTCTCTTTTTCCCGATTTTTGTTTTGTTTTTGTTTTTTTTTTTTCATTTTTCTTTCTTTCTATTGCTCTTCTCGGGTCGTTCTGGAAGGCTGTGGATAGAGAGGAGCGGCAGATCGGCAACAAGAGGGTGTGTGTGAGAGCTGGCTGTTTACAAGATGTTTTTGCGCCATCACTTGTAGCACCACTCCTCTCTTTAACTTTTATGTCTTTCACTAAACCTTACGGATCTCTTCAATAAAGCATTCATTTCATTTCTCGTATATTCCTTAACAACTGTTTTTTTGGTTTCCTCCCTGCTCTCTTCCTCCTCCTTTCCCAATATTCTATTTAAAATGTGCAGAGAGGGGAAATTTGTTTCTTAAATTAAGAGCTTAGTGTCCATGTCTTATCTTTTAATTACTAACGCAATTGCTTATAGGGAGTCTGCTCACCCAGGCTTGTGGTTAACAGTTTTGATTTTGAATCGGGAACAAAAGGTGGCGAACCCGGAACACGTTCCCTGTCCACCCAGCAGCCGCAAGTCAGCTGTTATCAGGGAAGGTGAAAGGTGAGACACTGTGAACCACTTACAGTTCACTGCCCTTGCGATAACAAATGTTCTAACATCTCGAGAGACGAAATTGTTGTTGCAAGCGATACAAAGAAAATCTTTGTGCTGACAACTAGCTCAACGGGTGTGCAGTTGATGTTTTGTATCATGATTTCAATAACTGACCTTTGTTTAATTATCTAAGTCCCAACATTACATCGTTGGTGTGGAAGTCTGCAGGTGTCATCGCGAAGAATAACCGCTTACAGTGTAAGCTCGAGAATTAAAAGGAGTCTGTTCCCATATTATTTAAGCATACAAAATATTGTGCGTACGTACAAAAATAATGGTTGTATCTCAAACTTCTTATTCATTAAAATATATAATTATTAAATCATGTTTATAGCTGTGTTGACTAATAATGTGCTGTTCGAGCTTCTTTTCTGGTTTGTGCACAGCAAAAACTGCTAAATGCTGATTGGATGTTGCCATAGGATACCGATTGAAATGCAAGACCTTTAGAAGCGATGTGTCATGATTTTGTTTACTTTAGCTATGTTACAAGATTTATCTCCTTAACGTGTGCAACAGTCCACTCTGCGCCCAGACTCGAACCTCATACACACAACCTGATAACCTTAATATCACATTAGTTTCATTTCTTTTGTGAGTCATCCCTTCATCTATCATTATATAATACTTATCTCCTTCTATCCATCTTTTAAACATAAATATGATTAATGATAATTAGTGAGAAAGAATTATCGTTTTACGCTGTGTCAGCAGCTAAGATTTTTCTACAACGCACTAGTCTAGACCAGGAAAAAACATTTTAGCCGCTAGAGATACGACCTGATCCCACGATATCGCTTACATCGATAATGAAGAAAGGAAAAAAAACTCATAAACGTTTATAAAACTGATTACTATTTGGAAAAAAAACATAACACACGTCTACTGGAAATTTGTGGTTAAAATCATAATAAGAACAACAGAATCGTGTGAAGATTACAAAAATAAAAACTAATTATTTCAATGATTTCTGTATTTTACTTTACATATTGATTAGCAGTTATTATATAGATTAATGTTTGATGAATAATTTTAATTCATCTATTCTCCTAAATGTGTGTATGTTTTCTCTCCCATTTTTTCCATAAGCCCAGCAGCATACAAAAGTGAACATGTGTGCACAATGCTTGATTATCTAAATGTTTCCCCGTTGAACTTAAATGTGTAAATACTGGAATGTCGGACAAGGGTTTTGATCCGTCTCCTGGCCGTGTTTCGCGACACTCGCGTCTGATGCTGCATGGACTGTCCACACCTCGTTCATATTTCGGTTGCATCAAATATATATAGAAACTACTATTTTACAGACGAGATCGCGAAAAAAAATTTGCAACATTTAAAAGAAAAACAACTGTCCTTGACTGCTGGGAAAATGCTCATTATCGAGCTATATCTCAGCACCTGACGAGTGTCATCAATAGCGAACCTCTTCAAATGAAAAATAAATCAGAGAGAGTGTGTCCATGTTTGGTGCCATGATTAAAAGACAATGATTGGCAAGATGCGAAACCCAATGTCAGCAGCAGCAGCAGCACCAATGCTAACTTTACCCTCTTCACTTTTATCTAAATACACAGTTGTTTATTATTATTCTGTTGGATGGGTCTGTGTGCAAGACTGTATCATTTACTATCAATGATGGGTACATTCATCTCTCGTCTGTCGAAGTACGAAGCTCGATGTCCAGTCTTGTCGACCGTAGACCTGACAGACAACATTCATCTCTCTTGTTTGTTCCAGACGACAGTTCAAGGGAAGCAACTACATTTTTTTCTTTTACCGCTAAACCACTCCAGCCGCTAATCGAACTTCAGGCCTATACACTAACGGGCATCTCAAAGGTCACGTGACTGGTTGACGTCAGCTGTAAATGTTTGTGCTTGTCTCCCTCTTCGTCAGTCTGGGGTGGCTTTCCAAAATTGAAAAAAAAAAAGAGAAAAAAAACCCTACGTGTCATACTGAGGTCTTTTTCCGTTGCGATGACGTCATAGGGAGCTATTTCGGGAGGAGCTGAGAAGAGATTTGATGACAAGACGCCGTGGAATGGCTTTTGAGGTTATTTACAGAACGTACAGAAATACCGACAGCGCTGTGGAGATCGATATCTCTTACATGGCTGCCGCGTAAACAAAGTCAATGTCCGATAGCAGACCACAGAAATCCAATTTGATCTTTTCGCACAGTACACCACATCTTCCTTTGATGAGGAGGCTGGCTGGCTGGTTGGAGGGTCGTTGTTAGTAGCACAGGGTATGTCAGTACAAATAGGTTACAAGACTAAACCACGACTGTACCTTATAGTAAACAAGCGAAAACAAACAAGAGTGGCCAAGCGTGTTAAAACATCGAAAGAAGTGAAAATTTAAAAAAAGTGGGAAAAGGGAAGAATAGCCTTAATGAATGATTGGGAAGGGAATCAGAAAAAATCCGCCATTTACAATTATATTTCAAAAGAAAACATAAAATGAAATCCTTAGAATGGAAACCCAAAAGGGCACAGGTATGCAGCGGGGGGAAAACCGATCTAAACAAAGAAAGATGTAGGCGAGAAAAAAAAAAAACTGCTGATGAACCCACTAGACGGGTAGAGGGCACGAAATACATAAGTAACTGTGCACGTCCCTGGCATCAAGGACAGACAGGAGGGGTTTCACCTTTCAACAGGTGAGAACGGGTGGCGAATGTGTGCCTGTCCTTTAAGACCAGTATAAAGGACACCCACGTAATGTATTAATGTCCTGTAACTATAACCGTTAGAGAATGAGGTGTTATAGACCTCACTTTTACTGGGGCAAACTTTGCGTGGTGCTCATCTCCACTACTCGCTGCCTTATCTTCCCCAACCCTCGAAGGAGACAAGTAGCCATTCCTGCCAGCTGAGTTGACTGGAGGAAATTAACTGCAAAACACGGGTAGATGTGATGACGGGATCTGACGTTGCTCTCATTATCACTGATGATTTTTCCAACATATATATATATGTTTTATAAGTTTATTCACACTAAACCAGCTCGACCCAAGATTTCTTTCATGAGAACCGTACGACATTATGGATAGCTTCTGGGTTGGCTGTGGAATAGTTACCTTCCTCCGCCCTTCGTCGCTCACTTTCTTTGCAGTCGACACAGTCGATGACCCCGGGGTCAGGAACTGACTTGGCACAGCGCCCTGTTGTATGTGTATGACAATGTGTATCAAAGTGTCGTGAGAATGTTGCCCCTTTGTTAAGCTGTGGATATTATGTATTAGGTGACGAGGGACCGGAGTTTGCTGGTGGATGATGTATAATACTTTTAATGTTTATTTGAATTGGCAACTCTTTATGTGATAATGCTGGGTGTTTGCATGAGCCGCTGAAGTTTTGGATTATATTGCCATGTTAATATGTGGGTCAAATTTACTCAAAACGATTTATTAATGCCATGATTGTACTCCAGATGAATTTCGAACCCACAGTCATTTCGTCTCCAGGGAGAAAATTATGTATTTCTGTGTTCTGGCTCTGCCACCTATCTGGTTAAACTTAGTCTATTGATGTTGCTGTAATCTTTGTGCTGTATATCTCGCTGCTTAATTATTTTGCGTTAACATAAAGAAAATGAAAATAAAAAGATATTTAAATATGTTTTGGTATAAGCTGAAAGTTGACGGGAAGCCAGCTTGTGATTAAAGAAACACGTATTGTTACAGACAAAACTTGAACTCGGACTGTCACAAAGCGTGAGCACACACTGTCACAGACAAAGTGTGTCATGACACCCTGTCACTGCAGTTATCAGTCAGTTATGTCATTGCTATGTCTCTACAACTGCTGTCCAGGATCTTGAAAGTGAAAACAAAACTCAAGGGCTCTCTCTCCTCTAAAAATATTCCTCAGTGCTCTGAGATCCTTTCAGGAAAAAAGGTGGAACCACTTAGAAATGACAACATGTCCGACATTTATAATTAGTTGTCAAAATGTTTGCAATTTGATGAGAAAGGCTTCAGTAATTGTCATGTGATTACAACATCTTCGTTATTTGGAATCACCATCTTCATATTCTGCATCATCTTTTACGAAATTCTTGATGCAGTATATTTTTTCATTTCTTTTTACCTATTTTTCTTCTGCTGTTTTTGTCTCGTCCTTTAACAGAAGATGGCGCAAAAACTCCTTTTAATTCCTATAATTAAAGGAGAAAAAAAATAAACGAGAAAATAGTTTTCCAGTTCACAAAGCAGAAACAACAATTTCAAGGAGTTTCCCCAACTGAAATAATTTTTTTTTTTACGCGGAGAAAATAGTGAATGCGGCCTTGGCGGGTGCTGTCTAAGAAATCGCTACACCCGAGTGACGGCGACCACAGCTCACCACCCGAGACTCGCCGTAAAAGGTCAAAGTGCAGCGTCTGCTGCGTCATGGCGCGCTCTGAATGCCACACGCACAGCATGTCGCGCGCTGCCAGCCTCCGTCTCCATCCACCAGCTCGCCGATCATCGGCTTCGACCATTTACGGTCCGGTCTGGCATCTCGGGATCGTAAAAAAAAGGAGAAAAAACTCTGTGTGCACTTCCGGAAGTTGCTGGATGCAGCTGTTGTCCGTTGTGGGTTTTTCCTCCCAGACTGAAATGTCCACCGTTCCAGCAGCAGGTTTTGATCCAAAACAAATACATCAACCAATGACAGAAAATAGTTTTCCTTCCTAATAAATAAACAGCAGAAGAAATATTTTTGTCTAAATAAATAAATTTGATCAAGAGGAACATTTTTGGCACTCCCAATCCCAGCTATGGGTTGACAGAGTTCTTGCCACAGACATGGGAGGGTGTGGGTCCACAAACAGGGAAGGAAGGATGGGCGTACATTCAGGTAACCGAATCCTTATCAACATTGTCGCAATATATTCACACAATGACGAAATGATCACCAGTGGTCGACAAGAGACTATCACCTCTTTAAAGAAATCTGTGTGTTGTGTGTGAGAGAGAGAGAGAGTGAGAATACATCCATTCTCGTGATATTTACTAGCTTTACTTATTTCTTTCATCCTCAGAGAAAGATTAGCATACATTTATAAACTCGCTTGCTCTTATCATGTATATGTGAAACTATACTGCATAGTTACCGAACGGTAGCTGTGAATAGCAATCCTATTAAATGCTCTCTAGATATTCTCTACATTATCATTATCATCGTCCATAGACCTACACGAAAGCTATGCAACTATCGTCAGAGCATCTAACATTATTATATTTTATTAAAAAAGAAAACTTTACATATGTATCACATTACAAATAACACTTCTCCAAAGTCCTCAAATAACACTATGTTCACGCTCACAACCTATAACCACTTGATACATCAAATAAGCTAAAGCGATTGAAGCGACGATTATGATCATCGATAATCTACCTCAAAGGACAAATTAAAGGTAATCAGGTTGTGAACTAGAGATCGATTTACCTGGAGTGTCGATATGTGTGTGTGTGGAGGGGTGATGTGCGATAGGTCAAGATATATATATGTGTTCTAAAACCTGCGGTCTTTTTCCAGAAAGTTCAAACGCAATCGAGTTTCGACTCGCGCGACCTTCTTGTCCTGCTGCGACGTCACCTGGCGGCGTCTCGTCACGAGGGCCTTCGATATGTCAGCGCGGTGTGACGACGTGGCGTATTTCTATCCCCACCAACACAGCACCACCACCGTACAAGGCATCTGACGGCATCGCAGACGACAACGCCCAGCCGCTGACATTCACTTCACGCTGCTGCTCCTCACACAGGGTGTACCACAGGGTGTCTCCTCCCTGTAAGAGGAGATGCCCAGCTTCGCCCTTTCCCCTCCCCCCGACAATGTTCATCCATCCCCTTTCAGACATAACACGTGGCTGTAACCGCCCGCACAGTTCTTATCGACGAATTCGTCTTAACCTCATCTCGATATGTGTGTCGGAGGTAGTGGGGATGAGATAAGAAAAGTTGTGTGGATGTGATCTAGTCGCTTGCGTTACCTGACTTATTCCTCCTACTCAGCTACCTGTATCCCAGAATGGCTACTGGAGGAGAGATTAATTTCAACATGATGGTAGTCAGTTGTGTATCGTCAGGTTTTTGAACTAATAATAATAACGATAATAATAATCATCAGCAGCAGCAGCATCGTGAAAACATATTGTCTTTGTTTCTATCTCTATATAGGTGAAAAAAAGAAGATGACTACCATGACAACAAAAGATTAAGAGGTTCAAATTACTAATTGCAACAGAGTGCACCCTTTTAAATGCCTGACATCAAAGCGTAGACTAGCTTGGTTGATCGACAATCATTTTTCCAACAATTTGTTGTTGGTGTTGTTAGAATGGCCTTCTACTTGTCTCTAATTCAGAACAATAATATTAACATATGAAGATTTTTAAAAACAAAATCATTGTAAAGACAAAGTGAAAACCAAATAAATGCCGCTTGTGATGTGAAAGTAAAACAATACCAGAACACTCCAGATGAACAAAGACCGATTGACCATCCCATGTAAATTCCAATCACCTAATTCTCAAAACACGAGCAATAAATAAATCAAAAAAACAAAAAACAACACAGACTGAGCTTCCATCCTCATGAATCCAGACTTTTGAATCCTTCACAATCACCGGATAAAATAAAAATAATTTTCTTTGGCTTTGATCACATGACAGTGACATTTTACAGAGCAGTCACAAAATTATCTAATATTATTACAATCGTTTCGAAATTAAGCAGTAAATCAGAGTTCTCCTTGTGGGAGATTGCTTAAAAAATTTGAAGTTGTCAAATTAAAATAAAATCATTTATGTAACACGTTCTAATAATGCTTTAAATATCTATTTAATTCATACAGGACTAAATTATTATATGTGAAAATAACAGTCCTCGTCCCCCCCAACTCAAACACTTAAAATATACCCTTAAGACTGTTGACCATATTAAATTCACACAAACAGTGAGTACGATAAAAGATTAATAATACATAATTTTTAACTTCCTCAACTGTTGTTTTGTTTCTGGTTTTTGTTTTGTTTTGCTTTGTTTTTTGCCTTTTCTAATCAACGCGTTTCTTTTGTAATTACAACAAAGGCAAAACTCCCCCCAACATTCCATTTAATTAATGATCAAAAATTCACAAATAATCTTGAATGTGGAGGGGCGTTTCATTATGTTTGTGGGCGTGTTGGTTGGGTGCATGCATCTTCCATCTGATTTTTCATCTCTAACGTCTTCAGCCATCTTCTCTTTCTTTCATGATCAACATTCTCTGTCTCACTCTCTCACAGACACATACGCGCGAGGACGAACTCACACACACACACATACATATACACATATATGAACACATGTGTAAAAAAAAACTAATGAGAGAGAGAAAAGATTGAGAGGATAAGAAAATGAATAGAAGATAATGAGGCAGACAGACCAACTAGCAGACAGCCAAGCAGACAGAGACACGGTCGATGGGACAGAAGGGACAGAGGGCATTCAGTTAGCAGATGTTTATTATAAATAATGATGAGTATTTTTGTCACGCCAAGAAACGGTCTATTTCACTCATGCTTATTTTTCGTACTTGCTTGTCATCATTATCTTCCCCTTCCTCTCCCCGCCCAGCCCTTCTACATCCTACTCCACGTTCCGGTGATGATATCACTTACCTTTCAATCAACAGGTGTTAATGAAAGATCCTGCCACAACGCCGGTCGGTGTTTCCGTTGCAAAACACACTGACATGTGGTCACGCACCGTCCTTGCACAGTGTGTCTGACCAGACAACATTCAGACTGGACTCGATTCCCACTTCACGCACTTGCTTTGGCCTCAGCCCTTCATCTACTTTTTTTAACAAACAAAAATGTGAAAACATTTGTCCATTCAGCTCTGGACGTTGTCCAAAGTCTTTGAGGTGTGACCATCTGCAGGGCTCTGTGTTCTAGAGACACATGCGGTCACCTGACAGAAGTATTGGAGCTTGCAGTTATCAAGAAAGACCTTTGTTTTCTCAAAGTTCGAATTCACACTTCGGAAACAGATGCTGTTGGTAGTCACATCCACTGATGGCGAGGACAACCAACGACAAAACTGCTTCTTGAGTATTTTCTCCGTTCTCGTCTGCTTATTTCGTATTATTGTTTTCTTTATATTTCTTTTGGTTTCTGCTCAGTTTCTTTGCTTTCTCTGTATTTTTCCGAGCACAAACACTGGCTCATCGGCGGACAACCTGTAGACTTCAGTCTTTATCCACTTTTGTTTGCTGGATGTAGCTCCGTAAAGTGCTGACTGTGTCGAGAAGTCTTCTTAAAAGCACATATATTCCCTTCAATCTTCAGTTGGTTTCAATTTTTTTAAATGTTTATTATCTTTTCTCTCTTGTTTTCGTTGTTTTTGCTGAATATCAGAAAGTGACCATTATCAGGGGATGGATGACCCGACTCGAGGATTAGGTCAACATCACCCACCAGCGCTCTCTGAAACAAAATTAGATGATGACTCCTGGCTTTGTCCCTGAGGGTCCAAGAAAATACTTTTCCACTGCTACTCGACAGGAAGCTTTTCTTAAAGACCTTCTTGGCACTTTGCACGAGCGAGACAAGTCAGTGAGGTGAGGCAAGTCAGTGAGGTGAGGTCATCTCTGCTCCTGTCTTTGCTTCTACCACTGGCCCCACGGAAGCCACTGAGGTTAGTTACCATGGCGGTTGCGATTCGACAGACAGGTCGTGTTCCGGAGACGGTAGTCGTGACCGACTTCCAGGAACGAAGTCTTGGAGTCCTCTAAATAGACAGCTGTCGCCAGGCCTGGCCACGACACGCGCATCTCTCTCTCTCTTTCTCTCTCGCACGCGCACTGGCAGCGGGACTAACACTCGCTCACGCGGCCTCCAGGAAGACCTGCCTACACGGAGGATTTTTATTCAGGGCGCACAAGATCGATGCTGCTATTTTCTGTTCCCAGATTTATTATTGGCAAGTATCCATGGGGATGATGTCATCTGTGCGAGTTTCAATAGTTTCGAGGGGAAAAGACATTTAAAAAGAAGGAGAAAAAAGTCATCCTTAGCAAGCACTTTCTTATATGTTTGTGGATATATTCTTTGTGCTTCTCTTCCTCCCCCTCCTGCGAGGTCTTGGATTGCTTGGAGTAAATATGATGTGAGTGACACGTGTGGGTGGGTGGACGGGTGGATGGATCTATAGTTGACACAGAGAATGGGGAGAGAGGGAAGTGGAAAAAATGATTAGATAGAGGGGGAGGGAGGAAGGGGAGGAAACATGTGGTGAATGGAGATAGAGTTGTAATCTGTCTGGCGGTCTGATGACAATGTATGCTCGCTTGTCGTCATTATAGTAAGGATCGAAAGGCTCATGGTTCGGATTTTGTCTCAGGACATGTTTATTCTTCTGTAGTTGTAATATTTGTTTACAAGGCGTGCAGATGGAGATGGGGGTTTCTGATTACTACGATTTCTTAGTAGTCCCCCTTTCCCGATTTCACCCATCCCCAACCCATACCGCAGAATCATAGCACATCTTCTTATCCAGTCCACCAACCAACCATCTCCAAACAGATTCCCTTCCTGCGGTAATTGCAAATCTTTCTACCACCAGCACCCTCCCCAGTCCTCCCAGAATCCCTACTGATGTCTCTCCTCTGACTCCCTGTCCACTACCTGAAAGTTTTGCGTTCGCCGGTCATCGAGAAATGTCAGACGGCAAAGTTGGCGTGGCCGACTAGAGATACCCCCAAAGTATCCAAGTATCTTCCACGTCCTTCGACTACCCACCCCCACCCCTTCCTCCACCCTTCAACCGACTTTCTCGTATTAGCGCTGTGGCCAGGTCGCAAACGCGGCTATAAAGGGTTGTTTTGAAAGCCAAAAAAAGGGTCCGCACGCTAAGATTAGAAAGTAATTATCCGCCGTGTGGAAGCGCCGACGGCCTCCCCAGCGCCTTCCCACCAGTCAATTTCTGCGAATGGCGGCCGGTCGGTGACAAAGCGCTGGATGGATCCCCCACCCGTTGCACCCCACAATCGATAGCTCAATCTCAAGAACCAGAAATAGCTTCCAGCCGGGCCCTGGAGAGGCAGGCAGCTCTCGCACAGTCTCGCGGAGCGAGGTCTTGCAAAACAGCAGCACATCGATCGAGGCTAGCCTCCATCACTTGTCCTCTATCTCTCCCACTCTCCATCCCTGCTGCTTTCTCTCCACCCTCCACATACACATTTTACCCTTTCTCTCTCTCTCCTTGCATTTCGTATATGAGTGCATTTCTCCTTCACTATTAAATCTTAACAAATAACTCGTACCCCGTTTCCAATTTCTCTTGAACCTGTCTGGATCCGAACCCTCACCAGCAGGTTCCCGATCTGAAATGAATTTGCTCGAAGTGGGAATGTTAGCCGTAAACTTCCGTGTTATTATTGTGCCATCCGTTGAACTTTCTACCTGGTCATGACAGTGGGGAAGAGAGTACAGTGAGGGCACCACCACCTCCACCATGGCCTGCAGCAGCAGCAGCAGCCAGCAGCAGCAGCGGTCCTGAGTGCACTTGTCCCTATCAGCTGCGCGCAGCGAAGCCCCGTTGTCAGGTTCGTGTGCACGCACACGTGCATTGTCTTGGAGACCCCGAGCACGGCTTCGATTTGTTTGCCGTGCTGGTCTCTCGCTGGACAGAATATGAGAGGTCAAACAGGTACGCCAATCTCTGTTTACTGATCAATACTGATAAAGAACATCTGATGCAAACAAACAAACAAAAAAGGGGGTTAGAGAGATGAATCAGTGTGTGTGTGTGTGGAAGAGTGTGCGCATTCGTTAATTATTGGGTGAAGGGGGGAGAAAAGTGTGCTTACAGGGAGAAAAAGGGAAAAAAGAAGGCAACAAATTGTGGCTGGGTGCTGGGGTACGCGCAGGGCCGGGTATGTGTACCTGCGAGCGGAGAGCGCAATGTGTGTGACGAGCAGCGTAACCTGGCAGGTAAACATCCACGTCCGGTTTCTCGACCGCTGCCAAGAATGGCAATGCCGTACTCTTCTCCTCTTCTCCCATCTTTGCAGATGCATCCCCTACTGCATCCCCATTCATTAATATCATCCATTCTTCCTTGATTGAAAACTTGTTTCTACTCAGACCTGGTTTGATAGTCAACACACATACAAATATTTTTTATTCGTTCCTTCTTCTCGTATCTTTCCTCAGAGATCCGGGCATTGAATTTTGTTATATTAACTTATTATACCATGTATTAGTTTATTAAAGTAGTATTCACGAATCCTATAAATTGTTACTGTATGAAATGATTTTAAATCCAACTTCAAATACCATTCTGTCAACTAACGGCGAAGATAATCTTGAAAAGACAAAGTGAAATCCTTATTTGACATTTGATGGCGACTGGGATAAAAGTAGAAATGACAGACGTAAGAGAAGCATCAAACCCACGCAGACAAGATTGAAAAACTGTTGTCTGTTACGGCCTACGACTGAATTACACATCACACCAGAGGATAACTAATCCTGGTTCTAATAACTCCCACATTTCAGCACGTGACCTGCAACGTGTCACATGTTGCTCCCCACGACTAACGTGCGTACATTCCTGCGGATGTCGGGTGACATCCCACGTGACTAGTCTTTAGATGACCACATGTTACAATCTTCCTGTCCAGACACGACCAGTGACCGTGTGTCCGTACTTTTATTTGTTAGTAAATGGAAGACAGGATAGAGGAAGGGTGTAGACAATGTCATCTTTTGCTCAGATGGTGAAGGTGGCAAACATCAATGCTGACTCGTTATAGTTTCCTGACTGTTTATTCTGGAGACCGTTTATCACCAAATCTCGGACATGTCACTTGGTATGCAAACACTCTTGTCGTCCTGACGACACTCAACTACGAACCGGATTTCAGTTGAAGGAGGTCATCAGGAAGTGTGTCACCTTCATGCACCCCAGTCCCCAGCCCCCAACCAACAACCACTCTCCCTCTATGGAGTAAACTTGTCGGACATACGCGTGCTCGCCCGTGTGTGTGTGTTGGGCAGAAGGATGTGCATGGCCAGACTGGAAGATGACACCACCAAGGACGTGCCCCGCGCTTTTATCAGCCGCCAGCGTCGTCTTCGAGGGACGAGCAGATCGATGTGGTCAAACAGTCGACGTTCATCGGGTCAGTGGTGGCCTGGTGTTCCGGCAGTTCGCTCCACAGCTTCTGCCAATCAATGTCCGCTACTTTGAGATCGATGACCATGTTATTCCCTCACTGTGCTACGTGTCACTGGGCCAGTGTCAACCAGGGAGAGAGGGAAGAGTGGAGCGTATTGCGCGAGCAAATGTCTGTATGTGTTGCTGTGTGTTTGTGCTCTTGTATAATGTTTGGAGTTCTCTACCCTTGTTATTTTGTATAATTATGTGTTCCTGAATGTCTGTGTTCCCCATCCGCTTGTGTTCTCTATGCTGCCTCCTGCCAGTGTTCTGTATGCTGGTTATTCCTGTATGCTTTTATTCTTTCGTGCTAGTGTGCTCTTCATCATGTCAGAATAGACAAAGGTAGCCAAATCGGAGGGATTACCGCATATCTTTACAGCCTCTATGGTAGTGGGACCCTCTATCCTGTATGTGCGCGCTCGTGTGTGTGGTCACGTGGTCTTCCTGTCATTACTGGTCCTGCTTTATGTGTGGGCAAATGATGTTACCATTCCCAACCAAACCACTACCCTAATCATGCGAGAATGACCCCACCGCCATGTGGACACCGAGGAAAAGTGCGGAGCGTTTGTGTGTTTAAATAACCGGTACCCCAACAAATTTATTATTTGTAGAAATAGTGAACTCGTACTGTGCAGTTAGTCACACCAACCGACCGAAGAAATATTTCCAACATTAAGTCTTTTTATGTGTAAAAATGTTTTGATGTTTGTTTAGTTTTGGGTGGGTTTTTCTGCATATTTTGTTAGAGAAAATATAAACACTTGTCAAAATTAACCTACTTGTCCACAGACAGTGGGAAGCACTTCAGCACGTATGCAAGATTTTTTTTTTGGAAAAAATAATAGTTTTTTTAAATCTGATCAAAAACACGCCTTTAATGAATGTGCATTGCACATGATGCAATTTTAATATTATGTAATGTTAGATAATGTTAAAATACGGTGAAGACATATGAGTAAACGATAAAGTTTACAACGCTATAAAGCATCGCAGGATTCGCATCGCAGAAGCCTAATGACCTAATGATAAATTAGTTATAAGAAAAGAGCATTTAATCGAAGATCGATCATGGAAGGTTTTGTGGCAAAGAGTTTTAAAAAGGATTCTTCCTTGAAATCAGTTTTGGGTAATCAAAGACTGTATTATTCAAACACTAGTAACGGTTGTTATTTATTGTTGTGTGAACAGAGTGTCAATAATTAAGTTTTAGCAAAAACAGCTTGTTTGTGAATGAAACATTCATAATGTTTAATCCATTTTCCGAGTTGTGTGAATGAAATAGAAGATAATGCTAAAGATGACAATACAAAGACTGCTCGTTTATTTTTCACGATCTCTGTGGTTGTGTAAAATTTCATTAACTTCATTTTTTTTTCTTTCATTGGTGATGCACGGCGTAAAACCCACACAAACAATTCCTTCATTTATGAAGAAGTTTTAGGTTTGAAAGCAAGTACCTGTCTAGACCAATGTAATGAACATGCCTTTAAAATATTTTTAAAGTTCATACAATCTGGCTGATTATTTGCATGCACTCGAAATGAGATTTGGAAATTCAATATAAGTATACGGTTCCATTATTGTACGAGAAAATTCTTATAAACAGTAGTAACAGCTGCGCTTTTCCCTATCGTGTTTATATTTTGGTAACAGTTTATTGCTCTGTACATCATATGCCGCTAATCTAAGTAATTCTTATGAAATCCTACTGTCAGCTACCGCGTCTATCCATGTCCTACCTCTACCCCAACGACCGGCACCCAAAAGGGATGAATGAATGTGTGTGTGAGAGATAGAGAGAGGGAGGGAATAAACAGCATCCTCCCCACCCCCAGTACCATACTCATGTTTAACTCATACAGAGTACAAAATACAATTCAAAAACAACATAATTTACATAAAATAGCATTGCACAATATACTTATTTTCTGTCCCTACTTCTGCATAAACCTTTAGATGATACCGAGTTTAAGTAAAAGTAATACAGTGTTTTATATATATATAAAGTTAGAAATATGAGGAGACGACAGATCATGAGTCTGCATGGTGGCCACCGCAGAAACTGCTGATAAAGACTACTGCGATTTTTTCCCTTTAATTTCTGGGCTATACCTTTGTATTGTCGACCAAAGCTACATGTAATAAATCTGTTAACATTCTTTCCCCTATTAAATGTTGCTTCCCGCATCCCACATGCCATATCTCCCCCTCGTCTCCGCTATACATTAGAAGTGCGATTAGTCTTCGACGGCCAGGTGTTATAAAACTAATAAAAGTATGACTGTTCCCATTCGTTATAATTTATATAAAAAGCTTGAAAACAATTGTAAAACCCTGATAATTTCAATACAAAGTTTAAGAAACCATTATGTTTTATTTTTAAGTACTTCTACTTTTTTTAACACACTTGTATTATAACACTGCTAATTACACTAATATTTTTATAAACGGTTGAGTTCAACATCACAAAAAAAATGCAATCATGAATGTGGACAATTTCAAAGAATATTACGCGTATATTGGCACATTTAATTAAGCTATCAAACTGTCAATTATTAAATAGTTTAACATTTAGAAAAGACAGAAAGCTGTATAACTGCAGGAGAGAAGTTGACGAACAAGGGGAGAGCAGCTGAGGCGGCATCATGACAGTAGCCTCCCTTGGGTGGTAAGGTAGACCACTCTCGCGGATCTGTCGTGTCTATTTTTATTTATACAGATCGGCGATTTACCGACAGCAAAACCGAAACGGGAACAGCTCCTCGTCAGAAATAATCTTTGTAGGAAGCAAAGTAGGTGCAATTTTAGGATTCTGGCCCTATTTATGCGCGAAAGTGTGACCTTTTGTGTGGTTGTTGTGTCACCAAGGGAAGCAGTTCACCATCCACGAAGTTTGGAATGAAGGGATGTGTGTGTGTGTCACTTGTTGCGATTTCTTCTGATTCCGTGTGTTGGTCTTAAGATGTCCCTCTTTCTATTTCATTATCTATTTATTTTCTTAAAAATCGTATTGTAAGTTGGTTCTTGGTGTCTTGCAGCTAGGTATCTTTATTTTTGCGGAGTAACGGCCGTGGGACTATAATAAAATATAATGAAGTATGTTGATTAAGATTTGAGAAAAGCCATGTCCAGGCCATTCATTGATGTCGTTTCAGGCAATCTGACAGAGTTTTTTACAGGTTTTTTTCAGAAATCTGAAAAAGAGGTAGCACTGAATCATAAATACAGTGTTAAAATAGCTCTCACATTATTTTATGTGAGACTTCCATGATAAACATTTTCTATCTAACTTACAGGCACTTAAATTACTTTAAATGATTATACAGTAGGTTTGTTGACTGCCAATACATAAAAATCTGTGTCTTGTAATATTATAGTTATGTGTTCAGCATTGTTTCTAAACATAGCCCCCCTCCCCAAGAAAGGTAAGCAGTTATGATGAGATTATTTCTATAAATCTCTTCCATTAATCGTATGGCAATAATATTGATAAGTATCACACCCTCCACGGTTAAACACCTGTTGTTAGGAAAGTGGTGTTGTGAAATAATCTAGTATTAACATTTATGTATAACTGTCCTCATTGAAGCTAAAACTGTGGGCAGGTTGTGATTCTGCTGCATAATTTATCTAACTAAAATACAAACCCCATAGAGATAAAATGGACAATGCAAATTATAACACTGAGCTCAAAGTTTGACATGACTTAAGTCACTTGCAGCCTATGCTGTTCGAGGAGTAACAAGGAACAAACTAAAACTAAACTTAGTCACTTGCTGTATACATAAAGAATGATAAATGATTGCGATGATTCCTAAAGATCATGAATTATAGAATTCATGATAACGAAAAAAGAAATAAAAATAAACGTAAAATTCCTGTGTGGTGGCAAAAGACATATTACCTATATTAATCTTCTCTAGAGCAGTTTTCATTAAAAAAATATTTTATATTGCTGTTTTTTATTTTCATTCACATATATTAACTTTTGGATGTATTTACTTTCCATGTTACTTTACTGTTCTTCTCACTTTCACATGCCATTGAGCCATTGTTTATTTTTACTGATATTAATAAACCTTGTCTGCTTTCCAGGCAGTTCTTCTGACAATTGTGTCCCTGCAGTCTTTAGAGAAATGGGGTCAGTGAGAGATGGGACTCTCATATGGCTGCAGAGACGAGAAATTGGACATCAGCCCAGATCTGGACAAGCCACAAGTCTGACTAAAATCTTTATAGCTCTGTGCAAGTTGTCTCTTTCTACAGCCCATTCTCGAATCACAGTGATGGACAACATCATGGTGGCATTTTCAACTTTGATTTTTCCACCGACGGGTATGTTATCTATAGAGAATCATACTTTCATCTTAAGCTGTAAAATGATGTTAATGAGCTCAATGAATTTGTAAAAGATGGTACAAGTCAAAACACAAGCTGTCTGTATATTAAAGAAAGCTTAATCTTGTAATTTATTTTAAAAATTATTGTCAGAAGAGTTTAGCTTTTTCATCTCTTGCTTTATTAAATGTTTTGATATGATATGTTTGCGCAGTGATGCATCAGTATATTAATGGAAAATATTTGCATACACCCAAGCATGCAATGAACACACACACACAGAAAGAAGAAATAATATCTTGGTGCAAAGGGGTTATGAGCTATATATTTGGCAGCTTGCTTTTGTTTGAGTAAGTGATTTTTTTGGGGGCTGAATGGGGTTTTTTGCAAAGAAGAATAGTTTCACCAACTTTTCTCGTTGCTGTTTGTTTTTATAGACGTGTCCTGGTTGCTGCATGTGAAAAGCGAAGTTTCTTAGTATTTGATCCATTTAATGGAAAACTGGTGCAGACTAAAAATGGAGCCCATATGAATTGCGTGAACTGTGTTAAGTGAGTAGAATCAGCATTAATATTACTATTATCATCTTTTACTTCTGTAGACTTTAATTAACTTGCAACATGTTGTCATACAATGTGTCTTATATTGGTTTATTTCTGTTGTAACCAAACCTCATTTATTATGTACTATTTCGCTCTTTGTCAGTTATTTGTAACACTAATAATATCAAAATGGTCTTTTCCCTGATTTTTCCAATATCCCATCTTTTAAAACTGACTTCTTCTAAAGCTCCTGTGTATTGAATGTAATTGAAATGTTTTCATGAAAAATGAAGAATTAGTAACTTTTTATACATACAATCCATTTATAAATGTAATTCCTAGCATAGACATATTTTATCCCCTTGAGGAGTTTTTGGCTGTGTATATTTTTTGCTTTGTAGCAGTTTATTGCATATCTACTGCTTCCCTTGAACCTTGTTTAGCATGTTTTTTTGAGAAGTGTTCTGATATTATGAAATCAGTCACTTAAGGTTTTCATAACGACGCTTTTACTTTTTGTTCTCATGGTTTACTTAAGAGAGGAGTCGTAAACAAACATTTTGTATGGTAACATCCGGACAATTAGAATAGCTTCCCTTTTACGCTCAAGAAATTAAGCTGAAAGCAGAACATCAGGTAATGTGTCAGTGGAGGTTTGTTCCCCTTGTTATTCAGTCAGCAGCCATCCTCTTCTGCTCATCATGCCATGCTTTCTGTCGTCTGTAGGTTTCTAGACACACGAACGTTCGCTACGTGTTCGGATGACAACACTGTGGCACTCTGGGACTTGCGATTCCTGGGCAGCAAAGTGCGCTCGCTCCATGGTCACTCTTACTGGGTCAAAAACATTGAGTATGCTGCTTCACGGGGCCTGCTAGTGACCTCAGGTTTTGACGGCACGATCTACACTTGGGATATCAACAAGTGAGCTCAGTTTTTACCATACTGATGTTATGAAATTTTACAGATATTATAAATATACGTTTAAGATGCAATGTGAGTGACAATTACATTTCATAACATATCAATAGAGAGAAATCTACTTTGGATGCAGGTGTTAAGCAGAACTAAAGTGGGGTCTGCAGTGCACGGACCTCCGAATTCTCTGGCTAGCATGACAACGCTTTCTTCGTTTGTTTCTCAGCCTCACAGTCGGAACTCAGTAAAAATGTTAGATGGCACTGACATTTATAATTCCATGGTTTGTCCTGTGGCAGCTACTCTAACGAGGATGGGTGTCGGCGTGTTTTTTACACGGACGGTTTGATGCGGTCAAAGTTGACACACGACGACTCCAAGCTAGTGGTGGCCACAGCCGATGGCTACCTCATCATCATCCACAACCTTGACCTGGAGCATCTGGATACAGACACTGCCGACTTCAAACTGCACTTCACTGAGTCCATGCAGGAGACCGGCACCTCCATCATCGACTCCAACATCAAGCGAATGTTTGAGCGATCGCGTAACCGCGTGGAGCTGCTGTCGGATTTTCCCAAGGGAGACAAGGCGTTGGTCATTACCTCGCTACAGGTAAGGCGTGAGAGTAGACAGAAGTGACCTTTGACTTTGCCAGGACTGCACCGAACACGTTTTGATGTCAGTTATAATACAGAAAAATTATATAACATAGAAAATAAGAAAAAGCTTTCTTTTTCTCTTAACTTTTCGATTTTACGAAAGATATGGCAGTTGGAACGGAGAGAAGGGAAGTAAGCTGAACAAGAGAGAGATGTGTTTGTGAGGAAAGGAGAAAAAAGGGCGAGAAGAGAGGGGGAGTAGAGGTGACTGTGAGCTAAATATCTATACATACATTTATAGAACATGTATGGCATGCTATGTTGCATTTTTCTTGTAGTTCTTTTGTTGGTGTAGGTGCATCCGCAGGGATGGTGCGTATCTTCACGTAATACAAGTTCTGACGAGTCTTCAGAGGTGAGCTTTTCGCTGTTAGCTTTGAAACTTGTTCTTCGATATTCATACAGGTTTTATGGAAGAATAGATAGGTTCACAGCGTAAGATCGTTCACATGACCCATCGCTTCTCGTTTTTCAAGAGCATATAGAAGCAGGGATCTAAGCAAACAGCGCATTTACACGCGCGCACACATGCACACAAGAGACATTGACACATTCATAAACATATGCTCTGCATGTGCGCTCTCTCTTTCTTACACACGCACGCACACACTGAGTATTCTAATTGATCACTTGAATTTCTTCAGTGGACGTGCGTGCACGACATAAGTGAAGACCCTCAGTCTCCAAGCTTCCTATCCAACACCAGAAGAAGCCGTCGTCACCTAACCCCCATGTCCGCTCCGGAAAGGCAGCAGCCAGAGAGAGTAGACAGGGGCCGGCCAGGTCAGGTGGAGCAAGACGTCAGCCTGGTTCACGAAAGACTAGTGGAGCCACAGCAGAGTGAAGAATCGGGAGTCCAGACAATGTAGGAGGGGCGAAGGGGGCCAAGGCCAGCAGGACCATTCTAGTTCTCTTCATCATCGTCTGCACGAAGACCTGGACGATGAGAGTGCCGCTGCCGCCGTTGAGGAACCGGGCCCTAGTCCGCGGCGGCGGCGGCGGCGTCGGTGGCGAGTGTTTCGGTTGCGGCTGTCGTCCGGAGATGCTGTATCCTTGTCGGATGCGTCGTCGTCGGCAGAGCAGTACAGCACTGTGTCCACGACAACCTCCGCCCCGCTAGGCAGCAGCAGCAGGGAAGCAGTTGGACGGTCCCGGGCCAGCAGCGACACGGACGCCTTCATCCTGCGGCTTCTGCGGCAAGCAGCGCTGATGGTGGAAAGCAGCACGGCGCTGCGCCACGTCGAGCCTGCGCGTCTGCTGCAGCAGCCGCCGCGTAGTTACAGCGTACACGTGCCGCGGCCGCGCCTGCAGTTCTTCCAGCAGGAGCCCAACGTGGGTCGCGGCTACATCAAGGAGCAGTGCTTCAGCGCCGACGGGCGGCTTGTCGTGTCGCCCTACGCTAACGGCCTGCGGCTGCTAGCCTTTGACGCGCGCTGCAGCGAGCTGTGCGACTGCCCACCCGTGGCGCCCGGACAGGCACGGCAACTCCACGAGATCAAAGCCTCTCCATGCACGCGCAGGTGGCCCTCACCACCCGCTTCTCCCCACCCAGTGCATGTTTGTCTCTGGGGGCCCTGGACGGCTCCGTAGCTTTCTTGCAGCCCTCTTTGTAGCTGGGATATGACGATGTGGGAGCGTGGAAGGGTCGAGAGAGAATAGTGACATGCACACCCATGGCGTTGCAAATTTCTGCTGAATATTTTTTTTTAATCCTCGCTTACGAGGATTATTAAACGTCAAGAATATTGTGAACAGTGTAACAGAGTAGACCTATCGTAATTTTTTTAATTAGGTGTAGCCTTTTGTGTTGAGTTATAAGAATAAATATTTATAGTCATGAAGTATAAAATTCCATGAAGAATTTGTTGTTTTTTTTTCTATTTGGCAGATATTTATTTAATATTTTAAAAGAGTGACTGGCAGTGCCAAAAGAAAAGGTTTTACTTGTATAAACATTTCTTAAACTTTGTTATTGATTATTTTTTGATGAAAGGCACAAAAACAGTTAGATTGATTATGTGGATGGGACACATGACTCGACATGTATTCCTGCTGCATGCCCTTTCATTCATAGTTGGCACCTGAAAGTGTCGTGAACTTAGTAGATTTTGTTTAACATTGATGAAAAACCATCACTGATTCCTCCGTGGTTTGAAATAACGCTGAAATTATGATAATTGTCGACGTAATAATTTATTATGAGAAATTATTTACCGATGGTGCTTTACCTGCTTTAATATGCCCACAGGAATAGTCCCGCTGAGCGAGCTAAAGTCAAAAATGTGTGGAATACGCTTTAACACTTTTATTGTTCACTGAAGTGTTTTAAACTTGGTCGTCAAATTCTTCTGTAAGTTTTCTGACAAATCATTTGCTTTCTTGCTGCTAAGACGCAAAAACCTATTTTATAAAGCGTGGGTTATTTATTATCTTCTTAAAATACTCTTGTGTGAAGATATCGAGCTGCCATATTGGTAGCCTTACCTTTGAAAAACCTGTTTATAAATTATATCTACAATCGGTGTCGGTTTGGATTTTATTGTACATAACAAAAAAGTACATTCTGTACTCTGGCTGGCTTTCTGGTGCAGTTTGTTAATGGCAAGTGAAAGATTATTTCACGAAACCGCAAACCTGGCAAAGTTGCTGCTCACAGTTTTGCAAGGGTTCTTGTTCATATACCGATCTGCTTATTGAATTAGTAGGATAGGGGGAATCTTATCTAAGTATAATGAAAGAATAGTATCTAACCTTTGACATTGTGAAACCCGTCTTGAGATGTGTTCGTCTCTCGAATGAGGAAAGAAGGAGGGAGATTTTCACAAAAGGAAGCTTTATGGTATTTGTAAAATGTAAGCAAATGAGCAGGTTAGTGTTATTGTGTTGTGTTGCCACTACAGCGTTATTGATAAAACAAAGATCAGACGTGAAGCTGAAGCGCGGTTACTTGATGATCACTTACAGACAGAGTTGCTCCGCTTGGTACAGGCCCGTGTATTCTGTGGATTTTGCAAGTCACTACATGCATTGGTCCTCAGGTGACTTTTGTGTCATCTGTAACCTCACAGGCTGTTACACCAGACTGTCACAAAATGTAGCGTCTCTCTGGGCCACAGACTGACTTTTTGCTGTGCTTTCTGTATACGCACCTGAAAACTTCTCACGTGTATGTGTTGGCATGCTCGTTTGTGAGTGGAAAGTTTGAAAAAAACACGCACATTGCCTGAAAGCTTTTTTGCGCTTGATGAATGAATGAGCTGTGTATGAGTGTTTTGTTTGAAAGCTGGTTATACCTGTAAGGTGCGCTGGTCACGAGCGAGACGTGCGCAACTGGACACCACGTATTTCAGCAACACAAGTCCTAAGTTTAATCCCATCTTGCCTTTCGTCCAAAATGTGCGATGGATCTGTGAATAAGAGGAGGAGCTACAGGTCTTGTTGATGGAAATAGGAGATGAATTATCAATTGAATGTCACCGAGATGCAAAAGAAGACCACATACCGTCCTTTCACCTCTGTGTGTGCATAATATTATTGCACCGCTATCTTTCGTCGCTCATAGCTATTTCATTTCGTCCATGTACACATGAGTTGGGTTTTTTTTTTTTGTAATTGTTAACTGTACCTGACAGCGTATTTGTCACATACCTTTTCGCTTGTTACAGAAAGATGTTTGAGGTGTGTCTTCCACAAACACATTCATTCCTTTCAAGACGGGCGCACAGGTATATAAAAATGTCCTGTTAATTATTTGGACAAATTGAACGGTTTTCACGATGAAGAGGCCTAGATGCAAATTGACACCTGTAGACGCAAGGTGAATAGTTCATGTTTAAGGACAGTTGTACAGTCGTCTGTGACTCAGTACAGAAAGATTTATTTCTTAGCTGATTACACTTTGTTGAAATATGTAGATTATATTATGGATCATGGCAGTGCGTAAGGCATGAGAAGAATAGCATTTTAATTTTGCGAAATGTTTACCAGCCCCAGCATGCAGTATGTAGAAGAATAGATAGTCGCTCTCACAATCCAGTCCAAGTATTTAGTGAGTGAACGGTGACCCTTTGTTCAGAATGTTTAATCCAGAGTGTGAACAAGATCTCATGTCAGCTGGTAGCTCAATTTCATGGACGAAAAGATGCTTGCATCGCATTTTATAATAATTTTGGAATATTTGAAGATTTAAAAGACAGTGGACTGACCAACACGAGGCACTTTATTCTTTCTGAAGGACGATTGAAATCACTGTTATGTTAGTGAGTTTTACAAAATGACAACAATGACAATGTTGTTTTTTTCACAGACATATTGAACGAGGACGTTGCACATTGTATATTGCATTGTTTGGCAATGTCTGAAGTTGGTTGTATCAATTTTCTTCCTGATCTCGGTTTTTATTTAGCGGAGAGTTTATCACCCACGGAAATAATTCCTGGTGTAACAAAACAAATTTTTTTAAAGCTGATTTCGTAAAGACAAGTAAAACACATACTTTTAGCACGAAATATATTCATCAGTTCTTAATCTAGAAATGCAAATTAAAAGTTTATCCCGCTATGGCTTATTTACCTTTCTAACTTTTACACAATAAATTAATTAAAATTCCAGCTACCCTCTCGTCAGTTTGGTCGCAGAAAAACTTACAAAAAGATTGGGAAGATTTGTGTCGGCGATCGCTCTAGCGATGTCAAAGAACATCAGTTGACTGTTTCACATAAGTAAATTATATATATACACGTATGAAACTGAAAGCCCGAGTGAGATGCGTGCTGTAGTAAGAAATTTCCTACATGAACTTTACAAAATAAAAGCTAGTTGAAGTGAATCATTATCATCTGTTGTCTTTTATTTAAGCGTGAAAAGAAGTGATCGCATTTTGAGACGGACGGTAGACGAGCTTTTATATATTTTCCTTTGCTCGTCTGTTTTGCCTGTTTCATCCAGGCACAGAAGACAGAAGATGGCTATATTTACAATATTCCGAAATGAGCCGTTAGGGTGAATAAAATTGTCATCAATGGATAGTATATAAAATGTGGATCGTAATGACAGGTAAACAACATTGAGATACAATCTGTTCTGCTAGACGTATAAAAAGATCTTTCATCATGTATGCACAAATCCAAGATCATTAGTGTCAAAAATGCTGGAAAAAGCTACATCGACCTATATTTCCAGACTAATAACATGTCAACATTTAATGACTTTTTCAGAGATTAGTTTATGTTATCAGCTGCACTAAAACGTTGATAAAATATATTTTAGGGGTTTCGAAACACTGCTACAACAGAAGACGTAGCACAGACAAATAAAGACATTTGAGGGAGGAGAGTTAGTCTTTTCACGATTCTTTTGTGATAGGTTTATGGCTGGGGTAGAAAAATATAAACCACGCTCGCATAGCCACAACCGGTATTGCTGGTGGCGGTTGCCACTTTCAATAAATAGACGTTACATATAAATATATGAGCACTCAAACATTTGTGTAGATGTGTGTAAAAGGCCACCAAGTCACACGATCACTTTCTATCAGGATCAGATAAATTAGTTAAAAATCATCGTCCTTTCTGCTGCTAAACACATTCAACTTGGTTCAGATTCTTCTTCCTCGACTCTTGGGAGAAAAAAACACGAAAACGGTGTTGTTTATGTGGAGTGGGAGTTGTATCTCTGCTACGTGAAAATTACGTCATGGGCACGTGAACTGCTGTCACTCCGGTAGTCCGAGCGCGTGCACGCGCAGGTGCTTGTTGAGGTGGTCCTTGCGCGTGAAGGCCTTGCAGCACGTGCCGCACACGTAGGGCCGCTCGCCGGAGTGGATGCGTCGGTGCCGCGTCAGCTCCTCGTTGCGAACAAACGTCTTGCAGCAGCCTGGCTCCGAACACGGGTACGGCCGCTCACCTGGGCACAGAAAGAGAATAAATAAACAAACTGAAACAAATAAGTGAATAAATGCACGAATATAGTAGAACATTACATTACAACGGTGAATTGCAGAAAGGCGGTGCACCGTTATGTCTGGTCTTGCACCGTGAGGCCTGTCCTGGTTTTCACTGGGATGGCAACGTCATCGTCCTGCATCATGCCCGGCCCTCCCATCCATTCCACCGTACGTTCAAAGGAGCGACCAGCAAACACTTAAACTGGAACGGAAACATTCCGAAGTATCATCCGAAATAAAGGAAAGAAGCAGTCTCCACCCATCGACCTTTTCACGACGACAGGACAGAGACGATGTCAAAGACCGTGCACACGCGGTGGCGCAAGGGTATGAGGCCAGACGCAGGCCCGACCTCATTTCTCTCTCGGACTCAATTTGAAAACAAACATTTTTTGATCGTGACCTGACGCATCAAGCAGTGCTGAATGTGAATGAGAACTGCAAACAGGTGTGGATAGCTGTCGCACGTGTCAAGAGGACTGTAAGAGTGCTGCTTGACATTCTGCAGGCCAACCCCTTTCATGCTGTAATGATATTGATATTGTGTGTGTGTTCGCAAGGTTCGGACGCTCATCTCATTCTTCTTGCCTGTGGGCTGGATGGGATGGGAGAACGACCGTGGCAAAACATGATTACTGCAAATGTTTGATTGAAATACTGGGGATCCTTCAAGTCAGCTGACTGATTATACTTTGAACTTTCTACGGACGCTGTGTGCGCGCACGCACACACACACACGCACAAATGAACGTAGGTCTATAATTTTGCCATATAGTGTTCTACGATTTAAGGACACACAAAAACCAAAAGACAAAGTTTCAATGCCATAAGCGGAATCTTTTCGTAATCAAGAACATCTTGGTTGATCTGTTGTCCCTCACCCTCCCTCATTCTACTTTATTCTTTTTTCCTCCCTTCGGGCGTGAGGTAGTGATCCAATTTCCGCTCGCAGCCTAGCATGGCGTCCTTTATAACAGACAGGCACAGGCTTTTGTGACAAACCGTGTGAACGAGACCCAACAAATACTTACAGGCTAAACATAGACATCTGTGAAAACTCTCTCTTGCATGCATGATGCACACACGCACTTACATCAAGACGATAAATCACCCTAGATAGAGAGAAAACTGTCTTAAATCTCTTTTACACTTATTCATACAAAATGCATCCAAACACACCCAAAGACACAGACACACACACATTAATGCAAGAAAGTCCATCCCAGCCTAGTATTCCTTCGTAACCTCGTGCGTGTGACCCTTCCCCAGGTGAGGAGATCTCGCGAGTGAATAACAAATTTCATTTTAACCGCAGAAAAAAGCGAGCCTTGCCCTCTTGTATTTGCCCAGCGTTTATAGCAGACAAATGAAGCGCCGAGCTGAAAACAAACTGAAAAACCGGTCTCTTGCAATATTCATTGATCTCATACCTCCCGACATCGCCACCCGTCTATCCCCACCCGCCCTCTTCTGACGAAGGTTGGTAGAAATCCTGACCAGGCGGGTTCGGGTTCTCGTGCGTGTCCTCGGGTACTGTTACTAAATATAGACCGCCTCTACAAGATGTCGGGGGACTGACCAGTGTGTTTGACAAGCCTGTCGGGTGGTTTTGCCATAACTCCCCGAAGATTATTTTCGTAACCATGCACAGGGATATGCTGAGCGTTTGTTGTCCTTATTAGGAGAGAGGAGAGGCGGATCGTCTGAGTGGGAGTGAATGTCTTTAGAACTGGATGTACCCGGGTATGTCGAATGCAGACATCAAAGCCTGGCTTGCATTGTAAACATATCAATGATGGATGGGGTGGTTATTTTTTTTAAAAAAGATTGCGGCTGTTATCATCCGGCGGCGGGGGTTGGGTAATGTGGGGTGTTGTTGGATGGGAGGGAGAGAAGAACACCAGACAATTACCTATACTATAATTATTATTTTCGGCAAGCCCCTTTCCCTCTATCATTCTCCATGAATAGGTGGTAAGTCTAGGTAAGAAACAACAGCATCTTGACTATTTTAAGATCATATAAAGTCAGTATTCTTTAATATCTGTAGGTCGTTTGCTGCATTGCCAAATCTTCCGTAGCTTGCAAAATTTAGTTTGCTAAGAAGGTTTCAGTTTAATGGTTTCAACAATCTCCCTCTAACTCTTTACTTCTCTCTTTTTCATACATTCTCTCTCTCTCTCTTCCCTCCTAAGGCAGTAGTGATGAAGGTAAATGGTTGCCTGGGGGCAACATGGATATTTCAAGGATAAATGCTTTGTTTCCAAAGTTGTATAGTGGTGTTCAGACCCTAGATGTTGCTCTGTCCTGGGGTCGTAGTTATAAAGCCGTGACAAAGGTGCCCTGGGGTTAAAGAAAAAATATGAAGTATCCGCGGGATTTGACACCGCTTTATAACTTCGGAAACAAGATGCTTTTCCTTGAGGTCTCCATTTTACCCTGGGAAATGACATACTCTTGTTTCATAACTAAAACTCCTAGACACTCGCTCCCTCCATCACTCACTTGTTACACTTCCAACAGTCTGCATCAATCATGATTATTTCTTTGAAGGCTCCACACTTCGCGAGGAGTTTCTGTTCAACGTTTACAATGTCTCCAAGATTTCTGTGTTTATGTAAGCACAGACTACACAACTTATCCACAGGTGATTAATGCCGAGCTTAACAATTTCTCCTTTTTTAACGACATTAACTGTTTGTTTCTAATTGAGTCCAGTCAAGAGGTGTTGATGGATGGTTCTGGTCCGATCATCCGAGGGTGAAGATAGATTTTCTATTCTGTAATTTTTATCCAGAAAAAAAAGGTAAAAAAAAAATTTAACCCTACACACAGAACATGTGGAGGATGAATCACATCATATCGGCTTTACCTAGCTTATTTTTTCTAAACTAATTCCAGGAAGGAAAGACGAACAGAAGTTTAAAAATAAACTCGCGCATGATGTCATCGCGCCTGCACGTCAAGTGCGGCTGCTGCACCCACACCTGTTAGTTAATCACCTGGCGAGACTGTTAGAAAACCTGTTACTGTAGCGAAGAAGACAAGTTCTTGACAGACAGGTATCCAGGTATCCCGCATGCTCAGACATTGCTGTCCCGCTCACATTCACATTATTATAATACATCAAGAATACCTGCGCCTATCTACTTGTCCAAGTGCAAAGAGGGAGAGAAACTACAGTAAACATGTTTACAATCGCCACAGGAGAACGGGAGGATCAATGATCATGGTGGGGGGACATTTAAATGATCAAGGGAGGAAGGGTGGGGAGAGGGTGGGAGGAATCGCTAGTGTCCTGATTGCCTCCCAGCAAAACCCACTTTGGAAGTTGATGATTAGTACGGTGAGAGGAAAAACTGTTGGTGAGAACAGTTGAGTGTGAGAAGAGAGCAGTGAGGGGTAGAATGACTGAGTCAGTGAGTGAGAGATGAACGCTAGTCATGCGGCACAGGGCGCGGTCTTGCTCTTGTCGCGCGTGTCAAAGCGGGTACACCAGTCCACCCGACGTTTATTCCAAGAGGAAGTCATGCGTACTTGTCAAGGTTGACCTGCTGTGGAAGTTAGACATTATACATGTATATATATCCTTTTCAATACAAACGCAGATTTTTTTAAAAGATAGAGCATGGTGTCAAGGAAGACAGCAAAACTCTGGAACATAGAACATCAGATCCGTGTCCAAATGAGATTAGTAATGAGACTACCAATGTGATCAACAATAACAGTTTCCTTGTAAAGTGAATATATTTTTATTGTTAAATGTCGTTCTAGCGGTCGGTTGTTCAATCAGATCTTCCTGAGATATTATATTCGTCTTTCTCTTTTCTTTCCCGTAGAGAATTGTAGGATTGTAAAATAGAATATGTTTTTCCTATGACTTTGATTTTTCATTTCTTCGAAAATAATCTGTTGTTTTGAGTGAATGAGAGTGGGTGTGAGTGGAAGTGTAGAAAAACATGCTGTAAGTTTAAAAGCCTTTTAATGACTGACTTGTGGCAATGGGCGGTCACCGTGTGTGAACTGAGCCGGCGTTTGTGTCTTATTCAACTCACAATATAATTCACTTCACTTTGTCCCTTTTTTCGGAGCTTAGAGGACATTGAAGTAGTCCTGGGAAAGCCTTCATATCAAGATTCGTCGTTGGGATTAATGTTTTGGGCAGAGCCTTTATGCCAGTGTGCTTCCACTCACAACTTACGTAAACAGGACTAGACGAGGGACAAAGGTAGCGGGCTGTTGACATCTCGCGCCTGGGAATACAGGGGCCAGACCCTTCACAGCCAGCTACACTCCTGTCAGTCTTTGTCTGCACGTGTAGGTGTGTGTGTGCATGTGTGTGTGTGTGTGTATGTGTGTGCATGTTTGTGTGTGTGCATGTGTCTGCATATGTGTGTGTGTGTGTGTGTGTGTGCATGTATGCTTGTGTGTGTGTGTCTGTATGTGTGTGTGCAGGGCGCGTGGGCGTGAATGAGAGAAAGATATAAAAGAGAGAAGTAAATAATAAATAACAAGATAAAAGTGTTTTTGAGAAGACATTTTTTAGGTCTTTAGCTTGTCAAAACAATCTTTGTTACACGCAAAAGCAAAACGATGTAAATCTTTGAAGAAACAGAACATGTAAACAAATATTAAAATATAAACATAACAGAAAATTAATTCTGCGGAAAATTCTGCAATTCGCAATGTGTATAAGTCAGCTAGAGAGCGGGTGAGTGGCTAAATATCTAAAAGATCCTCAAAATCGAATACAATCGATGGCATTCATTAGCAATATTTTTAAATAACTTGGATCATATCTTGCACTAAAGAATATTAAAAACAAAACTTTTAAAATATTTTAAACACTTCGCCTCATGCAGTCGTATATAAATGTAGAGTGACTTAGCAGACAAGTGATTTAACACATGTGTGTGTGTGTGTTTGTTTGTTTGTTTGTTTGTTTGTTTTTGTGGTTTTTTTGTTTGTTTGTTTGTTTGTTGTTTTTTTTTTCCTTTTGCAAGACGGCTTTCCAATAAGTTAAGATATTTCTGTTGACTGACAGTTGTCCCTAACCCATTACATATTGCAGCCAGTGTGGTGCTGATCGTGAGGGTATATTGAAGTCTGGGTCAGTCTACGGGGTATTAATTAATTCCCAGTACACGCAACTGAACATTCCAGAAGAAGGGTGCAGAAGCTAGAGACATGTAGACTTATTTTATCAATATTACACTTCACTGTAACAACGAAACACGCAAGTGATTATAATTGTTGTGCTTGAAGTCTACACGAACAGACCTCCCCTGCCCTTAACAATCCAAACCTATCTCTGCTCTGAGTTGTATTTGAAGTCTTACCCCTGTATCCTACCCCACTAACCTCTACCCAACCTGGAGTCCTAGCTACTGTTACAAACTACTGGCTGGAATTTCAATTGTCTTTTAATATCAATAATCATGAACCCACTCTCTGATGGAAACCTAAATTGGCGCTCAAGCTGTGCACCACGGTTACTCTCAAACTTACAGATAAGATCGTGGACATTTGTATGGATTTGAAATATACTCTGAGTTATGTAAAGACAAAATTACAATAGCTTGTAACCGTGTGAAAAACTGAGAATTGTAAAAGTCGTTATGATGTCTAGGGACTACACATAGAGTCCAAACTCCTCCTTACATGCAACATGTTCTCATGAAAGATAAATGAACGGGGTCCCATGAAGTTTTGGAGTCGCTGGTGTGATTGCACTGTCTACATAGCCAAGTATGTTATTAATGTTAGCCCTACACACTTCGAAACATCAACTAGATGTCATCTTAAGTCTGCGTCTGCATATTTTGTTTATATAATCAGAAATTTCGCGAGCACTTCCGACATACTTGAATTCATTTCGGCTGGTGTCAAGATTTTTCATTGGAGTAGACTTTATCCAGATGGCTAGCACTCGCAGCAAAATATAAATTTCTTGGAAACTGGTTCGGATGAAAATTTGTATATTTCGGATGAAAACAGATTTTCTGAAGTATTTGATGATTACTTGTGAAATTTCTCATAACTGTTCCCAGCCAAATATTTCGTATTCAGATCATCTCATAAACTGCACAAAACATTGCATGTTCTGTAGACAAACCTCTAAAAAAAAAATTTCCAGTTCACATTTTGGGGAGAAAAAATTACAACAGAATCATTTGTTCTCTTGAAATTATTTTTTTCCCTTTACATCATGTTAACTGGGGTCTTCGGCAAGACCTGTGCTTGCGGCGGCCGTAAAGCAAATTACGGAGAGAGTGGACTTGCAGTGGACTTGCAGATAGAAACATCAGAAGGCTTGAATGCCTCAAACTTGGTGAATGCCTCAAAAAGGCCTCAGTGAAGAGAACACTTTTCGCAGACCAAGAAGAGCAGCAAAAAAAAAACAAAAACAACAAAAAACAAAAAAAAATTACCGATTTTATCCATTCTCTGACTAGAACAATGGTGTTGATGGGATCATTTGCAGCTTTGATTCCAGATTATTATGATGTGATTATAATAATTATAATAATTATTGACAAAATGAACAAGAAGCCTAAGGGACAGAAAAAGGTAAAATCCCCGACATAGTGTTCGGACGTAAAAATGAATAAAAAAAACCAACCAGTGTGAGTGCGGAGGTGTCCAAGCAGCTGTCCTCGGTTACTACAGGTCACGTGACACAAAGGGCAGGGGTAGGTCTTCTGTCGAGGTCGCTTTCGCTTGACGAGCGGTCGTCTACTCTCCCTCCCGGGGTCCTTCGTGTCATTGTCTGCTGCTGGGATCAGCTTGACAAGCTCCTCTCTAGCCTCCCCTTTCTCCAGGCAAACATCATGAGAGTCTACACCAGGAGGGTCGCCGTGGCCCAGGGAGTGGTCACCCTTGATCTCGTAGTCTCCCCTGGTCAACGTCTTTGAGCCTGGATGCTTCCCCGGGCTGTCCACACAGGAGAAACTACAGACGGCCGGCTCCACACTCAGCTGCTGGTGAAGCCCAGCTGAACAAACATTTTGGTGAGCTTCCGCCGATCCACAATCTTCCTGCTTCCTGCACACATCTAGAAACCAGATCGAACCCTGTCTCTAGCATGTCCAACATGGAGCTTCTGGTGACGTCATGTGACTTCTGTCTGTCGTTATAGTGCTCTCCCCTAGAATCTTGAGATAATCCATAGATGTTACTCCTGTCTGAGGTCTTCTGGTTTGCAGGGCCTGGCCAGGTGTGGACACCAGATCCATCCCGCAGCAACGACGTTGCTGTCGCCGCCATACTGGACCGCAGCTAACGACTTCGTCTCGATGACCGTCATCTTCCCTCTGTAGATCACGTGGCCGTTGTTGGGCGACGGACAGCTGTGGCTGGAGGAGCGGTCACTCTCCTCGTCCTGGGCCTGCGTGCTGTTATGGAAAGCGTTGTAGCCTACGGGTTCAGAGCAGTAGCCAGCATCTGGATACCTCAGGCCCCCAGATGTTCTCGCCTCCAGGATGGTCCACCACCTGTCCAGTTCGACCCGCTCTGGTGAGCCGGGGGTTAATTTCGAGCTGAGTTCCACGGGGAGAACTGTTGTCTGGTGCGCGCGTTGTCTGTTGCGTTTGCTCTCAACTCGGAGCTTTCCCACCGCATCTTATCATCTCCATCACTTGTGTACTCTGGACTACATGGGCAGAGCTGGTACTGCCGCAGGGATGGTTTCTCCGAACCGTTCTCAACGACCGTGCGGACAGGGGGTTTCAGTACGTGATAGGTACGTTCCGGCGAAGTAGTTCTGCTGAACGGTGTTAAGCTCAGCTTTAGCTCGTCCACCGAGAACGAGACACCTCGGACGCAGAAATATTTCGATGGAGGTTCGCTCGGCGTCGACTGTGAGATGACTTGAGTATGGAAGCCCACGGTGCAAGACCCCAAAGCAGGTTCAGGACCCAACACACCTCCTGGATAAGAAGCAAGAGATTGGCAGCCACGACTCAGACATTCCGCACTGGAGTTCACTGACAGTTTCTCTGTTCCTGTTGTCTCCAGCAACATAGGAGCTGCCGTGAGTTCGTTTTTTGAACGGAACAAGTTCATTGGAAAGTTTCCGGGGCCCGCAATCTAAGTTTGTCTGAGAGCAATCACCGCGGGCGATGTCTTTATCTCCTTCACTAGCATTTGTCGAAACGTCTTCCCTCACATCTGTTTTGTGTCTTCGAGGTTTGCTCAGATCCAGTACTTCGTCGTTTGCCTCCTTCTCGACGGGTAACTCATCCGTAAATGGTTCACAGGAAATCCTCTGGCTTGCTGCTAACATCCTTGGAAAGCATCCTTTCCCATCGCGAATGATGACAGTGGGAGAAAACACTTTTGGCATCCCTTGCCTGACTCGCACGGTCTCCATACTTCCGTTTAGTAGTGGAATGAACCTGTCTACACGATCTCAGTAAATCTCCTCCCTTCTCGTCTCCTAGCAGTGAACGCGTTCACACGATGTCCAATGTTTGTCCAACACAGTTGGTCACCGAGCCAAGTTCATCCCAAACCCTTCGTTTTTTGTTCTGTGACTGTGGTCTCCGAAAAGAAAAATGATTTTCATGAACAGTTGAATGACAGCCGGCAACTGGAATATTCCGAGTTTGAGGAATCATGTCATCCTGAGAGAAGCAAATCTTTTTCCGGGGCCTGTTGAAGGGGACTGCAATCCTTACAGGTGGAAAGGGAAATAAAATTATCTTCACCCGGGTTAGCCTACCTATGACGCGCATGAAAACTGACGCTCCCATTGGTTGTGGTGGTCGACAACCTGCGTACCCACTACCTCTACCCGCCCACTGCTCGCTCACCTACCCGGTAACGGAGGACAGAGTGGGCGTGAGGCCGAGGGGGCTGTGAGCGACACCCCTTCCCCCAACATTCACACCAACACAACACCTCACCCGTCCACAACCCTATCGGGGCTTGTTTTTTTCCCAGCCGGTGTATGGTAGGTAAGAAGGTTTTAAAAGGTGGTGTATGTGTATCACATCTGACCTCTTCTCTACTGGTGTTGGTGTCTTCGATGTTGGTGTTCGAATGTTTTGGTCTGTAGAGCTGCTGCTGCTGCTGCTGTGTCATCGCATTCGACTGAACGACTGTAACAACCCTTCGAGAAATAACGATACATAATGAATTTATTTTTTAATTGACGTTTGAGTCGCCGTCTTGGTGTAACAGGTCGTTAGTTTTGTATCAAAGAAACTTATTTCTGTCAAAATCGACAGCTTTGTGTCAGACAGAATACTTGTTTGTAGAGTTGTTTGTGTGTTGATAGACAGTTGTTTGCTGTAGAGAAAATACGAACGTGAATAACAGTTAATTTGGTTTGGTTTAATATTTATGTCGTGAGGCATCCATCCAAGTTGGTTTCACCTCTGTACTAAACAAATAATAAAAGCACAAGGAAAAAATATTTAAAAAACACTAGCTAAAATGATCAGCTGTCATACACTAAACACACCTCACTGTTAAGACAGTAAAACAACAAACTTCTATATATATATAATGAACAAGAGCAGAATAAGAAAATCTAATGTAAAGATATATTCGACTAATTAAAAACAATATGCAAAATTATGTTAATAAAAGTAATATGGAAGAATGCGGTACAATTTCCCTACTCGTCCTGTACCTGTTGCAAAATGTGTTGTGTTCGATACCCAGCAGCAGACTGGATCGAGAGGAAAGAGCTCAAAACGTTTGTTTTGTTGTGTTATGCCGTCTGAAAATGTCCAGGATCTGTGCTGTTGTTAAGCATTACCACCACCACCTCACCACCACCACCACCACCACCACCACCACCACCACCACCACCACAACCAATATAACTTTATGGTATTTAATTTGACGACAACAAGACGATGACAATTTTATATTAAAAAATCCATTGAGTGATGTTATTTCCCCTAGAGGAAACTTTGAAACGAATTCATTTAATGTAACAACCTAATACAGCCAAACATATAAAGTTAAAAAAAAAAGAAAACGGGTATCTAATGCCACTTAAAGTAGGCGGGAACCTCGGCGCAGCAGTATTTGGTACCCGGTGAGTTATATTTATTTCCATAACTTGTTCTGGCGGGTGTCGGCAATAGGGGTAGCTAGGCGGAGGTTCACAGTCTGTTTGTGTAGGTCTTAGCCTACATGGGCCTGGCGACAGGTCGTACACAGCCGGCTGGCTTCATGAAACATTTGACTACAAAAGGTAAGACGAAAGGTAAGACTTCCACATTGATGTGAACTGATGTCAAGAGAAATTACTGGACAAGACTAGCGGAGTGTTGTTATATATATATCTCTAAATGAACCTGATGTATGTGAAATGTGGTTGATACCCCTGTCCATGTATACTGATGCTACTCTGCATGTGAAATGTTTTGATTCATCATATAGGTATTAGGGAGTGGTAATAACGTGTGAGTATGTATGTAGGATAGGGATGAGAGGAGACGAGAGGAATATAAATGGATAGGTGAGTGGGTGTGCGAGAGGGACTGCTTGCTATACAGTGTATACAGATAACCCGTATGTCCGATAGGAACCAGAGGGATATGAATAGACAGGTGACTGGAAGAGTGAGAAATAGCTTCTATATGCTCACCCTGAAAAGTGACGTAGGCTGAAATGGTCTTAAGTCAAAAAAATGTTTGAGTCTGAGTTCTCACACACACACTCACACAAATGATCAGAGCGTCTACCAGTTCTAGACTAACACGCGATGGTAGAAAGTGGAGCGAGTTGCTCACCAAGCTGCACCCTCGTGCTCACTTCAGGGCCTAGGAGGCTAGACCATCTGCGATGGCCGTGTATTCAACAGATCTTTCTTTTTCTTTTCTTATTTTCTTTTCAAGTAAATGCTTCCGCCCTGTTTCACTGCAGATATTCTAAGCTGTTCGTTTTTCAGTGTGCTATAAGCTGTCCGCCGGGCCTAGCTGCTCACCTTCCATCCTTCCACAGGTGAGGCGAGCAGGTGAGTCTAGCGGCCTTGGTGACGACATCAAAGCTGCGAGAAGCCAAGTGTACTCCGCCAGGACCGTGTATGGGACTCGCCGTGTATAGGGCTGGCTATCGTCTGCGTCTCGCCTCGACATTTATCTTGAAATGATAGTGCAGTGTGCAGGCGGTCTTTTGTTATTATTAGTAAAGGTTTGACCCTCCCTTTCCTCAAATAACCCACACCTTCTCGCACCTGGTAATTAAACGATAGAACTTTGAAGGGGTGGGTGGTTGGGGCAGGGGGACTAGCGGTGGAGTGGGTGCCGTGGAGGTGTCCGCTGTTTACCCGGGCTATCAGGTGCACTGACACCAAGGCGTCCTCTCAGGTAAACTTGTGGTCCCTATGCACGCCCCAGGTAACCTTTCTTCACATTATGCACGGCTGTATTGCCGCCTTGTTCCTGTACAATTCTGGTAGAATGGTGGAGCACTGATACCCTTTTACACTTTGTGAAGTCGCTTACATGTCAAACAATTTTAATTCTCCCCTTCAAGAAAAGCAAGCATGAGTGCACACACACACACACGCGAGCACACAATCGTACACGCACACGTACGTTTATTATTTATTTATTCATCATTCTGGAAAGCCATTTAGTCTTGGAGAATTATCGAACTATGGCATCCTTTTCCTGCGTTCAGAGGAAGACTTGTTGATTTTCTCCTGACGGAGAAACTGTTTTCTCCAAAGGAGGAAGACTATTATAAATTAGATAACTTTTAACAAGTGTTCAGCATCAGTTGTGTTCTTTGTCTTGCTGTATAGAACAGTTGATAAAAGAATGAGAGGACAGTACAGCAAATTTGTATCAACGATAACGGAGACAACAACGACGACGACGACGACGATGACGATGACGATGACTTTCACGGCGGAATCTCCAAGCGCACAACAATGCGTTAAAGAAGTGGACAAATGAACGGAACACCCTGCAGTCAAGACAAAGCCAAAGGTGGTGCAGGGTGGGGAATGGGAAGAGGTGGCGACAAGAAAGGACAAGTCACCAGCACCCGAGTTCAAAGAGAAACAGGTGCAAGAAATGCATTTTTAAACCCTGTCTTGAATGCTGGAACGAAAAGAGATACTCACTTAATTGAGTCAAAAAAATACAACATTCAAACGTTTTAAGCTTTCTACGGGGAACAGGAAATAGATCGACATATGCAGATGGGAGGGATCTCCTCCGGTAGCTAGGGTTACAGCTGGTCCAAAAGATATTGGGTAACACGGTGTATCCATCTTGCAGTCAGTACGAACACAGACACGGGGTGGAATAACAATGCGGGTGGCGTTGTCGTGGGGGCCCCTGGGAGTTGATCAAAAAGGCAGCGGGCAAGATCAAGAAATAATGAATCACAACAGTCTCCTGTCAGGACAGTACAAACGCAAAGCTTATATTAAACAGTCGGGTAAAGTCGGCATGGCTGATCCTGCGAAACTCAAGAAAGATGGAACTGCAAAGTGCACTGGAGGCAGGCTTTACAAGAAATCGAGGTCTCAGTGGTTCTGTCTTGGAAAGGTAGAGTACTACCCCAGGGGAATTTAAAGGCAGTAGAAGCATACCCAGATTGATTTGTGAGGCGATGTGAATGATCTCTGGTCATCAGTCATGTTCATCACATCCACGCTATAGCTAAGCTTCGTGTGTGATGGCAAAGACCAATGCAGCTGAAAGTCATGTGGATGTTGCTTGTCAGCCAGGTGAATGCCAGGACCAAAGCACTCTTTGTCCCCCGCTTTGCGTCTGCTTTCTTACAACTGCTGAACCTCTCACAATGTGCGATGTATAGATACCAGTGAGTGTATAGTCTTCTTCTCGGTCTGATGGTCCTCTTAATGAGGTTGTCGAAGCTTTTTCCACGTGAAAATAATATTTAATATATGTTTTGGGAGTACTCATCGGCTTAACTCTTGAAAGACTTTTTAAATCTTTTTTTTTTTAATACATGTTTTACAGGCATGAACGGGAGACAATTCTTACGACTCCAGCCTTCTTCAGCATCTGCGGAATTGTCTCCCCTGAATCACGTCTCCTTTGCATTAGTTTCGCCTGTGGATAAAATAATAAAAAAAACGTGATAAACTCTGAATCTTTGTGAATGTTTTTTGAACTTTCATGTGTGCTTGCGTGCCTGCGTGCGTGCCTGTAAGGACAACAGCCTTGAACAGCCACACACATGACTGATTATGAAGTTTTTAATAGCTTCTTATCGACAAATGACTCTCCTATCACCTTACACCCTCCCGTAATTCCCCTCCCCCCTTCCGGATATTTCTTACACCCTTCTCTGTCTTTGTCATCTTTATCGTCATCAGCCCGCAATCAACACGATCCTCTACGTCGTTCTAACGGTCTTCCTCCTTCCTGGAGTAATGATGCTGACTGCTGTTGCTGTGCTTGTTGTCGCGGGATATATATTTTGGATAATTGTTCTCCGCCTGCATGCGGGTTTGTTTGGACACACACACGTGTGTGTGGGGGGGGGGGGCATTCTGATGTCAACCCTATTGTGTAGGAAATCCGTTTTTATGGCAGGTTATTCTCTAAGACATCCCCTTCACCTCGCCTGACGGTGTATCAGAGTCGTTTGGAGGACAAAAGTGAATTGTCACAACCTCTACTGTAATGTTGATAGGCTGAGACAGCAGTAAGGCCATCCCCAGCAACTGGCTTTAGCTTGTCCAAATGGCTCATGATTTAGGACCCACACGTCCAGAGAACGGAGCCCCCACCCCCACCTCTTTTTTTAACCTTTAAACCCTGAAACTGCCGCTAAGAGCACACAGCTCGCTGGATGCAAATGAAAGCATTTTTCATCATGTCGTCATCTCCATAACGATAATGGTCACTGCACAAGTCCCGAGTGCGTTTGATGGCGGACATCACGTGTGCGCACGACGCTCGAAGGTAAAAATATTTTTTCCAGGAGCCGTCGATGGAAATAAGGCCGAAACGTGATCGCCATTACGTTCAAGGTGTCTGGCGCTGGAACAAGCGAGGACTGAAGGCTCAGCTGTGGGGCCGTAGGTGAGTGCATGTGTCGGACAGCCCTCCGCGTCGAGCGCCCACTGCTCGTAAATTTAATTTTTCTTGTCGTCGTGTGGTTCACAGATCACATCGCTCTTGCTAATTTTCCCGCCCCCTTTTGCCGACTTCCCATCAACATGTTGGCACCGAGTGCTGCTCACATGACGCAGGGGCAGCCCCCAGTCCGTAGATAGACACGAGATATGAGGTGGGGTGGGAGAGAGCGAGGAAGTCATTGAAAGAGTAATCTCCCCTGCATCTACCCGCCCCTCTCTCACTCTTTGACGGACACCCATGTCGATTACACGTCACGCTTTACCTGCTTCATCGCTGCCACACTTTTATGATCGTCAACGGTGTGCAGTCAACTGGCACGGGTACCGTCGCTGAGCTTCCACCCGCCCTCGTATTAGTGGCTCATCATGCAGGTGGGACATACAATACCCGACTTGCGACCTCTCTCCACCCGTGTTTCGGTGTAAAGACCTATATTTCCTCACCCCGTGTTGTCGTAAAGGGAGTGACGAAGATGAATCGCTCAATTGTTTGCCCTTTGCTGCCTGTTTCCGCCGGTTTAGAATGTAGAGTCATGTAACTTGCAGGGTAAGTCGAGTGTGGGTGTAAACAAACTCAGAAAGTGTCAATGATTTACTGTAAGTCCGTCACGATGCCTGACTTTATTCCTCGATCCATGAGAGCGGGATTGACTGATGTTTCATAAAAAGTGCCGGCCGCAGGAATACGCCGGAAATGACGTCACTACAAGAATGCATGTGCAAGAAAAAGTTAAAGTGAGGTGAGAGTAGAAGTTTGCAAGTTCCTGGCTTAGCTCGAGCTACTTTATGCATGAGGGGGGGTCACACGAGATGGGGAGGAGAGAGGCGGGATGAGGAGGAGGCGTGGTGTGTCGAGTGTTGCCAGCAGCAACCAGGTGTGTGCTGTTGTTTGTTTCAGCCTCCCTCTCCTCAGCAAGATTTATCTCCCTGCCGCCACTTGGCATAAGAGCGAACAGAGAGCGCATCCGCAGTTCGGCCTCCAACTCTGTTCTAATGAACATCTTTTGCCCACTTTACTCTTCCGTCTGTCTGCGTGTCTTCCTACCTTCATGTCTGCCTGCCTGTCTCCCGGCCTCCCTCCATGTCTCCGTCTCACTATCTCTGCCTCTCTTCATCTGTTTGCTTTCCTATCAATATTTACGTCTGTGACATAATCTGAGCATACGCCACACTTACTCCCAGTCATCTGTTGTCCTTAGCATCTTTCAGCGATGACAACGTGCAGAACAATAAACACGCGCTTCCTGCAAGACCTTGACTTTGTGACAAAGCTGACGTGCACGTGCACCACACATCACGCTGACGTCAGCGCGTGCATCACGTAGGCGACCGGCAGGCTTGCCCCCGGGGCAACGCCAGGGCACGGAAAATCCATTTCAGCCTGAGTGTCCTCCCACTTAGTGTCCTAATGGCACCGCGGTGTGTGTCTTCGCAGCTGGTCATCTAATGTACGGTACGCACGACGCTGCCACCGTGCTGCAACAGCAATTAACAGTCGTACGTTGTGGTGGAGGTCGTGGTTTGTATCCCAGGGTTTGGTCTTGTTTGTTTTACTGTTCATTGTTTGTGCTCATTGTTGTGTGTGTTTATTTTTAAAAAACCGGAGTACCTGTTCATTTCTGGTTATCATTCACACCATCTTAACGAACAACGTCTTTTTTTTTAGAAGATAAGCGACACGTGCTCTCGTGTCTCACAGACTTATCTATACACACACTGCTCTACATATTGTCCTATTTTCCAGCAACTGCAATGTAGACGACAGATATAAATATAAACCCAATGCAACTATTAAAAGAACGAATACGCATCCCGGTTACCATGACAGTTCTTGAAGATGACCGTGTCCTTTGCCATCTTTGTAGAAATACTAACATCACAGGTATTTTGGCACTGGGTTGACTGTTGCCTCGCGTTGCTTATATAGAAAACAAGTCATAAAAGTTTCCATCTTGTTTGCTTGAAAAGTGTGTCATCTCTTTCATCGTCTTCGCACATACACCGGAAGGGTCTATTGGTTAGTTGATAGGTTGGCCTCCATCCTTGGTGTCGTCTAGTTCTCTAGAAGCCCCTTTAAAGATCCGACTGAAATCCATCAAAAATGATTCTGAGATCCATCAGATATAAGGCACAGTTCCATCAGATACCCACCGGAGATTCACTAGAAGTTAATGGAGCTCACTGTCTTCGGTCTCCACCCGAAACCAATACAACGGTTTCCGTACAACGCACCTGTGGGTTTATATTTCAAGTAGCGGTACACGTGGCCGCTTGGTCCTCCGCTAGGAAGCTGAGCCGCATCTGCCCCACAGAATGTCAGTTAGTCACACCCCGGCAAGTACCAGGGCACCTTGAGCTGGAGCCTCCCCAACACCGCCAACCCCCGGACCGGGTCGTCGTAACGGGTCTTTGTTCCGCCAAACTTTGTGGAGAGGCTGGAAGTGTGAAAATGGGAGGCTAATGCATTAACTGCAGGCTGCAGAAAGGCTGATGAGGAGTAAACTTGCTCCACGCGGAGGAGGCTGGAAGCGCCCATCCAGCACCTGTACCTACCCACCGAGGAGCAGACCTGGTGCCGAGGGCTCACTCCCTGCCTCTGAAGGGAGAACTTGAAAGTACCAAGTGTGACGTATTCACGCCTGAGTGAAAGCCGGTCTTTCCGACAAATTCACAATGCCGGACAATAGAGCGGCCACCATTGACTAACAGAAAGGTGGAGGAGGGGAAATAAGAATAAAATTTCTCACTTTTTTTAAAGGATTTAGCACATTTCTGTGCAACGACAGCATTTGCCAAAGGTCCCTGCACGTCCTGCAGCCACCAAACAATCTGCAGAAATCGCCTGGTGAACAAATAGACAAGATGGGGTCACCGGGTAATTTTGTATTCAGCCCCAACTTGCCAAGACTGTAGAGTACAATAAGCTATTTGGCTACAGGCCTCCGGTCCCTCCACACACTGGGTCAGTCACATGACCAGAGAGCTAGCTGTACTTGGGTCTCGGCCTCTGTACAAAGGATTGCAATTTTCACTAGTTACCCAACTCTGCACAAAGCTTTTTGCGAAAAAAAGCAGTACAACGGATTTTGCCATCTCCAGTTCGCACCTCATGAATTTTTCACAAGAAGTTTTTGTTTTTCTTTGTATCTCGTGGTATTCATCCCGGCTTAGGGGGAGGAGAACCTCTTGAAATTGGTTTTAAAGTGGAGGAGGGGAGTGAGGTATTAAAAGGTGTTTCCAAAGAGGCTTATGTGAAGAGTTGTTGGCGCTGTTTGGTACGGACCTCTTTGAAAAGGAAACCGACAAGATTATATGAGATTTGTTGGGGGTTTTGGGGGGACTGCACGCTTGGCTCAGAAAAACAAAGCGGTTTGGGGAGCTTTTAGGGCCTGCTGGGTACTAAACTCTCGCCACGGGATAAGCCGCGGTCACGAACGACTTGTTGAGCGTGTTTAGTACCAGCACACTCCTCCCTCCCGTCACAACCTACACATATTTTCTTTTTTTTACAAGGGAGAACCGAAATTAAGATTTATGTTGGGCACATTTGATTATTTTAGAATGAAATTTATTGAGTGTTGGATGGAATGGGGGATGTACGTTTTTGCTTGGTAAAAAATAAATAACTCTCCGCACACAGAAAACTTGTGTGATCTTTGCTGGACCTTTCTCTTGTATTTTGTGGAGGTAAAGCTGAATTTACAAATGCCGGTTGAAACAGAGCGGTGAGTTCCGCATTCAACATGCTTTAGACACAGTGGACCACTTACCGTCATTGTTATTGCTCTTGCGGCCCTTGTTCCATGGGACTCGCTGCTCAACCAAAATCTGCCGCTCGTCAACTACCTGTCACCCCATCGCTACCCTCATTAAGTTTCTCCTGTCACCTCTTGAACCCTCCCCTTCCCCCACCCTTGCTCTCTGTACTTCTGACTTCAAAACAAAGCATATTTTATGATCTCTCGAGAGTCGTTTAAAATCTTGGACAAATTTTTGCTGCAGGATGGCTGGCCGTCACTCATTGCCTGCTATGAACCCCCCTGTCTGTCACGTGGATGAGGCTGTGACATCGTAAAGCTCGACTGACGGGACAACATCCCGCATGGCTCTCGACACGCTCCTCTCACCTCGCCACCTGAAACCCGAGCCACTCGTGCGGGTCGTCAGTGTGTCCTCACGATGAGTGACTGGGTGGGTGGAACTCATGTAAGCCAACATCTAAGCATTTTCCAACATTGGAAGAAATAAGAAATGAGGCAATGGAGTTTCAGATGTGAACAAGCGTGTGCGCATGATGTGTGAAAATTTGACCCTAGGTTCACAGTCAAAGCAAAATGACAAAACCTTCCAAACAGTAATTTTAAGCAAGCCAAAGAGAGAGAGAGAGAAGAAAACAACACATCAAGCCTGTTATTTACAGTGAGCGCTCGAGGTTTTTGTGATGGAGGTCTCTGGCGACAGAGCTCACCCTCCCCAGGTACCTCAGTAGTGAGGCTGGGCAACAGATTGGTGCAGCAGTGACCCCACTGAGAGTCGACACCAGATCCACCTTACATCACATCCATCGCTTCTTTTCTCTTTCTAGTTATCTTTCTTTCTGTCTTCCCCAGTATCTATGACTGTGTCATGTAACCTTTCCAGACATCAGTAACGCTCGTCAAGATGACCAAGTCAGTCTGTCAGGCCTGACGAGAGGGGAGGGTCTGTGTACAAGGGTACCGGCCTTGGTCAGTGGATTTTTTTTCTTCTTCTCCTTTTATTTTTCTTTAAAGAAAGGTCTAAGACAGAACACCCAATCAGCAGTTGACGAATTGTAAACGCGGTGTGATACAAAAGCAGCTCATTTCGTTTCTCATTGTTCATCTTTCACGCGTCTTTGCTAGAATACTGCTGGAAACAATGCCCCGCCATGAGAAGTGGTGTATTGGACAAGAACATCACAACATCACGTCTGGCTGGCTGTCAGTTTTTAATCCCATAAATCACACAACCTCCAAATCATCGTCGAGCAGCTGCAGATGCCTACTCTCCCTCCTTTTTGCAAGGTTGCCCTCAATAGCTCATGGCCGATGTAAAAGTATTTTAACTCATGGCCCACATCATATCCTACCCTAGAGCCAAGGAAGCCCCAACATCAGGTCGTCTGAACCCCCCACACTCGACCTAGCAGTTCAGTGGGTACCTGACTTCAGAGGCTGTGAAGGAGAGAAGAAAGCCTCAAATAAGCTGAATGAAAGGAATATTATATTTCTTGAATCTCTTTTTCTTAAGACCATTCTTGATGCTACACATCTGCTGATCATAACTGAGGTACGTATTGACACACTGAACAACATAAAGACGAGGGACAAGAGAAGAACGTAAAGCAGTGGATGAAGGCATGAAGGGATGTAGATACTATAAACAGAGTCAGATGGAGTCGTTATATGCGGTTAACATGACAGACAGTATTGCCAGGGAGTGAAAGATATAGAAATTCAGGGACAGTACTTTGTGAACAGAGATGTTTTCAGAGAACGGAATATTAACTGCCACGAGAGGTGGCGACACCGATCCTCAGGCTGACACCCAGGGACACCCGATAGATGAACCGGACATGGCGAAGGTGGGGTGACTGGATAAACAGGATATACCAACAGGAGCTGGTGTCAACAGGGCATAATGATCACGCTCTTCATTCAGTCTCGATATTCGTGTTGTTAGGGACCCTTGTCCTCATCCCCTAGCACGCACACATCCACACACATCCACGCACATCCACACACATACTTACACACACATATCGACACACATAAGTATACACATCCAAAAAAGCACTCACAAAAACACACGTGTACATATAAATGAACCGACATACACTAATAAACACACTCTAAATCACTCACAAACACAAAAACATAGAGGGTCACGGAAGCACACATGCATGAGCACAGGAGGAAGAGGAGTGGTGGTTCCATGCATTTTCTACTCGCGCTAGAGAGGAAAACGTGCGTGCGTGTATTTGCGTGTGTGTGTGTGTGTGTGTGTGTGTGTCTGGTTGTGTGTGTGTGTGTATAAGTGGAGTTGCGCACAAGTGGGTGTGTTTATCGGAGCCGTATCGTATGTGACACGTGACTATGCAAATGTCGCCGGCGCGCGCTCCGTCATTATCGGTGATCCTCGATGACCAGCCAAGCTGTGACGCACCAAGAGTGAGCTCCACCAAGAGTCGTCGCCGCCGCCAGGGAGCGTTCTTCTTTGGTTTGCACTGTTAAACGTTCGTTGTCGTTCATCCCACCCCACTACCACCACACCACCACCCCGCCACCCGTCAAACCTTTATCATCCGCTCAGGCAGGTGTGAGAGACACGCTGGCTTTTCCTTTTCATCCGCGAATTTGTCGAAAAAAAAAATTAATGATGGACACTTAACTGGCAATAAGCTGTCTCTAAGCTGCTGTAGTTGTTTGTTTATTTTCATTTTGTTTACACGTGTACCACAGACCTATGAGGTTGAGAAAATAAAACGCAGGTCAAAGGTCATAAGAAACCAGTAATACCTTTGGTATCTGGGTGTGTGGTGTCTTGTATTAACAAACTGTAAAAACGCTTTCACCGCCGTCGTCGGCCCTGTCGTCAAGTGAGCGGTAACTCTACCCTGGATGCGAATCAACAAGTTTCTGCTGTCGGCGGGGCACGGGGTGCGACTGGAGCCCCTCCTCCAGCTGTTGCCCACCTCCTACCCCGCTGATCAATGGTGCGCTGGTGCCATCGCAGTGCGCGTGCGCAGCAATCGAAGACATGATTGATTTAACGAAGGAAGGTCTAACTAATGTTGTCTCAACGACCGATCCATGAACTAAAATAAAAAAAAGGTGGGGAGCGAAAAAATAAGAGAGACTGAGCAGGACAAGCTGTTGCAGCACGGCGAGAGAGTGGAGTGAAAGAGATGGCGGGAGGAGGAAGGAGGAGAGCGGCGGGAGGGTAGAAAGAGTTGAAAGGACTCTGATAAGGCGATGGGGAGGTTGTGATGGGGGGGGAGGGTTGAATGGAAGTGGGGAGGTGGGGAATGCGTTTGTGGTTGTATGATGTATTGGAAGTTGAAGGTTTTTTTGTTTTTTTTTGTTTTGTTTTGTTTTTTTCGGTCCGACATCGTGAAAAGTAAACGAGTTTTGATATTCTGTTGTTGACAGTATGAGCATGCCAACTGTACGCAGAAAATGAACCTTCACAAAGTTCAGAAACTTTTCGAGACCCAAAAAATAAATAGAGAGTTGACGACAATGTGTGATGAAGGGGTTGGTTGATTTTCCCAGCGGTCATTCTAACCCTTGACGGGTACCCGTCTTGTGATGGGGGAGCACGTGGACAGACGCACAACTGACGACCCCCCGTCATTCACCCCGGTCTTTGACAGTCAGCAGGTCTGGCACTGGAATACCAAGTTCAGATGGGCTTTTCCCGTCAGCTTCATCACAAAATAACAAGCATCAGCCTTACCAATAGTAATATTAGTAAATAAAATGTACAAGCAAGACGATATGAATGCAGAATTAGCAGATCTGCTTGTTTCTGACTATTTTGCTGAATAAGTGTTCTACTGGCATAAGAATTTCTGTTGCTACTGGAATTAAAAGTGTTAGAGCAGGGGTGGGCAATTAATTTTCCCAAGGGGCCGGATGACAACCGGATGGTTCTAGAGGGCCGGACTAATATAGTTAACTCAGTTTTACCCAATATTGTATACATAGTATATTTACTGGTGGGCGGCCAGCGGGCGGGCCGGTCAGAGACAGGAGGCGGGCCGGATCCGGCCCGCGGGCCGGCGTTTGCCCAGGTCTGTGTTAGAGGAATAGTGTTCATACAGAAGAAACAGAAGAAAGTTACGACAACACAATATTCATACAAATGTGTGAAAATTTCGAGTCCGTTTGCAAACATGATACTTTTAAAGTATGGAACAAAGAAAGGAAATTATCTTTGTATTATTAATTATTAATAAAAGTATTTACTCTTCAACTACTTTTCTATTTTTGAAAAAAAAGGGTAGGAAGATAAGCGAAAACTGATTAAAAAGTTCAGTATTTCATCATGAACACTGTTATCATGTGTTAACACCACCATTTCACTGGAAACACAATGTTGTAGACACCATTACTATTGCCGATTACCTCCAGCAACAAATTCAGAGCGTAAGACCTCTCAGTGACACTAACCCTTGTAAAAAAAGGAAGGGGGGAGAAGAAAAAGAGAAAAAGCAACACACACATTAGCGGACAAGAGCAAACGGCTTTCAGATATTACCTCAATAAATTAAATTCTAGGCTTGCGTGAGGGCCTTCAAGTCCCCTCGACGAAGCCTCAGCTTTTGTAAATGATTTCGTGTTTTAACTTTGATAAAACTGCCTTTCACAAAGCGAAGGGCTGGAAAGAAATACTACTGACCCTTTTCGGGGTGAAAGTAATTTATTTCAACGGCGAGTGCTGCCCTCTTCGCATCGTCTCTAAACAAATATTTGAGTGAAGGAGCAAGTCTTTGCAGTTTAGTCGCTAAGTTGTAGATTTTAACGAGGAATTAATTTTTGAAGAAAAGTTCGTCTTAGTCTTGAGGACAGCCACATCCGCCTACAGCGTTCAGGTCGTCCTCACTCCTTTCCTCATTCGTTTTCTCTTGTCGTCTGAGGTTAGGAAACTTATAACGTGAGTGAGTGAATGAGGGAGTGAGGAGGGAGGGAGGAGTGAGGGAGGGAGTGTATTATAATACATTAGAAACAAAAGTTTGATATTAGTCTGGACATTCCTGAGCATACAACTTCAATGTACTCGTTACACACAGCCAGGCTGTACGCCCCCGTCGTGAGTCCCCTGCTGATGTTGTCATCGGTCATCGAGTGCAACCTTTGCCGGAAGTAGAATACGAGAGGCCAGGCGGTTCGAGACTCGTTGTCCGCGCAAAGCCTTGAAGATGAAGAAGTTCCAAAAAACAATGAAGCAAGTGTCCGCTGACAAAACTTTGGGGTAGGGTGATGGGGAGTAGGGGGTGGAAGGAGTGAGCGACTCTCAAACTTTCTTCTTTGCCCCCAAACTAGGCCGGATCTGCAAACTGTCTGTTGATAGAAAGATAATAAATCAGAGTCGTAAATACTGCTCTTGCTCAATGATTCAGTGCTTTTGCATCTTCCACAAGTGAAGAAGCTTGCTACGCGTGTGGTGTTGTCGGCGTAAAGGTTATGAACAGCTTAGGTCTTAGTCCTCCTACTTCTCTCAGTTTAGAAAAAAAAGTTATACGTAAGTAATAGCAACTAAAGATTTCTCATCACGGTGGCTGGGGTGGTGTAAGGGTGGGTTGGATGGATTAGTGTATTTATGCCCAGCCACCAACTAAGGTTACATCACGACAAAGCCAGCCAGCATATAACAGATTGCACATGCGGAGAAAAACGGCGTGCCCAGACGAGATCTGAACCCTGGACGTTTTCATCTGTCTTGAGAGAGAGAGTAGTTGAGAGCGAAAGAGAGATGGAGGTAGGAATGGTGGCAGTTGGAGAGTCGTGCAGACAGACACGTGAACAGAGAAAGAGATAAGATGCACGATGAAATGCTTCTTAGTTCTCTGGCCGGTTAGTTCTTTACGACCAAGGTATTGTTTGATTTAACCGGACATGCTGGATAAAGAGAAATATTTTACTTTTAATTTTATTACACAATGCCTTTATTTTCATTTACAAAGATTTATTTCCCTTATTTTTAACAGCATTTAATTTTGTTTTTATTATGCCACAGTTGTCTGTTTGTCTTTCTATTTATGACTTTTTTCATCCATCCTTTTTTCTTTCCTCCCGTTTCCATTTCTCTACTCCAGTCGCTCTATCTCCTTTACCATGCTACCTTCTAGTTTGATTTTCCCGCTCCTACACCTTCAGTGTCTACTGTTGCTTGTTCTCCTCCGAATCCCTCGCACGCCGCACCGCAAATAAACGTTGCCACCCGCAACAGCTCTGCGGCCCACCCCAACCCTCTCTGCCTGACTCCACGTGTTCCCTCCCCGTCATACCCACCCGAGAGCTGGCACCACGTCACCCTACACCCGATCTGGCTTAATCCCGTTAAGCTGACTGCCGGTTTCAGCCGCCTGTCGCCCGGGTCACCGGTCAATCCGCGGCGACGTGTCCCTTGTTGAACCGCGGCGTGCAGCCTCTCTCGTGCACCCGGCCAGACACGGCGCGGGATTAGCGATGACGTCGTGGAGAAGACGGGTGGCGTGCACAGCCACAGCAGCGTAGAGGCTGGTGCTGCTACCCATGATGCACCGCGACAGTGGAATATATTAGGTTCTGCCGGCTCCAGTGTCTTTTTTTTTTCCTGGAACCGCCGTTGCCTCGGGTTACGCTATTGTGAAAAATGACACGTTACAGGGAACACAGATACACAAAGGTTGCTGAAAATAAAGCGAGGGCTGAAATTCTGGCAGCTAGGAAAAAAGTGTGGACAGCTGAGCAAAAACACAAAAAGACAATGCAGTTCTGTGTAATGCATCCAAACAAAACATGGTGTCGTGTGAAAAATGTAGCGGGTACGTCACGCCAACAATTCAGAATCTGTTTTGTCCATCTTCTTTTTTCATAGTCACAGAATTTTAATGGGTTTTGTTTGTTTGTTTGTTTGTTTGTTTGTTTGTTTGTTTGTTTGTTTGTTTGTTGTTTTGTTTGGTTGGTTGGTTGGTTGTTGGTGGTTGGTTGGTTGGTTGGTTGGTTGGTTGGTTGGTTGGCTGGTTGGTTGGTTTGGTTGGTTGGTTGGTTGGTTGGTTTGGTTGGTTGGTTGGTTGGTTGGCTGGCTGGCTGGCTGGCTGGTTGGTTGGTTGGTTGGTTGGTTGGGTTGGTTGGTTGGTTGGTTTGGTTTGTTCGTTCGTTCGTTTGTTTGTTTGTTTGTTTGTTTGTTTGTTTGTTTGTTTGTTTGTTTGTTTTTGTTTCTTAATGTTTTTGTCCTGGCCAGCACGAGTCCCATTCGTGACGACCTGTAGTCATTACCGCCACACTGCTACGAGAGTATTTTACCATCGCATTACTAATTAAATTATTAACATCATATTAACATCCGGGACATTACAACTGCTGAACCAAAGTCTAAACTTCTTTGACAGTACATTCGCCAGATACCAGGAGACTGTGAGGCAGTTCGAAGTGTGACGTTTCAGCACTCTGTCTGTTAAGAAGGATGGAGGAGGAAACAGTATGCCTGTGTTACAGCTGTCTTCAACCAGGAAGTTTGTAATTTGACATATTTGATTGTTTTGCTGTTTCTACGTATTTCGCAACCAACCATTCACTTTACATCAGATGGAGTTGGGTGTCATGGCTCTGATTAAAAATTCGACCTGTTTGTTGTTTTTTTGTCTTTTTACATTGATCGAAATGTTCGCAGTTTTCGTACTTTCACAATTATCTAAAATTATTAAATCTTCTTTTTAGAAGTAACCACTAAACAAATGAGAAAGTTCCGTTTACAGGTGGAGGAAGGGAGAAAAAAAAAAGAGAAGGGAATTAAAATGGAAACAAAAGTGTAGTTTAATTACATTGCTGGATAATGCGGAGACAAAGTGTGTACGGTCCCCCACAGCTGGGTAGAACTGTGGAGATACGGGTAAATTCTAGCCCCCAGCCTGTGAAACAGAGGAGCTCAAGCGTGGGGGGGCCCCGTGGCTGCGCGTCATTACTTTATCGGCCACGTAAACGCTGGAGGTCACGCTTGATCTGGCGCCGAGAGCACGCGGCTCTGCTCCACCAGTCAGCTGTGAAGACCGTGAACCTTGACCCGTCATGGCGCTCACCTGACCTCCAGACTGCTGACGAATCCGATTTGTGCGTAAGACCACGTCATCGGCCACTTCGATCTTCACTACTTCCATTCTCGTTTTCTTATTTCATTTCATTCAACTCTTTCTTGCTTTCTTTCTTTCTTTCTTTCTTTCTTTCTTTCTTTCTTTCTTTCTTTCTTTCTTTCTTTCTTTCTTTCTTATTTCAGTTGATGTTTCTTCATAGCTGTAACTCAGTCTCTCCCATAACAACCTAATATTTAAATTCTTTTTTCTTTCTATCCTTCGTCTCTCCCCTTTCTCACTCCCTTTCCTTCTCTTTTTTTTTTCTCTCTTTCTTTAATACATTACTCTCAGATTGTTCATTACGCAACTTCAACTTCCTGCCTTCTATAATTTTGTTTAACTTTACCCTACCTCCAGTAACTAGCCCTATAACTGAACCAATGGCATTTAGTTGTAGAACTGACAAGAACGAGATCTCAACACGTGGCTGTCTGGGAGAAAAACTGAGAGGATTTTCGAGACACAAAACATGTTTTATCAGGGATTTTCAGAAAGGAAACAACGCCATGTCTGCATCGATGAAGACCGCCATGACACAGCGAGAGACGACAGGGAGAGGTTAAAAAAAAAAAAAGAAGAAAATGAATGGAGTATGTTGGTGGGAGGTGGGGTGGGTGAGAAGTTGAAGAACACGTGCAAGAGGGAAGTTTCCGTTATTTCATTTTTCATTCGTATCCTAACCTCCAGCTGAGGTGATGGCGGCGAAGTGTTTGAATCCACCCGCATAACGTCACAGCTTACGACATCGTCAGCACCCGAAAAGAAATCCAAACTTGAACATATAACAAACGAGGAGAAACTCTCTCTCTCTCTCTATCCCCCCCTACCCCGACTTTCCCCCTCCCATCGTTGTGCATGTGCACACAATTTTTTCGGTGTCTGGGGTAGACAAGGTTTGGGTCCGCAACTTGCAGGTAACCCGCACAGGAAATGTCCATTGTCCCTCTTAGCTACTGTTAATTGTTTCCACTTTCAGGACGACCGGCTTCGAACCCCCGGGGAGCCAAGCGTACAAGAGCGGGTGTCTCACAAAGGCAGCTGAGCGAGTGCAATTATTTCATTTTTTAATTCTTGCTATGTGCTAACTTTACATTTTGCTCGCTCAATTTAGCCAGACTACAGCTTATTTCGCAAATTATGCTTCTTTTGTATTTGATTTAATTCCTAATTTATATTTCTTTTACCGTCCTCGGCTTAGCTATGTTCCACCCGAATTATTCCTGTGGGTAGCTGAGGGAACTCGTGCATAAGCAGGATCGGGGAATATTTGGCGATGACCTGCGTACGAGCGTGCATTTGAAATGTCAGGTGAATCGGCATTCCTAGTTAACGGCTTCAGGTGTAAACCATCCGGCTACCTGAGGTCCTTTCATTCATCCTTTGACTCTTCTGTTCAGCACCTGCCCCGCTGCCCTGATGTTTTCTGAAAGACTGTTGTTCCGTGCTGCGAGACTGAGGCTCGAACTTAAGGCGAGAGGACTTCTTGTCGTCAACTTGTGGCAGAATGGTGGATTGGCTTACTTGATTGATCTTTGTTTGGATTATTTTGAAGGTTCTGTTGGTTTTCTCTGGGTTTTTTTTTTTTTTTTTTTTTTTTTTTTTGTTGTTGTTGTTTTTTTTTTAAATATATTTCTGTTAAGGGGTGGGTGGAATAGGAAGATATCTGACGGGTAGTCTTAACCCCCTCTGTCCAATAATAGCAAGAGAAATATTTACTGACAACATTAGAAATGGTGTTATTGCATGATGTTGTCCATAAACAATATTTTTTAAAGAAACTGTTCGTGGGTAAAGGACTCGATTCAGCGAATCCTCAAGGATGTCATAACCGTGTCCTTCGTTCAATTCCTTTTCAAATGACTGAATGGTGACTCCTGTCGTGCCCCTTTCCAACTGTAATCCAAACCTTCTGCTTATACTTGCATTCGTTTCTAAACTTTGAACGATGCCTACATTGATTGAAGAAGAGAAAAGTACAACCACGTGAGGTCGGTGCTGGCTACCCGGGGAAAAACCCAAATAAATTCTTACAAAACCTGGCTTTTATACGTACACAGCAAATTGGTAGAAACTCGTAAAAACCTGTTTCGGCTGCATTTCATCAAGCACACATGATCTGCTTCGCATCCAAAAGAGCAGATCAGGGAGGTGGAGAGTCGATTGTAACACCTTTCCCTCCCTCAATCTCCATCCTTCGTTCAATTTCCGGTACTCGCCAACTCTTTCCCACTTCTCCGTTTCTTGGCTTCTCTCGTGGCACTCTTTACCACAAAATATACGATTCAAATATTTCCATGCATTTGTCTGGAAAGCACCTGATAGCCCCCTCTTCCTCCTCCCTCCAACTTTTTTTTTTCTTTTTTTGTTCTGTGTAGTGACTTTCTTCTGCTCACTGCATTTAGAGGCAAGGAGTTACGGTGTTCACGTGTCACACTCCACTAACAAAGCCACGCAGATCGGCTTAAAGTGCTCTCCACCCTCTCCTCCCGTCACCTCCCCTTCCTCTCCCTCCCTTCTACCTGCTCTGGGGGGTGCAAACTAAAGTTCTGACGCCTGTATATGTCGGCAACTTGTTGCTGTTTAGCACCCGACAATAACGACAACTTTCATGGACACACCTACGCACTGAGGCTGGAACTTGGGGTGGAGTAGTCGGGGTGGAGGAGAGATTTTCTGTGCCTTCAGGGTTTTATGTCAGGGTGGGGAAGTAGAGGTGTTTAGCGCGATGTGGATGCTTCCAGGGTTTCGTCTCGTTCTAACGGGCGGACAATGGCCTGCTTCGATACCCGCTTGTACCGCAGGTCAGGTCTGACTTTTTTTTTTTTTTTTCAGGGTAAAAAGAAAGACGAAACAGAGAGAGCCATTGAGAAGAAAAAGGCGAAAAAAAAAAAAAAAATAAAAAGCCTGCCAACTTTCTCAGTTTTGAAAAGCGATTTTCATCTGTGCACTGTCGTCAATGGAGGAGCAGGCAGCGCGCGGTGATGACGCAGGGCGCGTGCCATTGTTGTGGCGGCGAGGAGTCGCTGGCCGCAGGTAGGAGATCGAGTTTCTCAGCAGTTAACACGTCGCCTCCCATCGCACGCCCACTGCCTTGCGCGTGCAACAAAAAGTTCCGGACACTAAAATGGAAATTAAGCAATTTTTTCTCTCTTTCTCTCTCATACACACGATCTTAGTCTCTCTTTTCATAAGCTTCTTTCTCTTTCCCTCACTCTTAATCTCTCTCCTCCTCCTCCTCCTCTCTCTCTCCCTTACAGTCCCTCTCCGACTTCAACTCTTCCTCTCAATCTCTCAATCGCTCTAATATCCTCTCTCTCATACACACATATATATATAAGGTTTGTCTCCTGCATACAGTCTACAGACCTTTCCGTGGGTTTTGTTTCTTTTTTTACTCCGTGGCCCAAAAGTATAAGAAGCTGTTGATGGTGTCGCTGCTCTTTTACACCACACACCCACATCTCGAACAGTGGCCACACACACATTTTTGCCTTTCAAAACAAAATTATACGGGGGTCACCGTGACCAATCGCCCCAACCTTTGACCCCGCTGGTAGTGCAGAAAAACTAATCTCCCGCAGCTGCGGCCTGGGTAGACCCCTGGCTCTCGGGTGGTTTAGTGACGAACTGAAGCAACGTCGGAGTAAGCTTTGTCTCTCCGGTCCCCTAGTGTGGGATCTGGAAATAAATTTATCTCATAGCCGATAACATGAAATGATTTGTCCCATTGCCGATATCATAAAATAGACTTATAACATAATCCATAACATAAAATAAGCTCAGTGCATCGCCACCCGGATACCAGTGACTTCCGACACAACCATCACCAACATCAATACCACAAGCACATTGTTGACAGAAAATGTATTAGTATATATTATATCGATCAATGTCGGGTAGATCTGCCAGTCATTGCCTCAAACAAAAGCGACTACACCCCACCACTGACTGCACAAATTTATGATCGACAGAGAAAAAAAGTTTGTTCATCAAGAACTAATTTTCTTTCCTTTTCCTCAAGCGATTGCTTCGTTTCCAGGACCGAGCTCCGTCTCCATCGACTAACTCTTCTCCACGCCAGATGAATCCCCTCTCCTCCCCCTCCCCCTCTCTCTACCCCCATCACCGCGACTCCCTCACACCCCTCACCCACCCTGGGTATATTAGCTGCGGAAACAACTCCAGTAGAACGATGCTCGCTGACGTCGCCACCCCGTCAGCCGCAGGCCTCCCCTACTTTTTGTTTACAACTGAAGCACATTATTTCTTCCGGTCGTTTGTCGCACGGCCACAGGTCCTGACTTCCAGAAAAGCCGTTATCTGTCGTCTGCAGCCGGCGCTGTCTCTCGGCGGGCGGCACTTCCATTAAGAGCGGAGGGTTCAGTGTTTAAGTTTACTGACTCGCATCCAACCTCCAGTCGAGGGTTAAGTAGTCAGCGGGGGCAGGACGCAAGAGGGGCTCTATAACAACTGAGCGAGAAAAATGTTTTTTAAAAAATGGTAAAGGTGGGGGGGGGGAGAGGGGAGGGGGAGAGCAGTGTTCATTAAGCGGGGGACGAGTGCTTGTTTGAACATAATGGAGGCAAGAGGAGGGCGCGGTGATCTGTGTGAATGGCGGCTTTAGTCCGGCCACAGACACGGGTGGCAGGCCACCGCATTCAGAGGAATCTTGCCGAGTTTTTTACACCTCGTCACTGGCGAACGTTCGTCTGGTGACACGTGTGACTGAGTGAAAGAGAGAGAGAGAGAAAGAGTGCAAGTGGATAAATGCGTGTCGGCGTGTGCGTGAGTGTGTGTGAGATCATGTTCAGGAAATAATATATGCAGCTTGAAACAATGTGAACGTGGGTTTGGTGTGAGCTCGGGGTGCAAGTCGTCTTGACTTCAATGCACGTGATGTAGGCAAATGTGCTGAGAAAGCATGGTGCTACCCTGTTACATTACCTAATAACACCGTTGCTGTTAATTTAATATATAAATGGTGATGCTTCCAGCAACAAATAAATCAACGTGTGTAGTCGAGATTTTTTCACTTTTTTTTTTACTATTTTTCTTTCATTTTCTTTCTTCCTACCTTTCTTTCTTCAATTCTTTCTTCCATTGTTTCTTTCTTTTGTTCTTGTTCCTAGACAGTGCAAAACTGAGAGTACCGAGAGTCTACTCGCTTATACAATTGATGTTTATGTTTATGAGTTTGTGGCAAAAGTTCGCCTCTGGCATATAGTCGGAGTTAGATTTTCTTGGTTGAAGGCGAAACTACATCAATGGACGAATAAATGTTTCAGGAGAGACACGTGAGGCTCTAACAAGAGTTGTCATTATGAACTATATTTCTGTCAGCAAAAGTTAAGCCACTCCCTTTGATTGTGGTGTAAATCTCTATATAGATAAAATTTATTATAATTATTACTATTATATGATACTGTTGACCTTCTGTGTTGTTGTTTACATGTGATGTGGGTTTCAATGCGACAATTGCGTCATCGCCGACGAAAAAAATGGTCAGTGGAGGTTGCGTCAACATCCGGGGCGCACTGAGACCTTTCACCTCACAAAGTTCAACAACGTCCACACACAGAGTGTTTGTCAACATGGTGCTGTAAACAATTAATGTCACCTGACTTCATACTTACGGTCATCCGGGTACTTTGTTTGATCACCGACATCATCATGGCTTTTGTCCGGTAGACGACGGAAGTCGTGTGTAACATTAGCTGTCCGAACTCTAACTTTACTAAATATCTGCTTCGAGTCTCAGAAACACCAACAGACTGACCACAATATTGTCAATATATATAGTTCTTCAAACTGAAAGACTTTGTCCAATGGTGACGACCGTAAGATTTCACTCAGTTTGGCATGGATCTCATCAAAACATTCTCAGAATCCCTGTTCACTCTCCAACGTTCACAATTTACATGTGCTTGTCCACATATGTACCCAGTCACCCCTAATTTGTTCGAACACTAAGTCGCTCAGAGTAGATGCCAACATCTTTACAAGAGATTGAGACCCCACAACACTTTCTTGACACCTGTCCAGTCCGAGAAGAAGTTCCGACCAATAGAAACTAGCCTCGACACCAGACTCGAGGACACCGTCGACGACCTAAAGTCGATTTCTTGAAAGTCACCGGACAGACAACGACGAAGGATGAATACGAGGAAAGAAACTGTGCAGATGGCGCAGCTGTACTCATTGAGAACCTTCCTCTGTACTTTCATGCAGCAAGTTCAACAATCATCTCACTAAGAAGTTAATACCCAGACTATACCCAGCTACCCGGCTGTACGACACTGGCAACAGTTGCTGACCCCTACATTGGCTTTCTTACAAAGTTAAATAGGGAAATTCGTCCAATCCAGGGGACGGAATTGAAGATCAGTCTTCGACTACAAAAACCAAGTGTTTGCAAATCCATTTTTTATATGAAAATTAAGGATGTTTCGTTCCCAAAGTTGTTTTTTTTAAGACTACGGGGAAATATTCTACACTTTCGCTTTAATTTTATATACAAAAATATAAAGTGTGTGTGTGTGTAAAGAGTGTGTGTAAAAAGTACTAACCATTGTAAGAAAGCTAATCAAACAAGCTGCATCGTTTCTCGACTGTACCTGTGTTGGAAGACAATGAACCCTTTGATTTGAGTGGTGTGGAGGGTCCTAATGGGAAATAACCCCCTTAACATTTCTAGTTACTCTTCATTCTTTCTTTTCAGAGACAACTTTTGAAGTTAACAAAGGTTGGTTTATCGTGTATAAGGGTTCTTGAATTTTCCCCCACAAAGATTTCAATATTAACGAGAGAAAAAGGCAGAGAGAGATAATTTATACTCTCCCTTTAGCTCTCTTCTCTCCTGGAACTTGTCGCATTCGTCGCTCTTCGGTCAGAGACAGCAGTACATCACTTCTAGCCTGTAGCATCGGGTGGAAACCGCCACAGTACCCGTATATGCCAGCGCTCGACTCCCGGGTACTGTCCTGCGGAGAGACCGGAACCAACCGCATCAGCAGCAGCAGCAGCGGCGGAGGCGACGACGGCGACGAGGTCCTACAAGAGAGGAAGTCCCTGAGTCCCCCGTCCTCTCGGCGACAGGACAGCACGCGCGCACACGCGGAGACAAAAAGGCTAAAGGGGGCGTCGCTGTGTGGATGGGGAGGGGGAGTGCGAGTGGCTCGTGCCGTGGATGATTGACAGCCGCAGTCACAAGAGCAGCCGCTGGCCCCGCCCCCGGCGCGTGGGAGCGACGTCACCAACCGCTTGATGTTTGATCGCATCTCTCGCGTGCCTCCCGGCCAATGGCGGGGCGCGTGCCTGTCGCATGGTGCTCGGGGTGCGTTGGTTGGGTTACCTCTAGCCTGGAGACACGGGTGGTGGGAAAGGTGATGAAGGAGGGGTGGGCATGGTGGAGGAGCCGTGGTGTAGATGGTACCGGTGACTGATACCGGGGTAGGGGGGGATGGGAGAGGATGGAGTTTGGGGGGAGGGATATAACAGAGGTTGACACCGGGAAGGAGAACGAGTGGGGGGCGCGGACAGGTATAAAACGAAAAGTCGCAGGTCGAATATCTCACCTGTGGCTCGCTGTCTTCTTTCTCCCTCTTCCGTAGTCGTAGACAGCGCTGTGTGGGGCTCACCGTTCCAACTGCGACCTGCAGGCTGCGAGTCTGGCAGCAACAAGTGGTTGTTGGATTAAGTTCTTCGTCGGACTAAGACTGTTGTAACGTCTACGGGGCTCCTGTCGCCAAAAGCCAGCTGTGTCACCCTTCACACCGCTGTCGCTACCTGCTGTAACAGCGGGCAGTCGTCGCTCGGTTGACGTTGTTGGGGGGGAAACCGCAAGCTGTCGTTTTGAAGTCTTGTGGCACTGACTGGTCAGGAGGGCGGGTGTGTCTGGCCGGCTGCTCTGTCACTCACAGGAAGACACTTCGTCAAGAACAGGCGTCACCAAACCTGACTTCGACAAGATCTAGAATAAGCGAGTAAATGAATTACTTTCCTGCGGGGACTCATTGAACTTTTTGAAATCCGCGGCCACAACAGAGAAGAAAAAGCAATGGTCAAGCTGTCTGCTGTGCATTAGTAAGTTAAAACAATTTTTTCTGAGACTCAATTTTTGCCGAGAGCAGCACTGTTAAGGATGGACGTAGCGGTAGACATACGTCACGTCGAGGAGACGTTTCACGAGCCACACCTGACGTCATTGACGTCAGCTAGCCCAACCGACGCGTCAGTCATGGACGTCAGCTCGTATCCGTCATCCGTCGCTGTCAACACCTACCCCTCCGACTCCCTCCATCACCATCATCACGGCCACTACTACCCGGAGTTTGAATGGTCGCAAACGTCGGCTGCCGCCGCGGCAGCTGCTGCCGCAGCCTCGGACCCTAGCCACGCGTACTACAGCTTTGCCGCAGCGGAGCGGCCGGAGGTGACCGGCGTCCAGCTGTACCACGCCTTCTCTGGCGTCCCCTCGGCCGACCTGTACTCCAACCCCTCCTCCCTGTGGCACGGCAGCGGGGGCCTGGCAGACGACACCGCTGCCGTCAGTGCCCTTCCGGTGCAACGCTTCCTGCCGGCGGGGGCCATGCCGCGAACTGCTACATCCGCCGCATCCACATCCGCCTCCAATGCCGCCAACGTCAAGCCCAAGCGGAAGCGCGTGCAGTCGCACGCCCAGCGCCGAGCGGCAAACATCCGCGAGCGGCGTCGCATGTTCCATCTGAACACCGCCTTCGATGAACTTCGCAAGCGTCTGCCGGCCTTCAACTACGAGAAACGTCTCTCCCGCATCGAGACCCTGCGCCTCGCCATGACCTACATCGCCTTCATGAAGGATGTGATGATGGGCGAGGACCCCCGTAAGGTCAAGCTCCGGGCCAACGGCACAGCCAGCGACGGCGGCTCCGACTTGTCCGGCATGGACCTGGAATCCTGCGCCAGCGACGACGCGCACGCAGATGACGACGACGACGATAACTGATGTCATTGGCAACATCTGCCAGTTCTCTGGCATCTGCTGACAGACTAAGTCTTTATAGTGTTTGTGTGCGCATGCGCGCGTGCACTTTAAAGTCTCGACCGTGCATCACGTCAATGCAACGTTAAGGTACGTGCAGATGATGACACAACCTTTGCCTTTGAGTCTTCGGACGGTTCTTGATGTACTCACGATTTTATGTCTGGACTGTCGTGAAGGGAGAGGGTGTGGCTCACAGTGTCAAGCCGTCACGGTTCTCACACAAAACGTGTTTTCCCGTGTCGACTGCATTTACTTTTTCTACCAGGGATTCTATTTTTAGAACGATAATGCAATACAACAAGTGTTCTTTGTTTGTATATATATATAAGTGATCCTATTTTTAGGACAACAACAAATCGACCAGTCTTCCGTATTATCTGTACGATAAGTGATGAACTGATGAACTAACTGATAAACAATGACCACAGCATCAGCTTCAGTCTTCCATGTCGTCTGTCCCAGTGTGTTGCCTGATGTCCGAGTGTCTGACATTCTCAGATGATGACTCGCACCAAACGAGAGAGAAAAATGAAAACTGTGTATGTGTGTGATGGAAGTAAAAATCCTTGTAAAAATTGATGATGATGACGATGATGATGATGATTGATGATGATGATGTTGATGTTGATGATGAATGTCTCCGGTAGTTTGATCTCATTAACCCCAGGACGAAATTTTCTGTTTCTGTTTTACTGATGTTTACAGGTTCTAAACAGCTTTCACATCGCCGTGACATACAAGTAACAACAAATGTTTCATGATGGCGAGACATTGGCTTAGTCTCTTCTTGCCCACTTCCTGTAGTTGATTGTTTTAACACATTGAGAACTCTTACTGTTTGTTTACAATTATTTCCTACTGTGTTCATACTGTTTACATATAATGCTGCTGAGTTTTGGTTCGGTTTGTTTGTTTATTTATTTGTTGTCTACTCAGTACTGCTGAAAAACATTCTCGGGGAATTTCTCCAAGTCTCCACACATTGTATTAATTGTTAACTGATCTTATGCATCGTCTTTGATGATGTGGTCGGGGAAAGTGCAATAGATGCAGGCCACTGCTGGACGGCTGAGTGGATGCACGCTTTGTATCTCTCTCACCCTGTGAATGATTCCGCCGCCTGAACGAATAGAGACAGAAAGTTGTGTTTGTAGTTGTACACATCATGTCCTGCATTTGAAACACGCACTTTTCGAGTGATTCCCTATAAGACTGATTTCATTGGTCACGTGGTTTGAATGTGGCTTCACCTGGCTTCATTCATCAGTAATGTTTATTGTCCTTCATTCATTCAGTCACTCATGTACAGTTTATAGAAACATTTCTCTGATTGTACAAATGTGTAAGTGTTTTTATTATTATCGCACCATTGGCACGGTTGTTTACGTCCTTCATCTGTTTTTGTTGTTTTTTTTAAACTCTGTTCAACTTTTGTTTGCGTGAACAACTGGAGAGTCCTGGGTGGCGATGTTGTTTTGTTTTGAAAGGTTCATGTTGATGTTGTGTGCTCCACATGATGGACCCTAGCCTTTCACACGGTGCGTTTGTTTGACATTCGATATTTACAGTACTGTGCCTGTCACTCGGCATTCACACTGTGCCTTCCATACCTGTACATTCACACTACGTTCAAACTACGTTCAAACTACGTTCTCAGATAGAAAGGAGACGTTGGTTTGTTGTTTGCTGAAAGCTGCAGAATTAAAAAAATCTATTTATCCAAGACACTTCTTTCGTGTTATTTATTTATTTGTGTGTCTGTGTTCATGCATTTATTCTGAACAATCCATCACCACCAACGTATTCCATACCATTCAAGCAGTTACCTCCTACACATCCACAATTTGTAGTAGAATTAAAGTTGCTTATACTTATTTCTGGATATTTTGATAGTCCAAAGTAGATCAAGACTAACGCTTGTAGAAAAAAAAAACCCCGAAGCAATGAAAAAGAAGTGAGAGGAAAGAATCCTCAAGATGGAGAACTGAGCAAAGGAGAGAAAGATGAAATGAAATAGATGAGAGCAAAAGAGATCTTATTTGATTGAGAAAAACACAAAGATACGATTTCGTGCAAAAGGGGAGATAATTACTAAGTATTTATGTGCGCTGGAAAAACACATTTTGTAAGCAGACAAAATATAAAACAGAATGGAATAAGTGTCATCAAATCAGATGAAGTAAGAGAACGGAAGGGGGAAGGGGTAGGTGGTCTTCTCTGATATATACCCAGAAGGAGATGTTCAAGATCATAACTGAGATGAAGGAAGGTCTACCCAGAGTATCAGAGCAAAAAAGAAGTGTGAGAAGGAAAATCTGAATAATAAAAAAAAGTTTAGGGATTGATGGCTTCACCTATTTGTCCACCTATTCCTTTGCTTTCGTCGTTACAGCCTCAAGGAGACACATCTAGCCAGGTCAGACTTGGGATTGGTTCAATGCAATAAAAACCATGTTTGTGTGTTTTACAGTTTTCTTGAACTTCACAGTTTTAACCTGACTTAGATAAGGCTCGGTTCTTGGCATTGCTCTTCCAAAGATTACTTCTTTCAGGACCCGAGCCGTTTATGTTAATTCTGTAATTACAATTGTCTGCAGTTAAAGTAGACCATGGAGTGGTCAGGTGGACTGTTCCTCCATCTTGTACTTGCGTCACGGCCAAATCGCGTGTAATCACGTGCTAACGAGAGGCGTGTGTGAGACTTGAAGGCTGTTATCAAAGTGGCCCACAGGGTGGCTTCTAACACCGATGTAGGAGATGAGTGTGGAAAATGTCAGTGCAGACTGATCACAGCTCACGGCGACCACCTGCAAGGCCGGACGTGTAATATTTCTGTCAGCAGGATGCGGCCAGGAGCTGCTGCTGACAGTTACGACTGTTTACCTAGAACAAAATACTAATGCCGAGTTGCAGGATTTGTGTTTGGGAATGGGATTAGGGAAACGTAATCCAGCAAACTCATCACGAGGCTCCAAACACAGTCACTTAGTTTTCATTGCTTCCCGAGAAGCCGGAGTTCAAACAAAGGGTGTCTGGCTGCTGCCAGTGTTGCTGTGCTGGGGTTCAAAGCCGGGTAGAGGCAGAAACTTCGCGTGCGGTTAAAGCTGTTACCCAGGGTGCATGGTTGCGTCATGTGGGGGGTCATCGGACCGCCTACGGCTTCGCCGGTTAACGACAGGACAAGGTAGACTGTAATGATCTGGAGATTTACTTACCAGTCTGTTGAGTGAATCCATTTTGGACATTTTTTTTTTGGGGGGGGGGGGACTTCAGTGAATGCTCCTCAATAAAGCTCAAATCTATATGCTGTATTCCAAAATAGACCGTTTCATTTTCTGAGCAAAAAGTCACTTTTTGAACACGAGAACCTGAGCGATGTTTCATCATCTGGCTTAAAGAAGTGCAAAGATCAGATAACTGACTCGCTGTTACCAAGACTACTGGTACCCTAACTACCCGCGTATCGGGTATTTTTCTTCTGCTTTCCTAGTGGCAGGTAAGAATGCCGATGTTTGAACACTTATATCTTGAAACTTAAGCTTTATTATGCACCCATATTTTCGGAAATTATTATTTTAATATGAACTTAATCCGATGATAAAGAAAGCAATGTTGGCCTTTAGCAGCGTACAACCGTGACGTCTGAGAGTTGAACTCTTGCTGTACATTTTGATGTTTGTAGATCTCGAGAACCGAAGATTTAGAGTAATAGTGTCTTGAGCTGAGTTTTATCCAGTCAACAGAAAACAAGCCCGGACCCTACCGGATGTTCAAAAAGCATATTTTTAGCACCTGATGAAAGTTTCGGGTCTTTGGTAGCAGCAACACAACGACGAAGACGACAAGGGGAGGTTAATGAAAATATAATTTTGTCTGTCACGCGGCCTGCAACCACCGTCATCGGCATCATCATCTTCATCCTCTCCTCCACCTCATCGTTATCGTCGTTCTCGACGTTCATGTTATTTTACGTCAAAATCCTTTAGAAACCATGTATGTTCAGTTAGTCTTTCAATGGAGGAAGTTTGTAGCTGCATGTGGTCGACATGTAGAAGTCAATGACCTAAAGTCTTTATGGCAGCGCCTTCTTTTATTGTCGTGTCTCCGCTCTGTCGGAAAACGACTCAGTAACGGCTGGATGAAACCTCTTTCAGGGCAGTCTCTTACGATCCATCGCCCATCCACCTCTCTACCACCGAGCAGGCGCGAGTTTTGGGGATTTTTTTTTTTTTAACCTTTGGGGCTGGTGTTGGGGAGGTGAAGTGTGCATTATATGCGCATCCCAAGTTCATTGACCCATTTGATCGAACTACTTCGTTTGTCTGACAATGGCAGGTTTCCGTCGTCAGGAGTCGATAAGACATCATCGGTGAGAGGATGTGCAATGTAGTGATGAGGCCCACGTGGTGGGAGGGCAGGTAACAGCAGCCAACACGTTGACTCCGCTCACGACCCTCAGTTGTGGAGGGTGGGATGGGAGGGGTGGGCTCGGCAAGTGAGACTAGAGACTTGAAGAACAGGAGCGGAGTGGCTTGTGTAGGTAAAGTACAACCGACATTTATCGCAGACACGACTGTCAGGTAAGTTGTGGCCGACGTCCCACTTCAGACGTGTGGGTGTAAATTTGTTTTATAGCAAATTGAGGTAATGAACTTCATGGTTGGTTACCCAGTCAACATTACTGAGAGAGATAAGTGCAACTGATTTTTTGTTAAACCGTTGACATAACAAGGTGTGCACGTATCACATGTCTTCTCTGATGGCAGACTCATCCCGTTGCCCACCGCTTTATAAGGTTGGTCCTTATAAAGCCAGATAAACCTGCTCCCTTTCGGGGACTTTGTCTGGGCCACGTAGTCTCTGGGTCAAGAGCACCTGATTTATGAATGAACTCAAGCAGATCTGTCGTTGGGCAATGTGTCCTTTTCTACAGTCAAAGTAAAGAAGTGGGTAGGGGAGGGCGACAGGTGATGGACCTTCGAAAGATTGTCAAGCGCCTTCTTTGACTTCATACCCTCGCCAAAGGAGGAACTATTTAATTAACGACGTTTTAACTTAAAAAAAAAAATTAATTCGCTGATCTACTCATCTACTAACCCTCTGTCTTACAACTGAGAAGAGCTTCTGTCCTAGTTGAGTGTCTAGTTCACATGCTGTGCCTCCGCCTTAATGTTGGGGATCGTATTTTCTAATGTTTGCCCTGAATTGCTTTCCTCCCTTTTTCTACCTCTCTCCCCGCACCTGCACCCTTCCCTACCTCCTCTCTGTTTGCTCTGTGACGTCAGCAGAATACGTAACTGTTGGAGACGCGCTTGCAAACACCCACTCATCTCTCTCTCGCACGCGCACACACACACACACACACACTGTCATGCATGTATTTTGTTTATTCCGTACAATCATTGTCATCCTGCATTCAGCATCTCTGATGATGATCTTTTGAACAGAGATATACGTCCTTCCACACACAAAAACAAGCATGCTATTTCTTGTTCATGTCCGTCTCTCTACCTCTTCCTTCCCACATCCTCTCCTCTCCCACACAGTCCTCTTGCCCACCATCTCTACCTCCTCCTCCCCACCATCTCTACCTCCTCCTCCCCACCATCTCTACCTCCTCCTCCCCACCATCACTACCTCCTCGTGCCTCTCCCTACTCTCTCACCATGCAGTCAGCTACTCCTGTGGCAGCGACTGCACATCGGACGGTGGAGGCGAAGTAACTAATCTTTCGTTCGTGGCTCGGCCTCACCTGACGGATTTCTATCGCAGGTAACAAGATCGAAGTGCGAGCAACAGCTTGGGAGTAGCCGCCATTGTATCCGCGGAGGGATCAGGGCTTTTCCTTTCTCGCATCTTTGCCTTCGACTTTTCCGGGATTCGATTGCCACCAACTGTAGCTCACCCTATTAACACTGGCAGGGATGACTTTCCAGTTCTAGACCTCACCCGCTCAGTCACTCAGTCACTCCTGTTTCAGGTTTGTTTAGAAAGACTACAAACACAATACAAATCTTCTCAGATATCGGGGCTCGGGATACTCAGATCTCTTGCAATAACTAGCAGCTCTTTTCTGTGCGAGGGCAATGACTGCGCATGCTCAGACGACACGGCTCGTCACGGGATCTCGGACAGTATAGTGCGACTGCGCTGTCAAGCAGGAGTGCAGGATTGCTAAGCCATAGTGCTATCTGCTTACCTCCCTGGTATTTTCACACCTGAGCGCGGCAGTGCGAACGAGTTTAAAGCCCGTCTCAGTGCTAATTTACTCTTCCTGACAGGAGGTCAAAGGTCGCCAAGGAGACTGATGACTCCCGCTGCTGTCGCATGCTGCCGACCTACCACGGCCGTCATCCGCTAGCTCACCGCGCGTGCTTGTGGCCATGCTTCCGCGTCACACCCACGCGAGGGCCACGGTTGGCGTAGAGACAGGGTAGACAGTGTCCACGGGGGTAAGAGCTGCACTCACGGAGCCTGCTTTTGTGGAAACGGAGATGCAGATTAAGGGAGATATACTGCTACAAGGGGGTGGGGTGCGGTATTGGTTTTGTATCATTTTGCGCCTCGCACACTGTGTAACGCGAAACTCAAGAGGTTCGAACACTTTCACTTTTTAAATAGATTTTTCAAAAATTGAAATCGGCAAGAAAAAGAAAAAAAAAAGAACGAATATAAAAACGAAATGTTTTTGTCTTAATGAGTGTAGCATTCAAACCAGGTACTTTGTTTACGCCTCGTGTTTGTCTGTGAAAACGTTGCATGTTGAAGACAAATATGTAGACTATGTGAGGATGGAAATATTGAGACTTGTTCATGATTCATTGATTATTGTCCGTTCTAGTTATTCCTTCCTTACGAGAATCAAGTCTGATCTCGGATGGAAGGACAGAAGGATACAAACTCACCATAGATATCTCCTACACGCTCTCTCTGTCTTTCTCTCTCTCCAAAGAAACAGTGCCGACACTTTATTGCCTCCGTGTTTTACCTCATTAGGTGTGTACCCGCATACAGCCTTTTACTCGGGTGTCGTAGCCCCAAAAAGAATTATTTGCCAGTTTTTTTCTGTCGGAGACCTTGTCTCCGCCTGGTTCCCATCCCAATGCATTCATTGTTTTCGCCTACGGCCGTTAGCATGAGGGTACGAGACTTATTTATTGCCGACATGCGAGGAGGGAGAGGGTACACGCGTTTAACAGTCGACACTAATCCAACAAAGATTAAAGGCAGGCTATTAGACTTGTTCTTTCAGTTTCGAGTGCAACCGATTTCAGAAGGCAAAGGAGAACATCAAACACGGACTGGCGCTCACGTGTCGTAGCGTCTTTCTCACGCCATCAGGCAACAACTTGGCGGTCTGGCGTATAAGCTACCTGTTGTTGCTTGTAGTGTTGACCTGGACAAGGTGTATTTCTTGTGTCAAGAAAGACAGTTGCTGGAGCAAACTCATTCTGTAACTTTGTTCGTTGTGTGTGTGTCTTTTCTGTAGTCCCCCCGAGAGTTCTATTATTTCCAGTCCGCTTGAAAGCGTTCTCTCACTCATCAACTCTGAGTTTTTTTAAACATGCAGCTTGACCAGAATTTAACTTAACTGTATGACACCTGAAGTTTTTCCCAGAGAAGTTTTGTTCGTCCAGCAAACACAGGTGCACGCCCGGCAGTTTCATGCTTTCTCAAAAGAAAAACACTGAACAGCGATCATTTTCGTGGAGTACAGAAAGAAGCAAAGTCTTAATTTGTGAGTCTTGCAAATAAAAAAAAAGTTTGTTAGGAAATCAGCTCATTAGCCCCACTTTGAAACAGTTTATGGACTACACGGCAAGAAGAGTTAATTATTTGTAAAGCTGTATTTATTGTTTATTGATGCTGCTGTCAGCGAGGTGAAGCTGTGGGGACACACAAGGTCAGTTATCATAATTTGTGTAAAATTTTAAACACAAAGTTCACAATCAGGTTTGCAACTAACGGCTCTACTGCAAAAAAAAAGAGAGAGACGAGAGCCAAGTTGTGGTCGTTAGAGGGAGATATCTACATGAATGGGGTACTGCTCGAAGATTGAAATACTTAAGACCTATCCTCTCCGAAGATGGCACCTCCACAACAGATATTACAATCGCGAGGGCAACTGTGGGAATGACTAGACTGGACAGGGTCTGGGGCATCTGTAACACAGGTCAGGTTTGCGTACCAGTCTGTAAGATTCGCTCGTAGAACCGATTTTATTTTACGGAAGTGAGACGGACACTCTGCTGCCGATTGGGAGAGAAGATCCAGGTAATTTGAGAAAACAAGGTTCTGATGACTGAGTTCGGATCTTGTACAAGAAATATATAAACAGGATGTACAAGCACGGCCAGCCACTGAGACATAGGAACCTCTACTGAAACAGTCAGTGAGTAAGCTGAGTCGAGAACCGTCTGTCAATCTTGTCTGCAGTCTGCCTTGTCCTTCTCGAGATTGAATTAGAAATACTACATCCATGTCGAAGCAAGAAAGAAATATATGAGAAAAATGCCTTACGGCCTTCTTCGCTGGATCTTTATCGGGTGCCCCGTTCCGATGACGCCTCAATCGTGTAATAGTTCAAAGGTCTTCATACGATACATCCCGTAGACTGTGTCATACAACAAAA